>NC_090337.1:16884490-17552407 GCF_035084215.1 Heptranchias perlo
TCCCATTGACTTCAATTTTACTAGGGATCCTTGGTGCCACACTTGGTCAAATGCTGCCTTGATGTCAAGGGCAGTCACTCTCACCTCACTTCTGGAATTCAGCTCTTTTGTCCATGTTTGGACCAAGTGGTCCTGGCGGAGCCGAGTGGTCCTGGCGGAACCCAAACTGAGCATCGGTGAGCAAGTTATTGGTGAGTAAGTGCCGCTTGATAGCACTGTCGACGACACCTTCCATCACTTTGCTGATGATTGAGAGTAGACTGTTGGGACGGTAATTGGCCCGATTGGATTTTTCCTGTTTTTTGTGGACAGGACATGCCTGGGCAATTTTCCACATTGTCGGGTAGATGCCAGTGTTGTAGCTGTACTGGAACAGCTTGGCTAGAGGTGCAGCTAGTTCTGGAGCACAAGTCTTCAGCACCACAGCCGGGTTGTTGTCAGGGCCCATAGCCTTTGATGTATCCAGTGCACTCATCCATTTTTTGATATCGCGTGGAGTGAATCGAATTGGCTGAAGACTGGCTTCTGTGATGGTGGGAATATCGGGAGGAGGCCAAGATGGATCATCCACTCGGCACTTCTGGCTGAAGATGGTTGCAAATGCTTCAGCTTTGTCTTTTGCACTCACGTGCTGGACTCCGCCATCATTGAGGATGGGGATGTTTACAGAGCCTCCTCCTCCCGTTAGTTGTTTCATTGTCCACCACCATTCACGACTGGATGTGGCAGGACTGCAGAGCTTTGATCTGATCCGTTGGTTGTGGAATCGCTTAGCTCTGTCTATAGCATGTTGCTTCCGCTGTTTAGCACGCATGTAGTCCTGAGTTGTAGCTTCACCAGGTTAGCACCTCATTTTTAGGTACGCCTGGTGCTGCTCCTGGCATGCTCTTCTACACTCCTCATTGAACCAGGGTTGATCCCCTGGCTTGTTGGTAATGGTAGAGTGAGGAATATGCCGGGCCATGAGGTTACAGATTGTGCTGGAATACAATTCTGCTGCTGCTGATGGCCCACAGCGCCTCATGGATGCCCAGATCTGTTCTGAATCTATCCCATTTAGCACGGTGATAGTGCCACAAAACACGTTGGATGGTGTCCTCAGTGCGAAGACGGGACTTCGTCTCCATGAGGACTGTGCGGTGGTCACTCCTACCAATACTGTCATGGACAGATGCATTTGCGACAGGTAAATTGGTGAGGACGAGGTCAAGTAAGTTTTTCCCTCGTGTTGGTTCGCTCAATTCCACAATTCTGTCTATTTTTCATGAGACCACAAAGCAGTAGCTTCAGTCATGCAATTGATAAAGTGTGTACTCAGAAGGACTCTGATTTACCAAACAATCCTCACTGAATGACATCAAGTGCGTAATAGGAATTATGAAGGTCTGTCTCACAGGTGGTTTATTTTTCAGTAAACCACAGCCCCGTCATTTATTTTTTTTATGTCACAACTTGGCTGATTTTACATTTTCCAGTTTTTGTTAAAAAAAACATTACTACTGTGGAAGAATTGCTGTACTAGGATATGGTCACTTAGGAGATAGTGAGCTCAGTGTGGGAGCGGCCTAGCTAGTGTATCATGGAGTGAGTGGGAAATGTTGGTGAGACAATAACAGGTCACTGCCAAACATAACTTTAACAAGGACCAGGGGGTAAATTTTAACCCCACAAACGGGTGGGTTGGGGGCGGGTGGGAAGGTAAAAATCCCGACCCCAACCTGCCTCCAATCCGCCCACTACCGGTTTTAACGGAGGCAGTTCCAGGGGCGGGCGACCAATCTGCTCTTAGGAGGCGGGTCGATCAGTGAAACATTTTAAGTAGGCTGCGGGCCACCATTTTGACAGGTTTTTTATTTTTAACTCCTGGGGCCAGGTTTCCCAGGCCTTCTGCTTCACGCCACATAAGAGGAGGCAAGAAGGCCCGGATCATCAGGTAAGTGCCTTTATTGCACTTCTTGTGGGCCCAAAGGAGCAGGAGAGTTTCCTCCAGGCCCAACAAGCCGACCTGTCGCAATCCCACACACGCAATCGGCCAACACCCTCCCCATGTCCGAGCCCCCCCCCGCCCTCGATCTCCGAAACCCCCATGATCTCCATCCCCCCCCCCAACCATCTCTGATTGCCCCCCCCCCCACGATATCCAACCCCACCGATGTCTGACCCCCCCATGTCCGAGCCCGATGAACCCCCAATGACCGCCGACCCCCGATGACTGACCCCCTCCGATGACTGACCCCATGATCCCGACCCCCCCCCCCCCCGATGACAGACCCCCCCCATGATCCCTGACCCTCCGATGACTCCTGACCCCCTGATGACTCCCCCCATATCTAAGACTTATCTGCTGGCATTCACTCCCTGGCTGCTCTCCCATCCGACTGATAGCCAGCCTATCAATCTGGCTGGTTTGTCGGGCAGGAAACCTAAAGAAAAAAAATGAAAGACATCCTTACGTGAAAATAGCAAGGATGTCCGGGAAACCTGTACTTCTGGGTTTCTCGTCAGCAATTCCCCAACACCCCCCACCTCTTCCCGGCTCCCCGTTAAAATTTACCTCCAGGAGTTTCCGGGGAGCACAGAGAGACTTGGAGAAATTGAACTGTGCTTGCAGCAACAAGCAAGTCATAGCGTTCCCCGACACTACTGAAAAGATTCTTTTAACATTGAAGTTCACAATATTTAACAGAACTTCTTCATTGGTTCTTTGGTGCCTGCATAGTGGTCTCTTACTCTTTGCTGATAATGGAATAGCAGTGAAGCAAGTGACCTCAGCAAGTAGGTCACAGAACAAAGTGGAGACACAGGAGCTAGATTAAAAATTGCAGCAAGAATTGAACTAAGTATGCATAATGGACAGTAGGTATGAGGGGAACATTAAAGAACAAGGGAGACAAATAAACAGAGGGGAAAATCAACAATCAATCAGATAAACTGAATATGAGAAAACCACTGAAATGGAAAAATAGTAAAAAAAAATTTAAATCAAGACAAGAAAAAATAATGAAACTGTAAACGTTTAAAGCGGTACTGTTTCCATGGTATAATGGGTCATAGTTTAATTGTCAAGCCTCGGTGCTCTCGGCTGTACTACTACTGCAAGAGCATGGAGGTGTTAAGTTAGATTGTAGGGTGGTGGGGGCTAAATGAAAGATCTTGTACCTTGTTCCAGTACAGGAATATTACCACTGAAATTTTCCGAATTAACCATTTGAGTGCTTTTAATTTTCTTCATTTGTTTGTGGTCTGCTTCCTCTATTGGTTCGTTGAGAGATCTGGGCAGGATACAGAGCAAGAGGCAGATATATTGGAACAGTAGGGAAAATGGAGCAGTGATTTAATAAATCACACTAAACACGGTGGTTGGGGGACAGGGGAAGGTTAAGTGTGCCTACTTAAAAATGAGTCCCACACAATGGTCCTGTGTGCATTATACTTTCACTGACAAGGTGCATGGCTTCCCTGTGTTGAATTCTTATTTTTGCATCTTACGTGAATTGCTCATGGCTATATTGTGATACATCTCTCGCAAATGTGTACCTAAATTCCACCTCCACAAGACTCAGTTCCTTCAGATCTGCACTGAGTTCAAAGGCTCTTAGGATAGGATCCTCCTCTGTGAGCATGATCAGTGATGGACTAGACAGACAACGATAGATGTCAAGTCGAAACCTGCAAAAAGAAATTTCTGTCCTTCACGTATTTCAGCACATTGTTTTAACCTAAACTTAATTCAATTTTGAACATACTCTGATATTTACAGCATCCTGAGACTTTGAGATTGTGAAATATAATGTGTCAGGCAATAACAACAACAACAATTTGCATTTATATAGTGCCTTTAACATAGTAAAACGTCCCAAGGTGCTTCACAGGAGCGTTATCAAACAAAATTTGACATCAAGCCACATAAGGAGCCATTAGGACAGGCGACCAAAAGTTGGGTCAAAGAGGTGGGTTTTAAGGAGCGTCTTAAAGGAGGAGAGAGAGGTAGAGAGGCGGAGAGGTTTAGGGAGGGAATTCCAGAGCTTAGAGCCTGAGAGCGGCTGAAGGCACGGTCGCCAATGGTGAAGCGATTAAAATCAGGATTGTGCAAGAGGCCAGAATTGGAGGAGCGCAGGGATCGCCGAGGGTTGTAGGGCTGGAGGAGGTCACAGAGATAGGGAGGGGCGAGGCCATGGAGGGATTTGAAAACAAGGATGAGACTTTTAAAATCGAGGCGTTGTCAGACCGGGAGCCAATGTAGGTCAGCAAGCACAGGGGTAATGGGTGAACGGGACTTGGGGCGAGTTAGGATACGGGCAGCAGAGCTTTGAATGAGCTCAAGTTTATGGGGGGTGGAAGATGGGAGGCCGGTCAGCAGAGCATTAAAATAGGCAAGTCTAGAAGTAACAAAGGCATGGATGAGGGTTCCAGCATTAGATGAGCTGAGGCAGGGGCAGAGACGGCGATGTTACATTGGTATGTAATTATTAAATAAGTTCATTTTTAATTTGACACATGGAAGAATAGTCAAACTGTTAACAAAGTGAATAATACACTTGACTAGATATGGGGACCCTATTTTTCAGATTTCCAAATCCAAAGTGGTCTGATTCTGAACAGATCCAATCTGGTCAAATATCTTGTCTCAATAACTTTAGTTTGCTTTCCCTTCAATAATGAATTTTAGAAATTCTGGCTGATTATACTGATCCGCAGACTGTGGATTATTGCTACGTTATTGGACAATAATGTAATGACATCATCTGAGTCATCACACAATGCATTCTGGATGTGTCACACCTCGAATATATAGGAAGTAAATGCTGGGCCTGTCCAACACGAAGCAGCACCTTGTCCCGGTGTACTTTGTTCTAATTTTTCCCAAGTTCAAGGAGAATTTTCAGTGGTTATATTGCACAACAGGTATTGCATTTCATCTGATTTAACAGCAATTCAGTTCCCAAAATGTGGCATAACTGAGGAACAAGAGAGAAACCACCCATTTTCCTCTTTCAGTTATTATTTATAGCTCCCATTCTATAAAGACACACTATTAAAAACCCTTGCTACATTATACTTTGTATGTGGCTTCAAAGATGGCCTTATGGAGCAGTGAACTGTATCTGTCTATGTAGAATCTTACAGCACAGAAGGGGGCCATTCAGCCCATCATGCCTGTGCCAGCTCTTTGAATGAGCTATCCAATTAGTCCCACTTTGTTATATTAATTCACAGAATGTGGGCATTTCAGGCAAAGCCAGCATTTATTGCCCATCTCTGGTTGCCCTTGAAAAGGTGACGGTGAGCCTTTCTCTTGAAACACTTGAGTCCGTGTGGTGAAGATACTCCCACAGTGTTTTTAGGTAGGGAGTTCCAGGATTTTGACCCAGCAACGATGACGGAATGGTGATATATCTACGTGTCGGGATGGTGTGTGACTTGGAGGGGAACTTGGAGGTGATGCTGTTCGTATGCCACTGCTGTCCTGGTCCTTCTAGGTGGTGGAGGTCGTGGGTTTGGGAGATGCTGTCGAAGAAGCTTTGCCGAGTTGCCCGCTATTTCCCCATGGCCCTGCAAATTCTTATTTTTCAAGTATATATCCAATTCCCTTTTGAAAGTTACTATTGAACCTGCTTCCACCGCCCTTTCAGGCAGTACATTCTAGATTATAACAATCAGCTGCGTAAAAAAAATTCTGTCCATGATGATTTAGAGATTCCATGTCTACTTTTAGCTCAGTCCAAAATTATACAGAATTCCTGTATGCACATCATGTGGATTTGAAAGTGCTTAACTTTATAAATCTGACTGTAACAATTATCATTTACAAACATATTACTTTGCTTACCTAGAATGGCGCAGGCTATCCTTCTTGTTCTTTGCATTACAGAGTGTGCATTCACATCCGACTGCATGAGGTCTTGGCAGTGACAGGTCCTGTTTGAGCAGCATGGTCAGGATCTCATAGTTATTGCGATGAGCAGCAAGAATGACAGGAGCCACATCCATTGTGGTGGAGTATTCAGGATTCTGAATTCTCTGCATTAATTTCTGTTTGAACAAGTTCCCACAAAAAGACAGAGTAAAATTAATGAAGTCCATTGTTGTAACAGAGTCCTTGAGAGTCTAGTTTTTTTTTTCCTTCTAATACAGTTTGTGGTAGAGTGAATGTTCCATAATTGCATAAAATGCAACAAAAAAAAGTTAGGAACCACAGTCAATACCCTTATAGAGAAAGTGTTATGGCACTGAGTCTTGCAAGGGTGGAATGTTTAACAGGATAGGACCATAACTGAAATTTTTATAATGGGAAGGAGAATGTTGAGTGGCAAACATGTGTCTCTTTTAATTACAAATGTAACTGATCAAAGTGTTTGATAATGAAGTATAATTTATGATTGTCTATTTAACATAAAAATGTGAAGATAATCTTGGAGCAAAAAAAAAATCACAAATTAGATTTGAAAAAATAAATTGGCCCAGAATTTGCTGTAGCCAGTCAACTAACGGTACCTGCCGTTAGTTAGACTTGCCCTTGCCCATTTAATTCCCATGAGATTTCGCACTACAAGTTGCTGTAAATGCCTCTACAGGGCATCTGGGACCTGAGAGAACAGGGCAAACAACTGTGTATCTCCTTAAGCAATCAGATTGAAGATTGTTAAATGAACAGCGCAGTGTCTGAACAAGGAAGTGTAACTTAGAATAGTAAATTCAATGTCATAACAGGTACAAAAAGAGAAATAAAGAGAGGGGAAGAATGATTGGATTAAGAGAGAGAGCAAAAAGAAACAGAAAGAAAAAAATTAAAAAAATTATTTAATTTTTAAAAAAAATCTCCAACAACAATTAAAACCTGAAGGAATGAGACTCCACACTTGTAATAGTTAATTTTCAGTGTCAGAGAGGTTGTTTGGCAGTAATTAACACTTATCACACCATTAAAAAGGGTACTAATAGACTGAAATGGACAAGCCTTAACTTTCCGTTACGAGTTTAGTTCGTATCTACCATCCAAGTACAGGAACTACATGCCGTTCAATGCATTTGAATGGTGAGTCAGGCAGCGAGATGATGTTTTCGCGAAGCTAGCGGCAGAACGGCGCATCTTTGACAGCAACTTCCAGATGTTCGCTTTTAACTGCGCATCTGCCCTCACCTGAAGTTGCTGTGCGATTTGCGCATAAACATCAGTGAGAGCCATTAGCCTCACTGTTATTTTGACAGCAAATTCTGGGCCGTTATGTTCAAACTAATACATTTCTCATTCTTGCAGTAGTCTGTTAAGAAATATCGAACACATTAGTGATCATTTATTTTCTATCTCTACTAATAGTAGCTTTGAATGCTAAATTAGTCACCAAACATTGAATAAACAGACCATTTCACATCAATCATTTTGGTTAATTGAGCAAAACATCCGATCATAGCATTTCAACTTTGTTTAATCACTGATTAAAATGCTGCTCATTAAAAAGCTTTCTGTATTTTTAAAATTCTGTGTGTAAATGGTAGTGATCAATATTTATGTTGGTTTATTAACTCATTTTAAAATAAGAGAATCCAGCACTCAAGAGGGTGAATTTGGCAGAAAAGTCCTTAAGCAGGTGAAGGACCTCATAGGCCCCACTGGTTTCAGGTGGACCCCCAGGATGAGTAAAACGCGCCTGACTCAATATGGCATCGGCCACACTTCCGGTGCAGATCACACGAGAGATCGTCACGTGAAATTCGGAGGCTAGACGCCCATTTTACGGCCTCAAAGCGGCTGGAATCTTTTCATTCTCTCTCTCTCTCGCGCACACACAGCTTCTATGAAATTTAATATAAAGTAGGTATATGTATATCACTCACACTAATGTAGCTTTCAAGAAAATTCTATCTTTAATACATGTTATTCAACACACGACAGTGATGCACAAGCAGACATATGAGGCAGTTTAGTAGGGAGTCTTTCAAGCCTTGCTAAGAATGAAGTAATACCACAGTTAATACATTGCATGTTGAATGCTGAAGACCTAGCAAAGGAAAACGATGAGCTTAAGACACAGACTGAAAATGAGGCCCAATACAGGTTTTAACTTAAGCCAGAATTATACATATTTGCCAAGTGTATTTATTTTAAAGCTTGCAGTAAATCCCATTGTTTCATAGAAAAACTGATTAAAAAGTACAAATGGTCACCACATATAAGAGATATTTTTCTTGAAAAGATTTTTTTTCAATAAGCATAAAAATCGGAATTTGCAGAGCCTATCTGTGTGAGATTTTATTTCTAAAGGGACTAGTCAAAGTATTTGATGGACTTCCAATTATTCAGCAGGGTAAGGATTAAAGCAGTAGGATCATCATTTATTGTGTAATTCTTGAGAGCTTTTACTTGCTCAGTGGGGTAACGGTGAATACAAAAGGGACATTATATATGGAACTGTATGGAGTCACTGTTTATTCATCAGCATGATTGCATAAGCAGCAGTGACAGTTGTTTTGGAAAAATCAATGTAGATTTACTGGTGTAATTAATTGTACAGAATTTCTGTTTGGTCAACATTCTAAGTGGCAGAAACAGTACTTGTTGTGTCACTGTCCAAGACCCTGTTTATTCAGCAGAGTAAGGGTTCAAGTGCTAGAGTATTTGTTGTAGCAACTGTATGGAGTTGCTGTTCATTCCAGAAGGGAAGGATTAATCAATGGTCTGTACTTGCTAATGTTACACAAAATCTACATTGATTCTTCTGTAAACATCTGGAACTTGAGCCAAATTAAATAAGCGATATTTTTCCACGAATTCTACCTCATTTTTATTTATGTTGTGCTCACTCAGAAAAGTGATGTTGAAAATCCTATTTAGTTAGCATTCAAATAGACCTTTCACTGTTTATTAGTTCAGTTGCAAGTGCTATATTAGCCATATAGGTCACTGCGGCTCAACCTAAGACAGAGATGAAGGCTTTTCCCTTTTTGTTTGAAGCCAGTTTAAAAAGCTGGCAAGTGTCATTTCCTTTGATGAGGGAAGGTTTTTAAACTTATTTTACTATAATAGGATATACCTTTGATAAAACGAAACAAATTTACCAAAAACATTTAATTTTTTTTACCTTTCTATCTCTGTCTTTGCAAGGACTATGGGGAAAGTGGAGCTGAGGTTGAAGATCAGCCATAATCTCATTAAATGGCAGAGCAGGCTCAAGGGGCCGTATGGCCTACTCCTGCTCCATTTCTTATGTTCTCTCCCAACCCATATGCCACCTGCAATCAAGAGGGCAAACAGGCAAACTCCTCCCACCTGTGCCTATGCTGTTCTTTGAATTGCCACTAAGAAGTGCACCAGAGCAGTCAGGGAACCAGAACTCATGCCCCAGTGAAGAGATGATTGGCTTCTGTTTTGTGCTTCCCCAAAATAGCCTGGCTGAGATCAATAATTCAATGTTTGGGTAATCATGGCTATGAACCTGTATTATATCATTTGCAGCATGTTGCTGTCAAAAGTCAGTCTACCAGAATATATTCTGATGTGCACTGCCACAAGTGTTTAGCTAGCTTATTTTCTCATCTACACCTTGCATAATCCACATTTTAAATGTCGAGTTTTACAATGAAGCTGGTGGAAAGGGTCTATAAATGTTATGTCATATGTTAATAATTACACAGTATGGGCAGCATAGTAACAGCATGTTTATGTACTACTGTATTCTGCCACAGGGCTAGACCACAGGTTCTTCTTTTCATTTCGACCCACTTCCCCCCACCCTTACCCCTACTCCTCAAAATGATTCACCTTATTTTTCCAGTCCTAATTGGACTGTCCAGGCGAAGAGCTCTTGGAAGCAAAGCACTTTCTCAAAGATAAGAAAAAGGTAAAGGCAAGTCAACTGATGTGCCTAACATTCACAAGAGAGTCAATGGAAGAGGTGCAGTAGAAAGTCACCTAGCCACCTCTGAGCTGGAAATGGTGCATGGTGCTGAAAGGAGGAAAGGAAATTACTCAGAACATAAAAGTAACCAAAAATTCACTAACTGCTATAGTTGGTTTGGACGACCGCCTGGGACGATGATTGAGAAGAATATCAACAGCACCGACAACTTCAGAGCCAATCGCCACCAGCAGTGCATCCGTAGTCTAGAACGAATGGAAAGAAGTTATGTAACTTTTAAAAATTTATATTTAAAATAACCGCTATAAAAAACACACTTAGCAATAGTAAATATTGGCACCTGACAGCCACGTTCCAAGAGAAGCTGCAGGATATCCAGATTTTCATTTTCAATTGCAATGGTAACTGCATTCCTCCCCAGCACATCCACACAGTTTATATTCAGTTCACTGAACTTCTCATCAAGGAGTTTTTTGACCATGTAATTGTCTCCTGAAATGTTCAAAGAGACAAATAGCAAAAATGTTAAATAATGCAATACAATATTAGAATAGAGGTGTTCTACAAAAAAAAATTCTGATGTCGTTTAGGGCAGAAGATGTCTTTCAAAGATGAGACATGAAAGTACTTCAGCCTGGAAAACTTTCTTCTTTGCACACCCAATGTAAATACCAAGAACTTCTAAATCAGTTATATGTGTCAGATGCAAAGTAAAGCTGTCTCTGCTCTGCTTCAATAATGTGCCTTAACCCCATCCCCTAGAAGAGCAACCCAACGTGATTTTCCTGTTGTTTCCATACCCTTATGGCCTCTCTGAGCAAGGTTGCTAATTGAGGCAGGTTTTTGCCATGAGCTTGAATGTTTTAGAGTGGTAGTTCCACATTCACGGACAAAGTACAGAACTGAAGCAGCAAGAGCAGCCCCTCTTTCAATGCAGTGATTGAAAATGATCACCCCTGTGCTCGCTGACCTACATTGGCTCCCAGTTCAGCAACGGCTTAAATTTAAAATTCTCATTCTCGTGTTCAAATCCCTCCATGGCCTCGCTCTTCCCTATCACCGTAACCTCCTCCCGCCCTACAACCCTCCGAGAACTCTGTGATCCTACAATCCTGGCCTCTTGCACATCCCCAATTTCCTTTGCCCCACCTTTGGCGGCCATGCCTTCAGCTGTCTAGGCCCCAAGCACTGGAATTCCCTCCCTGAACCTTTCCCTCTACCTCCCTCACTCCTTAAAACCTACCTCTTTGACCAAGCTTTTGGTCACCTGCCCTAATACCTCCGAATGTGGCTTGATGTCAAACTTTGTCCGATAATGCTCCTGTGAAGCGCCTTGAGACGCTTTAGTATGTTAAAGGCGCTGTATAAATGCAAGTTGTTGTTGTTATTTTGTATGAAGTTTGAAACCTAAATATTGATACCAACTCTATGACTCACTCATGAACTCATGAGAGAAGTAGCATCTGTGCTAACACGTTTAATACTTTGTCACGGCTATTCCAGATGATGGTTAGTTTGAAAGACATGAAAAGCAATTGAGATAATAGGGAAGAGTTAAGCAACCATCGGTGTTTGTAACAATGCATATATCTTAAAATATAAATGGAATTATCCTCAGGTTTGTGGTAGAAACAGGAAATACAATGGAGAACAGTGAATAATAAACTCTATTCCACCCTTAAGGCACACATTTTTAATTCATGTGTGTCGATGTTAACCACAGGTTATAAAGTCTTCCTTATTTGTGGAATAAACCATTTCTTCTGCTGTTGCCCACTGTGCATTCTCTGTGTATACTGTGCTCGAAATGAGTTTATAATTTGACTTGCCGCTGAAAAAAAAATCCTTTAATATAGTCTCCTGTAAACCATGTGACAGAAGTATTCAGCAGTGATGCCATAATGCCTTCTCATAGCCTTTAATTAACTTAATCTCAGTGCTACTTTCAACTACCAGCAGTACTTTTCATTTTACTGATATTTTATTTTAACAATTAACAGAGGGTAGAGTGAGCAATAGGGTGACATTTAATTTCAACGTTCAAATGCCACTCATAGAGCACGGAAACTTTGCTCATATAGCTTACGGCATCATCAACACTTACCCTGAAATTAAATCCTCAGACTGCTGATAGCTCAGCAATAAAGCAATCACATATCAGAAGTGGCTTTATTATGGACACAGACATACACAAGTCAATCTTCCTTGCTCGCGTGCGAGTTGAGGTCATAAATGGTTCAGGCAATTTCCCTCTCAATTTTAAAACTGCCATCATCACAAAACTAATGCTACAGCATCAGCAATGATGGAAGGTGCGAGGGTGTAATTACAGTGAAAATCTACATAATTTCCATCATAAATGTGGACATAGGAACTTGTAATGGGAAAACTTGACAGGAATTGAAGAAAAGGTATATATTCTCCAAATCATTACACCAGCTGCCTTTCTTCAATTTATATTCATGCTTATATATAAAACTCTGGTTAGGCCTCAGCTGGAGTATTGTGTTCAATTCTGGGCACCACACTTTAGGAAGGATGTCAAGGCCTTAGAGAGGTTGCAGAAGAGATTTACTGGAATGGTACCAGGAATGAGACTTCAGTTATGTGGAGAGACTGGAGAAGCTGCGGTTGTTCTCCTTTCGAACAGAGAAGATTAAAAGGAGATTTGATAGAGGTGTTCAAAATCATGAACGGTTTTGATAGAGTAAATAAGGAGAAACTGTTTCCAGTGGCAGGAGGATTGGTAACCAGAGGACACAGATTTAAGGTGATTGGCAAAAAGAGCCAGAGACGACATGAGGAAACATTTTTTTTTACACTGTGAGTTGTTATGATCTGGAATGCACTGCCTGAAAGAGTGGTGGAAGCAGATTCAATAGCAGCTTTCAAAAGGGAATTGGATAAATACTTGAAGGGAAAAAAATTACAGGGCTATGGAGAAAGAGCAGGGAAATGGGACTAATTGGATAGCTCTTTCAAACAGGCCTCCTCTTGTGCTGTACCTACTATGATACTTATAACTCAAAAATAATTATTGTTCATATAGACTGTAGCAAATTCTGCAAGGATTGTATCCTAATTAAAGTCTGCATAGAGCATTCACTTTATGTGTTACACTTACTTCCTGTACATTGTCCGAGTCTCACTTTGCGGAAAACACCCTTATTGTTATCCTCTGACTGTGAGCAATGCCAGGGAGATATGCTACATATATATATATATATATATATATATATATAGAAAGTAGTGAGAATGCAGAGCTCTCCACCACATGGAGTGGTTGAGGCGAATAGCATAGATGCATTTAAGGGGAAGCTAGATAACTACATGAGGAAGAAAGGAATAGAAGGATTTGTTGATAGGGTGAGATGAAGTAAATAGAGTGGGAGAAGGCTCGTGTGGAGCATAAACACCGGCCGAAAGGCCTGTTTCTATTCTGTAACGTAACACCTGTATATATCCAAATTTCTGTGTCATACTTATACATGATTAAATGAAATTTAATATTCATAAAACAGCAACAAATGACAACTGAGCAGGTGGAAAACATATTAATAGAAAACAGGCAAGGCAGATGCATAAATTGTCAATGAAAAACTAATTAGGACATATGAAATCAAGTAATAAACAATGAGCAGTGAGGAATTGCTACCAAAACAATTAATCACTCCAAATATGTTTTGAAAGTCCTTTCAGCTGACATCTTTGATTCCACCTACATTGACAAACCAACTACTGGAAAAAACATACCAAAGAATTTTTTTAAAACTACAAAATTTATAAGACAATGATTAAACTTATCAGTGCAGTAGCATTTGTGTGTTTAAAAAGTTTTCTGTTGAAGGCCTGTGCCTCTCTGAGAAACCTGGGACTTGAGGTTATGGGTCATATCACTCTCAGCTGAAGAGACACAGGTGAGTTTTCTTCAGCTCACAGCATGCGTCAGACCCAATAATGCCCTGAATTTTTTGAGACTGGCAAATCTAAGACTTGCTGGCCTATATTTTCCAGTTTTGCAGATGTGAGGCACATCTCCAGCATGGTGGGACCTCCACCCACCAAAAGGTTAAGCTCTTGACCCCAGCTAATCTTTCAGACTTGCAATCATTCACATATTGAACGTACACATCGTATCCCGTTCACCCATCATCCCTGTGCTCACTGACCTACATTGGCACCTGGTCCACCAATGCGTCGATTTTAAAATTCTCATCCTCATGTTCAAATCCCTCCATGGCCTCGCCCCTCCCTATCTCTGTAACCACCTCCAGCCCTACAACCCTCCAAGAAGTCCACGTTCCTCCAAGTCTGGCCTCTTATGTATGCCCCACTCCCTTTACCCCAGCATTGGCGGCCATGCCTTCAGCCATCTAATCCCTAAGGTTTGGAATTCCCTTCCTAAATATCTCTGCCCCCCCCTCCCCACCTCTCTCTCCTCTTTTAAGGTGCTCCTTAAAACGTACCTCTTTGTCCAAGCTTTTAATCTCCCATCCTAATATCTCCTTCTTTGGCTCAGTGTCAATTTTAGTCTGATTACATTCCTGTGAAGCGTCTTGGGACATTTCACTACATTAAAGGCGTTATATCAATGCAAATTATTGTTGCTGTATTGTAGGCGGATAGTAGGAGGCCAGACAGTCTGACCAGAGAGAACAGGCCTTGGAGATAATGCTCAGTGTAATGGTTCCAGCAGCCTCTGAGCTGCTGGTGAAAGTTATTAAAGTTTTTCAAATATTTTTGAATTCCCCTTTTGGCCTATGCTATTGTTCGTTCAAGATCAATTAGCCACGCTTTCCAGCTGAAAAAACTCAACTCCCTCACTCTGCCACCATAGCAAAGGTGGAGGGGGAGGGGGGAGGGGGGGGGTAGAGGGTGTGAGAGGAGGGTAGGAAAAAGACCAAAGAGGAGGGAAAGGAGGAGAATAGGGGAAGGGAAAAGGGTAGAAGAGGGGAGTAGGAATGGGATGGAAGGAAAGGGGAGAAAGAGGGAAGGGAAGGGGAGGGAGGAGAGGGGAAGGGAAGGTGAGAAGGAAAAGAGGTGGAAGGCCAGGGAGCTGTGAGGGAGGGGAAGAGGAATAGCACAGAGGAAGAAGGGGGCGGTGGATGTTTGGACGATTAGCAAAATTATTTTTCAGCATCAGGCTGTGGAATAATACAGCTGATAATTAAAATCCAAGCGTGCCTGTAACTCAGCAATGCAAAACAAGATAGCAAACAAATTGTGGTCACAGGGCATAGACATCCGCCCAAAATAACAAAACTCTAACAGAGCAGCAAAAGTGACAAAAATCGTGCTTTGATTAACAAGAATAGAAATAGGATTTTGTTGCAGCACCTAAGAGCCTCATTATGTTCCTTCAGTTCAGTTAATCCGTGACGGGCACCTCATAACCAGTCATATCCATGATGAAGTTTAGAATGCCATAATTGCACTACACTCCTTTTGTGTTATCACATAATTGGAAGCCTTTAATGAGGACATTTTATTTATTTCCTTATTAAAAATGTAATTAAATGGGGAAAAAGCTAGTTATTTATAATCTATATAGTGCAGAGTGCAGCAAGATTGTGTGTAATTCACTGTAATGAATAACCAGGTATCCTGTGAGGTAAGGTCACACTCTGAGATACTAGGTCATATGATGTTAATTTAATGAAGAACTTGTGACATCAAACCTACCAGCTGTCAAAACTATTCATGAAAAAGTCGACAATTCGCTGTCTGAATATTCTAAATAATACTGCCGGCTCCCTATGAATTACACACAGCAAGTTAATCCTGAAATTCAGCTGACGATAAACCAGGTAAGATTTGTTCTTCTAATTTATGATGTAATCTGAACCTTTCAATTGGATTACTGTCTTGTCATTCGCCGACAGTCATCCAGTACCCCACACACAGTAGTTTATTCAGCAACTGGGAACTAAAAAAATTCTAAGATGCATACAGCTCATGCGCTACCCCTTCGTCACTGTCACACCGCCTCTCTGCTGCATAAAACAAGCAGAGAAGGTTCTTTCACGCCAACTATTCACTATGTTATTATATAAACAATTTGTCGTTGGATCCCATGTCGATGACTATAATTCAATCCTGGTGTTCGGGGGACCTTCGTAAACCATTAAGCTTCAGTTTTGTTGCCCACCTCGTTCACGATCGGCAATCTATCATGTCATAGGCTGCAATGAACTACTAAGGGTGGGGACAATCCCCTTCATCATGAAAAGCAGGAATGTTTGTTTTTCTCCACAACTAATTTCTCAGAAATCACACATGTCGAAACCGCATAATTCCAGAGATTTCCTCAGCAGGTCGTTAATTACAAACAAAAGCAGACTTTCATCCAAGGCGGAACTCCACCCTCTCCCTATTTTGCCAGCCAAGTCACTGAGACTGGTTGTTTAAAGGCAGCCCATGCTCAGACGCCAGATATGTATTCTTGACAAATACGAAGGGGGTATTTTTCCCCACAGGCAATTACCTTTCTCGCACGCCAGCAGGAAGAGCTTGTCATCTATGGTGTTCTCCTCCTTGACTTCCCGCACGTCTTTTAAGGTGAGGAATTTGTTGGGAGAGGAGGACTCGGTGCTCTGGTACAGGCTGGCCATGGTGAGCAGTGGCGAGAAACCCGCGTCCCCCGGCCTCTGCACAGCGGGGAAGAGCAATTCTATCTCTCCATCTTCTAACTATCGGCTTTTGACACCAGCAACCTTGCTTCTTCGGCCTGGAGATTTGTTGCCTTTTGAGCTACAAAGCGCCACGCATTTTCGTTTTTTTTCTAATTTGCATTGATCAAATTTATGGGATTTTCTTTTTCTCGTTCGCCCCCCCAGAGAAGACGTCTCCAACAGCAAAACATTGAAGCACAATTTATTTTTTGTCTTATCAGAGCCAAGCGGTGACGGACTCAGAGTGCGGCTGTGCGCATGGGCATTCTGGCTGTCTCTTTCTCTCTCTCCCACCCTCCCTCTCTTTCTCTCTCTCCCACCCTCCCTCTCTTTCTCTCTCTCCCACCCTCCCTCTCTTTCTCTTTCTGTGTGTCTCTCCCTCTTTCTTTCTCCCTCTCTCGCTTTCCCTTTCTTTTACCTCTTTATTCCCCCCCTCTTTATTTATCCCCTCTCCTTATAAGTGCATCAAAAATGTTCCTTTTGTTGAAAACCCAGCTTTGCAAATGTTCGCCTTGAATTATTGAAAGATTCCCATCGTTTTTCAATTTTTTGTTAACTTTAACCAGACGGTGGTGGAATGAATGCTCCATTTCGTTCCGATCCCCCAGTTAATCCAGAAACTTATTAATGTTTAGACAAAACCCTGTAAAACTGCGGGGGCTAGACCCATGAAATAGAATTTTCTTTATTAGTTCTACATGTAAAACGCTCAATATGTTTCATATGGTGCAATGGGTGAATTATGAGCCAGTAATTCACTCAAGCACTTCCAACACAGAAACCCAAGAGAATGAAGGCAGAGTTTTAGGCGCATTAGAAGATCCACCAGGCTGTCTCATACCCTTAAAGTCACTTAAATGTTTATAATTTTATTTTAAAATTTTTTTTAGTTTTCTTTCACTTATATGGCAGTTGTAAGATGGAGGAAAAGCAGCTGCAGGTAGCAATTATGATTTTCACTGCAGCAGAGTATGAGGAAATACATTATGTAACTATGACACAAAGAAAATGCTTAACAGATTGCATCTAGGATAACAATAGTGGTGTGTATTACATAGCAAAGCTTGAGCTGTAAAGTATCCTGATCAGATCATTGAGGTTTGATACATTCTTGACATAGATTCCAACCTGCATTCTATCTAACACATGAATCTATGTAATGAATGCATGTGAATTTTTTTATTTGTTCTCAGGAGATGGGCAATGCTGCTCTTCCGAGTTGCCCTGAGAAGGTGATGATGCTGTCACAGAGGTGTTAGGGCATTCCAGGATTTTGGCCCGGAGACAATGGATGAATGACAATATATGTACAAATCAGCATAGTGTTTGACTTGGAGGGGATCTTGGGGGTGATCTGGAATCATAGAAATATAGAAAATAGGAGCAGGAGTAGGCCATTCAGCCCTTCGAGCCTGCTCCGCAATTCAATATGATCATGGCTGATCCTCTATCTCAATACCATATTCCCGCTCTCTTCCCATACTCCTTGATGCCTTTTGTATCTAGAAATATATTTAGCTCCTTCTTAAATAGCCTCCACAGCCTTCAGTGGTAGAGAATTCCACAGGTTCACCACCCTCTGAGTGAAGAAATTTCTCCTCATCTCAGTCCTAAATGTCCTACCCTGTATCCTGAGACTGTGACCCATCGTTCTGGACCCCCCAGCCAGGGGAAACATCCTCCCTGCATCCAGTTTGTCTAGCCCTGTCAGAATTTTATACGTTTTAATGAGATCCCCTCTCATTCTTCTAAACTCTAATGAATACAGGCCTAGTCGACCTAATCTCTCCTCATACGACAGGAGGAGAGCTGATGTCCTCATGACATTGTTACTTTTGTCTTTCTCAGTAGTAGAGATTGCAAGGCTGGGAGGTGCTATTGAAGTAACCTTAGCAAGTTGCTCCAGTGCATCCTGTAGAAAATACTGCAGCCACAGTGCACCATTGATGGAGGAAGTGAATACTGAGTCCACTGTCAGGGGCACTGATCAAGTAGACTGCTCCTGCTTGGATGGTGTTGAGATTCTTGAATGTGTTGCAGCTGCACCCATCCCGGCATGCACAATTACTATTTCCTCACACTCTTGACTTGAGGCTTGTAGATGATGGAGAAGCTTTGAGGGATCAGTGCCACATTATTCGAGGCATTATGAATAGAGCTGCACACTGTGGAATTGTTAGTGAATAGCCCCACTCCTGGCCTTATGAAGGAGGGAAGATCATTGCTGAAGCAGCTTAAGATGGTTGGGCTAAGGACCCCACCCTGAGAAACTCCTGTAATGTTGTCTTGGGGTTGCAATGATTGCCTCCAACACCCACAACAATCTTTCTGTGCATCCGGTATGATTCTAGCCACTGGAGGATTTTCATTTTGCCCCCCAATAAGCCCACTTTTGCTAGGACTCCTTTGGTGCCATACTAGATTGAAGTCTGCCTTGATGTCAAGGGTCGTTATTCTTGCCATTCCTCTGTATAATGAATGCATGTCAATCTGTGGAATATTTTTCAGGGGAATGCGATTTTAGTTGTTTTTGTTAACAATGAATGGCAGGATTCAATGCCAGTAGATGAATTTTGATATATCAGGTTTATTTCACTGTGTGTTACAGAGGAGTAACAACTCTATTATGTTAAAATTCTTACATTTGCATGCTCTTCGTGTCTACAAACCTTACTTCCTGTTATCACTTTTTTGGTCACATTTTTGTGTCAATTTTTCCCATTGTAAATTCATAAGTCCACATTTCCCATTCAATTTTCTTGGGTCAACTGGCTTTGGCTAGTGCATAATTACATGCTTTGGCCACTAAGTATTATCTTTTTACCACAAATCACTCAAAATGTTTTCTGAAAAAAAATGGCTTTTTTTCTTTCGGTAACTGAAAATTCTAATGTCCAAAATAAAGTTTTAAATAAAGTTCAAAAAATTACATATTTCACAGTAACATGAGCATATGTATCCACTGAGTTGTCTTTTTATGCCTTCATTTACTTGAAGTTCCAGTCTCTTCCAAAAACTTGGGCATGTATGATGTTTTTATAGCTGTGACTTTGGTAGCTAGATTTAGGTTATTTCATTGAATCATGTACACTGAACCCAATTTCCAAGAACTATTTAATCAACTGACCTGCTGGAATATTTTTCTTTAGATTCTAGCACATTTTGCTTTGTTGTTTTTCATAAATATTGGAAGAAAAACTAGAGGAAAAAGATCAAAAGTTTTATTCAGATAAATGTCCAACCAGAAACAGTGGTGGAAGCAGAATTGTTAATAGCTTTTAAAAGGGAAGTAGATAAATATTCATAAGAAATTGTTTAAAGGGTATGGGGAAAGAGCAGAGGAATGGGTCTCAGTGGCTACCTTCTTTCAGCAAGCTGGCACAGGTGTATTGAGCCATATGCAGTCTGAGCTGTAAAGTTCTACAATCATAGTATTTTTTGTTAAATAAAGACAAAGAAAATTAGCACTACTGGTTACACACCTGTTGCAACTTCTGTTTTTAATAACCTTCATAAAGCATATTAAGCTAAGATAAAAGATCTTTTCTCATCCTAATTTGAGTTCAATTTTCAAACAAGTTGAATTTTCAAGCAAACAAAAAGATTTTAATTACTTCGCCTGTGTTTCGTTCAGTTAAAAAATATAAACAATATTATTATGAACACCTGTGAGCTAGAGAGTGGTAGGCAAACAGGCCTAGGTATTCTTATTCCCTCCCCCAATTGCAGACCATCTGCAAGGGGGAGGGGATTTCCACCTGCCACCGAGATGCCCCATTGACCCCAGCTTATTTTCTGTCCTTGAAGCCACTATCGTATTGGAGGCAGGCTCCACCAGGGACTCCCATTAGAGAGGGCAATACTTTAATGCAGCAGAAGCCTGTTGTGGTATCATGATTGAGGCATTCTTCATGTTGCCTGCATAACAGCCTTGGCTGCACATCGATTTCCTGGCCCACTTCCAGTGACCAGACACATGGGTTCAGCAGGCAGCCCCTGCATTCAGTGTTCTTGTGGTGCAGTGGGATACATGGCATGAAGTTACCATATGCTTGTCAATACTCTGCCCTGATGGGACCCATCCCCAGAAAATGGAACACATACCTATTCAGCTTTCTGCTCTAGATCCACCCCAATCTTCATATTTGAAGAAGGATTCTATGAAGGACTCTTTTGGCTTCAAGCAGGTGCCTTTGTTGTCCACTTAGAAGAGCAGGTTAAAATTGAAGATAGCGGGATCCAGGCGGGACACCGACGGTTAAGTCACTTGTTTGATTTGCCTATCCGCCTGGTTTCCACCAGGCAGGTAGGGTTAAAATGGACCCCAAAGTTATGTGATAACTATTAATTTTCACTATTAATTCATTGTTTGTAGAAATAGGAGTTGAATTCCTCCCTCATAAAGATTCAAATTAGAGGAGCAGAGAGAGTATGTCCGTAGCAAAGCAGCAAAGTTCAGAAACTAATTAAATAAGAATTGTTTTGAGGGCAGGAACAGCTAACTTGAAATTTTAACATGTGGATTGGTGTAGATGATTCCTTTCTCAAGAATAATGAATCCATTATTCCGGTGTAGGCATGCATATGCTCTGTATGCAAATGTTCCTGCCTTGGGGCAGGAAATCAACTAATGATGTATCAGCTGATTTTCCTCTGCAAGGGATCTTGGTGTAGGAGATTGGGAAGAGGGTGAGAAATATATTTGCTTCTCCTTTATTCTTCAGAATCACAGGTGCAGTTTATGGCACTTTGGCTCATTACAGCCATTTGCCTCTCATATGACAAATCCTCAAATTCCCCACCCTCCTGTGGCTACTCAATACCGGCAGCTTTTTCAGCCTTTAGTAGTGATAGCAGAATGCCATGGATATCCCATGTATTCCCCAGTGAGTAAAATACCACAATTCAGGGTGAATTATTAAACCTAGATCGCAACGCATCTGACGTAATTAAGGACATGGGTTTTAGTTTATCTGTCATTATATCCTTGCTGTTTGTGGGGCCACGCAGTGCACAAATTGGCTGCTACATTTCCAACATTACAACAGTGACTACACTTCAAAAGTACCTTATTGGCTGTAAAGCGATTTGGGATGTCCTGAGGTCATGAAAGGCGCTATATAAATGCAAGTTTGTTCTTCGCTCGTTCGTAGAGGTCTTTTGCCACATATACAAAATTGAGAAATCTGCTTTCATTGTACTCCACATACCATCAGTAACCAATAGGAACAATACAAACTATACCCTTTTAAGAAATACTGAGCGCTGAAGTGAGTGCACCTTTGTAATGTTTTCTTGCCTGTAATGTAATGAAGATAGGCAAATTATTCTATATGGGAAAACACTGGTTTAAGTTAGTCCAGGAAAACAATACTGATCAAGGCAAATGCCCTTTAATTCCACTAAGACTACTGTGGAAGTTATTGTTAAACATTTGATGTCCTTGTTGTTTCCACAGTTCGGTCATCCATATTGTGGAACATCCTTTTCCGGCACCTGGTTAGGTTGTAGGCAAGAATTTGGAATGATGAATTTGAGGCTTGAGCAGCTAAATCACCACATTTGTGGTAGAAATCAGAGAACTAATGTTATGGTCAATTACAGAAAGATTAAATCTATCTTCAAAGTTAATTATGTACAGAACATGACAGATGTCATTACTGGTGGTAGAGATTCAACTGGGTATTACATCAAGTTTCTTCCGTAAACTGGGAAATCAAAAAATACTCTCAGCAAGTTTCTGTTTCACTGGTAGTTGCCATATATGAGGCTAGATTTAAGTATTGTATGCATGAGCTTCTGGAGACAGTTCAGGTTAACACAAATCTAGTTATCTATCTTTGTATCAGACTGAAATGTGCTGCCACCTGTAACTTTGCAATTTCTTAGCTGATGATTTGTGAAGTCTACAGTTATCTGGACAATGTGCGTGCCCAAGACCTTTGGGCCTCTGTCTTCATTCACTAGTGAGGAAATCAGTCTCAGCTTTCAAAAGTTCTGAGTGCCTCGTTCTGGGACAAGAAGCCCATCCTATCTGCAAAGGAATAATAGCAGAATGTGACACTACAAAGGTTTCCAGGTCTATGAGGGTACTGGCAAAAATCACCTAGTTCCCTCTCTCTGGGTCTTCATTAGCTCTGCAGGCATTGGTACAAATTGGATAAACCAACACCAGGAACCGTACTGGGAAAGGGAAAGGCGTTCCAGTTCCAGGGATCTGGTATCTGATCCAAAAAAACTGTGCATACTACCCAAAACATTAGAATGTGCCCACATGCCCAAGTATCTGTATACACAATTTTCAGAAGATCTAGAAAATAGAACAATTAATAAAAATCAAAAGTGAATTTGTTATACAGATAAATAGGCCAGTTCTTTATTGGCATTTTTTATTTGTTAGGTTATTTAAGCTTTGTGTTTGAAAATCACTCATTTTTGATATAAATACATACATTTATGTTACAAAAGCTCTGTTTACTCAGCCTGATTTTCAACTTGCGTTTCCATCAAATGCTCCATCATGCAGATCAGACAATAGGCTTTAAATTCCATCACTTAAATGGAGATATAACTAAAGTGAAGCTCTTCTACAAGCCCCTTTGTCAGAACAAACCAATCTTAAAATAAAGTCACATATTAAAAGTTAACCTTACAGCTGCTCTCTTTTCAGAATAGGCAGTGACAATATGTTTTACTGATTCAATTGCTGTGATTTGTTCCCTATTACACTAAAGCTAGATAAATATAAAAAATGACTTCATATTAGTGCCTTTAATAAGGTCTGATCTCAGCAGGTTTTTGACAGTGTATCGAAAATAGGATATGCTTCTTTTCAATGAGCTGATCAAAATAAAATAATTACGTCACTCTGGCCCAGTAGTGACTGCGAGCAACTCCCATTTTCAGCTTTAATACATCACACAGGAAACAAAAAAAATAGCCTTCATTAAACTCTCTCTTCCTTGCACGCACATAACTATGTGGTAGGAGACAAGAGGGTAGATTTTCAACTTGCCACCCAGGTGTAAAACTGATGTTCGCAATGTCGCTCATTATAGAAACCAACCCAATTTTCATTACCATTGATTTCAATTGAAATGAAAATCAAGCTGCTTCAATAACAGGCGGCCATTCCACAGTGCCTGTTTCACGCAAGTTGAAAAGCTGCCCCAAGTATTAAATTAACAATGATTCATTTTACTTGAATTAAATTGCAACTAAAATGGTACAGATTATGTAAAATATTCAAGTATCATGCTGGAAATGCATTTTTTGCAAACAATCCCTCCAAAAAAGTTTGAAATCATCTAAAGCAATGCAGTGCAGAAAGAGGCTATTTGTAAATCTGTAGAACTATATGCAGTGAAACATTTATTTGAATGAAATTTCCAATTCAGTTACATTCAGACAGCTCCCTATAGAGAAACTTCTCATAATAGGAACCACAAACATTACTGAAGATACATCCTCCATAGGGATAGGGCCATTAAGGGATACACACGATAAACTCACAGGTAGTAACAGCGAAATGGCAGAAATATTAAATAATTACTTTGCCTCAGTATTTACCAGGGAGACTAACATGGTGGGCATGACATTAGGAAGAAGAGATCAAAAAATGTAAGGACATTGAAGATAGAAAAGGGGAAGATAATTTATAAACTAATCAAACTTAGAGAGGATAGAGGTAGCAGAGGCACTATTACATATATATATATAAATTGATTAGAAATGGGAATAGTGCCAGAGGACTGACAGACAGTTAATGTGATTCCTATATTTAAAAAGGGAGATAGAACAAGTCCAGGGAACTATGGACCAATTAGTTTAACATCAGTGGTAGGAAAGATAATCGAACCTTTACTCAAAAGGTGTAATAGATAAACATCTAGAAACCAAAAATATAATAAAGAATAGTCAGCATGGATTTCAGAAGGGAACGTCATGCTTAACCAACCTTACTGAATTCTTTGAAGAAGTAACAGAAAGGGTAGACAAGGTTAATGCTGTAGATGTAATATATTTGGATTTTCAAAAGGCCTTCGATAAGGTACCGCATAATAGACTCATGACTAAGGTCAGAGTAAGAGTCGTCGGGACAAGTAGCAGAATGGATAGAAAGCTGGCTACAAAACGGAAAACAGAGATTAGAGGTTAAAAGGTTGTTACTCAGACTGGCAAAAGGTGGGAAGTAGACTCGGGAATCGGAAATACAATTTCAAAATTTGCGGACGACACTAAATTGGAGGGCATAGTTAATACCAAAGAGGACTGCGACAAAATATAGGAAGACTTGTAGCATAGGTGTGTAACTGGCAAATGAATTTCAATATAGATAAGTGTGAGGCATTACGTTTTGGTAGGAAGAATAGGGGGGCCATATACTGCTTGGATATTAAGAGTCTAAATGGAGTAGAGGAGCAGAGGGATCTGGGGGTACAGATACACAAATCACTAAAAGTAGCGACGCAGGTTAATAAGGCCATAAAAAAAATCAAACCAAGCACTGGGATTTCTAGAGGAATAGAATTGAAAAGCAGAGAAGTTATGTTAAACTTGTATAGAACCTTGATTAGACCACACTTGGAGTACTGAACAGTTCTAGTCTCCATATTATAAAAAAGATAGAGGCATTGGAGAAGGTGCAAAAAGATTTACTAGGATGATAGCAGAAGTGAGAGGTTATATCAAAGGAAAGATTGAACAGGCTGGGGCTCTTTTCTCTAGAAAAGAGAAGGCTGAGGTGTGACCTGATAGAGGTCTTTAAGATTATGAAACGGTTTAATAGGGTAGATGTAGAGAAGATGTTTCCACTTGCCGGGGAAACCAGAACTTGGGGCCATAAATATAAGATGGTCACTAATAAATTCAATAGGGAATTCAAGAGAAACTTCTTTACCTAGAGAGTGGTGAGAATGTGGAAGTCGTTACCACAAGTAGTAGTTGAGGCAACTAGCATGGATGCATTTAAGGGGAAGCTAAATAAACACATAATGGAGAAAGAAATAGAAGCATATGTTGATAGGGTAAGATGAAGTAGGAAGGAGACTCGTGTGGAGCATAAACACATGATGGGCCGAATGGCCTGTTTCTGTGCTGTACATTCTATATAATTCTATGTGCATATAGTTCCTGCAGTTAATGAGATGGTAATGTACACCTAGTACATCACTACTGTATAAGCAACTGCATATAGTACTTTTATTGCAGTCAACAGTAAATAGATGCACACCTGATCCAAACACAATTCTAATCAGGCATAGAATTCAATCAGACCAAAGCACTTTCTGATCACTCATTGTTTTAAATTCTTGCCCCAAGAACAATACAATATATGAATATAAAATTCCAGTCTGAGCACAAAATGTTCTGGGATTAAATGGGTTTTAAAGATCAGCACATTATGTGGTCAAACTTTTACCAAATTTCACCAAGAAAGCAGCAGCAAGTTTTAGAAATGTGATCACTTTGGTGAAAAAATAGTCTTTTATAACTGCAAGAGTGAATATAAGGCTGTGAAACAAAGATTAGCGCCTGCAATTCATAGAAATGCTGATTAAAGGATGCAATTTGTTACTAAATGAGTTATATGTTTATTAAGATTAAAGTGTATAGTCGCATATGAATTGCACATTATTCTGCTTTGTGGAGATTGTGATCAACATTATACAATTTCATGAACACTGTTCCAGCACTATTTGGACCCACGTGTTCAGGTGGCACCACTGCATCTTCTCGGTAACAGTGTACCCACCATCCTTGCCATTTCCTTTTGTTTAAAGACTTTGAATATGTAGTTATTATATAACATACATTATGGCCAATGTTAAAAGCTGCAAGTCAATCTCAGGGCCCCACAGGCGTTCAGAAACCACTCAAGCTATGATTAGACTGTATGCAACCTAATGAGAACCGCAGATTGAATTACAACTCTGTGACTCCATCCACGGAACCCATTGTACATATTTAAATATTTGCGATTTGATGATAATAGAAACAATTTACAAACAGCAGCTGTTTCCAAACAGCAGGTCAATCATGAACATGCTCAAGTACAAGAACTTTGGACGCGTGTTTTACATTGTAAGCAATACAAGAGAGACACAAAATTGTGTGCTGGATGATGTGTTATAAAAAGTAAACTGAAATAAGTGCAAGTTTTAATTAAATACAGGAACATTTCAAATGCATGGATAATAATTAAATTAGTGCTCAAGAATGAAATTAATTTCCAGTTAGTATTTTGTTTCTGAAATTGTTCCCAATGATAGTGTATTCTCTGCTGAAAACAGATTTTAAAAATTGACAATTTCTGTAAACTGCAGGATGCTGAATTGGTTTGATATGGCAGACAGGATCAATGTGAACAAGGTGCTCAATTCTCTTCACACTTTTTTCAATCCTTTTCCCATTAAGCAAGCAAAGACGGTCATAACCATCTTTGGCTTCACTTCCACCAGGTCTTCAGGCAACGCATATACCCGAGTGCCTATTTTTCGTGCTACTGAAATGGCATATCTGAAAGAGAAAAAATGCTGTAAAGGAGTATTCAGTTAAGGCTAGAAATGCTACTTCTATACGGTGGCTTTTGTTCCTCAAAGCTGCGTTTCAGCTTCTCGTCCCCCACCCCCTTTTGTGCAGTACATTTTGGTCACAATTATTTTCTGTTGATTTGTTGTGAGAAACCTATAGTGGAGGGCTCCCCATTCACAGTACTGACTCCTCGAACATTTCAAATATTTCGGTCAACATTTCAGCAATAAAATCTTCTGTCACCGACATTTCACTTTGGATCACATTTCTAACAGCAAAAGGTGATGAAAAAAAGCAGTAACTCCTGAAGTCTACTCTTCCTGAAGCAACAATAATAGAATTGGAACTCCTTTAAAACAGTAAAAACAACTCAAAATACAATTATTCATCTTCCTGAACTTTGCACTTAATTATCTTTAAGGGGGAATCATAGTTCAAACAGTATTTTCTCCTATTTACATATAAAAATTAAAAATAAATTCAATTGATTTATTTTTTAAAGTTTAATAATATGCAAGCAAACCTGGTAGAAAAAAATACAAAGGATCAAAAGGATACCTAATATTCAATTTTTGAAAAACAAATCACTTTGAAAACAGAATTTGTAGTTTTAATCTTTCCCAAAACAACAGCCACAGAGGACTTCAAGTAAAAATCCCCACCCCAATTCAGCACAGGTTTTTTTTAAAGTAACTGTTAGAGCAATAAGAGTTACCGATCATGAACATCAAACTTACTTAGCATTGTTCAACTTGTCAGTATCTGAGAGATCAGTGCGTTTCACCAGATCATAGTGAATTGCATTAGGTACAACAGCGTCTATCAAGTCTATAATCGGCAAACTGGTGCAAATGCATTTATCCTGGGGCAAAAACAAAAAAAGATTCCTTTAAACAATGTGGATAATACAGTGGAACCCGCTCGATACAACATTGCAAATTGTGATAAAACGGGAATTGCTATAAAGTGAAAAGCAACAAAAATTAAATCTGGTGCATAACAACTTTCATTTACCTAAATTTTGTACAACATCTTGCAAGAA
This sequence comes from Heptranchias perlo, assembly GCF_035084215.1. Classification (NCBI taxonomy): domain Eukaryota; kingdom Metazoa; phylum Chordata; class Chondrichthyes; order Hexanchiformes; family Hexanchidae; genus Heptranchias; species Heptranchias perlo. The sequence continues at coordinate 16,912,594 of NC_090337.1, forward strand.
GGGTGAATACAGTATAACATCTTAAAAAAAAAATGCTCACGTCTCGCAAGTTTTTGTTTATGTTGCAAGGAATTCTGCGATTTTTTTTTATTGGTGAAGATCAGAAGTCATAAACCTCTGCACTTTCTCTTCCAGTGCATAAAGTTCATCAAATGTTTCACTATCTTTTAACTCAATGAATCAATGCAGAAGGCACATTGCAGAATCTATCTCTCTAACTTTGGGAATTTCCAGCTCTGGAACATCTTCATTTGAATTCCCTGCAGCCACTGTTCCTGAGTCTTTCAGAGAAGAAATGATTTCTGCGTCAGTCATCTCTCCGCAGATGTAACAGTCACCATCAATGAAACAAAAAGATTGAACTCCGCCTCATTCAAACTGCCAGGAATCCCGTCATCAACCTCCTCAACTTCTCCCGGATCATTGTTTTCCTCGCTAGAAACCAAACAGCACCAAGTCCCGTTCACCCATCACCCGTGTTCGCTGACTGACATTGGCTCCAGGTCCACAAATGCCTCGATTTTAAAATTCTCATCTTTGTTTTCAAATCCCTCCATGGCCTTGCCCCTCCCTATCTCTGTAACTTCCTCCAGCCCTACAACCCTCCAGGAACTCTGCGCTCCTTCAGTTCTGGTCTCGTGCATCCCCACCTTCCTTCACCCCACCAATGCAGGCTGTAAGCTCTGGAATTCACTCCCTGCCCACTCCCTCTCTACGACGCTCCTTAAAACTTACCTCTTTGGTCACCTGTCATACTATCTCCTTCTTTGGCTTGGTGTCAATTTTTGTCTGATAACACTCCTATGCAGCACCTTGGGACGTTTACTATGTTAAAGCCGCTATATAAATGTAAGTTGCTGTTGCAAAAATTGGACCCTCATGTGAAAGATTGAGAGCCACATCATGGCAAGTGCCATCATCCCTCAAAAGCACCAAACTCCTTACGCTGCTTTCTCATCCTGGCAGTGAAAGACTGTAGCCACTTTCTGGAATTGTTTGTGTCATCCATGCATTAGCGCTGCTTTCATAATCAGTTGGAAAAGTTTTCACATTTTTAAAGCAGCGAGGGTTCGGTCTTTTTCCCCATCACGAGAGGTTTCACCTTGTCAGAGCCTATTTGCTTACCTCACAACAAGAATGTAAGGCATTCTTTTCTCATTTTGCCACAGCTCACCTTCTCTCGATTTTTGGGTAGGTTTGATCAGGCAGGGCACAATAGAAAAGTTTGGTGTTGTCACAATGCAGTCGGGTGGATACTCTGCGACCAAACGCGGAAACACTTCCTCAGTCCATACATCAGCAGCGAGTTGGTCACTGTCCACTTTTTCATCGCACAGCTTTTTGTAAACATTTTCCAGTAGCAGAGGAAGCTTTCCACGTCAAGATCTTTGGCAAGCTCATCTGCTTTCAACAGGCAGCTGGCAAGCGAGATTTTTGAAGCTCCTTTGTGATTGAACCACCAAAGCAGTGTTTCACCAACATCAACCATCTTACTTTCACATTTCCGTTTCCTATCCTGGTTCTCATTTCTTTTCCGGTCCTTCAAGACATCCACTTTTCTTTTCAGAATTCTAGAAACCTTAGAGATTCAGAAATGCCACGCTTCTGTGCGACTAGCTTTTGAATTCTCAATTCCTTCAGACTGTTCAAAGCATCCACAAGTCACAGCGCTTTTTTTGTTTAGCTATCTGCAAAAATCGACTTCACACTAACAGGTTGAAACCAGGTCAAATCGGTTCTTAGGCACAATGACCACTGAACCCAATCAGATTGAGAGGTGACAGCCTCAGGTTCAAAGTGGGATTTCTGCATGTCAGACTTGCATATAAGCAGGAATTGCAATAAAACAAACTTTTCACAATTGGAAGTTTGGGGAAAAAACGGGACTTTAGAAATGGTTGCGTTAAAATAGGACTTGCAATTAAGCGAGTTGTAAATAAAGGGTACAATTGTACATACATAATAGGCACTGCAGCTTAAATTACACTGTTATATTATATGTCATACATTAAATAGGCACATTTCAAAAATACACAATGGGGTAGAAATCGGCCTTGGGTGGTTGTGTAAAATGGGCCATATTGCACTGACAGCCCATTATACGCCCGGCCCGATATTCAGGCGGTATTGCATTGACAGCCCGTTACACACCAGGCCCGATATTCGTCTCTATTAACTTCAATGAAACCAAATATTGGGACAGGCGTGTAATGGGTGATCGATGCGATACAGCCCATTTTACACAACCCCCCAGGACCGATTTCTACCCCATTGCTTTACTGTTCCCATTTGGCACTAAAGCAAGGTTGGGGGCGGGGGGGGTGGGGAACAGCATGGGACATTCAGAACTGAGCACTGCTTAACAATCCTCAAACAAGTCAGATTTCAGGATTGCAACAGATTAGTTGGAGCAGACTGTCAACAAAAGCACATGTGGATTAACACATTTGGGAAAAAAGTGGTTTCTGAGCACACACACCTCCACAAAATCCCAGGTGATCCAACAGGGTGCATCATGCGATGAATGGTGGGGGATGGGGAAGGAAGGGGAGAGTTGTTGCTGTGATTAGAAGATGGGGTGGGTTAAGTTTGTGATTTTATTTCCTTGAATGGTAGAATTGTGTGTTTATGATATAAATTTTATTTTAGGGGTGTATAAGGAGGTGGGTGGAGAACTGTGTCTCAGACCAATCTTTTTGCTGGAATGTAACTGAAGATGGGAAGACACATTTGCGTTATACGATTGATGAATAATGAAAGTAGAAAATAACCAATTAGAAAGAAGGAAAAAAAAACGTTACAAAGAAGAAAAACGGAAACCTAAATACTTAACCATGAGAAAGAAGATTAAAAGTTGACAGATAGCTCAATGGTCACAATGTAGTCAACAGATTTGATGCACATGACAGACAAGAAACATTGGGGGTTAAATTGGTTAACCCCCGAAAATGTGCGCTGGGATCGCGGTGCACGACTAACGTAACATTCCTGCTGCCTGATGATCTAAATGATTGCTGCGTGCAGCCAGCGCTCCCTGTGCTGAGTGGGTGCACACACCAGCAGGGGACCCAGATATTGAGAGTGGCTAGCACCACTTAAAGGCAGCCTGCACCTCTTAAGGGGGAGGTGCTCTGTGGCTGCAGGAAGTGGTGTGAAGTGATTTCTGGGCTGGAAGATATTGAGGAATGCTTGCGCCTGTGAGAGAGCGTGCACCAAGGTTTTCAGACGGTGCACTGGAGGCCTAGGTGGAAGAGGTGGACAGACGGAGGACAATCCTATATCCGCAGCGGGGGGCAGGTGGCCCTCCAGGCACATTCTCAAGAGGCTGTGGCAGACGAGGTCAATGCCAGGAGCATCACTCCACGCACATGGATGCAGTACAGGAAGTTCAATGATTTGACACGAGTGGTCAAGGTGAGTGCGTTCAACTGTCACATCCAACAATTGCACCACCAGCCTCATCCACTGCTCCACGCGCAACACCCCACTGTCACCCACCTACCAGCGAAACCTTTCAATCAGTTCATAACCCTGAGAATCAGAAGCTGTATCTCACCCTCACACATTATCACTGTTGCAAGCCGCACATCCACAACTCACAGGTCACACATACTGGCAGCTATTCAACCATCACAGCCACATCTTGCAGGACACTCGCTGCTACACATCCCTCTTTCTTGCAGGAGAAGGTGGCACATAACAACTGGCAGCAGGAAAGACCTGGGGGAGGACAGGCGCGCCTACGTGCCCTCACCCCCGTGGAGGACACCATGCTGGCAATCATTGGGCGGACTGTCGCTGCGGCCATGGACACTGGCAGTGCTGGAAGTATCGATGATGAGGGTCTCTGCATACCTAATCCTCCTTCTCACTTCCCACAATCTTTTATGACTCACGTGCTGAAGATGGTGTCAGCGTGCACGTCTTAAACTGAGTGTATTTTAGAGGCTAGGATAGGGGAGGGATCTGCTCGCGGTGCGCAGGAGCTGAGGCACGGAGGGAAGGATACCGTAGTTGCCAGCTCACCAGAGGGTGAGGTTGCACACTAGTTTTGCTGCAGCAGAGGTCAGATGATGACTTCGATGGGCCAGACTACAGAAGAAGGCTGTAGGGCGTACACCAACAAATGCATGGGGCACTGGAAAGCCTGCACACAATGTCTAGGGGTATGGAGGAGTCCAGTTCCAACTTGGCACAGGGCTTTGTGCGGAGTTTGGAGCCCATCCTTTCCCACAAGGAACGGGTGGTCACCTCCATCAGCACACCTGTGGAACCCACTATGATGCAGCGTCTGATGACCGATGTCTCAGCTTCCATTGCAGCACAAACAGCTGCCATCAAAGGCTGCATACTTCACTTGGAGCTCAGGCTGTTGCTATCATGGCTCTGGGTACTACTGTGGAATGGGGCTTCGAGGGCATCACAGCAGTCCAGCAATCTGTTCAGCAACAGATCACCAGGAGTGCTAAGGGGCCACCCCGGGAGAGTGGCAGTGGCGCCATGGGAGACGAACCTGATGTCCTCTCTCAGGATGACACCATTCCTCCTCCCTCCCCTGCCACTCCGCACAGAACGTACTCTGGGTGGGGGACTTCAATGTCCGTCACCAAGAGTGGCTCGGTAGCACCACTACTGATCAAGCTGGCCAAGTCCTGAAGGACATAGCCGCCAGACTGGGCCTGCAGCAGGTGGTGAGCAAACCAACACGAAGGAAAAACTTACTTGACCTCGTCCCCACCAATCTACCTGTCGCAAATGCATCTGTTCATGACAGTATTGGTAGGAGTGACCACCGCACAGTCCTCGTGGAGACGAAGTCCCGTCTTCGCACTGAGGACACCATCCAACGTGTTGTGTGGCACGACCACCGTGCTAAATGGGATAGATTCAGAACAGATCTAGCAGCTCAAAACTGGGCATCCATGAGGCGCTGTGGGCCATCAGCAGCAGCAGAATTGTATTCCAGCACAATTTGTAACCTCATGGCCTAGCATATTCCTCACTCTACCATTACCAACAAGCCAGGGGATCAACCCTGGCTCAAGGAGGAGTGCAGAAGAGCATGCCAAGAGCAGCACCAGGCGTACCTAAAAATGAGGTGCCAACCTGGTGAAGCTACAACTCAGGACTACATGCATGCTAAACAGCGGAAGCAACATGCTATAGACAGAGCTAAGCGATTCCAAACAATGGATCAGATCAAAGCGCTGCAGTCCTGCCACATCCAGTCGTGAATGGTGGTGGACAATTAAACAACTAACGGGAGGAGGAAGCTCTGAAAACATCCCCATCCTCAATGATGGCGGAGTCCAGCACATGAGTGCAAAAGACAAGGCTGAAGCGTTTGCAACCATCTTCAGCCAGAAGTGCCGAGTGGATGATCCATCTTTGCCTCCTCTCGATATCCCCACCATCACAGAAGCCAGTCTTCAGTCAATTCGATTCACTCCACGTGATATCAAGAAACGGCTGAGTGCACTGGATACAGCAAGGGCTACGGGCCCCGACAACATCCCGGCTGTAGTACTGAAGCCTTGTGCTCCAGAACTAGCTGCGCCTCTAGCCAAGCTGTTCCAGTACGGCTACAACACTGGCATCTACCTGACAATGTGGAAAATTGCCCAGGTATGTCCTGTCCACAAAAAGCAGGACCAATCCAATCCGGCCAATTACCGCCCCATCAGCCTACTTTCAATCGTCAGCAAAGTGATGGAAGGTGTTGTCGACAGTGCTATCAAGCGGTACTTACTCACCAATAACCTGCTCACCGATGCTCAGTTTGGGTTCCGCCAGGACCACTTGGCTCCAGACCTCATAACAACTTTGGTCCAAACATGAACAAAGGAGCTGAATTCCGGAGGTGAGGTGAGAGTGACTGCCCTTGATATCAAGGCAGCATTTGACCAAGTGTGGCCCCAAGGAGCCCCAGTAAAATTGAAGTCAATGGGAATCAGGGGGAAAACTCTCCAGTGGCTGGAGTCATACCTAGCACAAAGGAAGATGGTAGTGGTTGTTGGAGGCCAATCATCTCAGCCCCAGGACATTGCTGCAGGAGTTCCTCAGGGCAGTGTCCTAGGCCCAACCATCTTCAGCTGCTTCATCAATGACCTTCCCTCCATCATAGGGTCACAAATGGAGATGTTCGCTGATGATTGCACAGTGTTCAGTTCCATTCTCAACCCCTCAAATAATGAAGCAGTCCATGCCCGCATGCAGCAAGACCTGGACAACATCCAGGCTTGGGCTGATAAGTGGCAAGTAGCATTCGTGCCAGACAAGTGCCAGGCAATGACCATCTCCAACAAGAGAGAGTCTAACCACCTCCCCTTGACATTCAATGGCATTACCATCGCCGAATCCCCCACCATCAACATCTGGGGGTCACCATTGACCAGAAACTTAACTGGACCAGCCATATAAATACTGTGGCTACAAGAATAGGTCAGAGGCTGGGTATTCTGCGGCGAGTGACTCACCTCCTGACTCCCCAAAGCCTTTTCACCATCTACAAGGCACAAGTCAGGAATGTGATGGAATACTCTTCACTTGCTTGGATGAGTGCAGCTCTAACAACACTCGAGAAGCTCGACACCATCCAGGACAAAGCAGCCCGCTTGATTGGCACCCCATTCACCACCCTAAACATTCACTCCCTTCACCACTGACGCACAGTGGCTGCAGTGTGTACCATCCACAGGATGCACTGCAGCAACTTGCCAAGGCTTCTTCGACAGCACCTCCCCAAACCGCGACCTCTGCCACCTAGAAGGACAAGAGCAGCAGGCACTTGGGAACAACACCACCTGCACGTTCCCCTCCAAGTCACACACCATCCCGACTTGAAAATATATTGCCGTTCCTTCATCGTCGTTGGGTCAAAATCCTGGAACTTCCTAACAGCACTGTGAGAGAACCTTCACCACACGGAGTGCGGCGGTTCAAGGCGGCGGCTCACCACCACATTCTCAAGGGCAATTAGGGATGGGCAATAAATGCCGGCCTCGCCAGCGACGCCCACATCCCATGGACGAATAAAAAAAAGCCAGCCAGGCCAAACTGCTGCAGCCCAGGCCGAGGTGTGCAGTCTGAAGCCGGGCCCTCCCAGCCCAGAGCTGCTTGAGGTCGTCCTCCATAGCCATCTGCACGCTCCTCAATTGAAGGTCAGCAACCTTCCACCACCCATGCTCCAGCCACTGGGGATGCACCTCATAGGAGTACTCGGATAGGTAAAGGCACACGAACGACAGGCACTAAGTGAATGCACAAGGGTGAATAGTCTCCTTTTGTTTGCTTTTTTGCATATGTTAATTCATAAATTTAGATTTGGATTTGCATTTGTTGTTGGCTTTCATTTCTACTTCCTCCATCAGCTCATCTCAATGTGTAATCATAAGGTGGACAATTTGATGGACATGTGGCAGTTGAAAGGTAAGAAGTGTGGGACTGTTGGTGAATGGGGAGGTGTCCTTGAGGTTACTGGTATCTCTCATTCACAATCTGATCACGAGAGCCCTGGCAGACAGGGCCTGTCTAACTTGTTGCCTTCCTGCTGCACTTCCTCCTCCTCCACCTCTTGCTCAGGTTCTCGCCGGATAGGTGGTGGCAAGGGCTACCCCCTCATAATGATGAGGTTGTGCAGCATACGACAATAGTACTGCAAGACCACACAGACCACTCTCTATATAATATTGCAACTTTCTCCAAGTATAGGAGACTTCCACAAACACCCACAACTGCACCATCAGCCAGAATAACTAATCCCGCAACTAACCTGTAACTCCTGCATGATCTCTTTAAATAGCGCTGGGGGGGCGGGGGGGTGGTCCTTCATGCCCTTTAACTCCTGTTCAGTTGTGGGAGATTAGGACAATGCATTGGCTGGAGCAGGGAGTTCGAAAATGGTGCCGGCTTCAAATCAGCATTGCAAACTGATCTACTACGTCATAACTTCCCGACTTTACATGCTGCTGGTGTGAGTTAGGTGCACGTGCGCAGCCACCTTTACCAAGGTGGTGTCCTGCGCCTGTCATGCCGGAAGTGTGCGCACGTATCTCAGATGCCATTTTCGGGGCCTAGGAGTCTGTGTAGTGCCTACACAACGGGCGCTACGTGGCTCAACTTAGCCTCCATTGTTCTAAAGAAATGAGAGAAAGAGGAAGGAGCAAAACAAAAATCTTGTATCTTCAGTTCTGTTGTGTGGCATTGTAATATTGGTTACATTGAGTAACAAATATCCGAGTTGATAATTTATATTTCAGCCTCCAGGATGTCAGTGGGAGGCAGGTGAACAACTTCCATATTCAAACCTAAAGCCAAATTGGGTAGGCCAAGATAGCTCTTCTTTTGCATTTACCTTGAAGCTGGTAATTGAGCTGCTCTTCTTTGCATTTGCCAAGGTCTCATTTACCCATTTTATAATAATTTCATCTGTCACCTTAGACCCTTCTCCAAGATCTGACAGCACCTTCAGAGTGTACCTGAAAGTATAAAGTAGGAAGATCAAAAGATTCAATACTTAAAGCACAGAAATTAGAATTTTCATGATGATGTGGCCTTCTTATAACTTGCATCTGAACAAAAACAAATAATGATTTCCATAATCTAACAGAATGGTAATGAAAATCCACCAGTAACTGGGCATGGCTTCAATTCTAAGATATTAATAAGCATATATTCAAGACATTAAAATGATCCTCCTGAAGTGTTTCCAAATATAATTAGGTTTTCAGAACATTTTGAAATCGTACAAATTACAACATGCACAATTGTCAATGTAGTGTTTCTACCATTATCAGTTAATATAACATCTTACTTGTTTTATTAAGGCACAAAAGTTGGAAAAACATTAATTGGGGTGGATTTTGAATTTGTGCGATAATTTAAAATGGGTGATAGCGAATCGGCAGCCCGTTTGAAGTCGATGGAAATAAAAATCAGAGAGATGTAAAACAAGCATTCACTATCACCTGTTTTACATTATCGCACAAAGTCAAAATTACTCCCATTGTCTGTTTGGCAGGCCTGCCTTCTACCATACTGAGGGAGTTACAGCTCTGGGCCTTCTTTTACTAACTAGCCATCTGACCCAATTTTCCTGGCAGTGTGTGATAGGGATAGGCTTGATAGATGTGGCAGTAAGCCTCAGTTCACTAACCAGATTCACAGCACCATTGACAATGAAAATTTATTCATTCCTGTGTTCCCAGACCTTAAAGGTGACTTCTCATAATGAACCCTGCAGTTTAAACAGATATGGTGAAGGAATTTTATCTGACTGGTTATACAATTATTCCATTCAAATGTAGAGACAAATGTGGCACCAGATGTATTTGCTGAAAAGACTGGGGCTCTTTTCTCTGGAAAAGAATAGAATCATAGAATCATAGAAGTTTACAACATGGAAACAGGCCCTTCGGCCCAACATGTCCATGCGCCCAGTTTATACCACTAAGCTAGTCCCAATTGCCTGCACTTGGCCCATATCTCTCTATACCCATCTTACCCATGTAACTGTCCAAATGCTTTTTAAAAGACAAAATTGTACCCGCCTCTACTACTGCCTCTGGCAGCTCGTTCCAGACACTCACCACCCTTTGAGTGAAAAAATTGCCCCTCTGGACCCTTTTGTATCTCTCCCCTCTCACCTTAAATCTGTGCCCCCTCGTTATAGACTCCCCTACCTTTGGGAAAAGATTTTGACTATCTACCTTATCTATGCCCCTCATTATTTTATAGACTTCTATAAGATCACCCCTTAACCTCCTACTCTTCAGGGAAAAAAGTCCCAGTCTATCTAACCTCTCCCTATAAGTCAAACCATCAAGTCCCGGTAGCATCCTAGTAAATCTTTTCTGCACTCTTTCTAGTTTAATAATATCCTTTCTATAATAGGGTGACCAGAACTGTACACAGTATTCCAAGTGTGGCCTTACTAATGTCTTGTACAACTTCAACAAGACATCCCAACTCCTGTATTCAATGTTCTGACCAATGAAACCAAGCATGCTGAATGCCTTCTTCACCACCCTATCCACCTGTGACTCCACTTTCAAGGAGCTATGAACCTGTACTCCTAGATCTCTTTGTTCTATAACTCTCCCCAACGCCCTACCATTAACGGAGTAGGTCCTGGTCCGATTCGATCTACCAAAATGTATCACCTCACATTTATCTAAATTAAACTCCATCTGCCATTCATCGGCCCACTGGCCCAATTTATCAAGATCCCGTTGCAATCCTAGATAACCTTCTTCACTGTCCACAATGCCACCAATCTTGGTGTCATCTGCAAACTTACTAACCATTCCTCCTAAATTCTCATCCAAATCATTAATATAAACAACAAATAACAGCGGACCCAGCACCGATCCCTGAGGCACACCGCTGGTCACAGGCCTCCAGTCTGAAAAACAACCCTCTACAACCGCCCTCTGTCTTCTGTCGTCAAGCCAATTTTGTATCCAATTGGCTACCTAACCTTGGATCCCGTGAGATCTAACCTTATGTAACAACCTACCATGCGGTACCTTGTCAAAGGCTTTACTAAAGTCCATGTAGACCACGTCTGCTGCACAGCCCTCATCTATCGTCTTGGTTACCCCTTCAAAAAACTCAATCAAATTCGTGAGACATGATTTTCCTCTCTCAAAACCATGCTGACTGTTCCTAATCAGTCCCTGCCTCTCCAAATGCCTGTAGATCCTGTCCCTCAGAATACCCTCTAACAACTTACCCACTACAGATGTCAGGCTCACCGGTCTGTAGTTCCCAGGCTTTTCCCTGCCGCCCTTCTTAAACAAAGGCACAACATTTGCTACCCTCCAATCTTCAGGCACCTCACCTGTAGCTGTCGATGATTCAAAAATCTCTGCTGGGGGACCCGCAATTTCCTCCCTAACCTCCCATAACGTCCTGGGATACATTTCATCAGGTCCCGGAGATTTATCTACCTTGATGCGCGTTAAGACTTCCAGCACCTCCCTCTCTGTAATATGTACACTCCTCAAGACATCACTATTTATTTCCCCAAGTTCCCTAACATCCATGCCTTTCTCAACCGTAAATACCGATGTGAAATATTCATTTAGGATCTCACCCATCTCTTGTGGTTCCGCACATAGATGACCTTGTTGATCCTTAAGAGGCCCTACTCTCTCCCTAGTTACTCTTTTGCCATTTATGTATTTGTAGAAGCTCTTTGGATTCTCCTTTGCCTTATCTGCCCAATCTCATGTCCCCTTTTTGCCCTCCTGATTTCTCTCTTAACTCTACTCCGGCAATCTCTATACTCTTCAAGGGATCCACTTGATCCCAGCTGCCTATGCATGTCATACGCCTCCTTCTTCTTTTTGACTAGGGCCACAATCTCCCGAGTCATCCAAGGTTCCCTACTTCTACCAGCCTTGCCCTTCACTTTATGAGGAATGTGCTTACCCTGAACCCTGGTTAACACACTTTTGAACGCCTCTCACTTACCAGACGTCCCTTTGCCTGCCAACAGACTCTCCCAATCAACTTCTGAAAGTTCCTGTCTAATACCATCAAAATTGGCCTTTCCCCAAATTAGAATTTTAACTTTTGGGCCAGACCTATCATTCTCCATAGCTATCTTAAAACTAATGGAATTATGATCACTGGTCCCAAAGTGATCCCTCACTAACACTTCTGTCACCTGCCCTTCCTTATTTCCCAAGAGGAGGTCAAGTTTTGCCCCCTCTCTAGTCGGGCCATCCACATACTGAATGAGAAATTCCTCCTGAATACACTCAACAAATTTCTCTCCATCCAAAGAGAAGGCTAAGGGGTGACCTGATTGGGTTCTTTAAGGTAATGAAAGGATTTGATTGGGTAGACATCGAGAAAATGTTTCCACTTGTGGGGGAGTCCAAAACTAGAGGTCAGAAATATAAAATAGTCACTAATAAATCCAATAGTGAATTCAGGAGAAACTTCTTGACCCAAAGAGTAGTAAGAATGTGGACGCACTACCACAAGTAGTAGTTGAGGAAAATAGCAGAGATGCATTCAAGGGGAAGCTTGATAAGCACATGAGGGAGAAAAGAATAGAAGGGTATGATAACAGGGTTAGATGAAGTAGGGAGGGAGGAGGCTCATGTGGAGCATAAATGCCGGCATAGACCAGTTGGACCAAATGGCCTGTTTCTGTGCTGTAGCCTCGATGTAATCCAATGTAATTTTGCCATCGGGACTGAGGGAAGATGCAGTGGTCAAAAAGCATGCTCTCATTCACTATAGGCCTTTTTCATATACTGCCTCGAGGCCAGAGCAGCCTAGCCTGCAATGTCAAATAATCTACTGACTACTTCGGGAATGATGTGTGGAGACCTGAAGGGTGAAAAGAATAAAAATAAACTTTTAAAAAAAAATGATAACCTGATAGTACTGGTACTATTGAACTGGCCCTTAGCGCGCAATCACTCCTCAGCTACCTCTCTGATGAAAACGTTAGCATCAAAACTTGGAAGGTGTGCAGGTATGCTTCAAGCCCTGGACAGAAAAAAATCTACCATTTAAAATTTCTCAATTGTTGATGCAGAAAAACTCAGCAGACATAAAAAAAATAAAAGGCTCTGCAAAGGTTTTCATAAAAGCAAATTACATAGATTTTTCTCTCGGTCAATCAGAATCTCAACTATGGCAGTTTGGTTCCTGAACCCTTCTCTTTTAAACAGTGCGTTGCAGTTTCTATTCTTAAAATAGCTTTGGAGACAAAAATGGCTGCTAAGAATGGTATGCACTAGTTTTAACATACATTACATAGACTTTTAGTGAATGGGACACCAATAATATAGATGCAAATCAGCATGCAATGCAAACTGCATTGAGTACTAGTTTGAAAAAAAGACTTGACATCGAGTTGAAATGTGACCCTCATGGGTCCATAAGACCATAAGAGATAGGAGCAGGAGTAGGCCATTCGGCCCCTCGAGCCTGCTCCACCATTCAATGAGATCTTGGCTGATCTGATTTTTACCTCAACTCCACTTTCCCGCCTTTTCCCCATATCCTTTGACTCCCTTGCTGATCAAATATTTGTCTAACTCAGCCTTGAATGTATTCAATGACTCAGCCTCCACAGCTTTTTAGGGTAAGGAATTCCAAAGATCTACGACCCTCTGGGAGAAGAAATTCTTGCTCATTTCTGTCTTGAATGGGCGACCCCTTATTCTGAGACTATGCCCCCTAGTTTTAGATTCCCCCATGAGGGGTAACATCCTCTCAGCATCTACCCTATCGAGTCCCCTCAGAATCTTGTATGTTTCAATAAGATCTCCTCTCGTTCTTCTAAACTCCAATGAGTATAGACCCAACCTGTTCAATCTTTCCTCATAAGACAACCCTTTCATACCCAGAATCAACCTACTGAACCTTCTCCGAACTGCCTCCAATGCAAGTATGTCCTTCCTTAAATAAGGGCACCAGAACTGTGCGCAGTACTCCAGGTGTGGACTCACCAGCACCCTGTACAGTTGTAGCATGACTTCCCTGCTTTTATACTCCATCCCCCTAGAAATAAAGGCCAATATTCAGTTTGCCTTCCGGATTACCTGCTGCACTTGTATGTTGAATTTTTTGTTTCATGTACAAGGACACCCAGATCCCTCTGTACTGCAGCATTTTCTAGTATTTCTCCATTCAAATAATATTTTGCTTTTTTATTTTTCCTCCCAAAGTGGATGACTTCACATTTTCCCACATTATATTCCATCTGCCAAATTTTTGCCCATTCATTTAACCTGTCAATATCCCTTTGCAGACACTGTGTCCTCATCGCAACTTGCTTTTCCACCTATCTTTGTATCATCAGCAAATTTGGCCACAAGACACTCTGTTCCTTCATCCAAGTCATTGACATATATTGTAAATAGTTGAGGCCCCAGCACTGAGCCCTGCGGCACCCCACTAGTTACAGATTGCCATTTTGAAAATGACCCTTTTATCCCGACTCTTTGTTTTCTGTTAGTTAGCCAATCCTCTATTCATGCCAGTATATTGCCCCCAACACCATGAGCTCTTATCTTGTGCAGTAATCTTTTGTGTGGCACCTTATCAAATGCCTTTTGGAAATCCAAATATGCTGCATCCATTGGTTCCCCTTTATCCACCCTGCCCGTTACTTCCTCAAAGAACTCTAATAAATTTGTCAGACACGATTTCCCCTTCATACAATCAAGGAGAGTCAACGTGGTTTTATTATGAGTCTCCAAATGTCCTGCTACTACTTCCTTAAGATTCTAGCATTTTCCCAATGACAGATGTTAGGCTAACTGGTCTATGGTTACCTGCTTTCTGTCTCACTCCCTTCTTGAATAGGGGTGTTACGTTTGCGGTTTTCCAAGCCGCTGGGACCTTTCCAGAATCTCGTGAATTCTGGAAGATTACAACCAATGCATCCACTATCTCTGTAGCCACTTCCTTTAAGACCCTCGGATGCAAGCCATCAGGTCCAGCGGACTTGTTAGCCTTTAGACCAATTAGTTTACCTAGTACTTTTTCTCTCGTGATAGCGATTGTTTTTAGTTCCTCCCTCCCCTTTGCCCCTTGATTTTCTACTATTATTGGTATATTATTAGTGTCTTCTACTGTGAAGACAGATACAAAATATCTGTTCAATTCCTCTGCCATTTCCTTGTTTTCCATTACTATTTCCCCAGTCTCATCCTCTAAGGGACCAATGTTTACTTTAGCTACCCTCTTCCTCTTTATATACTTATAGAAGCTTTTACTGTCAGTTTTTATATTTCTTGCTAGTTTACTCTCATAATTTATTTTCTCCCTATTTATCATTCTTTTAGTCATCCTTTGATGGTTTTTAAAGTTTTCCCAATCTTCGGACTTACCAGTAATCTTTGCCATGTTGTATGCTTTTTTCTTTTAACCGGATACCATCCTTTACTTCCTTAGTTAGCCATGGTTGGTTCACCCTTTTTGCGGAGTCTTTCCTCCTCACAGGGATATATTTTTGTTGCGAGTCATAAAATATCTTCTTAAATGTTTGCTACTGCTTATCCACCATCATACCATCGAATCTGTTTACCCAGTCCACTTTAGCCAATTCCACCCTCATTCCTTTGTAATTGCCCTTATTTAAGTTTAATACAGTAGTTTCAGACCCAAGATCCTTGCTCTCAAACTGGATGTGAAATTCTATTATGTTATGATCACTGCTTCCCAAGGGATCCTTTACTTTGAGATCATTAATTGATCCTGTTTCGTTACCCATTATCAGATCCAAAATGGCCTGTTCCCTGGTTGGTTCCCCGACGTATTGGTCTAAGAAACAGTCCCTAATATACTCTATGAACTCCTCCTCAGGGCTATTTTTGCCAATTTGATTTGTCCAATCTATGTGAAAGCTAAAATCGCCCATGATTATTGCATTACTTTTTTTACAAGCCCCCCTTATTTCCTGATTAATATTTTGCCATACAGTGTAGCTACTGTTAGGGGGCCTATATACTACTCCCACCAGTGATTTCTTTCCCTTGCTATTTCTTACCTCCACCCAAATTGATTTGACATCTTGATCTTCTGAGCCAAGATCATTTCTCACTATTATACCAATTTCATCCTTTATTAACAGAGCTACCCCACCACCTTTACCTTTTTTCCTATCCTTCCGAAATGTTAAATAACCCTGAATATTTAGCTGCCAACCTTGGTCACCTTACAACCACGTCTCTAATGGCCACGAGATCATACGCATTTGTTTCTATTTGTGCCGTCAATTCATCTATCTTATTACGAATGCTGCGTGCATTCAGATAAAGAACCTTTAATTTTGTCTTTTTACCATTCTTTCCTACCCCGGCCCCATTTGCTAGTGCACTCTTATGTTTGTATGCTCTGTCCCTTCCTGACACACACTGGTTATCATTACCCCCATCACTTTCCTGTACTACTAACTGGTCTTTTCTCTTTATCAATCTAAACTTCGCCCCACCTGAGCCCTCCCCCATCTATTTAGTTTAAAGCCTTCTCTACCGCCCTAGTTATTCGGTTTGCCAGAACACTTATCCCAGCCTGGTTCAGGTGAAGCCCATCCCAAAGGAACAGCTCCCTCTTTCCCCATTACTGGTGCCAGTGCCGCATGAATTGAAACCCACTTCTCCCACATCTTTGAGCCACGCATTCATCTCTCTGATCTGATTTACCCTGTGCCAATTTGCTCTTGGCTCAGGTAATAATCCGGAGATTATCACCTTTGTGGTTCTGCTTTTTAATTTCGTCCCCAGCTGCTCAAACTCCCTCAGCAGAACTGCTTTCTTAGTCCTACCTATGTTGTTGGTACCTACGTGGACCACGACAACTGGATCCTCCCCCTCCCACTCCAAGTTTCTCTCCAGCCCTGAGGAGATGTCCTTAACCCTGGCACCGGGTAGGCAACACAGACTTCGGGACTCTCGCTCTTGGCTGCAGAGAACAGTATCTATCCCTCTAACTATACTGTCGCCTACTACAACCACATTCCTTTTTACCCCCCCCCCCCCGACTTGAATGGCCCCCTGAACCATGGCGCCGTGGCCAGTTTGCTCATCCTCCCTGCAGTCCCTGCACTCATCCACAAGAGCTGCAAGAACCTTGTATCAATTGGACAAGTGCAGAGGCTGAGGCTCCTGCAATGCTACCTCCTGCATCCCCGTACCTGCCTCACTCGCAGTCACACCCTCCTGTCCCTGACGACGTGCCAATTCTACAGTATTTAGTCTAAGGGGCATCACTGCCTCCTGGATCAAAGTGTCCAGGTAACTTTCTCCCTCCCTGATGCCTAGCAATGTCTGCAGCTCGGACTCCAGCTTCTCAACTCGGAGCTGAAGTTCCTCGAGCTGCAGGCAGATGTAGTCACCCTGGACAAAACTGTCCAGTAGCTCCCACATACCCCTAATTCCCTTTACTTCTAGAAATAGACAGTTTTCTAGAAGTAAAGGGAATTAGGGGTTATGGGGAGCGGGCAGGAAATTGGACATGAAGCTGAGTTCGGATCGGTCAATGCCCTGTGGGTGGCGGAGAGGGCCCAGGGGCTGTGTGGCCGGGTCCTGCTCCTACTTTTTGTGTTCTTTAGATTTGTGGTTGGGATCAGATCAGCCATGATCTTATTGAATGGCGGAGCAGGCTCGAGGGGCCGATTGGCCTACTCCTGCTCCAATTTCTTATGTTCTTATGTTCTTATATCGTAGCTGCAACACATCTCCTGCCCTGTCATAACTATTTTATTTATTTAATGGATTACTACAATGCCAATCAAATTATTTTTAGGTTGAACCAAGTACTGGCC
The DNA here is from genome assembly GCF_035084215.1 of Heptranchias perlo. Classification (NCBI taxonomy): domain Eukaryota; kingdom Metazoa; phylum Chordata; class Chondrichthyes; order Hexanchiformes; family Hexanchidae; genus Heptranchias; species Heptranchias perlo. The sequence goes on from NC_090337.1 coordinate 16,929,890, forward strand.
TTGTTTAATTTATCAAATTAAATTTAGTTTTTTAATAAAATTTAGTTTTATGCTATAAGTTACGTAGCCCACAGTCCTAAGAAAGAAGAAAACAGAAGAGATACTCACCAGCAACCACCTACCTGCCTTACCTGTGACATCACACTGCAATTTTGTTTTGTTGTTGCTGTGACCCGCTCTCGGTACGCTCCTCTCTGCTGTCTAAACAAATGCCCCTCACCCCTTACTACACCAAATCCCCTCACTCACCAAATTCCCAATTATGGACTCTGAAGAATCCAGACTCTGTCGATAGCTGCTACTCCGTGCTCCCTCACTCTGGCTTAGGGTAATTACTACTCATTACCAACCTGACTACTCTAGGGTCTTACATATGGAGGATATAAATCTGCATCCTCAGTATTATTGAAAAAAATTCTTTCATTCAGGAGTAGCAAAGTTGTAATTATGTATTCAATAACAACCAGCTCTTTCTAAGTAAAAATAAATCAAATTTACTTATTTTGTCGATCCCAACATCTTGCCAAAGAAAATTCCTTAAGTTTATCAAAACAAATTTGCTTAGCTTTCAGAATATTAATTCTTTAGATGCTTCTGTATAATTTTAAATCTACACATGGCCCTTGAAAGATCACATTGCTGAAGAGGCCACAAGAATTATTTTTTTTTAAACTACATCACCGCATCAATGAGAGTCTCACTTACCTTCTCATGAGCTGCCAGACTAGTGCCAGTGTAAGTGTTGGATTGCCATCATTCAAATCCTGCCCACCAATACCCACAAGGGAAAAGCTGGCCTTGGTCTTACCCAGTTCAACAGCATAGTTGCAGTTTTCAAGCTAGAGAGTGTGAGAATACATTTCAGGTTCAGTTGTGACACTAAGCTTGTGCAAAATCAGTCTCCACTGCAACAAATAGGAATGAGGCAGAATGCTTTTACTCGGCTTTTTAGTACAAAGCAAAGTTGTGGGAACCTCCCCCCCCCCACTCCTTCCCTCCCACCTCCCCCTCACATACTTTTAGTTAGTTATTTCCTTTAAATTATGGTCAGTTCTGAATTTATTTTCATTCAGTTACCATCTGTAAATCTCAAAATCTCTGCTGAAACTTGAGCCTATGATAATGGAAGCTGCCAGCGAGAGTGAAACTCCTATGTACACCAGGAGTTTTACTATGGTTCTCAGCCATTCAGGGCTTTGCATTATCCTTATAGGTATTATAATTTGTTGAACAAAGGAAAACAAAATTATGATTAGCATCAAGGTATTCATTTGCAGAGGACTAGGATCTGGCACAAGGTGAAGGCTGGATACACATTCATGTTCATTATTGACATGTATGGCTTTTTAAAAAAATGACATTTGGGAAATAATAATGAATTATATACTTAATCACTGAAAAACAATCTTCCCACCCCCAGCATGAAAGCAGCTTCAAATTTTAAAATTCAATCACAATTAAGCCCTAGAGTAGCAGGGTATAACATTAACATGGAAGGAGCCATACTGTGATTCTAATGTCTTGTTCTGAAATGAGGAGATCGCTATCTTTACAATGTTATTTTGACTATAACCAAATAACTCCTTGATCAGAATGCGTTTAATGAAGACTAATCAGATCCTGAGGCTTCCCTAATGGTTCATTTGGTGAAGATGATGTGCAGTGTAGAACTGAGATGTACAATTGAGGAAGGTGGGAGCTTCTTGCACCAATCCAAGATGGGTTAGCTGATCTCACTTGGGGCAGCAGTGGGGAATACTACAATTGGCCTTAAAATTAATCAGCTAGAGAAGTGGAGGGCTGAGGGTAGCGGGGATACATTCAGAGCTTTTGTTTCTGATTGCTATCCAATACCCTGCTGAAAAGTTGATATGAAGACAGGATTGCCTCAGCTGTGGTGTCCTCTAAGTCCAAATAGCTTGTTGACAGTAACTGTCTAGGCTGACACATGAAGAATGGCCAATTGGCTGAGGTACCTGAGGGTAACTGACGCACGTGCAAGTGTCCTCCCATCATAAGTCAACATTTTCATGACGGGGAGAAAATTGGGAAATATCAGAACCAAATCTTGTTCTTTGGTTCAGACAGCAAGAAAGAACAGGTATTATGCATCCAGGTTTAGTCCAGAATAAAAATGTCACCTAAATGAGTCACATGTCTAACATTTATGGTAAAAGATCCATGCCCATTACAAAGAAGAAAAAACATGTATCCTAAAAAATGAGTATTTTTAGTGTTCACAATTTGAATGAGAGGAGGTAATTAATTCAACGTACTTTCTTCATGTTAGCACCAAGCTGTGGATAGGGAGGTCTGTTGACACGGTTCCAATCTACTAGCACATTGACTCTCTCATACAGCTGGAATATTACTAAGCCATTAGTCAGATCACTGGATAGAAGCAGAATAGCAGATGGTGAGCACTTTATGTGCAACTTTATAAAACAGAGTGTCAAACAAACATAATGATGAAAGGTACACAACCAAAATGCCATAACCTGTCTTTTCTCTTCACAGGTGCCAACTGACCTGCTACATATTTTAACCATGTTCTGTTTTTGTTTCCGATTTCCAGCATTTGCAGTTTTTTTTCTTTTTATCAAACAAACCTGCTCTGGTGAAAGTGGATTGGCAATACAGCACTGTTTTTTTTTTATTTGTTCACGTGATGTGGCCGACACTGACAAATGCACGATTTTATTGCCCATCCCCTAGTTGCCCTGAGAAGGTGGTGGTCGGCCTTCTCCTTGAACACTTGCAGTCCTTGTGCTGTCAGTGCTCCCACAGTGGTGTTTGGGAGGGAACTCCAGGATTATGACCCAACAGTGATGAATTGATGTATTGCACCAGGCATTGGTTAGAATCCTGGTACATGCCTGTGATTCTGTGTACAGGAAATACCTGATGTCAGCTCGGCCATTAAGGATTTGGTGAAAGTGAGGTCCAGAGTGAAGGGAAAAGAATAGAAAAAAAATCCAAAAGAAACTCCATCCTAGCTCAAGAATAATTCTGACTCTCCTTCTTTGACCTATCACCCAGTTATAAGAACATAAGAACATAAGAAATAGGAGCAGGAGTAGGCCAATCGGCCCCTCGAGCCTGCTCCGCCATTCAATAAGATCATGGCTGATCTGATCCTAACCTCAAATCTAAATTCATGTCCAATTTCCTGCCCGCTCCCCATAACCCCTAATTCCCTTTACTTCTAGGAAACTGTCTATTTCTGTTTTAAATTTATTTAATGATGTAGCTTCCACAGCTTCCTGGGGCAGCAAATTCCACAGACCTACTACCCTCTGAGTGAAGAAGTTTCTCCTCATCTCAGTTTTGAAAGAGCAGCCCCTTATTCTAAGATTATGCCCCTAGTTCTAGTTTCACCCATCCTTGGGAACATCCTTACCACATCCACCCGATCAAGCCCCTTCACAATCTTATATGTTTCAATAAGATCGCCTCTCATTCTTCTGAACTCCAATGAGTAGAGTCCCAATCTACTCAACCTCTCCTCATATGTCCACCCCCTCATCCCCGGGATTAACCGAGTGAACCTTCTTTGTACTGCCTCGAGAGCAAGTATGTCTTTTCTTAACTATGGAGACCAAAACTGTATGCAGTATTCCAGGTGCGGTCTCACCAATACCTTATATAACTGCAGCAATACCTCCCTGTTTTTATATTCTATCCCCCTAGCAATAAAAGCCAACATTCCGTTGGCCTTCTTGATCACCTGCTGCACCTGCAAACTAACCTTTTGATTTTCTTGCACTAGGACCCCCAGATCCCTTTGTACTGCAGTACTTTCCAGTTTCTCGCCATTAAGATAATAGTTCCCACTGTAATTGCGCTGACCACCATTTTAACTGCTCACTTCATTTAATTGGCTAAAGCAGGCAAGTGCCTCATGAATGCGTCCAAAGTGGTGCCCTATGAATGTAATTAAGAGCCCAATGCAATTGAGTAAAACTTCACTGGATTGGTTCTGGCACAGACTGACTGAAAGCATCATTTAAAGGGCACTCAGCTGTAGGCACTTAGATCATAGGGATTTGTGTGCTATTATACATGATGGATTTGCAACGAATATATGAGCTTGCAGATTGCTTGTTTTTGCCTTAGTCACCCTGATTAAGCTCTCTCAGCTTATGAGTGCCAATGGAATGGAAATCAGGCAGGTTCTACTACGGGTGGGTGATGCACTCTGCCAGATTATTACCGTCGAGATGGCGAAGACAAAATTTTACGCCAGCGTTCCCGATGTAGTTTAACTAGTGTATTATACAGCGTTACCATAACCTCTGCAGACTAATTTGGCTATATATAGCTATCCATGTTCTATTAGCTTTGCCACATTGTCTAGATATTGAAAGTGAATCTCCTATTATTCCAAAGTCCCATTCCAAGTTTCCCTCTTAATAATTCTATTACATTTATTATATATTTATAATTTTGCAGCTTTTCATCCAATGTGCAACTGTCAATATTAAATATAATTTGTTTGCCAGTTGCACAGTTGATGCAAATCTCTCTAAAATCATTAGCTGCATTCTTTGTTGTTACTGCTCTCCCTATAGAGAGAGCATTTGATAAAATTCTGCATACATGCCTATCTAAAGAAAAATATTGGGAAATAACGAAGCAGATTGGAAGTTGGTTGAAGCAGCAGGAGCAGAAAATAGTTATTAACGGAAAGCAGTGTTCCCAGGGTTCTGTGATCACTTCACAAGAATATGTTCAAGGGTTAGCAAAAAGGAAGAGTTAATTGCAAGCCAAGTGCCAACCAATGACCAACTCCGAATCCCCCACATCATCAACATCCTGGGGGGGGGTCACCATTGACCAGAAACTTAACTGGACCAGTCACATAAATACTGTGGCTACAAGAGCAAGTCAGAGGCTGGGTATTCTGCGGTGAGTGACTCACCTCCTGACTCCCCTAGCCTTTCCACCATCTACAAGGCACAAGTCAGGTGTGTGATAGAATACTCTCCACTTGCCTGAATGAGTGCAGCTCCAACAACACTCAAGAAGCTCAACACCATCCAGGACAATGCAGCCCACTTGATTGACACTCCATCCAACACCTTAAATATTCATTCCCTCCACCACCGGCGTACTGTGGCTGCAGTATGTACCATCTACAAGATGCACTGCAGCAACTCGCCAAGGCTTCTTCGACAGCACCTCCCAAACCCACGACCTCTACCACCTAGAAGGACAAGGGCAGCAGGGGCATGGGAATACCACCGCCTGCATGTTCCCCACCAAGTCACACACCATCCGGACTTGGAAATATATCGTCGTTCATTCATCGTCACTGGGTTAAAATCCTGGAACTTCCTTCCTAACAGCACTGTAGGAGAACCTTCACCACACACTGTAGCGGTTCAAGAAGGCGGCTCACCGCCACCTTCTCAAGGGCAATTAGGGATGGGTAATGAATGCTGGCCTTGCCAGCGTCGCCGACATCCCATGAATGAATAAAAAAGGTAAGTAAATGAGCTCATAGATGGCTGGTGTCATTTAATATAGAGAAGCTGTGTTACGCACAGGGAGCTAAGCAACTTAAAGCATGCATGGGTACCCATTAAAAGTAGTAAAACAGGGAAGGGACTTGGGGTAGTCAGTGATTGATCACTATAAGTTCATAAGAAATGTAAGGTAGTTATAGAGAAAGCAAATAGGGTTCAATGCAGTATTGCTGAGCAAATAAAGATCAAAATTCAGAGCCTTATACTTTGGTTATATCGGCTTTGACACATCCACAGTTGGAATATTGTATCTAAATTGTTCCCCACATCTGGTGATGAATATTGAGGAGTATCGCCTAGTGATGTGTCATGGATAACCCATAGTTGCCCCAAACACACTCAAATTCCTTATGTAATGAGGGGGAATTTTCCAGAATTTCTCTTGAAACTGGCCACAGGATTTTTTTTTTGTCTTTTTGCTTCCCTTAGGTATTAGCATTACAAGCAGCTGGAGAAGGCCAAGAATGAGGATGCATCACCTAGTGAATAGGGTGTCTAGTGATGGGCTGAATGGCCTTTTCTCACCCTTCGTTTGTGTTGTGTGCAAACGTTGATAAGCTTACAGTTAGTTTTGATATCCAGGCCATTTATGTAGGTTAGAAACAGCAACGGTCCAAGCACTGACCCTTTGGTACTCCACTTCACCACCATTCCAGTATGACACAACACTTCTGTTAGTGCCGTTTTAGCCAATTCCTTTGTTCTACTCTGGATTCCTATGGCTTTTAGTTTAGTTAGAAATCTTTCATATGCAATTTGTCAAGAACTTTGTGAAAGTCCAAAAAAAATAGACACTGTTGAGTGTTCCACTATTTGTTTTCTTTGGACTATCCTTAAAGAAGTCAACGAGGTTTGTCAGGCAGAGTGGAGGAAATTTATCAGACAATGAGTCAAGACTGGATCTACACAGCAAGTAGTTTTCCAGTTCCTAAAACGTCCATAAAAGCAACAGTGTTACTGATCTTTCACTTTATTATACAAGAAACATTAAACTGAAGATAAACATGTTTTACCTGTAAAGGTGATTGACAAAGGGACTCACGCCCTGTGAATTCATCCAGTTCCTGAAGGTTCTCTCCTCCCTCGATTCACCTACAACAATGCAAGATTAAGGAGGGAAAAAAAAGAGCTAAGTAGCACGATAAATGGAGTTACAGAACCTTCTAAGGACTCGTGGCGAAGGCGAGGGGAGGGGTGGAAACAACCAGTTGATTCTCTAATACTACTTTATTGTTCTGTCAATTACTTTGATGCAGCTATTGTGGCCACAACAGTCATGTCCTGCCAGTTACTTTATAAATGCTATTAATTCCGTTTTTAAAAAAAAATACATGGTATATCTAGAGTACAGTTTTAATGCATTTTCATATATTTGAAATAATTTGTTCTACAGCAACATCTGCTGACATCTTACAAACCTTGCAAGCATTAAAAAAAACACTTTGAAGTTCTGTTCAATTATAACCAATTAATTTTTTTGTTTGTTAACTCCTTAAAACATTAGTTAAGATTCCTTCATCATCATGGAGGGATGTTACTCCTGCACACATTACTGATTCCAAGTGGTCAATTCAGTTTTCTTCTAGGTAGTTGTGGTTTCTTAGCTAGTATAGTACACCAAAAAATATAATCACAGATTCTAGCACCAGAAGTTTCTGTAACCAGAATAAAAACATAGGTACCAATAAAATCTGACTTGATCCCACTTTTGCATTATAATTCCAGTATATTCATAATGTTAAACTATTACACAATTTTTTTTGGGGGGAATTTTGAATGAGGAACTCAAAAATCTGAAGTCCACCCTGTTACATATAGCATCTTCAACGTAGCTAACTGAACAAGCAGCAGACAAGAACTTCCATTAAATGCCACAATAGATCATGCCCATCTGGTCGTTAATAGAAATTGGCAGAACATTAAGAGGCCCCAAAATTTAGTCTTGCGCAAATGGTACAGCAATACCATTAGCAGAGGAATGATGACAAGTACAACAAAAATCTTTCTTTGGTTGCAAGTTTGATTCATGGCAGGAAATTGGAGTTATTAGACTGGGCAATGAGGCATTGTCTCCTGCAAGGCTTTGTCACATGAAACATTCTGGCTGATAATCACAAAGGGGCGAACTGGCATGCAGAAAATGGAGCTTCCGCTGTGAGGGAAAACTAGCAATAGCAGTTCTGTTTGATAGACTGCAATTGGCGCAATTACAATGCCTCTCCAGTAAGAGACCCAGGACTGTGGTAATACCAACTGTATCACTTAAATTACCACCGTAAAGCTTTCTGGAACAGGATCTATTCTAAAACTGAACTTTAAAAGGAAATTAAATCAAATCTGTACATTATCCAATAGGTGATATCCCCCTAAAGGGGAACTTAGTTTGACTGTTTGTCCTTTCATTGCCCATTTCCTCCATTTAAATTCTATGAGTTTTGTATCATGTTCTTCTGAGCGAAGCCCTGTATACTCACTTACTTATTTATGCTACTGGTTCGTCAGGACATCTTTGTCTCACTTTTATCTCTATTAACAATGGTCAGAGGAATCTATTTCATTACTTAAACAAAAATGTCACCAAGGTTGACTTCAAAGAAAAAACGAGATTCTCTTTTATAGCATTTGCTTGCAATTCTTAGCAGGAACAAATGCCATGGCAACCAGGTGATCTACATAATATTTTATATATATAAACAAATAGTGGTCTGACTGTAAGAATAAGAAACTGCCTAAAACACTCATCTTAAGTTAATGTGGGAAAACAAGAAGAGACACTTACAACAAAGGAAATGAATCCATTACCGGGCTTTTGCTTTCCTATAGACAACTCCTGTATTGTATCTAACAATTAATTTTAAATCACTTTTACTTCATTATAAAATTAAATAAGACATAACTCAGAAAAAAAGCACAGTTGCATACAACAAATATGGCCACACCATGATACTGCAACTATGTAATAGGGTGGTGTAATAGGGGTTAGTAGAACATCAATTTGGAAATTAAATTAAAATTGAATCTAATAAGCATAATTAATTAATAAGTTATCCTCCAAGTTTCATAAATTGGACATTTAGCTTCAGGTAAAAAGGAAGTCTATTATAGTTATTTATATAAATTGGCAAATTTATTTAATTTGCTAGTCAATTAGCTTAGCAATACCCGCCCAGATTTTTAAAAAATCAGATTTATGAAAATACGCATTCACTCCCCCCCGCCCCCACCCTATACTTTCCCCAGGTACACAGAAGTAGTTTCCTGCAACCACCATGAGCACAACACAAAAAAATGTACTTCATATTTTTCCAATAATTACCTTAGATCAGAAGTTTACAAATGTATCACAGAGGTTAGAGCCAAATAACAGCTTTTTTGCTTTTTTTTAAAAAAAGTCTTTCACTGAAAATAATTAATTTCAGATTATGGAAACTAATTACTTTAAAAAAAATGTTTTTCAAAGACACGATGATCCTAAAATGGAAGTACATTGTATTAGCATATTTTGTTATAGATAGCAACGCAAACAAGTGTCATTTCAACACACAAAAAAACTGCATGCTGAATATTGCAGAGAAAATCAGAGGAACAAGCAAGTTGTAAAGATGCATTATTTGAACAAATAAATGTTAAAAACTCTTGTGCACTAAAACCATAGTACTTTTTAAAATTCTAAGTATACTCCATAAAGCACATCATACAATTTGTATTCAAATTATAAATGCAACTGGCCTATGCTACTTATTCAAAAGTAACAACAAATATAATAATCCAATTTTTAAAAAAATCTGGTGGAGGTTAAAATTTCCCATGGAGCTCAGTCACTGAGGCAATAAGGAGGAGGAAACATCATCAAGGGCTACCTTCCTTACTGACAAGTGTCGTGAATGACAACCAGTATTGATATTCACTTTCATAAGTGAGTATAAACATGTAATCAATTGATACCTGTTACTCAAATTTAATGGGTGTAAAAGGAAATCGGAAGAATTTTCCATAATGCATCCTTAATTTTAGTAATATATAGCGTATAGTTTCCTCATTGGCGATACACGATTGAAAAATAAAATCTTCACACAGCAGCACCCTTAATGCAGTGTTGTATATTTTCACATCAAAAAGTCAACATCAGCATGATTCCTTTCCACTTACCTCAAATTACCACTAACATGCTCAGGTGGGCTGCCACAGTGATAAAAAACATGGAAAACAACAACAAAAACTATACACTATATAATTCAATCTTTAGGTTCTGTGAACTTTCAACGGCATTTATAGCACCAGAACCACACACATGAATATTTGCTTTGTAACTTGTTTCCAGTCACTACTTTCCTATATTTACATGTGAGTAAAGCACAGCTTCAGAAAAAAAACATCCACAGTCAATGTCATGGTCTGTTACTCAATGTTACAATCATGGCAGTTTCCAGGAAAGGCAGCTGTGTAATCAGCAAAGAACGCCCAGAAATTGCCCTGTTATCAAAGCAAATCAACAGTTGTGAAAAAATAAGATTGAGCATAGGGAGGGGGGAAGGAGAGAGAGGGACGTGAGAGCACATGAAACGGTTCTAAATACAGTACCTACAATGGGAGGGGTCAAATCTGCATTCACCAAGGCAAAACGGGAATACAAAAAAAAAAGCAAAAACAAAACACATTTTGTAGCTATTTGACCATTTGCATACTGCTCCATTATTCAATGAATCCCTCTGAATCAAACCACCATAATGTATTTATTTACTGTTGAAGCATTGACTGCAGATTGTTGTGCACTCTTGCATTGGAAAAAAAAATACCTGCTTTATCACAATGTTGAAATATTTCAAAGCGCTTCACATAAGTAATTACTTTTCAAGTGCAGTGACTGTTGTTATGCAGGCAAATGTGGTGGCCATTTTGCACCAGCAATGTTCCACAAACAACAATGAGATAAATGACCATCTGTGTTTTGATGGTATTGGTTGAGAGAGGAATGCTGATCAGGTTACCAGAAGGAATTCCCTCCTCCTCTTTGAATAGTGCCAGGGTAACTAACATTCATCTGAACAGGCAGACAGGACTCTGGTTTAATACTACATCCAAAGGGCAATGCCTCCAACAATGCAGCACTCCCTCAGTGCAGCACCGGAATGTCAGCCTATATTGCTTAAAGTTAGAATGCAAAATTGGTTTGGCAAAAATGTTAGCTTCCATCTGAACGAGAATTTGAACACTAATGTTTGCACTATACTTCTAACTTTTTAAAGTGCATAAAAACTCAATGCTGTACTAAAGAGCTACAGGGCCTTTTCAACCACAGAGAGCTTAAGTTTAAAAATCACCTTTGATTGCCTAAGTTTCTACATTTCAACCAAACGGCACTTTAATAGAAATGTGCATGAGTCAGCCCAGAAGAAGACAGGATTGGGCTCCATTCTAATGATCCCAAAGGTATTAGTCGTGCCTCAGTGTGTAGCACTCTCACCTCTGAGATAAAAGGAGGTGGGTTCAAGACCCACTCCAGACACTTGAGCACATAATCTTGGCTGACATCCCAGTGCAGTACTGAGGGAGCGCTGCACTGTCAGAGATGCTGTCTTTCGGAAGAGATGTTAAACTGAGGCCCCGGTGGACATAAAAGATCCCACGGCACTATTCGAAGAAGAGCAGAGGATTTCTCCCCGGTGTCCTGACCAATATTTATCTCTCAATCAACATTCGCTAAAGAACAGGTTATCTGGTCATTTATCACATTGCTGTTTGTGGGCTCTTGCTGTGCACAAATTGGCTGCCACATTCCCTATAGTACAACAGTGACTACACTTCAGAAGTACTTCGTTGGCTGTAAAGTAGATGTCCTGAGGTGCTATATAAATGCAAGTTCTTTCTTTCTAACTATAATGGTCACCATGGCCAATTATATAGCACCTTATCATGTCAATTAGCTTGCCAACATTCACTGTCCAGGCTGATACATGAAACTAGCCATTTGGGAAAGATACCAGAGGACTAGTACCGTATCATGTATGATCACCTTCATGGCAGGAGAGGTACGGGGAGAAAAATCAGAGGGAAAGTTAGGAGGAGAAGAAGAATAGAAATCTTATGCACATCTCTTAAATGTCATACTGAATGTCTAATGTTAAGTGTTTCTGCAGAATAATTTCCAATGCTAACTCATTATAAAGCACTCCCTTTAGTTAGCTATGCATTTCACCAACCCCAACAAGATTATTGGGACACATAGCTCATTTCACACACATTTCTGTTTACTGTCACCTTGTAATGTAAGCTCAAGTTTGCTCACAATGGCCTTGTCCAGAACAACTAGCTACAGATTTCAAATAGTCATAGTATCTCTTTTGATGATTTAATCTGAATCATGCCTAAATGGGCATTGGAAACTTGAATCAAGTTTTTTTTTCACTACATAACTTACTTTCTCTTCATTTAATGATGAGAATGTTTCTTTGTTACTATTGACTCATGGAGCAGAATATTGTAGGTCACCATGTTACCAGGATTGCCACAGCAATCTTTACACACTTAGAATTATGGATCAAAGATGTAATCTGTAATCAGTTCATGTGTAAAGCCTGTCAATATATCATTCATGTAAATAATGAAACAAGGGAGCTTACAATGCTTCGACCAAAGGAACAAGAAACCAACAGAGGCACGAGAGGAGTAAACAAGAGCAAAAAAGTAATGAAAAGAATGGTTTCTTCTGAGGGGTTTAGTTCCCTTTCAAGTCAGGTTTCCATTCTAGATACAGCTACATACTTCTCAATGTCCAACATTCATACCTTCCAACAAAGTGAGGTCGTACTCCTTGTTTGGCTTGTGCAGTGCTGGATATTTGTTGAACAGGTTGGCTACAAAGGCCAGGTTAAGTTTAGGATTACCATTGACAACATCAGCTGGAGTAACAAACTGTCTGCAGCCTAATTTATCAGCTTGTTGCAGCATATACTCTGCCCTCTTAAGATCATCCTTTTCCTGTAAGATCATGAAAAGTGCAATTAGACATAAAAATACTTTCTTAAAAAGGAAAAGAGGACAAATACCTAATAAAAAGCACCAAATAAAACTTACATTAAAACCTTCCATGTCTATCTCAATCATCATTTCATCACCTTTTCCATTGGGTGCAATCTGATTGAGTAGGTGGAAATAAGCCTTGGAATCCTAGAAGTAAGTGGGATATCAAACCAAAGTTGGATTACAGTGATGAAACAATCTCTAAAGTTTCTAGGGAGGGGACAGCTAGTAATACTAGACGGAAACAGCAGGAACTCTAATCGCACTCTCAGATACTCAGATTTCAACTCAGTATTGCCAATACAGAACAGCACACAACTGTCTGTACATATTTGCATAGTTCTTCTGTGCTACGCAAAGTGCTGGTATGTAAAATGAATCAGTGGGGGTCATTCTGAATTTGTGCAATAATGTAAAACGGGTGGTAGCAAATCGGCAGCCCGTTTTACATCTCTCCTGATTTTTATTTCCATTGAAGTCAATGGAAATAATGGTATGGTGCCTGCATGTGCTATATCAAGCTAAATTTTCCTTTCCAATTTATACGATACAATGCCACATAATTTTTCAATTCCTAATACCCAAGGTCATATTTATAATACTTGGCCATTTCTTGGGTTATGAAAATAAAATGCAACTTTATAAATAAATAAACCCAAGTTCTGAGAACTATTAACTGGTAAGCAAAAAATAATTTAAAATCTGATTCCCCAGAAATTTTGGTACAGCTTTTAGGGGTCTCATCTATTATGATCAAAATCCCAAATCAGTACTGCTACAGCAACTTGAAGGTCTAAAACAGAGAAGTGAAACACCCTGAAGTAGTCACAACCAAACATCATGGAAGACTAGAAATCATTCAAATTGAAGAAACGTTCAGAGCCAACACACTTTAAATTCTTCTAAAACTGTCCAAATATTCAGTCCCCTTTGTAAGAAAAGCATTACACAGGCTTTCTATAATATTGCTAACCTTTCTATAATATCATTATATTAGCTTTCCCTGTGAATAAAGGCTTTCTGTTCATCCAAATTAAGCTTTTGCGTTACTTTGTGAAGAGAGGGCCTCTTTGAGTCATCTGGTATCATTCCCATCTCCTGTTCATAAGATGGGAAAGGGGAGTCATCTCTAGTTTGGGTAAAGATAAAAGTTCTTGATAACTTGAAGGCAACTAATCATAAGGGAGGCTAATGATGTCAGGTATTCAGTTATCTGAGATGTCCGGGGAGTCTTTGTACGTATAGACCCTGAGCAACTTTGATAAGGGGGGGTTCGAGTAACATGAATAACAAATGTTTAAAGACAGAGAAAGGCATTGATGTTTGCACACAGCCCATATGGAGCTAATGTGTCTAAAAACACGAGTACATCTTCGTATTGATTAGAACATTCTCGGAGGGAGGCTGGACTGCTCAACTAATATCAAACAACTTTGAGAGGTGCACCTCGAAGCTTTGTACAGTGATAAACTTTGCAGCTTGTATGTTTAATTGTACTCTTGTATTTTAACATCCTTGTTACTTATTATAATCTTCTTAATAAAGCAATCATACTTTGGAACAAAACACCTTGCAGCCTTTTTGATTGAAGACTAAACCCGTAAAATAGATAGCTCACACCCTTTCAGCCCTTAAAAATTTCAAAATCTGTTAAGGAAAAGGCACCAGGGAGACTGACTGTATATTGAAGAGAGGGGAGGGAGAGGTCAGTATTTCCCATTCTTGAAGGGTTGGGAGCAACTTACCTGCCCGCCCTCTCAGCTTCTTAGTGATGAATAGCATAGAGAGGTTAAGTGGGTGAACTAACATCCAAAACTGAAAGAACCTCTTTGTTTAAATATAAAAATGACTTGCTCAAAAATATACAAAAGAGGTTATTCAACCCATGAAGCGTGCTCTGCTGTATTCAAACCCATGTTCAATCCACACAGAAGATTCTCAACTCTTTCCTGTTTTGGCACCAAGCCTAGAATCCACTTCTGCCTGTTGATATAGTAATCTATATATTTCATTATTTCTTTTTGGAATGCTTCAAACAAGTTGAAATTTATTGTGCTAGTCTGCAGAAGTGTTTGTGTTCCAAATTGTCCTTTGAGTAGTTAGCTTTTTGTCCTTATATGACATATCAAACATTTCTGCCAAACCCATCTGGAAGAACAGAGATAAAAGTTGCCATAGATACCTCACATATAACAATGGGAATTGGTATCAGTAGTAGGGAAAGGGCTTAGTGAAAATGCTAGAAGTACCTTAATGTCTTGACTGAAGTTGCTAATTTTTTCAAACTGTGCATTTTCAAGATGGTAATTGACCCAACGCAGAATTAGATCTTCGGGTGAAAGTTTCAATAGCTCCTCTAACTCTTCACCTTCCATCAACAGAGCAATTAGTGCTGGAATCAAAGAACCAACTGCATCAGCATCTTATAATTTCTCAGGATGCCAAATACTATATTAATGCAGAAAAGGTTATCGCAAACCACAAAATCATATATTTAACATCATGGTGCTACAGACAAAATTTTAGGTATCCCCAAGAGTAGCCTTGCTCTAAACGTTCAGAAAGAAGTGTGCCACATTAGTTACGAAGCAGACGACGAACTTACAAATGGCATTTTCATCACAAAGGTGAGCTGCTTAACTGCACTCTCCTTTGTTTATTAAACATGGTAAAGTACCTTGAAAGACATTACTATGAAGACAAGGCCTTTTAAAGGAGCATCATCAAATCTCAAAATTGTTGAAAGTATTTGCAGTAATGATAATAAACGTACAATAATAATTCTTCTCATGCCATGACATCACCAGGTCTTTTGCATGCAAGAATACAGTGATGAAAATGAGCACAGTTCTTCTGGACTTTTTCCCTGCCCAAAACAGCAGTGATTATCCCTTTAAAACACAGTGTTTTTTCTTTTAAATACATTGAGTGTTATATTCTGCCAGATGGGACTGCAGATGCTATCCATGTTTCTTGTTTACCTTCATTCCTGGTAATCTCAATATCAGCGAAGAGGCCAATCTTTATGATCTGCCATAAAAGGCCTAGCACCAGGTGGTGTCTCCCTTCCTTCAGATCTTGTGCACCAATGTTCACCACCGTACATCCAATGGCAGATGCAGAATTCAAAGCAAGGTTCAGGTTTTCCTGTGGGAGAATTAATTAGTGCCGTGATATCCTCAAACAACCATATTGTTTTCAAAACATCAATTATGTATACATACAATACACATCGGTAGCATATGACTATTAAAAAGACATTTCTCTAGGAAGGCATCAACAAGTGAATTTTCCTCAGGCGCATTACTGTTGGTGTTTCCACTATCATGGAGAACAATAAACACAAATTAATATTTATTAAACACAGCAGTCAGCTGAATATGAAGGCTGACCCTCTGTTTACAAAATCCACTTTCCATTGTCTGTAGCAGAAAGTTTTCCATAGTACCTTTGAGCAAAGGCACCAGAATTTCAAAAATACACATTAGTTTGCATGTTGCTGCAGGATATAAATAAAATTGCAACGTATCAGGTACCTTATACTACTTTTAAAACAACTGTTGATGGCAAGATAGTACTTACAGAAATTGTGAATGGGGTTAGCTTCTTTTTGTTAATTACTCGCTCATCAATTGTGTCTGGTTGGGATAAGTTTATCATTTTGCTGAACAGAAAAGAAGAGATTTTTGGTGAAAAGGTTAAACTATGACCCAATAAAGAAAATATTTTGTGTTTAGTCGCCATATATCATTGATCCAAGATCAAGAAACCTTATTCAGAAATGGCTCAACGGCATAACAAATCTGCCAATCAGAGCATTTTACATACTGATACAACACATTACCGAGTGTGCACTCCCCACCCCCCCCCCCCAACACCCACCCCCCACCCCCTCCCCAGCCACACAGTGAGCTCCCAATGTCAGCTGGACCAATGGAGAGAGATGGTAAGTGAACTAGTAAGCCTGAGGATTGGGAGGGTTTTAGAGGTCAGCAAAGGATGACCATGAAATTGATAAAGAGGGAGAAAATTGAATATGAGAGTAAACTAGCAAGAAATATAAGAACAGATTGTAAGAGCTTCTACAAGTATGTAAAAAGGAAGAGATTAGCAAAAGTAAACATGGGTCTCTTAGAGGCAGAGACAGGAGAAATTATAATGGGGAATAAGGAAATGACAGAGACGTTAAACAAATATTTTGTATATGTCTACACAGTAGAAGACACAAATAACATACCGGAAATAGTGGGGAACCAAGGGTCTAATGAGAGTGAGGAACCTAAACTAATTAAGGTTAGTAAAGAAAAAGTACTGGAGAAATTAATGTGACGAAAAGCCGACAAACCCCCAGCACCTGATGGCCTACATCCTAGGGTTTTAAAAGAGGTGACTGCAGAGATAGTGGAGGCATTGGTTTTGATCTTCCAGAATTCCCTAGATTCTAGAATGGTCCCCATGGATTGGAAGGTAGCAAATGTAGCCCCGCTATTCAAGAAAGGAGGGAGAGAGAAAACAGGGAACTATAGGCCAGTTAGCCTGACATCAGTAGTAGGGAAAATGCTGGAATCTATTATTAAGGACGCAGTAACAGGGCACTTAGAAAATCATAATATGATTAGACAGAGTCAACACAGTTTTATGAAAGGGAAATCGTGTTTGACAAATCTATTAAGAGTTTTTTTGAGGATGTAACTAGTAGGGTTGATAAAGGGGAACCAGTGGATGTAGTATATTTGGGTTTTCAAAAGGCACCGGATAAGGTGCCACACAAGAGGTTGTTACACTAGATTAGGGCTCATCGGATTGGGGGTAATATATTAGCGTGGATTGAAGATTGGTTAACGGACAGAAAACAGAGAGTAGGAATAAACGGGTCATTTTCAGGTTGGCAGGATGTAATTAGTGGGGTGCCGCAAGGATCAGTGCTTGGGCCTCAGCTGTTTACAATCTATACCAATGACTTAGATGAAGGGACCGAGTGTAATGCATCTAAGTTTGCTGATGATACAAAGCTAGGTGGGAATGTAAGCTGTGAGGAGGATGCAAAGAGATATAGACAAGTCAAGTGAGTGGGCGAGAAGATGGCCAATGGAGTATAATGTGGGGAAATGTGAAATTATTCACTTTGGTAGGAAGAATGGAAAAGCAGAGATTTTTTTTAAAAGGTGAGAGACTAAGAAATGTTGGTAGTCAGAGGGATTTGGGTGTCCTTGTACATGAACCACAGGAAGTTAACATGCAGGTACAGCAAGCAATTAGGAAAACAAATGGTGTGTTAGCCTTTATTGCAAGGGGGTTGGAGTACAAGAGTAAGGAGGTCTAGCTGCAATTATATAGGGTGCTGGTGAGACCACACCTGGAGTACTGTGTACAGTTTTGGTCTCCTTCCCTAAGGAAGGATATACTTGCCTTAGAGAGGGTGCAACGAAGGTTCACTAGATTGATTCCTGGGATGAGAGGGTTGTCCTATGAGGAGAGACTGAATAGAATGGGCCTATATTCTCTGGAGTTTAGAAGATGGAGTGGTGATCTCATTGAAACGTATAAAATCCTTAGAGGGCTTGACATGGTAGATGCTGAGAGGCTGTTTCACCTGGCTGAAGAGTCTAGAACTAGGGGGTCATAGTCTCAAGATAAGGGGTCGGCCAATTAGGACTGAGATGAGGAGAAATTTCTTCACTCAGAGGGTTGCAAATCTTTGGAATTCTCTACCCTAGATGGCGGTGGGTGCTCAGTTGTTAAGTATATTTAAGACTGAGATCGATGGATATTTGGACACTGCGGGAATCAAGGGATATGGGGATAGGGCGGGAAAGTGGAGTTGAGGTCGAAGATCAGCCATGATCTTATTGCATGTCGGAGAAGGCTCGAGGGCCGTATGGCCTACTCCTACTTCTTATGATTTTACTTGAAGGAAGGCAGAAGGAAGGAAAAAGTCTATCTAGCTCTTTTTTGAACAAATGTGTTAGAGACAGTTATTGATGGGCCTTGAAGTAGATTGCCTTCTCAGTCTTTGCCATTGTGCATTGATGGGAGTCTCAGGTTGGGTGCCAACTTTGGATGGCCATGATGTGGAGATGCCGGTGATGGACTGGGGTTGACAATTGTAAACAATTTTACAACACCAAGTTATAGTCCAGCAATTTTATTTTAAATTCACAAGCTTTCGGAGGCTTCCTCCTTCGTCAGGTGAACGATGTTCACCTGACGAAGGAGGAAGCCTCCGAAAGCTTGTGAATTTAAAATAAAATTGCTGGACTATAACTTGGTGTTGTAAAATTGTTTACAATTAACTTTGGATGGGAAAAAGCTGGGAAGGGACTTGAAAAACATTTCACAAGGCAGGGCAGTTCATCAGTAAATTCAAACAAATCAGTGGGTAGTAGAATCTATCAATAATACAAATAACCTATATATTTTGTCCTTATTTTCCCTACTGCTGAAGGAAGCATGTTATGTCATCTTAATTGTCAGTTGTTGCAGGAAGATGTTTCTTTACCAGCTCTGTAGACTATTTACTAGGACCACAATGGAGTAAAAACAGTTACTACAGCAGGTATCACCAATCGAATCCTGATTGTAACCTGCAGGAATATTATACCCATAGTATCATGTGTTTCCACTTGCTATATTAGTCATCTCTACAGCCTAAAAATTTGGGCACAGGAAGCGATTACTGCGTCTGAATGGTGAGGCCCAAGGTGCACCCGATATTGGGCTTCGGGCCTCATTATGATCGAGTAGGCCAATTGCGGACAGTAACCACATAACTCCACGGCAAAACGGGATGGAAGATTGGACCACTGCAACTGCAGCAGCGGACCTTTGGTAAGTGAATAAAGGGGACTGGGAAGGGAGAAAATCAAGTCGGGAGGTAGCAGTAACTGGGGAGAGAAAGAGGTGGCCAGCAAGGGGGGAAGTGGGTTGGACAGGGGGAGAAGTGGTGGCCGCGCAGTGGCCAGCATTCTTTAAATGTAGGGTCAGGAGCAGCATTCCTATTCCTCCCGGCTCCGCATTCAAATAAGTATATTTTAAAATCTTACCATGTTGGTTGCAGCCGAACAGGCAGTCACTTTAAGAACCGTCCGTTAGGCCGCACGTAGACCTGGTATTCCTGAGTGCAGCCAGCGCCGGTTGCCTCAAGGGCAAACCAATCTTGCAGTGGGAGCTTCAAACAGGCATTAGACCCCTTATCTGCATATACAAAAGGGGGCACTGTATGATGATTTTTAGTCCTTTACCAATATGGCGGGCAGTACACTACTGGCTTGTAATGAGCATGCATTTCCTGCCCACCCCATACTCAAGGCTTAGGAGGCCGAATTTCTATGCCAATATGTCTAACCAGCTTGGGGAGCAATGAAGCACCTCCTCACAAAGAAAGAACTATCAGCAAATGAGTCGACCAAAACCAGTCTCATGCACCACTCAGCAGCTAGTTACAAAGTAGCACTGGCAAAGGACTAGGAGTGTGTCACCTGCTTGGTCTCTTGAGCAAAGAAGTGACAAAAAAGGAACAAATTAAAAACCAGCCAAGCTTCAATACGGGGTGTGACTATTTCATCAACACAATAAAAACATAAGAGGAAAAAAACAAGTTACCATAGAAGAATTCCATCATTAACTGCACTGAACAGACGACCACTGTTAGCGTCCATAGGAATCAAATGTTTACAGTCAGGATCACCTTCTAATGCTTTGTTAATCCAATGAACAAAAGCAACCTTCTCTTCCTCTGGAAGTTAAGAGAATATATGTCAGCCAATTATAGTCACATTTAATAAAACAAAGAAAAAGATTAGGGAATTATGTGATAGAGGAACATGTGAAACTCATTAGAGACAAGATCTGTTCAAACAAGAGTTGGCTAATAATAAATAAAAGTACCAGATGAGTTATTAAGTCAAGCCTACAGCAGACGGCATCAACTCATTTTTCTCGGTATTTGATGAAATTCACTAGTACCTTAAATCAAACTTTTATGAAAAATACTTCTCACAGCTTTTAGAAATTAAATTTCCTTTCTCTCTTATAAGCAGTGCAAAACTTTTGAGAACATTCCTGTAAATCACAAGACGCCTTGAAATATTTTCTATCCAACTAATAAATTTGTACCAACTAAGATGTGAGAAGTTTCCTAACAATACATCCTTTTTCTTTAAATTCAGAAAACTGACATCAAATGTAAAAGAATATTTATCCTCACCATCTGCCTCACACAGTAGTCTAAATTAAGTTGTGCAGCTAAGTACTTTTTTTTCCATCCACCAACAAGATCAGAATAGTTTTTAAACATTTCTTCAGACATTATACAGAAAAGTTATGTATCATGATAATGTATTATAATTTCAATTCCAGCCTGAAGAGGGAGCTGGACTATTCTAATGTTAAAAAAAAGCCTTTAGAAAAGAAATGGAAATCGGATGGATCTCCTGTACAAGGTACATTGACACGCACCACGCAACTCCTACTGCCACAATCTCAAATCAAAATGCTTGGATTTTAGCTCTCTCTAGCCACAACTCTCAAGGATGAACAGATCCATTAGCTATCCAATTTACATTTCCTATTGATAAAAGGATACCTATGTTTATGCTTGTAGATATGGTTCCTGTAGCAACCTAAACGCCTCCAAATGTGGGCTGATTATCAGTGTAAGCTTCTGTTGCGAACCACTGTTAAGTAAATTCAGTTATTGCTCTAGATATTTAAAATATTTTGCAATTTGAGTAAAAAGGACTTTTTTTAAAATTGAGAAGTCAGTGAAAGGCCAAGGGTCATTTGTGCAAAATACCTCCAAGGCTAAAAAGAGTGAACAGGAAGACAAGGTAAATCAGGAAGTAGTGATTAGGTGATGCCAAGTCTATATTTTAAAATCCTACAGTGCATAGAAGGAGTAAAAGATTGAGGGAGGTCAGGAGTTCCACAATTTAGAGGTGATTAAAAAAATTATTAGGAAATAGTGTTGAGCCTTGATTTTAATAAAGATTTTAAGTTTAGGTGCACAGAGTGGTTGGCAGCCAGAGTGTGCCCACTCACTGGTACTGCCTTGAGGCCTGAGCCACTTTGAGGTCCGGGCCTCATTTGCGTGCAGCCAGTGAGCTGTGTGCACCAAACTAGTGCTTTGAGGCAGCTTGCTGGTTGAGGAGAGTGGAAAATTGGCAGCTCCTACATGGAACTGGCTGAGCGTAAGAGTCCGGAGTGAGGGGAAGTGGGGAGGGAAGCAATCTTGGGGTGGGCGGGGGCAGGTGGGTGGCTCATGCAGGTCAGCAGCAGGCTTGCTCCTCCTGGCCCCACAAAAATAAGGAAGTTAAAAATATCTTTGGGCTGTTTTATTGAGCAGCCTCCAGCAATCCCTTTGAGGACTATTGGTTCAGCCGCTCAACACCAGTACAAATCAGGTAAAGTGATGAGACTGTGTTACCAATTACGTTTATTGCTACATCAAATGTTGTACTTTAGCAATAATTAATTTATAGGTTAATCTAATCATGAGAAAACAACATAAAAATAATTCACAATGCAGTAGTTATCACAGCTGCTACAGAACAAACTTTCCCTGGCAACCATATGGTGGCTCTGAAGCCAAGTTTTCACAGTTTTCTGTTCCTGAAGTTGAGCCTGACCAAAACCCTTCTATTTTTTTTTAAATGACCTCAAAATTGTGGTACTCCTGACCTCGCTCAGTCTTTTATTCCTTCTATAGCGGCAGTCAGAGAAAAAAACATATGGACTATTAGAAATTCTGAGGATATTAAGAATGAATAAATTTTTAAAAACCAACAAAATGAGTTTTGCCTTCATTTTGTTGATATAGTTTAATTATTCATTTGTAAAAATACTTCGTGGTTTTGATCTTTTATTAAAAAATTATCCTCATTTACAGGACTACACCATTCTATGCGCAGGTCTTCGTTTTGATACAGACTGAGGAAGACGGATTGGAGTGATACAGAAGAAATGATCCCCTTTGCAATGTGCCCCCTCTGAAGACATTTTTTTTCTGTCTCCAACAAAAATTTTTTGAGGATACAACAGTATCAAGTTGGGTAGCCCCAATTGATATTATGTATAGCTTAGGTGTCAACCATGGCTCAGTGATAGCACTCTTGCCTTTGAGTCAGAAGGTCGAGGGTTCATAGACCCACTCCAGAGACCTATAGCACAAATTCTAGGCTGACACTCCAGTGTAGTAATGAGAGAGTACTGCTTTGTTGGAGTGTGCCGTCTTTCAGATGAAACGTTAAACTGAAGCCTTAATTTGTCCTCTTAGGTGGATGTAAAAGATCCCATGGCACTATTTCGAAGAAGAGCAGGGGAGCTCTCCCCAGTGTCCTGGCCAATATTTATCCATCACTCAAAACCTAAAACCAATTATCTGGTCATTATCTCATTGCTCTTTATGGAACCTTGCTATGCGCAAATTGGCTGCCACATTTCCTACATTACAACAGTGACTACACTTCAGAAGTACTTCATTGGCTGCAAAGGGCTTTAGGACGTCCTGAGATCATGAAAGTCGTTATGCAAGTTCTTTCTTTCTTGGTTCAATTCTATGGTATTTTTTCTAATAGGTGTGAATCTTTTAGTTATGTTCAGAAAATACATTTCTTTCCCTTATATCATTCTTTATCATTGAACAGCCATCAGGGCCAATTTGCTTTTTGTCATGCAAAAACATTTCTGTTCTAATGGATCAATCTTTCTTAAGTGATCCTACTGCCTGCAGAGAACACTAAAACCTTCATACTGAGGATGTCAGGGGGCAACCCTAGAGTTTTCCTGTTGCCTGACATATTCCAAGAATCCTGATTCATCACAGACGTTAGTTAACTTCATGTTTAAACCTCTACACAAACAAGAGATGGAGTTCCAGGCAATTATACTGCTGAAGAGTGATTTCTACAAGCAAAAGCAGTTTTGTTATTGGTATTCCATATGGACTTTTTATATTAATATATACAGGATGTTGATGTGCAGCTGCAGCTGCTGTTCTGTGCCTGGCATAGACATGGAGATGCAATTTAATCACTAGTAATTCTTCTGATGCTGCTCCCGTAATTATCTTTTAGAAGACTGACAGCTTTGACACATCTCTACAGTGTTTTGGAGAGAGGGGGACAGTGCCACAGAGTAAGCCAATTTCATCTGGTTCATTGGTCTTAATGGATTTAGTTTGTATGAAGTCAAGGAACAAGAAACAGGTTGTACCCCGCAGTGTTTCAAAAAAATATTCCATAACTGGGTGGACATTTGTGGCAACTTCTCTAAATTGAACAGCAGGTTTTTTTAAAAAATAATAAATTAACACTGAAAGGGACGTTGGCTTTGTACAAGATTCAGTGATAGATGGCTTTTACGTGTTCTGTTTTTGGAGTCAGTTTATTATAAAAGTCAGCAGGCAGCATTATCAATTTCTCATATACACTCAAATCCTGCCCGAGATTCATATACATTCAAATCGTACCATGAGACTCTATCCATGTGACAAGAATAAGCATGTTGAGAATAGGCATTTTTTTTTCACTGCATCATGTCTGTAAACACACTATATTGAAAGCAACTGGGGATGAACTGGAGTTCACACCGCTACTCAGGGATAACAGTAGAAGATTTTTCTTTATTTTAAAAAAGAGGGGAGGAGGAGTGATGTTTTTCCCTCTTTTATTGTAAGCATTATCAAAAAAAAATACCACAGCATTAGAGGCTATAATCTTCAAATGACATGTATAAGCCATAAGGCAAGCTGAATTCCTCAGCGAGGTTATAAACTTTGCAATTCACTCTACCTCATAAAAGCAACATGAAAAATATTTAGGAGTATATGTAGCATCTAAATATATGTTTTAAAGCAACGCATGCACCAAGATTGACACTACGATTGCCAAAACATTGAAAGAAACTTGTATCATGGCAGTGTGGTTCACTATCTGGAGGAAGGGAGACACAAGGGGGTAAATTTTAACATCAAGCCGGGAAGAGAGCCACTAAGGGGGGGGGGAGAGGGGGGAATTCCGGGAAGTACGGGTTTCCCGGACGTCCTTACGATTTTGACGTAAAGACGTCTTTCAATTTTATTCGGTAGGTTTCCCACCCGACAGGCAGCCAGATTGACAGGCTTGCTGTCAGTCGGACAGAACAGCAGCCAGGGAGTGGATGCCAGCAGGTATATATTAGATCCGGGGGGGGGGGCAGGGAGCAGACATGTGGGGGGAGGCAGGGAGTAGACATGGGGGGTGGGCAGGGGCATCCGATCGTGTGCGTGGGATCGCGGCAGGTAAGCTTTTTGGGCCTGGAGGAAACACTCCTGTTCCTCTGGGCCCACAAGCAGTGTGATAAAGGCACTTACCTGTTTCGGGCCTTCTCGCCTCCTCTTATGTGGTGAAAATCAGAAGGCCCGGGCATCCCGGCCCCCAGGAGTTAAAAATAAAAATGCTGTTAAAATGGAGGCCTGCAGCCTCCTTAAAAGACTTTACTGACCGACCTGCCTCCTGAGAGTGGGCTGGTCGCCCGCCCCGTTAAAACCGGAAGTGGGCGGGTTGGAGACGGGTTTTACATTTTTACCTTCCCACCCTTTCTTGGGGTTAAAATTTACCTCCATAAATCTGACCTATTGCATTTTGCTCCACTGTTTCTGACCTGAGTTTAATGACTATGTGTTAAGGGCAGAATTAAATGATAATTTTTTGTTTTGGTTATTGTTTCCTTTAATTGTCATTTTACAAGCGTACTTCATTTGTCAGTTTGTGTAGGTGACACTGTAAATCTCTATATTGCAGTACAATTTTATTTTAAAATAGTTGAAGAAAGGTGCTTCCATTCTGGACAAGCAGTTCACTTTTGTAGCTGGATGTCATGGAATCATACAGCACAGGAGTCAGCCATTCGGCCCGTGTCCATGCCAGCTCTTTGAAAGAGCAATCCAACTAGTCCCACTCCCCTGCTCTTTCCCCATAGCCCTGCAAATTTTTCCTTTTCAAGTATATATTCAAGTGAAGACTCCAAAATCTTCTGTACAAGAAACTGATTTATAGAAGCTCCCATCAATACGTCCATATAAATGTCTGCTCAATGAAGAAAAAGGCTTGCATTTATCATAATGTCCTATCTTGTTTCTCAGAAAAGTCTCAAAGCACTTCACATGTAATGAATTACTTTTTAGCTGAAGAGGGAGGGGTGAAAGATGAGAGGATGGGAGCAGGAAGGTGGTGAAAGACAAGAGATGAAGAAATAGAAGTAAAAAGGTAAAAGGAAAATCAATTTGTTATCAGGCCTTTACTTCCAGCAGCCAAGCTTAGGGCCATGACTAGACCACCAAAAAAAAAGGACACTCAATAAGAACATGAAAAATATTTAGCAAATTCTCTTCTATCTTTATTTATCTTCTGAAACAAGCCTTCATGTTGGACAAACCTCACAGCTGTGTGGCACCAAACAAATGAAATTAAGGTCCATGTTAAGATAATATGTCAAAATCTACTAAGATAAAGGTCACAGCAATAATGGCTTTAAATTCTAAAGCAGTACCAAGACAATATTTCAGCAAAGAAAAAAATAGTTTCCCAAAGCCAGTGCCAAGAGATTACAAAGCACAATTAGCTCATTGGTTATTTATGCAGTTCAGACTGATTGCTACAGAGATATAGATCGTTTTAACTCAGCACACAATATGCCCATTAAGGTAACTGATAGCATTCATATGGAAAAATAAATATTAGATTTCCATAGGTAGGTGTCACAAAGACAATCATAAACCAGTTTCCATGGATTCTCTAGAGCTACATAAATACTCAATGAAATTTTGATGCCCCCTCCTAAGCGAAAATCCAGGTGTTATGAATGGATGGATTGAGCCCAGCCACATGACATGATTAACAGCTCCACTCATGGGTTAACCACAAACCACTTCCACCCATGAGTTTATTATTCAATGAGCGATGCAATTATCCAGTCAGCCTCCTCTGTATAAATATTCTGGCTGGCCACGGCATAATCCATTCACAACAATTGGGGCATGATTTTAACACTGAAAAATGGTGGGGGTGGGGGTGGGGGTGGGGGTGGGGGTGGGGGTGGGGGTGGGGGTGGGGGTGGGGGTGGGGCGTCGAGTCGAGTCGAGGTCGAGGTTGAGGCATTGAACATCGCAACCATTTCAAACCCACCCATTTCCAGTTTTCACCGGGGCAAGACTGTGAATAAAACCTTGCAAGGAGGCTGCGGGCCGCCATTTTACATATCTTGCAATTTCAACCTCTGGGGGTCGGGATTCCCGGACCTTCTCCTTTACACCACATGAGAGGAGGCAAGAAGGCCCGAAACTGCAGGTAAGTGCCTTTCTGCCACAGCTTGTGGGCCCGGAGGCGCAGGAGTGCTTTCCCCAGGCCCAACAAGCCTACCTGCAGTGACCCCCCCCACCCCCGCAACGATCGCAGACCCCCCAACCCATATCTCCAATCCCCTCAACGATCACAGACCCCGCGATTGCAGACCCCTGTGATGACCTCTGATCACTTCCCCATGACTGACTTCCCCCCACCCCCCGCCATGCCCACCGGTGCTCCATCCCCATCCATACAATCGGAGACTTACCTTTTCATGTCCTCTCCCTCGCTGCTCTCCTGTCCGACTGAGACCAGCCTGTCAATCAGGTCAGCCAGTCAGATAGCAAACCGACAAAAAAAATAAAAGACGTCCTTACGTCAAAATCGTAAGGATGTCCAGGAAACCCGTACTTCCGGGTTTCCCGTCCGCAATTTGACCCCACCCCCCACCCCTTCCCGGCTCGGGGTCAAAATCATGCCCTAGGTTTTTGACTAAACAAAAAATATTCTCCCTCAATTTTCCGTTCTATTTAGATTCAATTTTTCTCCCAAAGTGCTCTCCCCTTTCATAGAAGAAGATACTAATCTTACGTTCATTCAATTTTTATTTTAAAATGGAAATTTTATCATGGGACTCTCCCCCACCCTGGTAAGTTACTCTGGTGACATTAATTTTCAGGGATGGGCCCCATGCTTCGTGGAGTAATTCCACTAACACCGGGATTGCACGTTGAAACCAGCCTAAGTAGCACTCCAGAGCAGCCGACCGAGGGAACCATGCCTCATGCTGGCAAATGTCAGTCCGTAGTGTGGATTCCAGATATCTTGTCACTGGAGAAGCCTGAGAATGCTGTGGAGCTACATCAGTTCCTAACAGGAAGGCAGGCCCTACTTAGGATCTCCGCCTTGATAAAATGGACACAAAACAAAAATCCAAAAGAAATTTCAGGTAATTGTTATTTTCTTCATTAAAAAAGGGGGCAGTACTCTCAACCAAAAGTATTTCCCTCCACCTTGAATGAGCATTTCAGTAGCTCAATATCATCAATTGAAGCTGCTTTAGGATGTCACTTTGTCACTGGCACTAGTAATTCTACAGGTGTGTCCTTGAAGGGGAAGGAAGGTCCAGCGACAGCAAACTTTATTTGATATTTTGCTTCGTTATTTTATTTACTTATTTTACATTTTGATGTCATTCCCCTGAAGTGTTATAAAATAGCATGCCCCAAAAATATTACTATTTTGATATAATTTAATATAAGTTTAAAAAAAGGCGCACCTGAGTTGTTACTCTCGGCATTTTATTTTTAAGAGTGCAAACTTTATATTACGTTTTCATAGCCCTGCTGTGTAGTGTTTTTTTAAACACGTTTGGCAACATAACAAGTGTACAGCTGAAAACAACTGTAACAAGGGCAGATGTTTCACGAATTTGCCTTCAGTTTTTGGGGGTTATAGAAAATGCTTGAAGAAAATGGCCTGAAATACCAATGGCATGTCTCATGATGGAGCACGCTCCAGCAATTCTAGATCGGTAAGTAATAATTAACCCCACAGTCAAAGAAAGCAAATTCTGTGCCCCAGAAACTGTTGAGGAGAGAGTGGTCACGAGATTTTTTTTTAAGTCAATATATTTTTCACTGTTAGTTTGGCTCAGTTGCTAACAATTTCACCTCAGAGTTCTGAATCAGAAGATTGTGGGTAGAAGTGTATTGTCAGTGATGCTGTCCTTCAAAACGAGGTGTTAAACCAAGGCCTAATCTGCTTGCTCCAGTAGATCAGGTGAATGTTAAAGATACTGTAGCACAATTCAAAGAAGAGCAGGTAGTTTTTCGGGTGTCCTGGCCAACATTCTTCCCAACAGCGTGAAAAACAGATTAACTGGTCATTTGTCCCATTGCTGTTTGTGGAATCTTGATCTGTGCAAAATGGCTGCTGTGTTTTTCTACATAACGGTTGCTGGCCACTAACTTATTGTATGTAACTTGCTTTGAAATATTTCTAACAGATGTAATAAGGTGCTTCGTAAGTGCTGGTCTTTCTTCTGCTTCATTTTAATTTGCTCTTCGTTGATGACTAGTTAAGTCAAATGCAAGATATGGCAACCTTACAACTCACAGCAAGTATCGTGCATGGAAAGTAATTACCCCAGACCACTCCCATGAATTCAATTTATTTTGAGAAAAAAAATACATTATTATGATGCTTAAAATTATTTACATGGCTTCTGTTCTTGTTCAGACAAAAAATAGCCCTCAGATCAAAGGTTTTCTTTAAATAGGTGAAAATTGAAAAAAACTGGGTTAGTAATATTACTCGAAGTGGGCAAGCAAGTTTCCCTGAAAGACACACACACTTAACCTTGTACATGGTCACTTTTTCCTCAAGCATAAGAAATGGAATCTTTCCATTTTAGACACTCAATATTCCACAGTCACACGTTCCCATTGTGGAGTGATGTTCACAAGGGATACTGGACAGGAAATCAGTCTTGTATGATTGGCGTAAAGCACTCCCAGATCAAGAACAGCACAGGTTCCATGCAAAGTAAAACTCCCTCTAATCTGCCTTAACCTTGATCTCAAGGATAATTCCTAATGCACCAGTATGTCATTTTCCATTTCCAACATCTGTGGTACCTGAGTGACATTACAAATCTACTGCTAAATGTGCTATTGGCTCATGCTCAGAAGGAACTGGATTGAAACGGCCCAAGCTCATTACACTTAGAACCCTTACAACCAGCAGATGAGGTTCTCATCCCATCAATTTAACCTGGATTTGAACTTATGTCTCAGGAAAGAAAGTCCAGTGTTAAACCCACCAAAGTGCTCGGTCTAACCCACAGCCCTCCACCTCCCCCAAGAACTACAGAGGTTTGGTCAAGAAGCAAACATCCTGAAAGAAGCAGGGGGATGTACCTTCGTAGGAATGTTGTGTTCCTTCACTGGAGCGGTCAGAAGTTCCACCGATAGCACAAATCCCCTCTTTTTTGTTGATGGCTTTTCTAAATGTTTTGCTGATCTCTTTGTCTTTAAGTTCCTGGCAGACCTGAAATTTAAAAAAAAAAGTAGGAACTGATATGGCTGTATATTTGCGGCACAGAGCGCGGTGAAGGATGAATGAACAAAACTCATTTCATGATTTTCGTTCTATTTGGATTACAAAAATAAAATCACCTGGAAATATTATTAAAAATGTTCTGTCATAGAATTCCTTTCACTCATTGAAAAGAGATTACTTGACAGGTAAGCAGTTCCTCCCTACCATCCCCTATAGACTTAATTGCTGGTCGATGTGTACTCAGAGTCTCTACATGGCAGTAAATAATGTTTTGGAATGAGTTTCTGAGTAACCTTTTTTATAGGGCTTATCTTAGTGCAACAGGCATGCTGGGGAACTTCAGTCAGGGAGGAGAAGCAGGATGTCTCCTTTCGCCAGTTTGAAGCACTCATCTGTGTTTGAGTTTAAGGTTAAAGGCTCATATATGTTGGATGTAATGCCCTCTATTTTCTTCGATGAAACGGTCGTTGGAGGCCAAGCATGAATAAACATTCCATATTATATATGTATGGAGATAGAGTGTGAATATTAAAAGTCTTACATCCAGCACATACTTGTGTTTGTCACACTTACTTCCTGTGTCAAAATGTTGTCATACCTAGGTGTCACAATTTTGCCATGCCCATCAACCCGAGGGCAACACATGGGTATTACTATGTATACTTACCATTATAATCACCTTCACTTGGTGATGCAGCTTCTCTTCCAAATTTCATCTCCCAGGCCTGTTCCTCAAGGTGTGTTGCAGGTAAGTTTACAGTATTCCACACAGGTAAGTTTTCTCTTTTACTATTTTACTTTAACTCAAAATTTTGCACCATTTCAATTTAATTTCAATTTTTTTTCTTCACTGGCTCTTGTCAGTTTCTAACCCAATTGAAGGCCTGCTCCTTGGCCTGAGCTGTTGTTCCTTAACCTCAGTTGTGCTTCTGACAAACCTGATTCCTCTGTGCTTCAAAATCAGCAAAGAACAGCTAACAAGCTAGGAGTAGTAGGAGCAGCAACAACAACTGGAAAGAAAGACCTGGACCACAGCAAAGTGCAGCCAACAAACCACAGGCAGTGGGAACGGCAACAAGAGGAAAGAAGGTGGGTCCATTCATGGAATCTGGGACCAATGGTCTGAGAAAGCCAATTTATTGTAAAATAGATACTGCTGAGTATTTCCCCCACCCACAAACGGAATCCAAGACCTACATCTCCCTCGACCTCAAGCTTAAACTCCCTCCGTCTCCATCTCCCCAGCAGTCACAAAAGTCACAATCCTAGTCGGGACCAGGAACCAGCTTAAAGTCGTAGGTGCTTTTTTTAATTTTAAAGGCGCTGAAAACACGCTTAGGGAACTTTAATCTGGTTCGTGGGATCAGTTGGGATTGCAGCAATATTCGATTGTGAGGGGACTCCTCAGACTTCAGGATCTGGTTATGACAGGTGGGAAGGAGGAGGAGAAGAAGCATCAGCAGGGATGGAGCATCATACCAAAAGGCTGATTTTAAGTGCTCCAGGGTGGGTGACACAGTGAACAACAGTGCCTGTTTTGGAGAGTCTGAGGAAAGTGTACAACTGTACCAAGCTTAGAGGAGTCAGAGGTAAGTGAAATAAATAAGTAAATGTAATTGTGATAGACAAGTGTGACACAACAATGTTGCAGGAAGTGTGACACTAAAAGGATGTACTGTAGCTGTGTAAGCATGACTTTTAATACATCATAAATAAGTCTTTCAATACATCTATCACACTTCAGCCATAACTTTACACCATTAAAAAAGAAAGCAATTAACCTTTAATTGATCACAAGATATGTCTATTTACAGCAATTAGACTGTGTGGTCTAAAAGAGACAGGCCAGGCAGCAGAATAAAGCATTGTCCATTACATGAATATAATGCTCCAGTCCTTATAAAACATTATATCCTCTAACTTACCGTGAGCAATGTCACACAGGATCTGTTGGTAAACTTTTCAAAATATCCAATTTTTATCAATTAAGTCTCATACTTCAGTTTACAGGCTAACAGTTTAAAAAAGATAATCTTTCCATTGTATAGTAAACAAGAAATACATAATGTAACATGTGAGGAACAGACTGTACCAGAATAGGAAACCAAGTACTTTAACCCTTTGCTTTCTCGACTCTAATTTATTTACAAGGGACACAGCAATTGTGCCAACCAGAACATTTGTTTTCTGCTGAGGAGAAAGGATTGAAGAATGACAACAAGGGATCCCAATTTTTGATCTTTGTGTTTCTTCTATGATTGATTGTGATCTTTTATGTTTAATCTTTCCTTGCATTTTACCCTTGGATGCCACCGCACAAAAGGTTTTCAGATGAAAAACAAATTCCATTGGTTTACTGTTTGATCTGTGACTAACTGAAGGTAAGTCATACAGATAAAAAGGGTGTGTTTGCCTCTTGGTGCCAATGAATTCAGTGTTAAATTGAAACACCAATAAAATACACAGAAATTTGTTTTTTGTACGTGTTAAGGGAAGGAACGTCAATGCTGGGAAATAGAATTTTTTCCCCAATCATTTTAACACAGACACTCCCTTGTCAGATTTCAGAGAGGTTAGAAGCAGGATAAAGATCCCTTTGCATTTGGTCAACAATGTGGCTTAGCCCAAACTACAGCAGAACACTCTCTCCTGCACCAGCGTTAGCCTTTTGGGTAGATTTTCTTGGTCTTGCCCTTGAGTTCAGTGAATATAGGAACATCAGGTTGAGAGGCGCACATGCCCGTAAGGAGGTCCTGTCTGATTTTTCTGTATCCACTGGACTCAGGCAAGCTAATATGCCCAAGTGCAAGGCCAGGAAAATCCACCCTTTCTAATACTTGCCATCCTTGGTATCTTTATGAATGAGGCTGTCAACTAACTGTCAATTTTAAATAGACTTGTGCTATGGACTACAGTGACTAGGAAATGAGTGGATGTCCATTTATGCATAGAACATTTTCAACAAGCATTTCAAAATTTCACCCAATGATCTGGGCTTGATCCTGGTTTATAAGTGAAAGGCCAGTATTCTAGCCCATTGCCCAACAAAGTCCCTTAGAACAACAATCATTTCTCTCATGATAAGTTGCACCAGTTCATCTTGATGGTATTTGTGATTATATTGCAATGCTTTCTCTTCAAAGGAGCTTTCACATTGGCACTTGTTTAGTTCTGCATTCATGAGATGGCTCCCCACGTTTATGTGCTAAATTTTGTTCTCTTATCCTGGCAGCAGAATCAGAGATCCATTATTCTATTAATAATAATTTTTTAAAAATTTGGGAGTATAAACGTGGGGATCAATAGTTTTCCTCAATGCAAACTCAACAAGTGTCAATGTAAAAGCACCCCAGGAATCTAATAAAACAAACAGACACATTGTGGTTGAGTACAGAGAGATTTAAAATAATGGAATGTAATATAATTTTGAGAAAAAAAACATTTCAGATAAGTAGTAAGAAGAAAATCTTGTTCCCGAACACACCTTATGCATTAAGCTTCAACACTCCATTTATATTAATCCAGTGCAACTAACCCCAAAAGTTTGACACCATCATCCTTTACTGAAAGTGGATCTTCTTGGGATAATGTGTACTCTGTTTAATATCAGTTTCTATTGTCTGGTGATTTCCTCTATTTTTAAAAGCAACCCTTAGTCCTCCACATTCCTTCCCAGACAATTGGGAAGATAGGGAATGATCAGCTCCATTGTAGCTGTCCACTAGGAACTGTTTAGCAGGATGGAGGCTTCGTAGCCAGATTGCTAGCTGGAACATTGTGTCGTGGTCGAATGCTTCATCTCAAGGTAAAGGATAAACTGTCAGGATGGTACAGCACTCCAGAAATGTGGCTCCCGTGGGCCAGCTTATACAACAGAGTTAATAGTGAGCTTGGAAGAGTCCTAAACCCAAACCCACCCCAGCTAGCAGAACTCAGGGATTAATTGTGAAAGCAGTACAATTGGAAGTTGCATTGAAACCACCACGGTCCTGGAAAAGACCAAAACAGAATTACAAATGGCAGAAAATAAATGCACAGTTCACTCACCGATACAAATTCCTCAAAACTGATCTTTCCATCCTTGTTGTGGTCTCCTGCAGCTAGAATTTGTTCCACAATCTCACGCACCTTGTAGCCAGGCAGAGGAAGGTTTGCCTCCTTAAAGAGGTCTTGAAGCTCATAATCACTGACGTAACCAGAGTTGTCAAGATCTTTAAAAAAACGTATCAGATTTACACAGTCTGCAGCAGACAAGCCAATTTACTTCAAATACCAAAGAAAACTATTCCTTAAAGATCATTTTTCTAGTGAGGAAAGAAAAGCATTCCACTTATCCATTCACCTTCTACATGTGTACAAAATCATTTTAACCTTGTATAGATCAGTGGTGAGGCCACAATTGGAATACTGTCTGCAATTATAGGCATTCTACCTCTAAAGAACATTGGAAAAGGTTAAGAGAAGAGGGTCCAGAGAAAATGATAAGACTGAAATCAGGGCTTAGGGCACCAAATTGTGAAGGCTGACAGAACTGAGATTTTTACTGGAGAAAAGATGTCAGAGAGGATATGAGCCAAGTGTTTAAAATGCTGAGGAACACTGATCAGCAAGCTAGTTTGCCTGGACCACAACATTATAACTAGGGAACATGAATACAAAATTAACAAGCTTCAAGCAAGGAAAATTCCCCCACGTGTGTACACACATGAACCATGAAAATATTATGCCATGGAAAACACTTGGCATGTCATACAGAGTTCATACTTATTTAGTAGGCTACAATGAAAAGGGCTTTTTCTCTTTTGCTCTTTAATTATATCATCAGTCAGTGATGAAACTTTGAAATAAGTATTTTTCTTAACATTCTAAAAGTTAATTACAGCAGCACAACCCCATCAATAGAGCTTATGTTTCAGCAAAAATGGAATGATTAAAAATGGTTGAAAATCAAAGTTTTATAACACACAGGAACCATACCTATTTTGTTAAAGGCTTCCTTCATTTCTTCCAGCTCTTCCCGGGAGATCTGAGTTGTGTGGTTTGCCATCTTTAATCAAACTGGATGTTGTTCTTTATGCTTTCAGACCTAAATTTGAGCAGTAAAATCAATTCAGTGCCTTTGATTCTTGAAGCCGGGCTTAAATAGGATACTGGAGGGCACAAACTGTTTTGAAAAGGAGTGTCTGTTTTAAAACCTGTCATTAGTAAGACTGTCACTCATGACTGAGTGCTGTGCAAAACATAGTCTGTTCCCTTACACCCTCTGCAAGAATATTTGCTGATTCAGAACTACTATTTTTCTCCAGTTTTTCTAAAATTATGAAAACATTATTTGAAATGACTTCACAACATTACACTATAATGTCCTCCTCCCCTGTAATGGATGTGAAAAAACCTGTAAGTTTCTCTGAAATTAGCCACAGGTTTCCACCCACCCCCCAGCTCTGTTTCATCCCTCCCTTAGGAGTCAGTATTGCAAACAGTTGTGCACCAGGTTGGAGCATCTAATGGCTTGAGTGCACACTAATGAGCCTGATGGTCTTTATCCACTTTTCATACATTGCACATAAGTCTGAACCAGCTGCAAGGAGATGGAAAAACCAATGAGGATTAATGTGCCTTTTGAGTAGAAGTGGAGTATGGGCAATCAGTACACATCTTGCATATATTAAAAATTACATATATAACACCATATTAAGAACGATCAATGCACACGCACCACCTAATGCCATTGGTGACCTAAAGAGACCCGTTAAATACCTTGCACACACACAAAGAAACAGATACCAATTGCTTTAAAAACCAATAAAGTTTTATTTTAAAGTAAGCACTACCCTCAGCATTCCTTTAGAAAATAATTTAACTTTTGTGCATTCAGTTGGATATCTGGCTAAAATGAGAGTCAGACATTTATTTTTTAAACCCCACTTGTATTTTTTGATTAATTCTTAGATTGCTTGTGTTATGTTTATTTATGGGGGCACACTATAAACCTCAAATAGCTTGAAAACATACAAGTGAAAAAACAGAGCAAGATTGTCTGACATGACAGTACTGCACAGTGTGATTATTTATCATGTTTAAGAAAAGCAGTCTGCGTGAACATTTTCATAAAGCCATTAAAAAAATGTATTTACTAGGATTTTTTTTTAATTTAACGACTAACTCCCATTCTATCCATTTGCAAATTCTTCAGTCCCAACTCTCGTTCCAGCCGGTGCTGGCTCCCAAAGTCTCGACGTTTGCTCTGATGCAGCAGCAGAACCGCTTATTATAACTCAATCCCAACCTGTAGCTCACTGGATTCTGGCTCCAAAATTATCTTCATTCTGAACCAAAATAAGATTGTTGGGCATCTTTTTGCTTTGGGCATTTTACCCAATTATGTAAAATGTTAATCACAAGCAGCAACCTCTTGTGTAATAAAATGGAGCAAGTACTTATAGAGGAAGCACTGGTCAAATTGAAAAATTTTACACTAAATGGTTACACGTTTACACCAAGTTCAGCAACAGTACATATAATAGCAAATGTATCTTCAGGACCCAGCTATGTATATTTCAGGGGGATTGGTGGAGGTGTTGAGGTACAGATATTAAAGGCATCAAGGGATATGGGGATAGTGCAGGAAAATGGCGGTGCGGTAGAAGATCAGCCATGATCTTGTTGAATGGCGGAGCAGGCTTGAGGGGCCGGATGGCCTGCTCCTCCTCCTATTTCTTATGAGACAGAGGCATGCAATTTTACAATGCTGGAAATAGATAGACTGATTGTGATGTTCGAAGTAAAGCTCATGAACAAGCAGTATCTCAAGGCTGTGCACTGTCGGCTTGAGCGATGAGATGGAACCAGTGGATCGAGCCCAGAGTTGTTCGGGGAGCCAAATTGGTTTGTTTGTTTTAAATCCCAGATTTCTTCTGCATCACTCAGTGTCCCTTATTTCAGATTCTCTTAAAGCTTTGAAATTTTATATGAATCTTATGTTTGGACCTTCAGTCTTGTTCTCTCTTTCTCAACCTTAAACTTTCCTTCAGCCTTCTATCTTTCTTCAGATTTTCCGTACCAGGGAACCTGGAGGAAGAATTCCTCCACCACATGCAACAAGATCGTAAACCCATTTCTAATCAATGCATTTGACAAGCAGCGCAGAGAGTAAATCTTCCCGCCTGATCTTGATCTGATAGGTGCACGTAACATCTCCATCACAGCTAGCTGTGAAAAAGTAAGACTGTTTTGGACTTGGGGCTCCACTGTAACAGATCAACTGTTGTAAAAGTCAAAATTTACAGTGCTACCATTCCCTGCATTTCCTTGCTCTTTCTAAAATAAATAAATTTACATATTACAAAAAGCTCTGTTAAGTTATTGGGCTCGATTTTTGGACGTCCGAGTCGGCGGGGGGTGGGGCGGGGGGCTTCGAAAATCGGGGATTCCCGGGACGGGACCGGAGCCCTGCTCCAACCCGTCCATTTCCGGGTTCCCCAGTGACGCGCTTAGATGCGCGCGCAGCCCCCACATGCGGGACTCCTGCCGGCAATTAAAGCCGGCTGGATCCCACTTAAGGCAATTAATTACATAGTTCAGGTCGTTAGCAGATCTGATTTGTAGGATATTTTAGGAGGAGTGGGATTTTCATCTCAACTGAGCGTGTTTCCCCTACTGGGGGAAACACTCCCAGTTGAAATGGACGTGTTGCAGCCACCAGCCTGTGGCAGCTGCAAAGGTCCATTTGACAGGTTGGTGGGGTGGGGGGAAAGACCCTCACTCATTGTAGGAGGCCACAGCAATGTGGTTGATTCTTAATTGCCCTCTGAAATGGCCCAGCAAGCCACTCAGTTGTAAAATCTCGCTACGAAAAGTCATAATAAGAATAAAACCGGACGGACCACCCGGCATCGGACCACTAGGCACCGGACACGACAATGGCAAAACACCAAGCCCAGTCGACCCTGCAAGGTCCTCCTTACCAACATCTGGGGACTTGTGCCAAGATTGGGAGAGCTGTCCCACAGACTAGTCAAGCAACAGCCTGACATAGCCAGACTTACAGAATCATATCTTTCAGCCAACGTCCCAGACTCTTCCATCACTATCCCTGGGTATGTCCTGTCCCACCGGCAGGACAGACCCACCAGAGGTGGCGGTACAGTGATATACAGTCAGGAGGGAGTGGCCCTGGGAGTCCTCAACATTGACTCTGGACCCCATGAAATCTCATGGCATCAGGTCAAACATGGGCAAGGAAACCTCCTGCTGATTACCACCTACCGTCCTCCCTCAGCTGATGAATCAGTCCTCCTCCATGTTGAGCACCACTTGGAGGAAGCACTGAGGGTAGCAAGGGCACAAAATGTACTCTGGGTGGGGGACTTCAATGTCCATCACCAAGAGTGGCTCGGTAGCACCACTACTGACCGAGCTGGCCGAGTCCTGAAGGACATAGCTGCCAGACTGGGCCTGCGGCAGGTGGTGAGCGAACCAACACGAGGGAAAAACTTACTTGACCTCGTCGTCACCAATCTACCTGTCGCAAATGCATCTGTCCATGACAGTATTGGTAGGAGTGACCACCGCACAGTCCTCGTGGAGTTGAAGTCCCGTCTTCGCACTGAGGACACCATCCAACGTGTCGTGTGGCACTACCACCGTGCTAAATGGGATAGATTCAGAACAGATCTAGCAGCTCAAAACTGGGCATCCATGAGGCGCTGTGGGCCATCAGCAGCAGCAGAATTGTATTCCAGCACAATCTGTAACCTCATGGCCCGGCATATTCCTCACTCTACCATTACCAACAAGCCAGGGGATCAACCCTGGTTCAATGAGGAGTGTAGAAGAGCATGCCAGGAGCAGCACCAGGCGTACCTAAAAATGAGGTGCCAACCTGGTGAAGCTACAACTCAGGACTACATGCATGCTAAACAGCGGAAGCAACATGCTATAGACAGAGCTAAGCGATTCCACAACCAACGGATCAGATCAAAGCTCTGCAGTCCTGCCACATCCAGTCGTGAATGGTGGTGGACAATTAAACAACTAACGGGAGGAGGAGGCTCTGCAAACATCCCCATCCTCAATGATGGCGGAGTCCAGCACGTGAGTGCAAAAGACAAGGCTGAAGCGTTTGCAACCATCTTCAGCCAGAAGTGCCGAGTGGATGATCCATCTCAGCCTCCTCCCGATATCCCCACCATCACGGAAGCCAGTCTTCGGCCAATTCGATTCACTCCACGTGATATCAAGAAACGGCTGAGTGCACTGGATACAGCAAAGGCTACGGGCCCCGACAACATCCCAGCTGTAGTGCTGAAGACTTGTGCTCCAGAACTAGCTGCGCCTCTAGCCAAGCTGTTCCAGTACAGCTACAACACTGGCATCTACCCGACAATGTGGAAAATTGCCCAGGCATGTCCTGTCCACAAAAAGCAGGACAAATCCAATCCGGCCAATTACCGCCCCATCAGTCTACTCTCAATCATCAGCAAAGTGATGGAAGGTGTCGTCGACAGTGCTATCAAGCGGCACTTACTCAACAATAACCTGCTCACCGATGCTCAGTTTGGGTTCCGCCAGGACCACTCGGCTCCAGACCTCATTACAGCCTTGGTCCAAACATGGACAAAAGAGCTGAATTCCAGAGGTGAGGTGAGAGTGACTGCCCTTGACATCAAGGCAGCATTTGACCGAGTGTGGCACCAAGGAGCCCTAGTAAAATTGAAGTCAATGGGAATCAAGGGGAAAACTCTCCAGTGGCTGGAGTCATACCTAGCACAAAGGAAGATGGTAGTGGTTGTTGCAGGCCAATCATCTCAGCCCCAGGGCATTGCTGCAGGAGTTCCTCAGGGCAGTGTCCTAGGCCCAACCATCTTCAGCTGCTTCATCAATGACCTTCCCTCCATCATAAGGTCAGAAATGGGGATGTTCGCTGATGACTGCACAGTTTTCAGTTCCATTCGCAACCCCTCAGATAATGAAGCAGTCCGAGCCTGCATGCAGCAAGACCTGGACAACATCCAGGCTTGGGCTGATAAGTGGCAAGTAACATTCGCGCCAGATAAGTGCCAGGCAATGACCATCTCCAACAAGAGAGAGTCTAACCACCTCCCCTTGACATTCAACGGCATTACCATCGCCGAATCCCCCACCATCAACATCCTGGGGGTCACCATTGACCAGAAACTTAACTGGACCAGCCATATAAATACTGTGGCTACGAGAGCAGGTCAGAGGCTGGGTATTCTGCGGCGAGTGACTCACCTCCTGACTCCCCAAAGCCTTTCCACAATCTACAAGGCACAAGTCAGGAGTGTGATGGAATACTCTCCACTTGCCTGGATGAGTGCAGCTCCAACAACACTCAAGAAGCTCGACACCATCCAAGATAAAGCAGCCCGCTTGATTGGCACCCCATCCACCACCCTAAACATTCACTCCCTTCACCACCGGCGCACTGTGGCTGCAGTGTGCACCATCCACAGGATGCACTGCAGCAACTCGCCAAGGCTTCTTCGACAGCACCTCCCAAACCCGCGACCTCTACCACCTAGAAGGACAAGAGCAGCAGGCGCATGGGAACACCACCACCTACACGTTTCCCTCCAAGTCACACACCATCCCGACTTGGAAATATATCGCCGTTCCTTCATTGTCGCTGGGTCAAAATCCTGGAACTCCCTTCCTAACAGCACTGTAGGAGAACCGTCACCACACGGACTGCAGCGGTTCAAGAAGGCGGCTCACCACCACCTTCTCGAGGGCAATTAGGGATGGGCAATAAATGCCGGCCTTGCCAGCGACGCCCACATCCCATGAACGAATAAACAAAAAAAAACTCTGTCACTTTGGACAAAGTTTGGCCTCCATCACCCTCCTCCTAACAATAAAATTAACAAACTTGGAATCTCAACCCCGGTGTGCAGACACATTTACCTACCTTGCGGACCCCCTCAAACGTACATCTTCCGGATGGGGGCCGCCGTAGCTGCAGTCATGACCTCCTCGGAGGACGAACAGAATCACCAGCCTCGCTGGCCACGCCGTCCACCTCTGACACTTGGAGCTCCACAACACAGTGCTGTGACACATCTACCTGCACAGCAGGAGGGAGGGCAACCGCAGAGAGAGATGCGTCGCAGAAGGCACTACCCTCGCCACAGGGTCTACAGACCAAGGCTCAGCTTCCTGGACCTCTCTGAGCAGCAGTGCACACGGCTGCCCCGAGCACCATCTTCTTAACTGTCACCGTCAAAGTCACCACTGCCCGCAACAACTTCTCCTCCGCATCCTTCCAGGGTGCCACCGGGGACATCGCCGACATCTCTCAGTCATCTGCACAAAAGAGCCCTGCAAATACACCTACACCCACTCTGCAGTGACACAATGGGTGGCATCAGGTGTGGGTCTTCATGGTGATCCTCAGGAAAGGGCATTATTGC
This sequence comes from Heptranchias perlo, assembly GCF_035084215.1. Taxonomy (NCBI): domain Eukaryota; kingdom Metazoa; phylum Chordata; class Chondrichthyes; order Hexanchiformes; family Hexanchidae; genus Heptranchias; species Heptranchias perlo. The sequence goes on from NC_090337.1 coordinate 16,971,257, forward strand.
ACAAACCAGACAAGATTTGCAAAGACGTGGCAGTAGTGGTGACAATATAAAATGTAATGTGAGTTGATCAGAAATCATATATAAGTAAAAACCATGACAAACCCTCAAACACCCTTGTGCATCCCCTTTATGCTAACGACACATTTGCCTTATGCTTCCTACCACACATGTGATGCAAGCCCTGCGGCTGCAGCACAGGTAGTGGCAGGTTGGGTGAGGCTGACCATGAAAGAGATGCACGAGAGGGTGAGTATGAGATGGAGCCATGAGATTGTATGAGGATTGTGTTGAGTGGTAGTGGTGGGATGAGTACTGGCGAGGTGAGTAAGTGCAGGTAAGATGAGAATGAGCTTCGAGTGGGTGTGAGGAGTGATGTGATAGAGTAGTGTTGGCAGTGCCGAAGGAGATGTGGGGTGGGGGCGGTGATGTGGCAGACGGAGTGTAGGGGAATGAGTAAGTGTACTCACTTCGGCTGACCTGCTTAGGTCATTGAAGCGCCTCCTGCACTGTATGCAGGTGGGCGATATGTTGGTGGTGTAGGTGACCTCCTCTGCCGCCTCGAGCCAGGCCTTCGTGGTGGCAGAGGCAGACCGCTTCCTCCCTGTCTGGACAGTACTCAACGTTCTCTTTGTGGCTGAACAAACAGAAGTGGCTCAATTGATTGTAATGGAAATCCCGACAATACCTTGCCCTCCTGGATCCAAAGTGGTCCAGTTTAGGTCAACTGGAAAACACTTTGAAACTTATTCATGGCTAATACCACCCTTTTCTATTAGGAAAATCACTTTAAAAAAAATCGTATCTTGCCAAATTCTGTGTATTGTTAGTTATTTGGCTTTGGCTTGTGGTAGGTGTGGCAGTGAACTCCAGTACCTGGACTAAGGCTCTAGTTTCACGCAGGGAGAAGATCTCTATCCTCCTCCTCCTCACCCCATCCAGTAGGACCTGGAGTGAGGCATCATTAAACCTAGGAGCAGCCTTCCCCCTGGGCTGCTCCATGTTGTCATTCTGGCTCCTTTTTGCAGCGTCAGTCAGTGGAGGACTGCCCCTTTAAATAGGGCTCCTCCAGCTGACAGCCTATGACGCGGCTGCGCAGTCCGCCCGCTGCGCAGCTTTCCAACACGAAACCAAGAAGCCAAGGTAAGTGCCTTCAATTAGGCTGCGATCGCGTGCGGAGCACCCCGAATTCACTGGGCGCATCGACCCCCCGCCCCCCTCACTGCCAACCTGCCTTCCTCCTAATATCGAGCCCATTATGTCTTATGTAATTGGCACCATCCCTTTGGTGTGTTTTTTCTTTTACCTTTAAGTGCTGAATCTGTTTATAATCCAAAAAGCATGAAACTAGAGCCTTAGTCCAGGTACTGGAGTTCACTGCCACACCTACCACAAGCCAAAGCCAAATAACTAACAATACACTGAATTTGGCAAGATACGATTTTTTTTAAAGTGACATAAAGCTGTTTTTCCCAATTGAAAAGGGTGGTATTAGCCATGAATAAGTTTCAAAGTGTTTTCCAGTTGACCTAAACTAGACCACTTTGGATCCAGGAGGGCAAGGTATTGTCAGGATTTCCATTACAATCAATTTAGCCACTTCTGTTTGTTCAGCCACAAAGAGAACGTTGAATACTGTCCAGAAAATAGAGAAATCAAAGCCTGCCAACCGGATTCAGAGATTTACAGCAATAGCAGCATAATCACATTTATGACAATAGAGAGATGCAACAACGTGGTTAGCAATACAATTGATGTCCCAGTTATACTGCGTGTCTTGTACTAGAGTGGTGCAATCTTTCACGCTACTCTGGCACAACCAACCCGAACTACAGCTCTGCCAGTCTGGTGTCACAGTTGCATTTAGGACATAGCTTAGGAAACACATTCCTAGTCCATTAAAGATGTGCAATGAGCTTTGTAAACTTTAAAAGCTAAAGTTTAAATAAATCCTCAGGTGACCATTCCGTTTCACTGAATGCACAAGCATAGAGGTCTGACTCACCCCACTCGACATCAATGTGAGCAGGCAGTATAACCACAATTTCCTACCTATACCACTAGAGATGCACTTGATGTAATAAAACTATGGAACAAACTGGTGACTGTGGAATCCTACATGTACTTTTTTTTTTAAGTGCAACCAAAGAAGGAAAAACAAAAACATTTCAACTGTAAAAGCTTGAACTGAAGCAGATCAAATGTCCACTGTAGTACAAACTTTACCCAAGGGCCTACATACTGAGAGTTTGCTGAGCAATCTTTTCCAGGAACTGAGCTTCCCAAATGCTTCCTGACAATACCAAAACTAAAGTTTAAATTTCCCTCACAAGTTGTTCAACCCTAATATTAACACCATCCTATATTTTATTACGACTGCCAAGCCTATCACAGAAATACCTCCTGGATTACCAACTTCTGAATTCTACAATGATCCCAGACACAGCCCCTAAACCCTCCCTCACTAGTTTGTCTGATAAACGTACATACTGGGTTTGTAACTGACAGTAAAACTCACTCATAGTTTTTATGTACCCAGCAAAGAAATGCTATTTTGAACTGCTTTCAAGGTTCTTTGTAATCCAATATAAAAGGACGAAAACAATATTAAGGCTTAAAACTATATCATACAGAGTAACATTAATCAGTTTAGTTTCTGCTTACAAAACTTATCTTCCATCTCCTGCAAGGGCAATCAGATCAAACTAGTACCTAACTGCTACATTGTTAGATTCTGATTAAGAGAATGTCTCCAAATTACATAATCAAACAGACCCATGACCGTCTGACTGAAAGGCAAGAGTGCTACCAATGAGCCAAGCTGAATTATTATCCTTTCTTTTCCAAGTCCTAGGTGTACTTCAAAGCAGCTGAGTTCAAGTGTTGTTGGCAATCTACCTTTTTGTTAAAAAAATCGTTCATGGGATGCGGGCATCGCGGGCAAGGCCAGCATTTATTGCCCATCTCTAATTGCCCTTGAGAAGGTTGTGGTGAGCTGCCTTCTTGAACCGCTGCAGTCCGTGTGGTGAAGGTTCTCCCACAGTGCTGTTAGGAAGGAAGTTCCAGGATTTTGACCCAGCGACAATGAAGGAACGGCGAAATAGTTCCAATATATTTCGGGAGGGTGTGTGACTTGGAGGGGAATGTGCAGGTGGTGTTGTTCCCATGTGCCTGCTGCCCTTGTCCTTCTAGATGGTAGAGGTCGCGGATTTGGGAGGTGCTGTCGAAGAAGCCTGTAGATGGTACACACTGCAGCCACAGTGCGCCGGTGGTGAAGGGAGTGAACGTTTAGGGTGGTAGATGAGGTGCCAATCAAGCGGGCTGCTTTGTCCTGGATGGTGTCGAGCTTCTTGAGTGTTGTTGGAGCTGCACTCATCCAGGCAAGTGGAGAGTATTCCATCACACTCCTGACTTGTGCCTTGTAGATTGTGGAAAGGCTTTGGGGAGTCAGGAGGTGAGTCACTCACCGCAGAATACCCAGCCTCTGACCTGCTCTTGTAGCCACAGTATTTATATGGCTGGTCCAGTTAAGTTCCTGATCAATGGTGACCCCCAGGATGTTGATGGTGGGGGATTCGGCGATGGTAATGCCGTTGAATGTCAAGGGGAGGTGTTGGAGATGGTCATTGCATGGCACTTGTCTGACGTGAATGTTACTTGCCACTTATCAGCCCAAGCCTTGCTGGATGCGGGCACAGACTGCTTCATTATCTGTGGGGTTGCGAATGGAACTGAACATCGTGCAATCATCAGCGAACATCCCTATTTCTGACCTTATGATGGAGGGAAGGTCATTGATGAAGCAGTTGAAGATGGTTGGACCTAGGACACTGCCCTGAGGAACTCCTGCAGTAATGTCCTGGGGCAGAGATGGTTGGCCTCCAACAACCACCATCATCTTCCTTTGTGCTAGCTATGACTCCAGCCACTGGAGAGTTTTCCCCCTGATTCCCATTGACTTCAATTTTATTAGGGCTCCTTCGTGCCACACTCAGTCAAAAGCTGCCTTGATGTCAAGGGCAGTCACTGTAATTCAGGTCTTTTGTCCATGTTTGGACCAAGGCTGTAATGAGGTCTGGAGCCGAGTGGTCCTGGAAGAACCCAAACTGAGCATCAGTGAGCAGGTTATTGGTGAGTAAGTGCCGCTTGATAGCACTGTCGACGACACCTTCCATCACTTTGCTGATGATTGAGAGTAGACTGATGGGGCGGTAATTGGCCAGACTGGATTTGTCCTGCTTTTTGTGGACAGGACATATTTGAGCAATTTTCCACATTGTCGGGTAGATGCCAGTGTTGTAGCTGTACTGGAACAGTTTGGCTAGAGGCGCGGCTAGTTCTGGAGCAAGGCCATCAATCCTTCATCTGTGTTGTTTGCTACTTTACCTAGGATGGGGGCAGTACAATTGACTTCATCAATCCTGGACCATTGCTGGAAAAAACAGCCTGGGTACTGCTCCCAATTGCTCTCCAGAGTGGAGCTCTTCCTCTGCTTCCTAAATGCTTTAATGGACACCAATTTATTTCTAAATTATAGCCAAGATTTTTAAATAACCTTCCCAGATTATGCCCTGCCGGATTATGCCATGGAACATTTTAAGCTTCCTCCGCTTTATTTTGTTAGTTATGTTATGTTATTTATTTATTTTACAATACTGGACTAGTAATCCAGAGGCCTGGACTAATAATCCAGGCAACTTGAGTCCAAATCCAAACATGGCCGTTTGAGAATTCAGATTCATTTTTTAAAATCTGGAAATAAAAAACTGGAATCAGTAAAAGTGACCATGAAGCTGACGGATTGTTGTAAAAACCCAGCTGGTTCACTAATGCACTTTAGGGACAGAAACCTGCTGTCCTTACCTGCGGGGTCTGGCCTATATCTGTCTCCAGTCCCACACCAATGTGGTTGACTTGTAACTGCCCTCTGAAGTGACCTAGCAAGCCATTACAAGTGGTTCAAGAAGATGGCTCACCACCACTTTCGCAGGGAAACCAGGGATGGGCAATAAATGCCAGCCTTGGCAGCGACGTCCACATCCCAAGAATTAATTTTATGAATAGCTGTGCAAATATTCAAAAATAATCTCTTATAACCAAACATATAATTACGGTCTCTCCTTTTTGTTTATTTTCTTGCTAATTTTCTCTCTTCAAGGCAGTAACTCTCTCCTAGGGTACAATTCCACTAGCACAGGGCACTCCCCAATACCTTGCCCAAGTAGATATTATTAATATGCAAACATTGACATTGAGTGTTGTTAGCCTATTTGACTGCAGAGTGCTTCACACATAAATGCCAACTTGCTGACTTCACGCTGACATCAGCGTTTTCCCAGCCTGTCAGCATTTGCTAATCAAAATTAGCCTTTCTTTTATAATCCGAGGGACTGTTTGTTAAAGTTCCCCCAAAATGCCCTGAATTTTTCATTTCCAAGCATGGAGTTTCCCACATTAATGAATCGACAGAGTTCTGCTCATGGGCAAACAGTGAAAATTTGTGCACACGCAAGGAGTTTTTGCACATGTGCAAATTAGCAAAGATATACACATCAGCAAAATTCCGCATATAGTTGAATGGTGAAAATGTGTGCACGTGTGTAATGGTTGGCAGAATTCAACGGCCCCAGGCTTAGCATTTGGCAGCAGACAGGAAAGGGGATTAACATTTACCTGACCTTTCTTTTCAATTAGAGAGTTTATCATTTGCAGCATTCCAGTCTGAGTTATACCATGAGCTGCTGTTAAATCATTCCTATATTAATATTAGCACCATTCTACTGTGTTATACTTCAGCAATCATGAGTCAACTGACTGCTTTATTTCATATTTAAAATATGTGGAAAATACATCAAAAAAAGTGTCAAAAATCGAAATATCCTGGGGAGCAACCGCAAGATCATAAAAATCAGTTTTTAGCGATTTCAGATTTATTTTTTCAGGTGGTGAATTGATAGCAATTATCTTTGTGTACGTCCGTTTTCCCTGCAATGCAAGTAGGGATAGTTAGCATCACTTTTTATTGCCAATTTAAAAAACTCAGAATTTTTTTAAAAAATTTTAAAAAGTGGGGGCAGGGGATTAAATCAATGGAAAAAAATTGGACCCGAAAAGAATCCAGATAAAATCAGTACTTAAAGATCTTTAAAAATCATTCCAATTGCATAGCCTTCATTTCTTTTCTGCCAAACAACTGGGATGCGATGCATGGGCATCACACCCATGACATTGACAGGGTGTATACAGTGAGCAAGGTGCATGCTGATGTCACGGATTCAATGTGTGCACATTTCTGGATGTGATTTTTGGTAGTAAAACAATGGAACAGTTCAGGAGTTTATTTTCTCAGTTTGAGGAGGAAATCATTTTTAGTGATTCACCACCTCAAAAAAAAAATCAGAATTTAATAGTTGGAAATTAGTAAGAACTGATATTAATGATCTCTAAATAAAACCGATGGATATATTGGCTAAGGCCAATTGTAGCATCCCTACCATCTCCCTGAGATCAGCTAACTCAGCAGACTCCGGAACTGGACCTCTCTAGTCCGTGCAGTTCAGCTACTCCCTGGATAAATTCACTAAGCTGGGAGCCTCTCCCTCCACTTTTAACCAAGGTTAGTGCAAATATTCCAACTCCACTTTGGGTAATATCAAGTAACAAGGCCACGATTAACCCTAAATGCTCATAAATACTGTTGTTCTACCAGTTTATCTAGTTTCTGTTTAATTAGTAGCTTAAGGATTAAATCAGTTATGATAATTATCAGGAGAAAAATGACTGACTGTACCATTTAGATCAGAGGTCTCCAGTTATATTCAGACAAAGTTCCATCGACCTCATCCATCAATCTTACTGAGGTTCAGTTGGGACACTACCTCAACACCAGTTTTTATAATGTCAATGAGAGTCTCTCTTACATAGATTTATGTGACGTATGTGAAATGTCTATTACTCTCTCCATGCTGCTGAGGTGAATTGTAGCAATCAAACTGCAGCTAAAATTTCAATGAACTATAATACCATCATTGGCATTTCAGTTGGATCATCCTGCCATTTATACAGCAACTTTTACCCACCCCTTTCTACTCTGATATGCATCTGCATTTCAAAATTTGACTTTGGATTAAACAGCTGAATCTTTAACACATTGTTGGTACTTAACTTAAGCCTGTATTTGTTTAAATGTTGTTTAATCCCCTCCTTTTTTACCCACTTTCTGTTCTTCCTCTTATCTTTTAGTTTCTCCCTTTTCCATTTTACTTCCTGACCTCCTCCTATCTGCACTTTAACACAGAATTACTCACACAATAGTCTTGAGCCAAACTTTGATACCAAGTAACATAAACAAGGCAACAATCTGCACATGAGCTGTTACTGTTGCTGCTCTCCATACTTCTCAAACTTTGTGACAGATTATATTATTGTTTTAAGGAAAAGTTACAATAAGGATTTGTATGTTATTATTAGAAAACAACTTTGGATTTCCACAGTCTCGCCCATGGCAATTTTGACTCACTAACCCCTGCAAAGTTCTGACAGCGGAGTGAACTTGACTCAATGCACACAAGCAAAGGTCCCTGTTTATACCTTATCGTCCAGAGTGATCCAAACAAATGTCTTTGTGGCCCGTTTCTGGGTCATTGCTGGCCAGGTGAGAAGCTCTCGACCCTCATTTAAAGGCCTCTCGATCCTCATTTAAAGGCTATCAGTAATAGAACTAATCTTGTCTCAACAAAGACTAAGGAACTTGCATCTACATAGCTATTTATTATCTCTCTCAGAAGCATCCCAAAGCACTTCACATACAATACATTACTTTGAAGTGCAGTTATCATAATTACGTAGATGAACATCATATGGGGTGATCACTGTAAGACAAACACACACAAACAAAGGGTAAAAAACGTAAAGCACGGAGGCAATGATTGCCTCTGAAGAGGCAGGTTTTGATGGCGATTTAGATTTTTGTCTTGCAACAAAGACTTTTCTCTATGACACACTAAATCAGACTGATTTAGAACCATTGTAATATTCAACTTCCTGACGTGAATGCCAACTCCCAGAGTGCTTCAACCAGTATAATCTAGCCAGTACATGCAACATGACATCAACTCTGTGGCTGCAATTTTCATCATGACACCCATTCAATCGTGGAATATTGTGCTTGCTCTTCATGTTAGCTAAAGCTGAAGATTGCTAATCAAACACCAGCCGTCTGCTATGGACAGGTCTTAGTGAAGGCAATTCAGTCTGACCAGTTTCAATTCAGCAGTTTTATTGCTAGAATATTAATTTGATGTGAAAATGCGAGCATAACAGGGCTGTAAAAAGAGCCTTCTAAATTACTAAATTGTGTGCACTAACTTTAAAGGGGCAGTGCAGGTATCCTTATCTACTGTGAAGCTGTAGTAAAAGTTCCCTTTTTTGACATTAAGAGACTTGAAATGAATAACTCAGTAACGTGCTTCTCAATTTTTTTTCACCTTTGGCTACATCACAGACCATGAACAGAATTTTCACAATTACACAAAGAGGAGCACAGTAACCGAGTGCTTACAATGCCAGGAGATCTGATACCAAGTCCCAGTTTCAAAAGAGCACACAGGACTTGAATGATCAAACAGACCAAAAGTATCCTAGGATCCAAATCTAGGTGAACATCCAGCCCCAGAAATATGGCAAGGATGTCAGCCCTGAGTGGGAGGCCAACCACCTTATCAAAGCAATTTTTGGAAAATATTTTTAATTTATAATGATTTTCAAATTTACAAAGATGATTACATAAAAAGAGCTCTGATGTCCCTACTGGTCTTCCCAGTATTTAATTGGAGGAAATTTCTGTTCATCCAATACTGGATGTCAGGCAAGCATCCTGAAAATTTCATGCAATGCTTTGCTTTTATAATAGATTAGACATACTAAGCTACTTATGAAGTCTACATTAAGAATGTTCCAATTTTCAGCCAACAGTTCACACTTGTGTTATTCGATCATGTGGAAAGGCTTTACCTCAGATAAAACCGTTGTATTGTCACATGGTATAAAATGCCTACATAACAGAAACAAATCAATCCACTTCTAAGTAATCTGAAGCACTTTGAACATTTCAACATGATGGGCAGGATTTTAAAAAGGGAAAAACAGATGGGTTGGGGGGGGCGGTGGGGCATTGAAAATTGCAACAATTTCAGACCCGCACCCAATCCGCCCACTTCCGGTTTTCACCTGGGTGGGCAACCAACCTGCTCTCAGGAGGTGGGTTGGTCACTAAAATCTTTCAAGGAGGCTGCAGGCCTCCATCTTGAAAGGTTTTGCAATTTCAACCTCTGGGGGGGCGGGATTCCTGGGCCTTCTCCTTCACGCCATGTGAGAGGAGGCGAGAAGGCCCAAAACTGCAGGTAAGTGCCTTTATAGCACAGCTTGTGGGCCAGAAGGAGGAGTGCTTCCCCCAGGCCCAACAAGCCTACCCGCAACGACCCCCTCACAACGATCACGATGTCCCCCCCATCCCCCGCCCAACAATCGCGGACCCCTGCAATGACCCCCAATCCCCCCCTCGGTAACTGACCCACCAGTGACTGACACCCGTTTGCCCCCCCCCCGACCCCCATCCCCCCAATGACTGACCCCTGATGACTGACCACCTACCCACCCCCTACCCTCCCCATGACTGACCCCCAATGACTCACCTTCCCTGCCCCATGGCTGACCCCTGGTGACTGACCTCCGATGACTGAACTCCTCCCTCCACCCCCCCACCCCTGATAAATGACCCACCCTCCCATGACCCCTATGCCCACCCAAACAATCGAAGACTTACCTGAACACTTACTTGAAAATAACCTCTTCCTTGCTCTGCTCCCGTCCGACTGAGGCCAGTCCCCGTCAATCAGAATGGCCTGTCGGACGGGAAACCAACAAAAAAAGATGTCCTTACGTCAAAATCGTAAGGACGTCCAGGAAACCCGTACTTCCGGGTTTCCCATCGCGGTACGGCCCCCTCACCCCGCCTCACCAGCTCAAGGTTAAAATCCTGGCCCATAAATCACCATGTAAAAGTACTATTATGAAGGTATATATGATTCATTGGGTTGACACCACCTGATGTGGCACTGACGATGCTAACCATGGTGATCCCAGCTTCAATCACCGATGTATAAAAAATCAGCAGATCAATACAAGGACAGTCATGTGGGTCAGATGAGGCAGAGGTGGGGTGGGGGAAGAGTTATGACTTCCCTCAAATTCCCTGGATGAGAGGAGGAATAAATTGGTTGGGACTCCTACTGGATGTCCAAGTGTGTACATGGATATCAGGTAAATTCAGGATTCGACTCAGATGTGATGATCCCCACTATAAAGGTTCTTGCTGACATTTGCAAGAGATATCAGAGGGCCAACACCACTGACGAAGGAGAACCTGAGCACGAGGTGTCGAGAGGTGATGAGAGGGGAGAAAATCTAAAATAATAAAAATACATTTATATAGAGACTGCCACAGAGGTTTTGATGTGATGCAACATTTAAAGAACAAATAACGCCAACTGAATTAACACATGCAGGACTTTTTAAGTTGTGAGTTTATTCTGTCTCACTGAACTTGGAACTGTTGAAAAACGGGGTAGCTTATAGATTTCTAAGTTTTGTTTAGGAGGCACACTTGATAGCTCATTAGATATATGCATTACCTGGTGTGGTACTTAAGCATACAGATCTAGGAAGTCACAAGTTCAATCCCTCGTCGGTGCTGAGTGAGCTGATCCCAGGGAAGGTGGGGATACTAAAAGTTACCTTAGTAGTTTTAACTAGGGGCAATAAAAAAATTGCCAAGGTTCTTGTTGCTGTCGACTTTTGAATGACCCTTGCTGGAAAGCACGTGTTGGATGTCAAGTAAAGATCAGACTGGGCTCGCTCCTCGCCCCCCCACCCCCACCCCCCAACCCCGGTCCTCCCTCTAGAATCAAGCAGTCTGTCAATTCTCACTGACCAGATGTAACTGTAAAATTGCCACATTGCCAAGGTGTCAGAGGTTGTCATACTCATGGAATCTATTCAGCAGAACTTACCACTTTGAAAGAGAAAGGTAGAAATGGGGAGAAACAGGAGAGAAAAAATTAAGTTCATGGAAAGATAAATTAGAAATGAAAGAACTGTCTGCCTTATATTCATGCGGCTATTATACAGTTTATCCAGAATGGACCCTTCATCAGGCTTTACCCCTGATGAAGGGACCATTCTGGATTTAACTTTTGAAGACTCTTTTTACACAAATTTGAGCATGTTATTGTTGGCACTATTTTATTCCTCTTTCTCTTCCAAAATTTGAGTGCAATAATAGCAGCAACTTAATATCTACTGATATCAGATGTACTGAAGCAGTCCAGTGGCAATACGACATCACATAGATGTGGTCACAATGCTCTGAAGGTTACATGATGTGGAGATGCCGGTGATGGACTGGGGTTGACAATTGTAAACAATTTTACAACACCAAGTTATAGTCCAACGATTTTTATTTGAAATCTACAAGCTTTCGGAGGCTTCCTCCTTCCTCAGGTAAATGTCCAATGAAAATGCTTTTAAAAAATAAACTAACTTTGTAAAACCTTTGCAGTCAAAGTGATTGGATTATACCAAGTACCAAGTAAGGAAAACTAGCCAGCTGGGAATCATGTTTTGCTTGATTCAGAATTGTTTATTTAAAGATTGTGCCTGGATCATGAATTCCATACAATGGGAGTGAACAGGATACCATTTGGTCCCTTAAAAGTGTTAAAGGATCAAAATAAAAACAAACTTCTCTTATTCCCATTGTGCTACTCCCAATGTGACAGTTCACTCTATTGCACAGCATGAATGCAAAACTTAGTTCACCACATACATAAAACCAAATGATTACAGTATATACTGCTACTACACTACCAGCACCACTTAAAAAAATTAGCTCGTCATTTGTCTCATTGCTGTTTGTGGGACCTTGCTGTGTGCAAATAGGCTGTCGCATTTGCCTGCATAAAAACAGGGACTAAATTTGTTAAGCGTTTTGGACAGCCTCAAAAGCACTATATAAATGCAAGTTCTTTCTTCAATATTTTTGTAACACTTTTCTCAATAAACAGAGGCTCTGGAGTTACACAAAAAAATCTATTACTTTATAGAGGTGGTGTTTAGTATGGTTTGCCTATAAAGTAAAAATCTTATAGCATCTCTCAGAAACATCCCAAAACACTTTACACATAATGGATTACTTTGAAGTGCAGCCACTGCTGTTATGTGTAGCACATGGCAAGATTCCACTATTAACAGTAAATGAGATGAACAAAAAGCTAATCTGTTTATGATGTGGAGATGCCGGTGATGGATTGGGGTGGACAAATGTAAGGAGTCTTACAACACCAGGTTATAGTCCAACAGCTTGATTTGAAATCACAAGCTTTCGGAGCTTTCCTCCTTCGAAGGAGGAAAGCTCCAAAAGCTTGTGATTTCAAATCAAGCTGTTGGACTATAACCTGGTGTTGTAATCGGTTTATGGTGGAGGATTGTAAACAATTTTACAACACCAAGTTATAGTCCAACAATTTTATTTGAAATTCACAAGCTTTCGGAGGCTTCCTCCTTCCTCAGGTGAATGTTGTGGAAATGGAGGAAGGAAGTGGAAATGGAGGGAGGAAGAAAAGAACTTGCATTTAAATAAGGGTGTCAATTTTCACCCCGTTTAAATAACACCTTCAGATTGTACTACTCCATAGATAAAGGAGGCCATACTCAATGTAAGAGATAACAGGAAGATAGAAAAGCTAGGATTAATGCAAGCTTTTTTTAATCCTGCCAATCACAATCTAATATATTACATTTATGGCCCTAGATTTTCCTATCCAGAATCCCTGGGAACCTGTAAACAGAAGACAGACAGCAGCCTGTAATTTACTGGTGCTTGTAATTCAAGTTCAAATGCCAAGGAGGCAGGGTATGATGGTGGGGGCAGGAGAGGTTTGGTGCCGAAAGCTGATGCACAAGATGTTTGGAGTTTCCACAGGTGCAAAGCTCAGGCATGAACCTCAGGTGCAAATTTTTCTCCCGGGTTGCTCACAGAAGTGCTCGGGAGATTAATCTTTCATTCCTGCGATTAGATAGCAGAATTGTGAGATTCAGCTTTTCCTATCAGGGATGAAACAACAACAACAACTTGCATTTATATAGCGCCTTCAACATAGTAAAAATGTCCCAAGGCGCTTCACAGGAACGTTATCAAACAAAATTTGACACCGAGCCACAAAAGGAGGTATTAGAACAAAAGAGGTAGGTTTTAAGGAGCGTCTCAAATGAGAAGAGAGAGGTAGAGAGGCGGAGGGGTTTAGGGGAGAGAATTCCAGAGCTTAGGGCCAGGCAGCTGACGGCACGGTCGCCAATGGTGGAGTGATTAAAATCAGGGATGCGCAAGAGGCAAGAATTGGAGGAGCGCCGAGATCTTGGACGGTTGTAAGGCTGGAGGAGGATACAGAGATAGGGAGGTGCGAGGCCATGGAGGGATTTGAAAACAAGGATGAGAGTTTTAAAATTGAGGCATTCCTGGAACGGGAGCCAATGTGGATCAGTGAGCACGGGGTGATGGGAGAACAGGACTTGGTGTGAGTTAGGATACAGGAAGCAGAATTTTGGACGAGCTCAAGTTTATGGAGAGTGGAAGATGGGAGGCCAGCCAGCAAAGCATTAGAACAGTCCAGTCTGGAGGTAACAAAGGCATGGATGAGGGTTTCAGCAGCAGGGGCGATGTTACAGAGATGGAAGTAGATGGTCTTGGTGATGGAGCGGATATGTGGTCAGAAGCTCATCTCAGGGTCAAGTAGGACGCCAAGGTTGCAAATGGTTTGGTTCAGCCTCAGACAGTGGCCAGGGAGATGGATGGAGTCATGGCTAGGGAACAGAGTTTGTGGTGGGGACCAAAGACAATGGCTTCGATCTTCCCAGTATTTAGTTGGAGGAAATTTTTGCTCATCTAGTACTGGATGTCGGACAAGCAATGTGACAAATGAGAGACAGTGGAGGGGTCAAGGGAGGTGGTTGTGAGGTAGATCTGGGTGTCATCAGCGTACATCAGATAGCAATTAGTATATATGAGTTTACAACAATATTCATGAGTTTATAGCACATTTAAGTAATACTGTGAGATGGGCATCAATTCTGTATAACTCATGGGAAGACCATGAGAGTTGCCATGTTTGTGCACATACAGGGAGTACAGAATTATCCACTGTCCAAGGAAGAAAACTGGAACTGTATACAAAATTGAAATACACCTCCCGACTTGTAGCTCCAACTACAGTTATATCATATTTTGGTGATATAAGTATGGTATCAATATACAGACCCAGATTAACGAATTATATAGCCCTAGGTGTGGCATGAAATTGAGGCCCCCATATGTGGATCTTAAAAATAGGTGGTTTGGTCAATTTTCAACACTGGGAAGTTAACAAGGATCGATTATGAAAATTACATGATGACTATATGAGATTAAAGAAAAAACAAATGAAACAAAACATTAGATCTGTTGGTTCAGGTAAATAATTGACACATTCTGTAGGTCTCACGCAGTATGCATGTGTGTGGTGCACACAGGATGGTACATGTGCACCGGCACTGTTCATTCACCAACTGCATCCGAAACCTTAAATTCAAACAGATTCCACTCTAGGAACATTCTCATCAACTCCTCCCCAAAAGAAATTACAGGATGTAATCTCACCCAAGCAGTGAAAATCTATTAGAAGTTTTACTGCCTGACTGAGATGGTCTTTGTACATAATCCAACACTCTTTCAAGCTTTTAGATTACTGTAAGTGGGCTTTTTTTGACAGCATACCTGACTTTTGAATTACACCTGCTGTTCTGCTCCCCGTTTTCTTTTGCTCAGCTCCATAAAGGGGCTTGTTTATCATCCTGCTTAAAGAGACTAAACTCAAAATGTTATCCTTACTTTTCAGACACGAACATACCTGCTGTGTATTTTTAACATCATCTGTCTTTATTTCAGATTTCCCACATTTGCAGTTTTTCTTTTTAACCCTACATTAAATTTATTCTGCCATCAGTAGAATCGTAATGGAAACATTGCAGGAATACACAATGATATAGAATATATTATACTGTGAATTATATATATATATATATATATTATATACACACACACATACATACATACACACACATACATACATACATACATACACACAGCATAGTATACTGTACTAACGATAAATTAATTACAACAGACATTCAATAGCTTGAAAAAAAAACACACAAGGGGAGGAATTTTAACCCCCGAGAATGGGTGGGAAGTTCAAATAGAAATTTGCAGCGCGATCGCAACTTGGCTCCAACGCGCCCACTTCTGGTTTTAACGGGGGCAGGTTGGAGGGGTGAGCGACTAACCTGCTTTAAGGAAGCGGGTCGGTCAGTAGAATCTTTTAAGGAGACTGCGTGCCTCCATTTTACCCAAATTTTTATTTTTAACCCATGGAGGCCAGATTTCGCGGGCCATGGGATTAATGAGGTAAGTGCATTTAAATCAATGCTTGTGGGCCAGGAGGAGCAGGAGTGCTTCCCGCGGCCCCTCCAAGTTAACCTTTTTACAGACCCCGCAGTCAGCCCCTGCAACCGCCGGCTACTCACCTCACCCCACCCCCCACCCTCCCGGCAATCTCCAACTTCCCCTACCCCCAAATCTCCCGATCTCTCCCCGACCCCACCCCCATACAAACACCGAAGATCCTGATCTCTCCCTGACCCTGCCCCCATCCAAACCCCGAAAATCCAGATCTCTCTCAGCCTGTCAATTTGGCTGGCTGTCAGGCACGAATCCTGTTGAATAAATTTAAAAGATGTCCTACCATCAAAATCATCACAATGTTCGGGAAACCCTTACTTCCAGGTTTCCCGTCCGGAAAACCTCCTCCCTGCTTTCTTCCCAGCTCCGAGTTAATATCGAGGCCAAGGTTTCAAAAATTGAACCTTGTAAAGTGATGATCTCACAGCATCTGAATTGAATGTGTGTCTACCTTTTTACTTACTTTTCCCTTGTGGCCACCCACTGTGCTTTCTTTCAGATATCCTGAAGATCAAAGAGAGTCCTTGATCTTTATCAAAAAAGATTTTATTTAAATATTAAATATCAGTGCTGTCTAAAGGATGGTTTAACATCAACTTGAGAACATAGGCACATAAAAACAAGCACATAAAATATTTTTTATTGGCCTTTCCGTTCTCTAAGGTTATTAAATTTGCGCAATTTGACAGCTTCAGTAGAGACATTGGTCAAATAGAAATATGTGGCAACCTTTTAGAATTTAATTCTAATTTAGGGGAAAAGTGGCAACTGCTGAGAAACCATTGAGAATGTGGAAAATATTGATAATTTAGCATAGTTCTCAAGAATGAGTTTGCATTTTGGGTCTTTTAGGAATTAATTTCATATCATAACAGCACTGAAAAATTCTCAGTTACACACGGTGTTTCATATGATTAAAAAGAGTTACTTAATTTGCATACATTTAAAAGGAATGAAGCAACAGTCTACACTTGTTTCTCTTCCCTCCTCTCCAAAGAAAACTCCTTGCTAACAACTTGACCACAGTCCCTAAAAATATACACCTGGAATTTCTGCAAGGGTTCTCCCCACCTACTACCATAACTTCAGCGAAAGATCAGCAGAATCCTCAGAGAAACGGCACAAACAGCTAAAAATGGCCATTTACAACGTTTCTCCAGTGGTTCTGCCTATTTTCAGCTGAAGTTAGGGCTACAGATTTGGGAGAACCCTGGGGACTTTCAGGGCCATATTGTCTAACTTAATTAAAAATGCTCCCTCAAGAGAACATGAGATCTGATGATGGGCCCCAACTGTAATCTGTGTAATTTTCAAATATTTTGTTATTCTTTTCCTCCCACTACTAGACTAATTTATTTAGGGTCCTTGACATGATTGAATCCGAATGTGTTAATTTAGTTAACAGTTATGAAGGTACTGCATAAGAGGTTTTTTTTAAAAAGCATTTCAGGACGGAATTTGGAAACATGTTGTGGGAAATCCCTCGGTGCACTAGCTGGTGGGAGGGAGATGTGTAGGTGTGAGGATTGACTGAAAGTTTTTCAACAATGGAACATTCCAGGGTCAGAATTATTTGCACCAATGCCCTGACAACCAAGAATGGGTAAAATCCCGCTCGGAGAGGTTTCAGTATTGCTAGCACTGGAAAGGCTCTGATGTTATGAAGTGTGTGTTGATACAAAGGCCCAGCAAAGTAGTTCCACTGGAGATGGTATGCTGGAAATGATAATACTTCCAACATAATTGGGGGGGGGGGGGGGGGAGGAGGAGGAGGGGGAGGGTGAAAGGGCCTGGGCCTTCACACTCAGTAAATTAGAGTATCATATCGTCACCCTTCCAACCCCTTGAAGGAGCAGTCAAATGCACATCACTGCATAAATGGCCCCGACACTTAAATAGAGGAAGCTGCCAAGAGCAAATTGTGCTTTTGAAGGACCAGTAAAGAACATAAAGCAGGAGATAGGAAAAGGTTATTTGGTCAAACAAGATTGTTCCCTCCATAAACCATAAAACAATCTTTCCCATCATGTACTATACCCATCCAACCACAAAGGTAACACTCTGCATTCATAACCTGACTAATGATTATCATTGGGAACTGGTATGAAATTTCACAACCTTGCAGGCACTTACTATTCATTTGATTCCAAATTTGACTCTGCAAATGATTCACCATGGTCCCAACTGGAAGTTTCATAGAGAATTTTGTCAGAAATGTCTCTCCGCACCATTTAAACTTCAATCATTCTTAACTAGATATTTATGCAGCTATTTTTAAAAAAATATTAACACGCTTTTGCTCAGAAACTATTCTGCATGCTCTCTACACTCTTGGACATCTTCTTCTTGATCTACATATGTAGTATTTAAACTAGAGCTCTCGTTGCACAGTGTACCTGACCTTTCAACCACAGACTTGGCTAAATGGTGCATTTAATGCACTCAAATGTTTAAGAATTTTTTTACACCTGCCAAAAATGGCAACTCACAGAGGGATTATTCAATTCGACAAATAAATTGTCAAAATAGGCTTTGAATTTTATCAAGAGACGAAGATTAATGGAACAAGATTATTTGCGAGCTGTGTTACTAGTTATGAATGTGGCCTAACATACAAGAAAAAAATCATCTGATTTGCTTTTTGCCTCATGTCGCCTCAGGTTCTTTTGACAATCACCTTAAATCTGTGTCCTCTGGTTACCAACGCTTCTGCAGCCGGAAACAGTTTCTCCTTATTTACTCTATCAAAACCATTCATGATTTTGAACACCTCTATCAAATGTCCTCTGCTTTAAAGGAGAACCACCTCAGCTTCTCCAGTCTCTTAACATAACTGAAGTCCCTCATCCCTGGTACCATTTAGTAAATCTCTTCTGCACCCTCTCTAAATCGTTCCTAAAGTGTGGCACCCAGAATTAAACATAATACTCCAGCTGAGGCCTAACCAGTGTTTTATAAAGGTTATTTATATATGATGGTTAAATTAAGCAATGATCCAGTCTTTCAATGAAATTATTACCTCCAAACTAAACCTCCTGAAAGTTGTACTAGCTGGAGTTGGCTGGCCTGATGCCAGGTAAGCTTTTCAGGAGCAGTGGGCACAAAATCTGATCACACGCAGAATGCGCAACTGAAATTCCTAAGAGCAGCATATTTGTACTGGTTGACCTTTGATACTATTGTAACTGTGCTCCCATGCAAATTAATGTATAACATATCAACAGGACTGAAGTACAATGTGCAAACAAAGCAATAAGCCTTTGAGCTAGCCTCATAGAATCATAGAAGTTACAACATGGAAACAGGCCCTTCGGCCCAACATGTCCATGTCGCCCAGTTTATACCACTAAGCTAGTCCCAATTGCCTGCACTTGGCCCATATCCCTCTATACCCATCTTACCCATGTAACTGTCCAAATGCTTTTTAAAAGACAAAATTGTACCCGCCTCTACTACTGCCTCTGGCAGCTCGTTCCAGACACTCACCACCCTTTGAGTGAAAAAATTGCCCCTCTGGACCCTTTTGTATCTCTCCCCTCTCACCTTAAATCTGTGCCCCCTCGTTATAGACTCCCCTACCTTTGGGAAAAGATTTTGACTATCGACCTTATCTATGCCCCTCATTATTTTATAGACTTCTATAAGATCACCCCTTAACCTCCTACTCTCCAGGGAAAAAAGTCCCAGTCTGTCTAACCTCTCCCTGTAAGTCAAACCATCAAGTCCCGGTAGCATCCTAGTAAATCTTTTCTGCACTCTTTCTAGTTTAATAATATCCTTTCTATAATAGGGTGACCAGAACTGTACACAGTATTCCAAGTGTGGCCTCACCAATGCCCTGTACAACTTCAACAAGACATCCCAACTCCTGCATTCAATGTTCTGACCAATGAAACCAAGCATGCTGAATGCCTTCTTCACCACCCTATCCACCTGTGACTCCACTTTCAAGGAGCTATGAATCTGTACTCCCAGATCTCTTTGTTCTATAACTCTCCCCAACGCCCTACCATTAACGGAGTAGATCCTGGCCCGATTCGATCTACCAAAATGCATCACCTCACATTTATCTAAATTAAACTCCATCTGCCATTCATCGGCCCACTGGCCCAATTTATCAAGATCCCGTTGCAATCCTAGATAACCTTCTTCACTGTCCACAATGCCACCATCTTGGTGTCATCTGCAAACTTACTAACCATGCCTCCTAAATTCTCATCCAAATCATTAATATAAATAACAAATAACAGCGGACCCAGCACCGATCCCTGAGGAACACCGCTGGACACAGGCATCCAGTTTGAAAAACAACCCTCTACAACCACCCTCTGTCTTCTGTCGTCAAGCCAATTTTGTATCCAATTGGCTACCTCACCTTGGATCCCATGAGATTTAACCTTATGTAACAACCTACCATGTGGTACCTTGTCAAATGCTTTGCTGAAGTCCATGTAGACCACGTCCACTGCACAGCCCTCATCTATCTTCTTGGTTACCCCTTCAAAAAACTCAATCAAATTCGTGAGACATGATTTTCCTCTCACAAAACCATGCTGACTGTTCCTAATTAGTCCCTGCCTCTCCAAATGCCTGTAGATCCTGTCCCTCAGAATACCCTCTAACAACTTACCCACTACAGATGTCAGGCTCACCGGTCTGTAGTTCCCAGGCTTTTCCCTGCCGCCCTTCTTAAACAAAGGCACAACATTTGCTACCCTCCAATCTTCAGGCACCTCACCTGCAGCGGTGGATGATTCAAATATCTCTGCTAGGGGACCCGCAATTTCCTCCCTAACCTCCCATAACGTCCTGGGATACATTTCATCAGGTCCCAGAGATTTATCTACCTTGATGCGCGTTAAGACTTCCAGCACCTCCCTCTCTGTAATATGTACACTCCTCAAGACATCACTATTTATTTCCCCAAGTTCCCTAACATCCATGCCTTTCTCAACCGTAAATACCGATGTGAAATATTCATTCAGGATCTCACCCATCTCTTGTGGTTCCGCACATAGATGACCTTGTTGATCCTTAAGAGGCCCTACTCTCTCCCTGGTTACCCTTTTGCCCTTTATGTATTTGTAGAAGCTCTTTGGATTCACCTTTGCCTGATCTGCCAAAGCAATCTCATATCCCCTTTTTGCCCTCCTGATTTCTCTCTTAACTCTACTCCGGCAATCTCTATACTCTTCAAGGGATCCACTTGATCCCAGCTGCCTATGCATGTCATATGCCTCCTTCTTCTTTTTGACTAGTGCCTCAATCTCCCGAGTCATCCAAGGTTCCCTACTTCTACCAGCCTTGCCCTTCACTTTATAAGGAATGTGCTTACCCTGAACCCTGGTTAACACACTTTTGAAAGCCTCCCACTTACCAGACGTCCCTTTGCCTGCCAACAGACTCTCCCAATCAACTTCTGAAAGTTCCTGTCTAATACCATCAAAATTGGCCTTTCCCCAATTTAGAATTTTAACTTTTGGGCCAGACCTATCCTTCTCCATAGCTATCTTAAAACTAATGGAATTATGATCACTGGTCCCAAAGTGATCCCTCACTAACACTTCTGTCACCTGCCCTTCCTTATTTCCCAAGAGGAGGTCAAGTTTTGCCCCCTCTCTCGTCGGGCCATCCACATACTGAATGAGAAATTCCTCCTGAATACACTCAACAAATTTCTCTCCATCCAAGCCCCTAATGCTATGGCTGTCCCAGTCAATGTTGGGAAAGTTAAAGTCCCCTACTATTACCACCCTATTTTTCTTGCAGCTGTCTGTAATCTCCTTACATATTTGCTCCTCAATTTCCCGTTGACTATTTGGGGGTCTGTAGTACAATCCTATCAAAGTGATCTCTCCCTTCTTATTTTTCAGTTCTACCCATATAGACTCAGTGGGCGAACCCTCGGATATATCCCCTCTCACTACTGCCGTGATGTTCTCCCTAATCAAGAACGCAACTCCCCCTCCTCTCTTACCTCCCGCTCTATCTTTCCTATAGCATCTGTACCCTGGAACATTGAGCTGCCAGTCCTGCCCCTCCCTTAGCCATGTTTCAGTAATAGCTATAACATCCCAGTCCCATGTAACCATCCATGCCCTGAGTTCATCTGCCTTGCCCATCAGACTTCTTGCATTGAAATAAATGCAGTTTAATCTAGACTTCCCTTGGTCTTTGCCCTGCTTTCTCAGACCATCTGTCCAGTCATGTTCTGTACACTCTCCCTTACTGCCTTTTGTTTCTGTCACCACTTTATTTCCCACTGACTTCCTGCATCGGTTCCCATCCCCCTGCCACATTAGTTTAAACCCTCCCCAACAGCACTGGCAAACACTCCCCCTAGGACATTGGTTCCAGTCCTGCCCAGATGCAGACCGTCCAATTTGTACTGGTCCCACCTCCCCCAGAACCGGTTCCAATGGCCCAGGAATTTGAATCCCTCCCTCTTGCACCATCTCTCAAGCCACGTATTCATCTTAGCTATCCTGTCATTCCTACTCTGACTTGCCCGTGGCACTGGTAGCAATCCTGAGATTACTACCTTTGAGGTCCTACTCTTTAGTTTAACTCCTAACTCCCTAAATTCAGCTTGTAGGACCTCATCCTGTTTTTTACCTATATCGTTGGTGCCTATATGCACCACGACAACTAGCTGTTCACCCTCCCCCTCCAGAATGTCCTGCAGCCGCTCCGAGACATCCTTGACCCTTGCACCAGGGAGGCAACATACCATCCTGGAGTCTCGGTTGCGTCCGCAGAAACGCCTGTCTATTCCCCTTACAATCGAGTCCCCTATCACTATAGCTCTGCCACTCTTTTTCCTGCCCTCCTGTGCAGCAGAGCCAGCCACGGTGCCATGAACCTGGCCACTGCCACCTTCCCCTGGTGAGCCATCTCCCCCAACAGTATCCAAAACGGTATACCTGTTTTGGAGGGAGATGACCGCAGGGGACCCCTGCACTGCCTTCCTACTCTTCCTCTGTCTGTTGGTCACCCATTCACTATCTCCCTCAGTAATTTTTATCTGCGGTGTGACCAACTCACTGAACGTGCTATCCACGACTTTCTCAGCATCGCGGATGCTCCAAAGTGAATCCATCCGCAGCTCCAGAGCCGTCAAGCGGTCAAACAATAGCTGCAGCTGGACACACTTCCCGCAGGTGAAGGAATCAGGGATACAGGAAGGAGCCCTGAATTCCCACATCCCACAAGAGGAACATGACACGGCCCTGGGATCTCCTGCCATGACTTAACCCTTAAATTAGCTTAAGAACAACTACAATGTCAAGAGAAAAAAAAAGGAAAGAAAAACTACTTACCACTCCCTTTAAGGAGTTTACTCCTTTAAATTGTTCTCAATTTAGAGAATGTTAACTACACTAGGGACCTTGATTCACTAAAAAATAAACGCTACTTCCTATAAGACCTGCAGACCTTCCCTTTCCTTTTACTTTAGTTACTGTAGATAAGTAGAAATACTCACCTGAACCTACTCACCAATCAGGTGCCTCCCCTGTGTCGCGTCCCGATCTGATTCCTGACGTCACTTCGAACTCAGGATGAAGAGGGGGGGCGGAGGGGAAGAGCAGGAGAATTTCTATGCCACAAACCCACCCTACATATCAAAAAAGGGGTAGTAACACAAGAAACAATCTTTGGAGAAGCCAAGTAGAAACTGTATTCTTAAACAGTTTGCTGAAAACAAATACTTATTAATTGGAACAGCTGGCATCCACTGGATGAATATGCATTTGGAGCATTAGCCAGGATTAGTTATTGATGGCAACTGAGTTCTAACCACAAGCCAAGTGATGATTTCAGTCCCCTTCCCCTATCCATTATATTTTAAAATATATGCACATTTATGAAACAAATATCTTTCTCTGCAATGATCCAAAGATTTGCAGGCTTACAAGCTGGGTCAAGTTGTCGCAACAGCTATTTAATTTTACAACTTAGAAACCTGAAAGCAAAATACTGCAGATACCGGAAATCTGAAATAAAAACAGAAAATGCTGGAAATACTCAGCAGGTTAGGAAGCATCTGTGGAGAAAGAAACAGAGTTAACGTTTCAGGTCAATGACCTTGGACTGTCAAATAAATTGCAGATAATTAGTGGCATTTTTTTTGCACACACACCAGTCACCAGAGGGTGGTTTCTTTTGTAGCCTTCAAACTCCCATCATGTAAGGAGAGATGATCATAGAATAGACAGAGAATATGGAAAGTGGAAGCACCATGTACCCCAGTAGAATGTGTCACAGTCAAAGATCAGGCCATAATACTGTAGTGTAAGGAAGAAATATTCCCCCACCCCCACCAAGTTATCTCTATAAATGCAGTAAAAAGATACATATGAAAATAAAGAACAGGATAAGACCAGCTGGTCCATAGAGCCTGTACTATGATGTGACTTCTACACACCATCTCCTGGAAGAGGCAAAAAAACCTTAGACCAACTTCAGAAAAAATTCTAAACAATTCATCTCCGACCCCCAAAGAGAATCAAACATGTTCCAGGAAGAGACACATTCCCAAATACCCAGCTACCTTCTATATGCAGTTACGTTGTCCATACTCAAGAACTTGTCCAGCTTGCTTTTGAATACTTACAACATATCTGCACTCACTGCACGCACCAAAAATGTGTTTCACACAACCCTGCACAGAGCATACAGGCTTGGTATTCCCCTTATCCAAGCGCATAATGTTGGATTTATCAATATTAAAATTCATCTGCCAGATATGGGCCCATTCCCTCGTCACACCAGTCTTTGCATCATCCATGAACTTGCCAATTCCCGTAACGCCTACATCCAGATCATTAATGAAGATGGTGAAGAGCAACGGCCCCAACACCAATTCCTGTGGGACTCCACTAGTGACCAGTTCGCACACTAACATTAATAACTATCTTCCATCTATGAGAATGCAACCAGTTCCTTATCCAACCCAAAATCTGCCTAATAATTCCACAGGACTCGACCTTATTTAGTAACCTTTTGTGTCAAAGGCTTTTTGAAAGTCACGATCCAGCTTCCGACATTCCCCAAATTAATAAGTTCAATCAGGTTAGTGAGACAGGGCCTTTTTTTCCAGAAGTCATGTTGAGTTTAACTGATCACCCCTTCTCTTTCAAGGAGGTTGTACACTGCACCTCTAATGCTCTTTTCTAGCAACTTACCCATAACGGAAGTCATATACAAGGGTCTATAAAGTCCCTGTTCTAACTTATTTTCCATTTTAAATATAGGCACTGCATGGGACTCTCTCCAGTCCATGGGAACAATCTCAGACCCCAGCAAGCTAATGTTATGAGCAAGTGGCTATGAGCACAGCCCCCATTTCTTTGGGCAGCTTCAGGTGAGTGCCGTCAGGGCCAGCAGCCAAGACTATATCCGCATCCACTTTCAAACAATCAATTTTAGTCCAGACTCTACAATGTATTATCAGTAATTTGGTATCATTTTCGGGAGTGAAATCCGACGCAAAGTAGCCATTCAAGACCTCTGCCATATCCTGGGACTTCACCCAGATCTGCCCTGCTGAATCCTTCAATGACAATACAGCACGAAATGACTCTCGGATGACTAACATAGTTGAAGAAGATCTTGCCATTACTACCACACCGATCCACAATCCTCTTCTCCAATGCCTTTGACTGTTCTGATATCAGCTTTTGTTGCCTTCAGCTGAATTTGATGCTTATTCCTTTTCCTTTATCTCACAAATAATATTTTAACAACATGTAACGCACCTTAAAATATGAATTGCTGAGTAATTATTGGAGAGTAGCTTCGGTGCAACTTCACCAGTATCCAGTCAGCAACAGTTTTCCAGCAACTCAAGATTCTGGTGTCTCGAAAGGTTTACCTATATAGGAAAGGATGGACATAGGAAATGGAGGGGTATGCTCCAAAAAGATAGACAGCAGACAAGATACAGGCTGAATGCACGCAAGACTTCAAATTTCAGAGTTCAGCTAAAGAAACTACGAAGCAGAGTAAGACAAAACTTTGACCTACTGTGCCTGGACTGTAGGATTATAGGGCGTGGTTGATGTTTGACTCCAATTCTGGTTGGCGTTTACAGAAATTTTTACTGCACATTATTATTGTGCTCATAAATATTTTTAATGTACCATTTTTGAAAGGGTAACCATGTTCTTAACAATGTAACCAGTGACAACCCCTGCATCAAATCATTACAGCAGTTGTTCTCCGCCAAGCCAAATTGTGGCACATAACTAAAACGTGTAATGGTATCACCCACTTGGCACAGATCCCTTTGTTTTTAAAATGACCAATAGCTTTTCACCCACTATCAAGTACTATACTATCATCAACTGCTGAGTTTCAACCTGTCCAACCATCCAGAAGGCTGGGTCTGGCCACGTTGACCGAGCAGGCGCAGGACGTTCCATCCAGCTGGACCGCCCCCCCGCCCCCCACCTGTCCCAGGTGGAGAAGTTCCTGAGGGGGAACCCCTTCGACCACAAGGCCATCAGACTATGGTCGACAGGAAACATTCTCAGAGTCCTGCAAGGAACTGAGAGAGTGGACTCAAATCGGTTTCTTCCCCGACCAGATGGTCGATACCATTTGGCAGAACATCTCGTCGCCGGAACTGACCAACAGGCAACAGGATGTAGCCTGGATGGTGGTAAGAAAGGACCTTCCAGTGCAGTCCTTCCAACATGCACGGAACCTCAGTGCTACCCCGAGCTGCCCTCGAGGCTGTGGCAGAGAGGAGACCATCTTCCACCTCCTGATGGGCTGCCCCTTTGTGCAGAGGGTGTGGAGAGAGATGCGTTGGTATCTGGCCCGGTTCATCCCAAACAGTTCAGTAACACAGGATGCTGTGCTCTACGGACTATTCCCCAGGACGCACATCGAGGCACATATCACCTGTGCCTGGAAGACCATCAACTCAGTGAAGGAGGCCCTTTGGTCCACCCGAAACATGCTGGTCTTCCAGCTGAAGGAGCTGTCCACGATTGAGTGTTGCTGACTGGCACACTCCAAGGTGCAGGAGTATGTGCTGCGGGATGCACTGAGGCGAGCTGCGACCTATGCAAAGGCTCTATGGGGAAAGGCCATCGTGTAAGGCCATCTCACCTTGTACACCATGAACTGTATGTACAATGTATGGTGCGTAACTCTAATGATTGTACTGGGACCGTTGAATTGTACTGTATGTACCGTTGCAAATTGTATGATCTGTATTGTTTGAAGTATGACTTGAATGGCATTGTATGTACCATTACAAATTTTAACAACAAATAGGATTTTTAGTACGTGATGGTAACCTTTTCATGGAGTAGAAGGGATAGAATTTCCATGGGGATTCTCCCTATCTCTAAGAACCTGCCGTTCTTACCCGGTCTGGCCTATATGTGACTCCAGACCCACAGCAATGTGGTTGATTCTTAATTGCCCTCTGAAATGGCCTAGCAAGCCACTCAGTTGTGTTCAAGAAGGCAGCTCACCACCACCTTCTCAAGGGCAATTAGGGATGGGCAATAAATGCCGGCCTCGCCAACGACGCCCACATCCCATGAACGAATTTTTTTTTAAATTATAACTTTGGCGTAGAAATGTCATTTCTCTAGGCTTTCCGCCAAAGTTGTGGCGAGAGATCAGGGGAAATATCCATGAAAATTCTACCCCCAATTCTGTTGTTGCGATTAATATCAGGAACAGACAGGAATAGATATCCAGTGCAAGGTGATGTAAAAACATATCCAGTGGTGCACGTTTATTACTTGCCATCAAGGTTTAATCAACATTTTGATGTGGTTAATTAAGACAGAACTGTAAAAGGCAAGTGGTGCTCAACAAATTTAAGAGTTCCTTGAGAAAATAACAGTCTATCAATAAAGGAAATACAGTGGATGTTACGTATTTAGATTTTCAGAAGGCATTTAATAAGGTGCTGCATAGGAGGTTTTTGGATAAAATTAAGGCACGCTGTATTAAAGGGAATCTGGCAGCATAGATAAAAGTTGGTTAAACAGGGGACAGTGTTTATGGGATATTTTTCTGACCGGTGGAAGATAGACGGTGGTGCCCCCAGAGGTCAGTGTTACGACCATTGCTCTTACCAATATATAAATATTCTTTACTTGGCTATGGGGGCACAATGTCAAAATTTACAGATGGCAAAGGAGGGAGCGTGGTTAACTGTGAAGAGGACTGCAAGTGACTTCAGGTGGGCACAGACAAGTTAGTAGATCGGACAGCTGGATGAAATTTAATGAGAAGCAATATATTTTCTGAGGAAGGATGAGAAGAAATACACACCAAATGGTAAAAGATTATAAGGAGTATAAGAGCAGAGAGACTTAGGGCTCAGACACACAAATCTTTAAAAGTGGGTGGACAAGTTCATTAAGTTGTTAAAATAAACATGGCATCCCAGGTTTTAAGAACAGTGATTTGAAGTACAAAAGCAAAGAGGCAATACTGAAACTATACAAATCATTGGGTTACACTCCACACAGAACACTAGCAGTAATTCCACACTCCCAGCTGGGAACCACGTTAGTCAAAGAATCAAGACCCCTAACAATTTAGCCCCATCTCTGACCCATGCTCCCTATGAGTGCAGCATTTTGTGCCTCCCTCATTTGCCCCTTGTGTCTCGTTCTGAGCACCCTCCTTAAGGATGTCAAAGTTGTGGAAAGGGCACAGAAGAGATTTACAGGACGATACCAGGGATGAGAGGCTTTAGTTATGAGGAGACAGGGAAATTGAAGCTCTTTTCACAGAGGAGATTAAAAGATCTGATTGAGGGTTTAAAATTATGATATATTTTGATAAAGTAAATAGGGATAAACTATTTCCATTGGTTGGTGAGTTGGTAACCAGTAGACATAAATTTAATATCATCACCTGAAGAATGAAACGAGAGGCTGGGAGAATTTTTTTTTAAAAACAGAAAAATCTGACTAAACTCCTACTTTTTAGCTAAAGCCTCTGATCATTTCGGTTTATTTGTATTTGTTCAAATAGGATACATGATTTTTACAATGATAGAAAAAAAGTTGTGTACACAAAATAAAGATGCAATATAACAAAAATTAAACCAAAATCGGCACAGAATGGACTAAAAATAACTTTTCAATTATGATATTGCAAAAGGCTACATTTCTACTGCTAGCAGGCAAAAGGAGTCATTTTAATTGGTGGGACAGTAACTTTGCCCTCCATCTCTGGTTCTCTCGTGGAATCTGATGCCTTACAACAAGAAAGGGAAATTGTTCAGATAGTGTTGAGTGAAAGAATAAAACATTCATGGGTCAGGAGATTCCAATGATTCCATGGGAACTAGACACAAAACCAATTGAAATAACCATTATATCATAAAGAGCCTTGTGAGGAAGAAGCTTGTGATAATTGGCATCATGCACAAGGCCAGTAGGGCAGACAGGGCACAGAGACCAACTATTTCTGATTCTTGCTACCTGTGTGAATTTTTTTTTAAAGTCATCATGCACTTGGCGAGTTTCCTTGTAGCATTCAAGTTACATCATGAGATGGACTTTCCCCGCTGTTCAGGGTCACTCCGAATTTGGAATCATGCCCATCTATGCTACATTTTATGTATCTCAAAATTCACTAACCTTCTACAGTCTTTGACTTAAATTCTAGAATTTGCTGTGAGAGGAATAAAGGGTATCTTGGGACATTGAAAGAAATAGCTTTTACACATAGATGTACAAAGGTCAGTGGCTGCTTTATGTTATGGATTTTTGTTTCCTTTTGTAAACAATGCCATCCTTTTAATTTTAATAATCATAATATATGCATTGGAACACAAACAAGTCATTGCTGCAACATAAATAAAGCACAAAAATTATTAACAAACAGATTCTGAAAATACAAATTATTAACAAGTACATTTAACACAAAGTATTAAATGATGTCTTCTCATTCATACATTTTTGGTTTAAGAGCCACAAATCTGCGTTTGCAATGGCCAACTGACAGTATTTGAGCAACACATGTGGGTAGATTTTAGGCCGGTTGGTGGGGAGGCGGGTGGGTTGAATGCAAAATGCACTCGTTGGCCCAGATTTCAAGCCCGGGGTATTTTAACTTTCAGGCCGCATTAACATTTGATTGGCAGGTTTCCTACCCAATCATGTCATGAATGGGGGCCCGCCCACTTTCATGCCACAATTTCCGGCGGGCCTGTAGAGGTCTATTTAAAGGGAGGCTGCATTGACTTCTGCCGGATTGCTGCAAGGAGTTCATTTTTGGAGAAATGAGTCAGATGCAAGCTCCCAAGTTCTCTGAGGCCTCCCTGGTCAAAGATGTGAAGGTGAGGAGGGAATTTCTGTTTCCCATGAGTGGGAAGAAGATTGTGAGGTCCAGCATCCATCAATTCTAGAGAATGGTGGCTAAGATCATAAGTTCTAGAAGCATCACCCCCCAGAATCTAGATCCAGTGCAGTAAGCGGTTCAAAGACCTCGCAAAAGTAGCAAGGGTGAGAACAGCTCTTTGTTTCTCCATCAGTCTCAATGACATCTAGCAACAGTGCCTCCCACCACCCTCCAATGGCACTCTGAGCAATTTCCTCTCCTGCATCACATCCTTCACCATCCATCACAAGAGCACACATCTCATTCTCATTCCAAACACACACAACTCTTCCTTGTTCTCTTCACAGCAGCCACTAGCATCATTCTCTTCTCACATGCTAGTCTTTGCAGTATCCAGAACTTCTCTCATGACTCCTTCCTCATTTCATACTCCAGCCACTTGCTTTCCATTCAACACCTCCCCATCCTGCTTGCAACTTGCTTCTTCTCACTCTCAGCATATGCACTATCAGCAGAAACTCCGTACACGTGGCCTCTCCTTTTCAGTGGACTCTCACTAACTCTCGCCCTCTTTCTGCAGGAGATGACTGCACACAACATCAGGGAGAGGAGCAAGTTTGGGGAAGGAATATCCAACTTGATGATCCTTTCCAAGATCGAGCAGCATGCTCTGTAGAATATTGGTCTCTCCAGAGTGTGCAAATTGGACATTGAAGCTGGGGGCTTATCTGAACTGGGTCTCTGACTGTTACTTGTGCCCTTTAATGTAACACAGAAAATCGCATTCAACCAGTTTGAGAACATCCAGCTACATTGTGAAGCCCGTCATCTGCTATTGTGCAGTCTGCCAGTATCATGCTAACTCTTGTCCCTTTTACTTTTACCTCTAAGGATTTCTCAGCAGCAAGACCCTACAGAAGAAGGCATCTCGAAGGAGAATAATCCTCCTGAGGATGCGCTGTCACGTGCTCCATCCCTCCCGAGCACCAGCACAGAGAGTGGCACCCCAGGTGGGCTAATGAGTTAGAGAGGTCTGCATGTGGTCAAGCATCCAGCACAAGTGAGCAGGAGTGGGTAGTGGTGCCAGAGACATCCCAGGAGACAGCTCACTGGAAGGCAAGATCCTCTCCCAGCTCTGCTGAGGAGGACAGAGATGTGGACTTCAGGAACTCAGCCTTGAAAAAAAAACCTTTACCTCGCACAAGCAGTTATGCAAGGTATTAGCAGGCCTGCTAAGGAGTTTCAGCAATGTACTCAGAACTGGATCCTGTGGGACACCCCTACCCACTTCCAATCACTCTGCATAACTGTCCTTTACTCCGACCCTCTGTTTTCTCCCTTTTAAACAGATTATTAAACAGGTTTACTATCCTCCCCCAATTCTATATCCCTTAATCTTTTCTAATGATCTTCTATGTGGTACCTTGTCAAAGGCTTTCCTAAAGTCCATGTACACTACATCCACTGTATTCCCCCCATCTACAATGTCTGTTACTTCTTCAAAAAATTCTATGACGTTTGTCAAGCATGATTATCCTTTTCTGAAATCTGTGCTGGCTCTTTCTAAATATTTTCTCTTTATCTAGATACATGGTAATTTCATCTTCAATTAGAGACTCTAATTGTTTTCCTACCGCAGATGTTAAGCTAGCAAGCCTGTAATTATTTAGATTTGCTCGGTCTTCCTTACATTGGTCACTCTCCAGTCCTCTAGGACATATCTACACTCAATAGAGCCCTGAAATCAAACTTCTAGGGCCGTGGCAATTTCTTCCCTCATCTCCCTTAGGGTCCGAGAATATATCCCGTCTGGCCCTGGCTCTTTGCCTTCCTTTAGCCTATATTAACTTATCAAAAAATGTCCTCTTATTTATCATATAAAAAGGAATGGCTTTGAAACATGTAATTTCTGAATACGAGTTTGTTCACAGGTTATTAATTACAACGTTCTTCGTTAAAGGAGGCATTTTACCATCCATCTTCCCTGAAGGGAAACTCTTCCATCATCTCACCAAAGCAATTCTAGACAGCAATAAAGTTTAAGTTTAAGTCATGAACTCACTGCTCCTTTGTGCCACAAATTGGTGGATCAATGCATTAAATTTTAAAATATATTGTTTGCAACATGACTTAGATTTCCCTCTCTTATACCATATGAATTACTTTTATGCAAACATATCTGTAAAGAAATAATAAAAAGAACAAAAAATACAAACTTGCATTGATACAGCACCTTTCATATCCTCAATTTAACCCAAAATGTTCACAACAATGAAGTACTTTTGAAGTGCAGTCACTGTTGTTTTGAAGGCCGACATAGCAGCCAATTTATACACAGCAAGGTCCCACAAGCTACAATGAGAGAAACAACCTGATAATCTGTTTTGATGATGTTGGTTAAGGGGTAAATGCTGGCCAGGACACCAGGGATAACTCTCCTGCTCTTCTTCGAATAGTGCCATAAGATCTTTTACTTCTACTTGAACAGACAAATGGGGTCATGGTATAATGTCTCAACCGAAAGACAGCATCTCAGATAGTGCAGCACTCCCTCAATACTGCATTGAAGCCTCAGCCTTGTTTATGTGCTCAACTCTTTGGTTGGAATTTGAACCTACAATCTTCCGACTCAGAGGTGAGTGCTACCACTGAGCCAAGCTGGCAATTGGGTGGCAATCTTTTACCTGGGCCAAAACTTGCCAGGGTAGGGCTCTTTATAAAAGCTTGTGTGCATGTTCGATATGGTTCACTTAGACTTGGCAAAAGCAAAATGAGGCCATTTCCAGCATAAAATAATTTGGTGTACTTTTTCTGTCTGTTTGTTAATTCTCCAATTTACTGGGATGTTGCATCCGAGACCAGGCTGCCTAATTCAAATCCAGACTAATGTTCATCCTACTCCATTCTACCCAACACCCCCTCCCCCTCCCTTAACTACCTCAAGATGCAGTGGTTCACTACAATGGTGTGCTCCATCCTGTGGTCCAACCAAACTCACCTTACAAGGGTAGACAACCTTAAACATCAAAGCCTAGGCTACGACTGGAACTTTTTATAGTCTCAGTTTGGGATCCACTAGTTATCGCTAAAGTTACTAAACCATCTGTAAAGGTGTCACACACCTCTTATAGGCTTCAATTCAGCCCTGTCCTTGACAAAATTCCTGTTACAGCTCTAAAGTAATCACTTTTGAAAGTCTAGATTGAGATGATGGGAAATGTATCATTTTTCCAGTCTAGGTTACTTCAATACACTTTCTGTAATGTGTACTGTAGGCAGCCGTTGAAATTGTACATTATATTAAAAGTTCCAGAGCAACGTTAACTACATAATGGGAAAAAAATTGCCATATACTCACTTCCCATTTTAAAATGTCAGTACTGCTTCCACATTCAAATTGCTTAATTAACTCATTTGATCCCCAAGGGGAAGAACTCCTGTTGTGATAGTTAGCTTCAAGTTTATTTTTCCTTTGGTGTAGCATTTTATGAATTAATTTCCATTTCATTACCTTTGGACCATTCTGCTCCTTAAAAAAAATCAGTTCTGGCAGATTATATTGTGGAAGATGTTTATAAGAAATACAAATAACACATAAGATTTGCCATAAAATATATGGACACAGCAAGTATTTTTATTATTGTATATATCAATTATTCTTCCAAAACTCCTTCTTTCATTCTTTTAATCTAAGGCTTTTTTAAAAGTGTGCAAACATAAATGATGGGGCATTCCATTCAAACACAAAAAACACTGAATTGCGTGTTGGCAGCATAAACCAACATGCATCATAAGCATGGGACCCAGTTGACTCGGCCACTCATTGTTTAACGATTATGTTCATCCATCAGCAGACTCCATGGGAAATTACAAATAGCTGTTAACTCTTTGACTCTCATTTTGTCCTCAAAGGATGGCCTACAATGCCTGTTTCTACATAAATACATCTGTGGCAATTAAACACTGAAGGAAGAGCATCTCCCAACATCTGCAGCAACCAAACATTCTCAAGTTATGAAAGTACAAGCAAATGCCATGCCCGGACCAGATCAAATTTCATTCTTTTTTTAAAAAAAGGGAGGGAGGGAAGTAAGCAAGCAACTGAGCAAACAGCCATTTAGATAGATTCATGGGATCATTGTATGGAGTACAGAGGTTTATTCCCCATCCCCCCAACCAAGTCCACCTGCAACTTTTTTTTATTTGTTCATGGGATGTGGGCACCGCTGGCAAGGCTGGCATTTATTGCCCATCTCTAATTGCCCTTGAGAAGGTGGTGGTGAGTCGCCTTCTTGAACTGCTGCAGTCCGTGTGGTGAAGGTTCTCCCACAGAGCTGTTAGGAAGGGAGTTCCAGGATTTTGACCCAGCGATGATGAAGGAACGGCAATATATTTCCAAGTTGGGATGGTGTGTGACTTGGAGGGGAATGTGCGGGTGGTGTTGTTCCCATGTGCCTGCTACCCTTGTCCTTCTAGGAAGTAGAGGTCGCGGGTTTGGGAGGTGGTGTCAAAGAAGCCTTGGCGAGTTGCTGCATTGCATCCTGATGGTACACACTGCAGCCACGGTGCAACGGTGATGAAGGGAAAGAATGTTTAGGGTGTCAATCAAGCGAGCTGCTTTGTCCTGGATGGTGTCGAACTTCTTGAGTGTTGTTGGAGATGCACTCATCCAGGCAAGTGGAGAGTAT
This sequence comes from Heptranchias perlo, assembly GCF_035084215.1. Lineage (NCBI taxonomy): Eukaryota > Metazoa > Chordata > Chondrichthyes > Hexanchiformes > Hexanchidae > Heptranchias > Heptranchias perlo. The sequence continues at coordinate 17,005,880 of NC_090337.1, forward strand.
TCCATTTGACTTGTGCCTTGTAGATGTGCAAAGGCTTCGGGAAGTCAAGAGATGAGTTACTCGCCGCAGTATACCCAGCCTCTGACTTGCTCTTGTAGCCACAGTATTTATGTGGCTGGTCCAGTTAAGTTTCTGGTCAATGGTGACCTCCAGGGTGTTGATGGTGGGGGATTTGGCGATGGTAATGCTGTTGAATGTCAAGGGGAGGTGGTTGGACTCTCTCTTGTTGGAGATGGTCATTGCCTGGCACTTGTCTGGCACGAATGTTACTTGCCACTTATCAGCCCAAGCCTGGATGTTGTCCAGGTCTTGCTGCATGCGGGCACAGAATGCTTCATTATCTGAGAGATTGCGAATGGAACTGAACACTGTACAATCATCAGCGAACATCCCCATTTCTGACCTTATGATGGATGGAAAGTCATTGATTAAGCAGCTGAAGATGGTTGGGTCTAGGACACTGCCCTCAGGAACTCCTGCAGCAATATCCTGGGGCTGAGATGATTGGCCTCCAATAACCACTACCATCTTCCTTTGTGCTAGGTATGACTCCAGCCACTGGAGAGTTTTCCCCCGATTCCCACTGACTTCAATTTTACTAGGGCTCCTTGGTGCCACACTCGGTCAAATGCTGCCTTGATGTCGAGGGCAGTCACTCTCACCTCACCTCTGGAATTCAGCTCTTTTGTCAGTGTTTGGACCAAGGCTGTAATGAGGTCTGGAGCCGAGTGGTCCTGGTGGAACCCAAACTGAGCATCGGTGCGCAGGTTATTGGTGAGTAAGTGCCGCTTGATAGCACTGTTGACGACACCTTCCATCCCTTTGCTGATGATTGAGAGTAGACTGATGGGGCGGTAATTGGCCTGATTGGATTTGTCCTGCTTTTTGTGGACAAGACATACCTGGGCAATTTTCCACATTGTCGGGTAGATGCCAGTGTTGTAACTGTACTGGAACAGCTTGGCTAGAGGCGAGGCCAGCTCTGGAGCACAAGTCTTCAGCACTACAACCGGGATGTTGTCGGGGTCCATAGCCTTTGCTGCATCCAGTGCACTCAGCCGTTTCTTAATATCACATGGAGAAAATCGAGCTGGCTGAAGAATGGCTTCTGTGATGGTGGGGATATCGGGAGGAGGCTGAGATGGATCATCCACTCGGCACTTCTGGCTGAAGATGGTTGCAAACGCTTCAGCCTTGTCTTTTGCACTCACATGCTGGACTCTGCCACCATTGAGAATGGGGCTGTTCACGGAGCCTCCTCCTCCCGTTAGTTATTTAATTGTCCACCTCCATCCACGACTGGATGTGGCAGCACTGCAGAGCATTGATCTGATCCGTTGGTTGTGGAATCACTTAGCTTTGTCTATAGCATGTTGCTTCCGCTGTTTAGCAATCCTGTGTTGTAGCTTCAGCAGGTTTGCACTTCTTTTTTAGCTACGCCTGGTGCTGCTCCTGGCATGCTCTTCTACACTCCTCATTGAACCAGGGTTGATCCCCTGGTTTGTTGGTAATTGTAGAGTGAGGAATATGCCGGGCCATGAGGTTACGGATTGTGCTGGAATACAATTCTGCTGCTGCTGCCCAACGGCGCCTCATGGATGCACAGTTTTGAGCTGCTAGATCCGTTCTGAATCTATCCCATTTAGCACGGTGGTAGTGCCACACAACACGTTGGATGGTGTCCACGGTGTGAAGATGGGACTTCGTCTCCACAAGGATTGTGCGGTGGTTACTCCTACCAATACTATCATGGACAGATGCATCTGCGACAGATAGATTGGGAAGGACGGGGTCAAGTAGGTTTTTCCCTCGTGTTGGTTCACTCGCCATCTTCCGCAGGCCCAGTTTGGCAGCTACGTCCTTCAGGACTCGGCCAGCTCGGTCAGCAGTGGTGCTACTGAGTCACTTTTGATAGTGGACAATGAAGTCCCCCACCCAAAGTACATTCTGCTTCGACACTAAATCTCTTCGGTGGCTTTCCAAATAGACCAGTAAGGATGATCATGTTTGCAGGTTGTCCGAGGATTGGGTGTCAGGGGATGGGGACTCGGGGAAAAAGGGAGACTGGGGAATAGGGGTCAGGAGATGGGGCTTGGGTGGGAAGAGAGAGGGAGACTGTCAGACTCCTAAAAAGGAAGTCCTACATTACAACAGTGACTACACTTCAAAAAGTATTTCATTGGCTGTAAAGCATTATGGGACGTCCTGTGGTCCTGAAAGGTGGTGTGTAATTTCAAGCTTTTCTTTCTTTCACAATTGAAAAGGAAGTTGAGGCAAAGAGGCCCTAGGACGAGCAGGCTCAAAGACTCAGAATGCAAAAGAGTTGGTCAGTTTAAGTCAAGCAAGACAACCAACTGAAATGCAGTAGTATAGCACATTTATTATTTTCATGTGACCATGCAGAGATACATTGTATGAATTGAACTAACTGTCGCACAGAGCAATAGTTATGATCAGATTCACAATGGAATAAAGCAGCTTAACGATTCAAACCAAGCCTTGCCTCATCCAGCGTCGACTTGATCTGCCTTCAGAAAGACTGAAGAAATGCACATGCAAAAGACATGGGTATCTGGTTCAGGTAATAGGGATTTGATCGTTATCATACAAGTAAGGATAGGACAACTCCCATAAAGTCAACTCCCATAAAGATTAGATGTTAAGACTACTTGTAAACCCAAAACCTGAATTCGTAACAAAAGCACTGGGGGACTGGGAGACAAACATAGGTCAGCGAAGATGGGGTGGTGAGTGTGTAGAAGTTAGGGTACAGATGGTCTAACAGTTTTAGAGGAGTTGAAGTTTATGGAGGGTGGAGAATGAGAGATCAGAAAAGAGGATATTGGAGAATTGGAGTCTAGAGGGGACAAAGTGTGGATAAGGGTTTCAGTGGAAGCGGGGATGGGGTGGGTAATATCGATAAGTGGAAATAAACAATCTCGGTGATGATGGAGCTGAGTTTCAAGCCCCACATTCTAAGTCGAACAAGAGGCCAAGGTTCAACTTAATAGTGTGGCCAGAGAGGGACTGGAGTCAGTGGCAAAGGAGCAGAGTTCACAGAAAGGATCAAAAAAATGGCTTCAGTCTCCCTGAAGTAGTGACTTCTCATGAATTGATATCAACAGGCAGCCTGAAAGCATGGAGTTAGTCACAGGAATGAAAGAGACAGAGTTTTCAATAGAACTTGGTCTATTTTCATGAAAACAAGAGAGATTGAAACACAAGCAAATGAAATTTTGAAAGTGTATCTGTTTTAAACACAGTGGGCTTGATTTTCAGACCCCCGAGCCGGCGGGCTCGTGGCGGGGGGGGCTCCGAAAATTGGGGATTCCCGGGGCAGGTCCGGAGCCCAGCTCCAACCCGCCCATTTCCAGGTTCCCCAGTGATGCGCTTACATGCGCGCACAGCTCCCACATGCGGGACTCCCGCCGGCAATTAAAGCCGGCTGGATGCCACTTAAACTTATTAAGTAGGTACTTCAGGTCGTTTACAGACCTGATTAACATGATATTTTAGGAGGAGTGGGATTTTCCAAACAACTGAGACTGTTTCCCGTACTGGGGGAAAACACTCCCAGTTGAAATGGACATGTTGCAGCCATTAGCCTGTGGCAGCTGCAACGGTCCATTTGACAGGTGGGGGGGCGGGGGTGTGGAGGGGAGACCCTCTCATTGCAGGAGGCCACCCTGTCACTTTGGAAAAAGTTTGGCCTCCACCACCCCCGTTAACAATAAAATTCACAAACGTGCACACTTACCCTCGTGTGCAGACACATTTACCTACCTTGCGGACCCCCTCAAACATACATCTTCCAGATGGGGGCCGCCATAGCTGCAGTCATGACCTCCTCGGAGGGCAAACAGCATCACCAGCCTCGCCGGCCACCTCTGACACGTGGAGCTCCACAACACAGTGCTGTGACACATCCACCTGCACAGCAGGAGGGAGGGCAACCGCAGAGAGAGATGTGTCACAGAAGTCACTACCCTCGCCACAGGGTCTACAGACCGAGGCTCAGCTTCCTGGACCTCTGAGCAGCAGTGCACACAGAGGCTCAGAGTCACTCGGCATGTAGTCATGGACATCTGCAGCCTCCTTCATGCCGAGCTGCTCCCGGCTGGCCCGAGCACCATCTTCTTACCTGTCACTGTCAAAGTCACCACTGCCCTCAACAACTTCTCCTCTGCATCCTTCCAGGGTGCCACCGGGGACATCGCCGACGTCTCTCAGTCGACTGCACAAAAGAGCCCTGCAAATACACCTACACCCACTCTGCAGTGACACAATGGGTGGCATCAGTTGTGGGTCTTCATGGTGATCCTCAGGAAAGGGTATTATTGCACAAACCAGGCAAGATTCGCAAAGACGTGGCAGTAGTGGTGACAATATAATAAGTAATGTGAGTTGATAAGAAATTATATATAAGTAAAAACCATGACAAACCCTCAAACACCCTTGTGCATCCCCTTCATGCTCACGACACGTTTGCCTTACGCTTCCTACTGCACATTTGTGATGCATGCCCTGTGGCTGCAGCACAGGTAGTGGCAGGTTGAGTGAGGCTGACCATGAAAGAGATGCATGAGAGGGTGAGTATGAGATGGAGCCATGAGATTGTATGAGGATTGGGTTGAGTGGTAGTGGCGGGATGAGTACTGGCGAGGTGAGTAAGTGCAGGTAAGATGAGGATGAGCTTTGAGTGGGTGTGAGGAGTGATGTGATAGAATAGCGTTGGCAGTGCCGAAGGAGATGTGGGGTGGGGGCGGTGATGTGGCAGATGGAGTGTAGGAGAATGAGTAAGTGTACTCACTTCGGCTGACCTACTTAGGTCATTGCAGCGCCTCCTGCACTGTATGCAGGTGCGCGATATGTTGGTGGTGCAGGTGACGTCCTCCGCCACCTCGAGCCAGGCCTTCTTGGTGGCAGAGGCATGCCACTTCCTCCCGCCCGCCAGGGAGAAGATCTTTATCCTTCCCCCTCCTCCTCACCCCATCCAATAAGACCAGGAGTAAGGCATCATTAAACCTGGGAACAGCCTTCCCCCTGGGCTGCTCCGTGCTGTAATTTTGCCTATTTTCTGCAGCATCAGTCAGTGGAAGAATGTCCCTTTAAATTGGGCTCCTCCAGCTGACAGCCCATGATGTGCCTGCGCAGTCCGCCCGCTGCGCAGCTTTCCAGCGCGAAACCCGGAAGCAAAGGTAAGTACTTTTAATCATGCTGCGATTGCGTGCGGAGCACCCCGATTTCACCGGGCGCGTTACCCACGCACCCAGTCGACCCCCCCGCTGCCAACCCGCCTCCCTCCTAATAGCGGGCCCAGTATCTCTACTGGTAAAGCAAAGATTGTTATCTCAGTAAGGGGAAGTACAGATTACAAACAAGGCCATTGATTTACAATAACTGATTAAGTCAAATTCCATTTTTATTAGATGGGATTTTAGGAGTTTTATTAGTGTTCAGGGAATCACATTCCATTCATTTACAATTAAGGCCATTGGTTAATTGTAGCTCCATACGTCAAATAACTTCACAAGATAACAGGATTGTTATTGGTGTTTTACCATACAGAAAAAACGTATTCCTATGCATGTGCACACACACACACACACACACACACACATATATCCATTTCCCAGTGGTCATTCCCTTCTGAAGCAGTTTTGAGGTCAATGTTTCAATTAACCTCACTGCACATCCTGAATGTATGTATATTGCTATAAGGTAGACACACCGAAATTCATTTGCAGTCCTATCGCCAGCAGCTACCTTTCAAGAATTTGGCTATTTTGTGCTTCAGGCCAGCAGCATCTTTAATTCAGAGAGACCAGTTCATACATTACTACCCATCACTTTAATCACTAATTGACAGACTATGATCTTTGACAGAATGACATGGCCTTAAGCAAAGGGTGCAGTTCTGGGACCTCTGAAAATCATTTATAAAAAACACGCATATGCCAACAAGTGTTATTTTTCTCCAGTTATTTTCATGATGTTTATTATTTAGTCTTCGAATTACCAAGAGAGCTCTGACGTTGTAAACTTCAGCGGTGCCTGATTTCAGTAAAGCATCATAATGTACCAAACAAATTAACCTGATCTTCATTACTGAAAGACACACACCTAATACATTTTCCATGAGTTATGATGAACCTTTCTTGGTCATAAAAAAGGGCTACATTAATTTTAAATCCTACTTAAAATTTCTCCCAGCATCTACCCTATCGAGTCCCCTCAGAATCTTGTATGTTTCAATAAGATCTCCTCTCATTCTTCTAAACTCCAATTAGTATAGTCTGAACCTGTTCAATCTTTCCTCATAAGACAATCCTTCCATACCCAGAATCAACCTACTGAACCTTCTCTGAACTACCTCCAATGCAAGTATGACTTCCCTGCTTTTATACTCCATCCCCCTAGAAATAAAGGCCAACATTCTGTTTGCCTTCCGGATTACCTGCTGCACTTGTATGTTGAATTTTGTGTTTCATGTACACCCAGATCCCTCTGTACCGCAGCATTTTGTAGTATTTCTCCATTCAAATAATATTTTGCCTTTTTATTTTTCCTCCTAAAGTGGATGACTTCACATTTTCCCACATCATATTCCATCTGCCAAATTTTTGCCCATTCATTTAACCTGTCAATATCCCTTTGCAGACACTGTGTCCTCATCGCAACTTGCTTTTCCACCTATCTTTGCATCATCAGCAAATTTAGCCACAAGACACACTGTTCCTTCATCCAAGTCATTGATATATATTGTAAATAGTTGAGGACCCAGCATTGAGCCCTGCGGCACCCCACTAGTTACAGATTGCCATTTTGAAAATGACCCTTTTATCCCGACTTCAGCGGTGCCTGATTTCAGTAAAGCATCATAGTGAACCAAACAAATTAACCTGATCTTCATTACTGAAAGACACACACCTAATACATTTTCCATGAGTTATGATGAACCTTTCTTGGTCATAAAAAAGGGCTACATTAATTTTAAATCCTACTTAAAATTTCTTTACGACACGCAAAACAGTTCTATACAATGCATCGCTCCAGTTACATTGTACAGCTATTAATGTTAAGGTTGCATTTTTAGGGCCAGATTAAGGAGGACATTACAACATATTGTAGACAGCAGAAGACATTTAGCAATCGTGAAATGAACGATACACAGTAACCAATACGCAGAAACTCAGGGCTTTTAAATAAATATTTAATTTTTACTTAGTCATGAAGTGGGAAATCCAAAATCACACTTGCCATTAATATTGCAGCTTAATTTACATAAAAAGAGATCTATTTTTGTTATGTGAGGACACTCCACCCTTGTTCTGTGCATGAATTTTCTCTCCTCCCATTGAATACAAACGTCAGCTATGACTGGGATTTGAACTACATAAGTGTTCACATTGGAAGCTCAATGCACCAACATAGTAGCAATTGGGCTGCCATTACTTCAGTTTACTTATTACGCATACACAACATGTACCAGGCGTAGATTTTTTTTTAAAAAGCATCTATTAATACTTGCATCGGTGATATTGTAGTGAGCTTGTAACCTTACCAATTGGTTCATGGTAACTAAATTCAAACATTAACATTCTTCCTTCTAAAAAAATTATTTTTCTCCTCCCACATACTTGGGTCCTGACTGCAATCTCTTCTCTTCATTATATTGTGAGCAATACCAGGGGAGATCAACGTGCAATTATTTAATATCTCTTGCACATTTAAGTGTCCTTGAAAAGCAGCATTATCCTGTTTAAAAAAAAATCCTGGCAACTTTCCCTATTCATAAAGACTTTGGATGCAGTGATATCATCACATGACCAATTGCATTTTTCAAGTTCATAAAATAAACATGTCTTTTAAAAGAATGGGCCATATCTTGCCGGAAAAATAATGGCATGTTAACAACACAGGCTGTTATTAATGCGCAAATCGGCCAGCAAGTTCAGGGGATTAAGAGGTACGACATGAGTCGCAAATCTCCAGAACATGTTGGTCAATTTATGCCGCTCTGCCATTTGCTTCGCTCTTAGCCTCCGTTACTTTTAAGAACTAGTTGGATTTGCATATTAATTGCCCATTAAACTCGCCGCAGAAAGTGGGCTAGAGAGCACACCACAGGATCAGCTGTAAATATTGTGGTTTCACTCGTCAGGACCTTTCAGGAATTGCACCTCGCTGACAGGGGCAAACCCTCATTTTACAAAATGTATTATTTGAAGAAGATTATAACTCTTTTGATCATTTGTAAAAGAAGTGACTTAAGAATTAAGTACAGTACACTATGATCAGAAAGCTATGCCAGCTGGGATCTCATCTTCTCCATTGTTTTGATGGCCTTTAATACAGCAGATAGGCAGCTGAGCTCCTACAAACACATATCATGCAACCAAAAACTAGTTACTTTTTTTAAAATGAGACAGCAATATGCTATCATCCATTTGAGAGCAATAAAGAAACAAATGTCACTGCATTTACAAGTAACCATAATCTTAAATAATGCACAGAAATAATAAAACCGAGCTGAGAGGCGCCTAGCAAAATTAATAAATCAATCCTCTTTAAAGTATGGTACCCTTTTGAAAATTGCTATACAAGTTATTCTGGGGATGGAAGAAAGTGAGCAGAATGTCAAACAAGTGGTGCAGTTCCGATATTCATAAGACCATAAGAGATAGGAGCAGGAGTAGGCCATTCGGCCCCTCGAGCCTGCTCCGCCATTTAATAAGATCATGGCTGATCTGATTTTTACCTCAACTCCACTTTCCCGCCTTTTCCCCATATCCTTTGACTCCCTTGCTGATCAAAAATCTGTCTAACTCAGCCTTGAATATATTCAATGACTCATCCTCCACAGCTTTTGGGGTAAAGAATTCCAAAGATTCACGACCCATTAGGAGAAGAAATTCCTCCTCATTTCCGTCTTAAACGGGCGACCCCTTATTCTGAGACTATGCCCCCTAGTTTTAGATTCCCCCTAGTTTTAGATTGCCATTTTGAAAATGACCCTTTTATCCCGACTTTTTGTTTTCTGTTAGTTAGCCAATCCTCTATCCATGTCAGTATATTACCCCCAACACCATGAGCTCTTATCTTGTGCAGTAATCTTTTATGTGGCACCTTATCGAATGCCTTTTGGAAATCCAAATATACTGCATCCATTGGTTCCCCTTTATCCAACCTGCCCGTTACTTCCTCAAAGAACTCTAATAAATTTCTCAGACATGATTTCCCCTTCATAAAACTATCTTGACTCTCCTTGATTGAATTATGAGTCTCCAAATGTCCTGCTACTACTTCCTTAATAATGGATTCTAGCATTTTCCCCAATGACAGATGTTAGGCTAACTGGTCTATAGTTACCTGCTTTCTGTCTCACTCCCTTCTTGAATAGGGGTGTTACGTTTGCGGTTTTCCAAGCCGCTGGGACCTTTCCAGAATCTAGTGAATTCTGGAAGATTACAACCAATGCATCCACTATCTCTGCAGCCACTTCCTTTAAGACCATCGGATACAAGCCATCAGGTCCAGGGGAGGTGTGAGCCTTCAGACCCATTTGTTTACCTGGTACTTTTTCTCTAGTGATAGTGATTGTTTTTAGTTCCTCCCTCCCCTTTGCCCCTTGATTTTCTACTATTATTGGTATATTATTAGTGTCTTCTACTGTGAAGACAGATACAAAATATCTGTTCAATTCCTCTGCCATTTCCTTGTTTTCCAATGCTATTTCCCCAGTCTCATCCTCTAAGGGACCAATGTTTACTTTAGCTACCCTTTCCTTTTTATATACTTGTAGAAGCTTTTACTATCAGTTTTTATATTTCTTGCTAGTTTACTCTCAGAATTTATTTTCTCCCTCTTTATTATTCTTTTAGTCATCCTTTGCTGGTTTTTAAAGTTTTCCCAATCTTCGGGCTTACCAGTAATCTTTGCCATGTTGTATGCTTTTTCTTTTAACCTGATACCATCCTTTACTTCCTTAGTTAGCCATGGTTGGTTCACCCTTTTTGTGGAGTCTTTCCTCCTCACATTCCGTTTTAGAAAGTATGTGACTCGGGAAGGGGGTCACAAAAGAAATAAAAATCATTGGTAAACTGAACAAAAAAAAAATTAGCAACAACTATTTTACATTATTGACTATTTTCCTCACACTATTAGATGCCATGTTAGAAAAATTTCCAAATGAGGAGTTAACTCAAATGAGTGCACATTTACATGTAAATGACCTTGACATGTCCAAATCTCACACTACTACAACAACAACTTGCAATTATAAAGCACCTTTAACATAGTAAAATGTCCCAAGGTGCTTCACAGGGGTGTAATCAAAAAATAGATGCTGAACCAAAGAAGGAGCTCTTGGGGGGTGGTGGGCGGTGGGGGGGTGGGGGTGAGGGGTGGCCAAAAACTTGGTCAAAGAGATGAGTTTTGAGAGGGTCTTAAAAGGAGGTGAAGGGGTCGAGGGAGGGAATTCCAGTGTGCGGGGCCCAGATGGTTGAAAGTGTGGCTATGAATCATGAGGCAAAGAAAGGGAGGAATGCACAACATGGATGATCTTCTACCTCAACTCCACTTTCCCGCCCTATCCCCATATCTCTTGATTCCCTTTGAGTCCGAAAATCTAATTGATCTCAATCTTGAATATACTCCAACAGTTTTATTTTAAAATCCACAAGCTTTCGGAGGCTTCCTCCTTCCTCAGGTGAATGTTTTCCACATTCACCTGAGGAAGGAGGAAGCCTGCGAAAGCTTGTGGATTTTAAAATAAAATTGTTGGACTATAACTTGGTGTTGTAAAATTGTTTACAATTGTCAACCCCAGTCCATCACCGGCATCTCCACATCTTGAATATACTCAACAACTGAGCATCCACAGCCCTCTGGGGTAGAGAATGCCCGAGTCAGAGGAATAGGGTTGCCAACTCTGGTTGGGCATATTCCTGCATGGTTTATCACATGACCTCTCACTTCCAACCGCCCCGCCTAATATGTTTATATCTAATATACATAAGTGTTGAAAAATAATGGTAAGAAATACAATTTATTTAATGTCCCTATGATTTTTCTCCTGGGTTGCTCACAGCAGTGTCCAGGTGATATTTAATTCCTGGAGGACCAGCAATCCTACAAAGGAATAGAGTTTGGGGCAGGGGGATTGTCGGGCTAGAGGAGGTTACAGAGATGGTACAGCCATGAAGGGATTGAAACACAATTATTTCAATATGATTATTTGAGGAGTTGGAGTTGGAGGGTCTGCAGCCAATGTAGGTCAGCGAGGACAGGACTGATGGGAGTGTGGGACTTGGTGCAGTCTGATTTATCATGCTGCTTGTCCGACATCCAGTACTGAATGAGCAGAAATTTCCTCCAATTAAATATTCGGAAGACCGAAGCCATTGTCCTCGGTCCCCGCCACAACTCCATTCCCTAGACGCCAACTCCAACCCCATCCCTGGCCACTATCTGAGGCTGAACCAGACTGTTCGCAACCTCAGCGTCCTATTTGACCCATAACTTTGCTTCCGATGCCTATATCCTCTCCATCACCAAGCCCGCCGAATTCCACCTCCATAACATCACCCATCTCTACCACTCCCTCAGCCCACCTGCTGCTGAAACCCTCATCCAGGCCTCTGTTACCTCCAGGCTCGACTATTCTAATGCTCTCTTGGCCATCCTCCCAACTGTCACCCTCGGTAAACTTGAGCTCATCCAAAAATTTGATGCCAGTATTCTAACTCGCACCAAGTCACGCTCATCCATCACCCATGTGCTCGCTGATCCACATTGGCTCCCAGTCTGGCAACGCCTCGATTTTAAAATTCACATCCTTGTGTTCAAATCCCTCCACAGCCTCCCTATCTCTGTAACCTCCTCCAGCCCTTCAATCCTCCAAGATCTCTGAACTCCTTCAATTCTGGTCTCTTGCACATCTCCAATGGCGGAGCAAAGGAAATCGGGGGCCGTGCTTTCAGCTACCTAGGCCCGAAGCTCTGGAATTCCCTCCCTTAACCTCTCTCTCCTCCTTAAAACTTATCTCTTTGACCAGCTTTTGGTCACCTGTTGTCTGCGAAGCCCCTTGGGACATTTTACTACATTGAAGGCTCTGTATAAATGTGAGTTGTTGTTGTTGTTGTTGTGTTAAGATGTGGGCAACAGATTTTTGGGTGAATTGAAGTTCACAGCAGGTGGAGGATGAGAGACCAGCCAGGAGAGCACTGGAAAGTACAATCTGGAAGTGACAAAGGCATGAGAGTTTAATCAACAAATGGGCTGAGGTAGGGTCGGGGCAGACAGCGTTTTTGTGACAATGGCAGAAATATTACTGGAAAGATTCAAAATGAGATGGTAGGAGAGGTAGGCATGGATTACTGGGAAGTAAGACTGGATTTGGACGAGCCAGTATGAATTGGCTTTCCAAACCCAAAGCCAACCAGAGAGCAATTCTCTCTCCGTTCACCTCTTACAATGTGAATATATGAGTATAGTACACACCACATTCCACATCCAGACAACGTGGTGAAGCAGCTAAAAAGGCTGATAAAATGTTTGTACGTGTAATCAGAGCAGACAGAACACAAGATTACAGAAATTACACTAATACTGGGCAATATACTGCTCAGACCACACTTAGAATAATACTGGGTTCAGTTTTGGACATCGTACCATGCACATAAAAAAAAATCTTTGAATTAAAAAAAAGGTACAGAAAAGTAAGAATGAGCTTTGAAGAACTATTAGAAAAACTTATGGGGTGAAATTAGACATGGGCGAGGATGCAAAACAGGCAGAATCGCCTTTGCCCACCACTATATCACACACCCGATATTCAGTTCTATTGAAGTTAATGGAACTCAATGTCGGGCAGAGCATATAAAGGGCAACCAATGCAATACTTCCTGTTTTGCATCCCAGCCCTTTCAATTTCACCCCCTGAATCTTTATAGTCTAGAAAGATAATGATTGGGCCAGGGTGGGGTCACAGGGGTGTAACTTTTATCAAAGTTAAGTTGCTTAAATAAAAGCAACTTAACTTTTACTTAGGACTTTAAACTAGTAAGACGGGGTGTTGGCGGTGGGGGGGGGGGGGGGGTGGAGGGGGTGAGGGGGGAGATCCGGTGAAAATAACACAAGTTTTGAAGAGAAAGGAAATAGGAGATGAGAGTAAAGATAAGGAATAAGGTTAACAAACGGTCAGGGAACAAACACAGTTAGAGAACACGAGTGTAAATTAACTTAAAAATAAAGTGAGGGGGGACAATTATTAAAAACAAATCAAATTGCCTGTACAGCAATATGGACAGCATCCAAACCAAAACAAGGGAACTGGAGGCAATAATTCGTAGCGAGGAGCCAGATGTAGTAGCAATAATTGAAACATGGTTGCATAAAGAACGAGACTGGCGGTTAAATATTGCAGGATTTAACGTATTTAGAAAGGATAGGGAAGGAAGAAGGGGGATGGAGTAGCTGTACTAATTAGAGACAACATAATGGCAATAGAAAAAAGGGGGCATAAGTAATATTAAGATAGAAACAGAATACATATGGACTGAGACAAAGGATAAGAAGGGATCGATCACATTAATAGGTATATTCTACAGACCACCTACTGGTGGAAGGGAAGTGGAGGAAGAAATATGTCGGCAAATCTATGAAATGAGTAAAAAACATTGACTAATAATCATAGGAGATTTCTACTACCCCCAAATAAACTAGCAAGAGATGGGGAAAGGGGAATGGAGTTTTTAACAATGTGTACAGTTCTCCTTTCTTACTCAGTATGCGAGAAGCCCAACAAGAGAGGAATCACTGCTAGATCTAGTAATGGGAAATGAATCGGAGCAGATAGGAGAACTAAGCATGGGGGAGCATCTAGGCAATAGTGATCATAACATAAGAAGGTTTAACTAATGATTGAGTAAGACAAAGACCAAAGTAATAGATTGGGAAAAAAGCTAATTTTGAGGGGATGAGAATGGAACTCGGGAAGGTAAACAGGAAAAAAATGTTGACAGACAGAAATAGAACAGCAGTGGGAAATATTTAAAACAGTGATCAATAGAATTTAAGAGAAATATATTCCTCTAAAAAGCAAGAACAAACTAGACAATAATTAAACTCCATGGATGAATATAGAGATAAGGGTAAAATTGAAACTAAAAAAAGGCATACTCTAAGTACATTGACAATAAAGGAGACAAGGACAAAAGGGAATATGAAAGGTTAGGAAAGATGTCAAAAAACAATTAGGAAAGCAAAGAGGAACTACAAAATTAAATTATCAAGGGATATAAATAGTAAAGTATTCTACAGACACATAAGTAACGAAAGAAAAATCAGGATAGGGATAGGGCCACTAACAGTTACACACGATAAACTCACAGGTAAGGACAGTGAAATGGCAGAAATATTGAACATTATACTTTGCCTCAGTATTTACCAGAGAGACTAAAAAGGTGGGTATGACATTAGAAGCGGTCAAAAAGTATATAAAGACATTTAAGATAGAAAAGTGGGGAGATCATTGATAAACTAATCAAACTTAGAGAGGATAAAACCCCTGGTCCAGAAGGATTGCATCCATATTAAAAGAAGTTAGGGAAGAGATAGCAGAGGCACTATTACATACATATAAAAATTCATTCGAAAAGGGAACAGTGCCAGAGGACTGGCGGACAGCTAATGTTACTCCTATATTTAAAAAGGGAGATAGAACAAGTCCAGGGAACTATAGACCAGTTAGCTTAATGTCGGTGGTAGGAAAGATAATGGAATCTTTACTCAAAGTTGTAAGAGAAAAACATCCAGAAAATGAAAATATAATAAAGAGTAGTCAGCACAGATTTCAGAAGGAAAAGTCATACTTGCCCAACTTTATTGAATTCTTTGAAGTAACAGAAAGAGTAGACAAGGGTAATGTAGTAGATGTAATATTTGGATTTTCAAAAGGCCTTCAATAAGGTCCATTGTAGACTCACAACTAAGGTCAGAGCATGTGGAGTCAGGGGACAGATAGCAGAATGGATAGCAAGCTGGCTATGAGAGAGTAGGGGTTAAGGGTAGCTACTCAGACTGACAAAAGGTGCGGAGGTAGTGTGCCACAGGGATCGGTGCTGGGACCACTGTTGTTCACAATTTACATCAACGATTTGGACTCAAGAATCGAAAGTACAATTTCAAAATTTTTGGACAACAAGAAATTGGGGGTGCAGTTAATACAAAGGAAGACTGCGTTAAATTGCAAGAGGACATTAATAAATTTTTTAAATGGATGTGTAATTAGCAAATAAATTTCAATATAAATGTGTGAGGTGGTACATTTTGGTAGGAAGAATAAGGAGGCCACATGTTGCTTAGATAATAGAGTCTAAATGGGATACAGTAGCAAAGGGATCACAGGGTACAGATACACAAATCACTAAAAAGTAGCAACACAGGTTAATAAGGTCATAAAAAAGCAAACCAAGAACTGGGATAGAATTGAAAAGCATAAGAAACATATGAATAGGAGCATGAGTAGGCCATACCACCCCTCGAGCCTGCTCCACCATTCAAATAAGATCATGGCTGATCTTCAATCTCAACTCCACTTTCCCGCCCGATCCCATAGAGTCCAAGTATCTATCGATCTCAGTCTTGTATATACTCAATGAATGAACATCCATAGCCCTTTGAGGTGGAGCATTCCAAATATTCACGCCCCTCTGAGTCAAGAAATTCCTCCTCATCTTGGTCCTAAATGTCCGACCCCTTATCCTGAGACTATGTCCCCTAGTTCTAAACTCTCCAGCCAGGGGAAACATCCTCTCAGCATCTACCCTGTCAAGTCCTCTTAGAATCTTATACATTTCAATGAGATCACCTCATTCTTCTAAACTCTGGAGAGTGTAGACCCATTCAACTCAACCTCTCTTCATAGGGCAATCTTCTCATCCCAGGAATCAGTCGTGAACCTTAGTTGCACCGCCTCTAAAACAAGTGTATCCTTCCTTAGGTAAGGAGACCAAAACTGCACATAGTGCTCTAGGTGTGGTCTCACCAAAGCCCTACACAATTGCAGCAAGACTTCCTTACTCTTGTACTCCAACCCCCTTGCAATAAAGGCCAACATACCATTTGCCTTCCTAATTGCTTGCTGTACCTGCATGTTAACTTTCTGCATTTTTTGTACAAGGACACCCAAATCCCTCAAAACACCAAAGCAGAGAAGTTAGTTAAACTTGTATAGAACCTTGGTTAGACTACACAGGAGTACTGTGCACAGTTCTGGTCTCCATATTCTAAAAAGGATATAGAGGCATTGGTGAAGGTGCAAAAATGATTCACAAAAATTATACCAGTAGTGAGAAGATATACTTATCGGGAAAGGCTGAACAGGCTGGGGCTCTTTTCTCGAGAAAAAGAGAAGGCTGATGGGTGGCCTGATAGAGGTCTTCAAGATTATGAAAGGGTTTGATAGGGTAGACGTAGAGAAAATGCTTCCACTTGTGGGAGAGTCCAAAACTAGAGATCATCAATACAAGATACTCACTAATAAATCCAACAGGGCATTCAGGAAAAACTTCTTCACCCAAAGAGTGGTATGAATATGGAATGTGCTACCTCAAGGAGTAGATGAGGCAAATATCAGATACATTTAAGGGGAAGCTAGATAAGCACATAAAGGAGAAAGGAATAGAAGGATACACTGGTAGGGGTAGATGAAGTAGGGAGGGAGGAGGCTCGTGTGGAGCATAATCGCTGGCATAGGCCAGTTGGGCTCAAAGGCCTATTTCTGTGCTGTACACTCAATATAAACCAAGGTTGTGTTTTCAAAATGAACAAAAAGGTTTAGAGGGAATACTGGAAATAAGTGAAAGTAAATTTAGAACAGATATCAGGAAAACTTCCTTGGTCAAAGAATGATAAATGTTTGGAATCTACCAATCAAAAATAATAGAAGCAAACCATTGCAATTATCTAAAATTCAGTTAGATCCTATGGTGCAAGCAATAATGTGTTGAAAAATAAACTTTAACCAGCTTACTTTTTTCATTCTCAACTTTTCTTAAGAAAAATCTTGCACCAATTGTGCCATTTGTGGCTGGGCAATCAATGGGGGAACGACAGAGAGAAGGTATGATTTTAGAGAAAGTGAGAAAGAGAAAGTGAAAGCTTGCATTTATGTCGCATCTTTCACGATGTCCCAAAGCGCTTTACAGCCAATTAAGTACTTTTGAAGTGAAGTCACTGTTCTAATGTAGGAAACGCAGCAGCCAATTTGCGTAAAACAAGGTCCCACAGACAGCAATGAGATAAATAACCAGGTAATCTGATTTAGTGATGTTGGTTGAAGGATAAATATTGGCCAGGGAGAATTCCCCTGCTCTTCTTCTAAATAGTGCCATGGGATCTTTTATGTCTACCTGACAGGGTTTAACATCTCATGAGTTATTACATTAACCAGGTATGTAAATTATGTTCACCCTCCATAAATGAAACAGATAAATTTCTACCAATTTCACATGTCTCAGCACAGCACATGATTTGCAGTTGCTATAAAACACACCCTCCTGTAATTGTATCATAAAAGCCAATTCCTGTACTGGAGACAGTTTTGCTATTTTATTGCACTAACAGCTGGTTTTAATTTCCTTGTATATATATGTATTGTGCATCAAACTCATATGCCCTTAAGTTATAGTGTGAGCTAGCTGCATACAAATGTCTAATGCATTAGCCCAAAATTCTTCTGTTACTTCAGTGAAGACATTAGTTTATTCATTTTAAAACGGTCAACATCGCGCTAGAATAGCAGTAATACCATATATCATTAACCATCAGCCAGATTGAAGTGGCCAATGCCTTCCAATCCTTCACTGCCACACTCATACGAGGTTTGGCTGAAGATAGAGCTTAGGGATCCAGAGTTATTAATGAAAAGAAAGCTACACCAATACTATGGTCTTCCTTCTTTCCTTTTCACCCCCATCTTTTGCCTCACCACATGTATAAAGAAAACATCTAAAAAAAATTTAAGCAAGGCATATGAAAGTGGGCATATATATTGAAGGATTTACAAAACAGACCAGTGTTAATTGTTGCCAGCTCCGGCAACTGTTAGAACATGAAACCAAGTTACCAAGTAAAATCCATAATCACTAAATCATGAAAGACGTGCCTCATATCTGACAGATTACCTGTGAAACAAGCTTGATTAATGATCATTTTTGATAATCGGCTGTTAATACTTTAACACACATAAATTAAAGTGGCCAAAATGGCAGTCTGCAAATGACAGTTAAACTCCTGTCCCAATTTTAATTTTTATATTCTGATCACAGTTTAATTTCCGTACTTTGAGTCAGGCCCCTTCAGTACAACTTATTTTTGGGAGGAGGGGGAAGGAGAGGGTAAATTTACGAAATTGCTTTAAAAAGAGGTAACGCTCCCATTGTAGCCTCCTGGGCCACTCAGCATGGATTCAAGTTGGAACTCAGGCAGGTGCCAGACAGAAGAGAATTCTGAAATGTAACCCAAGGTGGAACACCTGGTATCTTCTCCGTTCCCTCTGCTCAATGAGCCAGACAAGATCAGCAATTATCATTTCTAAATGAGTGTCTGCCATATCACAGAAGTCAGCCAGGGGACTCTCAGTGCACTTATGTGATTTCACAAAAATAAAACTACATCCAAACCACCTCATTAAGTTAAAACACATGTTTTTTTGTTTTAAAAATAGTGTAATCCTAATCTCATAGCTCCTCCCAAAACCTTATCAACATGAGGTGCTGCCTTGAATGTCCCATGAACCTGTATCCCAAATCCCTCTGCTCTTCAACAGCACCATGCCTACTTCCATTCACAGTATAATTACTGTAGTTATTTTTTTAAACTAAAATGCATCACCTCACACTTACTGATACTGAATTTCACCTGCCACTTTTTAGCCTACTATTGGACCGTTGTTCGCTATAGGGATGCTATTTGTGGCATGCAGAGTTTGTATGAAATTCCAAACTGGTTGAGGATAAAGTCAACTAAATTGGTTAAACTAGCCCAGACAACAGCACTGAGTGAACGAGGGACCAAACCAACCTTAAGAAAATGACTTGGAATGTAAAATGATTTACTATTGTAAGAAAGATGAAAATAACAGGCTTTAAGAAAAATCATTTTATTCGTCTTGGCATTCTATTCAGATGAACAAAAATAATTTGTTGTTTGGTCTACTTTTCTGTATGCTGTAATACTAACATAGCCATCGTCACATTGTGTGTTCAAGCTGTGGGCAATTTGATTTCTTTGTGTACCTTCACTTGCGATGATTCAAAATCACTTATTGAATTTGCTGACAGAATCTAATGTTCTTATTCCAAACACATCCAAATGGTTTCAAGTAGAAGGTTGCATCAGCTACCAATTTGACAGAGCTCAATCTTGTGGCACCTCTGACATCCAAACGCTCACTTATAGCATGGGTCGACAGGTAGTAAAACAGGAGCAGGAACCCTGGATGATTTTTCTCCTCCAAAACTCAGGGAGACTGAGGCCAATTATAGCACTCCCATTGCTGCCCAGCTGACCAAATAGAGCCTACAATTATATGTTCAAAAGCAAAATATCAATAATTATGCAACAAAAATACATCTGAATAAGTAATTGTGGGGCAGTGGTAAGTATTAAACCCAAATTTCCATTCAGCTTAGATTACACATTTTCAGAACTCTGAAAAAAGCTGTAACTATTGTAATTGACAGTTACCAATAGTAACTTTCTGCAATTGGCAGTAAATCCCCAGTAACAATCTGCATTTTTTTTTAAAATTCCGACCACAGTCCCCAATATTTATACATTTTCCCTGGGCAAAAGAACACGTTGGAGACCATCTTCAGCTGCTTCATCAATGACCTTTCCTCCATCATAAGGTCAGAAATGGGGATGTTCGCTGATGATTGCACATTATTCAGTTCCATTCACAACCCCTCAAATAATGAAGCAGTCCAAGCCCGCATGCAGCAAGACCTGGACAACATCCAGGCTTGGGATCATAAGTGGCAAGCAACATTCGTGCCAGACAAGTGCCAGGCAATGACCATCTCTAACAAGAGAGAGTCTAACCACCTCCCCTTGACATTCAACGGCATTACCATCGCCGAATCCCCCACCATCAACATCCTGGGGGTCACCATTGACCAGAAACTTAACTGGACCAGCCAAAATAATACCGTGTCTACAAGAGCAGGTCAGAGGCTGGGTATTCTGCAGCGAGCGACTCACTTCCTGACTCCCCAAAGCCTTTCCACCATCTACAAGGCACAAGTCAGGAGTGTAATGGAATACCCTCCACTTGCCTGGATGAGTGCAGCTCCAACAACACTTGAGAAGCTCGACACCATCCAGGACAAAGCAGCCCGCTTGATTGGCACCCCATCCATCACCCTAAACATTCACTCCCTTCACCACCGGCGCACTATGGCTGCAGTGTGTACCATTCACAGGATGCACTGCAGCAACTCGCCAAGGCTTCTTCGACAGCACCTCCCAAACCCGCGACCTCTACCACCTAGAAGGACAAGAGCAGCAGGCACATGGGAGCAACGCCACCTGCACGTTCCCCTCCAAGTCACACACCATCCCGACTTGGAAATATATCGCCGTTCCTTCATCGTCGCTGGGTCAAAATCCTGGAACTCCCTTCCTAACAGCACTGTGGGAGAACCTTCACCACATGGACTGCAGCGGTTCAAGAAGGCAGCTCACCACCACCTTCTCAACGGCAATTAGGGATGGGCAATAAATGCTGGCCTTGCCAACGACGCCCACACCCCATGAACGAATGAAAAAAAAAGACCTGGTCCTTGGATTCCGCCAATGCCACTGGAAGAGTGAGGCAGCAGTTTGGTGTGATTGTGCCCCTAATTTTCCCACATGCTTATGGGGATATTCCTGGCCTCCACTTGCTACCTTCCCAGACTGTTATGATTGATATTGAGAACTACTGTGGGAAATGGTTGGTACAAACTATGGCATGAAGCATCGGCGCTCCAGGGCATTGCATCAGTCTCCAACTTCAATTTATACATTTATTTCCTTTCTTTCTTTAGGTTCCCCCATGCTGTTCATTATTACCAATATGATTAGCAAACAGCAAAGTACAGTGTCTGAGCTTCTGCTCTATTCTGGTTAAACCAGGTAGAGACTAGAGAATAAAAGGAACCTGGACTCAGCTATTTGGAACATGGTATATTAGTGTGCCAATCCAAAGCACACTAACTTACAACCTAAAAAAAGACTTGAATTTGTACAATGCCTCTGATAACATCTCAAAATACTTTACATACAATTAATTACCTTGATGTGCAGTCACTGTTATGTGGGCAAACATCAAAGATGTTACGCCGTTAAATCATGATATCAGCCCTACTACCAAATATGGGGGAGGGGGAAGGGGGAGGGGGGAGATGGGTGAAATCCCCTCAAATGGGTGTACATGTCAACAGCTTATGACAATCGTCTCAATCGTATTTAGTATAACAGAAATCAGCTCACTTTAAAAGATTATAGAAGCACAAAGCCATGGCCACATTTAACATCAGTCCCCAAAGCATTTAACAAAATAACTGTGCATTTATCACATTACAAATCTAATTTTTTCAGTCTGTTAAGACATTTACCAGCCAAATTTTTCTTTTTCCTCCTCTTTTCCTGTTCTGATTTCTGAGAGGTGCCATTAAAAGTCAACATCACTTGGGATCTAGAATTAAACCTCTGAAAGAATACCTACTGACCCTCAAACAAAAACTGAAGATTAAAAACTTCAAAGTTCAAACTTGAGACCAGATGCAGTTGGGGACTAGAGATGAAAGCAGATAATCATAGTGGTCAGAACCAAACTGGATGGAATATATTTTAGGACAATGATCAGCAGAGGTTGACAAATTCAACCAAGTCCTGGAGATCCTTTTACTTTTACAGATAGCTTATACTCATGAAAATTCTTACACATGGGTAGGGGAGACCAATTCTTCATAATATTGTGTAATATATTCTGAATTGGGGTGACTAATAACATGCAGCAAATTTAAAATGCTAGTATTAATAAATTACGAATGTTAATTTTCCCCAAATACTGTAGTTAAAGCGTAAGTGTTTATTTCCCACATAGAACATATTCTATCAGGTTTTGTTTAACATTGAGAATGAAACACAAATATTTAATATTATGTAAAGGGAATGATAATCCATGGGGAAAGTACTTGGCTGGTACAGAGTTATAGAGCGCGTCTGGTCAGTATTCAAGAACATAATGAATACTAAGTCACCACTTCCGAGTAGGGCGATCTTGTTGACTGAGCTTGTAGTTAGCATCAGCTAAACATGTCTCATTCATTTCACCCAACCTAAAAGGTCAATCTACCTCAAGGTGTGGCACACTTACATAAATAACAGTACTGCCTATTGGGAAGAAGATTTTTAACTAAAAAATATGAAAGAGAAAGAGTGAGAGAACGAGAGAGAAAAAAAACTTGCATTTATATCGTGCCTTTCATGACATCAAGGCGTCCCAAAGTGCTTGACAGTACTTTTGAAGTGTAGTCACTGTTGTAATGTAGGGAAATCTGGCAGCCAATTTGTGCACAGCAAGCACCCACAAACAACTATGGGATAAATGACAAAATAATCTGTTTTTGTTGGTGTTGGTTGAGGGATAAATGTTGGCCAGGACACAAGGAGAGCTCCTTTGCTCTTTTTCTAATGGTGCCAAGGGATCTTTCACATCCACCTGAGAGGGCACTCCCTCAGTACTGCACTGAAGTGTCAGTCTAGATTATGTCAGTCTAGATTATGTCAAGTGTCCAGAGTGGGGTAAAGACCCATGATCTCACTCAGAGGTGAGTGCTGCTACTGAGCTAACGCTGACACCAAGCTGATATTGTAATTGGTTACCCCTGCTCAGGCACTTTCCTCTTCCTTTCAAAACTGCCGTTATCATAGTAGGTTCAGCACAGGAGGAGGCCATTTGGTCCATCATGCCTGTGCCAGCTCTTTGAAAGAGCTATCCAATTAGTCCTATTCCCCTGCTCTTTCCCCATAGCACTGTAAATTTTTTCCCTTCACGTATTTATCTAATTCCCTTTTGAAAGTTACGATTGAATCTGCTTCCACCACCCCATCAGGCAGTGCATTCCAGATTATTACAACAAGCTGAGTAAAAAAATGTTTCCTCATGTCGTCTCTGGCTCTTTTGCTGGTCACCTTAAATCTGTGTCCTCTGGTTAATGACCCTTCTGCAACTGGAATCAGTTTCTCCTTACTCTGTCAAAACTGTTCATGATTTTGAACTATTATCAAACGGACTGCAGCGGTTTAAGAAGGTGGCTCACCACCACCACCTTCTCAAGGGCAATTAGGGATGGGCAATAAATGCTGGCTTTGCCAGCAATGCCCACATCCCATGAACGAATAAAAAAAAATCTCCCCTGAACAAGAGCACAACCGCAGCTTCTCTAGTCACTCCACATAACTGAAGTCCCTCATTCCTGGTACCATTCTAGTAAATCTCTTCTGCACCCTCTCTGGGGCCTTGACATCCTTCCTAAAGTCTCCATCTCAAAAAAACCCACCCTCGACCTCATTGTCCTTGTAAACTTCCGCCTATCTCTCACCTCCCTTTCCTCTTCAACGTCCTTGAATGTGTTATTGCCTCTCAAAACCGTGCCCACCATTCCCTGTTTGACTCTCTCCAATTAGGTTTCTGCCACTGCTACAGAAACACTGCCTGCCTCATATGCTAACTCAGCCCATTTGAATCTCTCACCCATGGCTTTGTTACTTCCAGTCTCTGCTTGCCAAAGCTCTCCTGGTTGGTCTCTCATCCTAATACTAATGCAGCGTTCATCCAAAACTTTGCTGCCTAAATCCTGCATTGCATCAAGTCCCACTAGACCATCGCTCCTATCCTCACTGACCTACATTGGCTCCTGGTCCTCAAACACCTCAAATTTAAAATTCTCATTTTTGAGTTTAAATCCGTTCATGGCCTTGCCCTACCCATCTCTCTACTCTCCTCCAGCCCTACAACTTCTGCCCCAAACACTATTCTTCTGACTCTGGCCTCTTATGCATCCCCCCACCCCTTCCTTCAGCCCAACATTGGCAGCCTTGCCTTCTGACTCAGAGGCAAGAGTGATACCACTGAGCCAAGTCTAAGAAAATAAACTACTGTTAAAATGTTTTTTTTTTAAAAAGTCATGTTGCCATAGTTAATCAATAATTTTTATAAATTGTTGTGATTTTACCATGTACTCTAACAACATATTAACAATTAGAAGCTTATTTTCATAATATATCTCATTTCTTTCTTTCACGTTCCTATCACAGTGCATCTGGACACTTCTACAATAGGGGTCATGGAAAAGGAATTACATTTTCCTTATAGCATTTGATAAAGACGAACCATTTGGTGGGAGAAGTCACTATCCAAAGATTTCATAAGGGGAGGTTATGTATCAGCAACTTCACAATCTAGAAATGCAATACTGATATCTGAAGCTTAGGAGTTACAATTTATTTTTGCCCCCTACAATCAGTGCAGCTGTAAAGCACAATTTCATGCACTGTGGAATAAAGAATAAATTGCAGCCACAACACTAGTCAGTGAATATTAATCTAATAAAGCTGAATAAATAGTACCTTTTCATGGCAGAAGAAAAATCTTTGCTTATAAACAAAAATTGTGCACTGAATTATTCAATGAAGTGCCTGACTCATGATCTGCCAACAAACAGCAGCATTGCCTTATCAGCAGTTTTGTTCAGTCAGCAAACAGGAGGTGCACCCACAGCAGGATAAGCAGACTGTGCCAGATTTTCCTCCCCACCCTGTCCACATTCAACTGGAATATCTCACTGAACCAAAAGTAATTTATCTAGCAGAGTGCCCAGGATTTGATTCACGAGGATAATCTAGTTGGACACATGTGGCACCTGCCATTGGGCTACAGGACCACCCTAAGACTACGGTCATAAATGGGAAATTGTCACCCAGTGAAACTATCTTGCAGGATTACTTTACCAAGTTAATAAATAGGCATCAGAGCAATAACGTCAATTGTGTCAAATTCATATACCTCTTGCAAAAGTCAATTTAAAAAGTTTTAAAAGAGGGAATAAAAAAAATGGATCTAATTTCTCTAAACATGTAAGGAATTCCTTCACTACTTATAACTGTCCCATGTTTCTTATTAGGTTGCTACAGGTGGTTTAATTTGAGGGGATCGGTAGCAGGATAAGTTACTTGGCACCCCCGCCCCCGCCCCCTGCCCCCCATCCCCACATTAACTGATGAAGTGTGCAAATGGATACAGCATGGATTACTAAAATAATCAGCTGTAGTAGTATCAACTATGTATTGGGCAGTAAAATGATTGTATCTCAGATCACTTATCATGATTCAGAGGAACAAGGAATCAAACTTTGTACCCAGCTATGTGCACCCTCCCTCCAATTATGCAATAGTACTACCAGTGACAATCCTGGTTATGTGCAGACTGAACAGAAAGACTTGCAAGTTTTCTATTCTCAACAATCAAGCAGCAATTGCACAGTCTCTCCATAAGGGATCCAATGTGGATGAACCAAATGAGTTTGACCATTATCTCGATCAAATTGCAATTTACAAACACAGGTTAGATAGGTTTTCAATATTTAATTAATTTACTCATAAGTTTAATTTTAGGATTAGAGGAACATTAGAATATCAATCATATGGCTTGTTAGTGCCTGAACACTCCAACAGACAGAAGAACTTGGGCTTAGACCCATAACTCTCCAAATGGACAGGAAATTTACAATATCAGCATGTCACTGGTTTTGAATGAAGCAGAGACTAGGGGCTTGATATTAGCAGGGCCACGGGTTCTCAGCAGGAGGCGGGGAGGGGGGGGTCGACTGGGCGTGTGGGTAACACGCCTGGTGAAATCAGTGTGCTCTGCACGGAATGGCAGGCTATTTGGAGCCACTTACCTGTGCTTCCAGGTTTCCCGCTGGTAAGCTGCGTGGCGGGCGGACTGCGCATGCGCAGCAAGGTCTGTCAGCTGGAGGAGCCCTATTTAAAGTGCCAGTCCAGCAATGCTCCTCCTGCAGCAAACAACCAATGCTGAACCATGGAGCAGGCCAGAGGAAAGGCTGCCCCAAGATTTTCGGACTCCTCACTCCAGGTGCTGCTGGATGGGGTGAGGAGGAGGGAAATCCTTTTCCCGTCTGATGGGAGGAAGTGCCCTCCCTCCACCACGAAGAAGGCCTGGCTGAAGGTGGCCGAGGAGGTCACCAGCAGCAGCAATGCGCCACGAACCTGGGTCCAGTGCAGGAAGAGATTTAATGACCTAACCAGGTCAGCCAAAGTGAGTATACTTACGCATTCTCCCACACTCTGTCTTCCACATCACCTCCACCACCACACAACCCCTTCTGCACTGCCACCACAACGCTCTCGCATCACTCCTCACATCCACTCAACTATCATCCTCACCTTGCCTGCATGTACTCACTGGCCCTGTCCCCATTCGAACACTACCACGCAACCCAATCCTCATACAATCTCATGGCTATGTCACACACGCACCCTCTCATGCATCTCCCTCACACTCAACCCCACCCACACCAATGCATGCAGCAGCTCACCGTGCAACCATCACTCAATCACGCCTCTGTGTTTTGCCTTGATAGGAGAAGAGATGCCAGAACACCCGGGAGAGGACATGGACCGGAGGGGGCCTGCCACACCAGGTGGTGCTAACAGACGCAGAGCAGCAGGCATTGGAGATCAGCCACACGCTGGAGTGCCTGTCCGTGGCGGATGCCGAGGCTGGGATTGCACAAGCAGCCAGTGACAGAAAGCTAACTCTCAGCACTCATGATAGCGATTGATCTAAGCATCACTTGGCATCTGCAGCACCTCAACATCTGTCCACATGCCTAATATTGCTTTCTGTTCTCTTGCAGGGCCGTTTGCAAGCATCATGAACGTGGAGGGTGATTCCTCAGAGGACCTGCCGGCCTCTTGAGGGTCCATCGTCACATCTGAGCCATGCATCCACCAGCGCAGATACACACACCTCGGTGGGTCCCCGTCCTCACTTAGTTGGGCTTGCACATGGTGAGTCACCACGCACACGTGAGCATGAGCAGACCCTGGTGGCAGGGGCAGCCGTGGAGAGTCCGCGTCGGTGGGAGCACTCTTCTCCAGGCTCTGCTCAGCTGGACCCAGATGCTAAACCCTGGGGGCCAGCCATGAAAAGGAGAGTCATCGAGGGGCAGCAGCACATTGCCGAGGCGCTGGAACAGGTGCCACACACACTCTCCACAATCGCGCAGAGGATGGAGGAATCCAACTCCTGCATGAGGGGAATGGTGGCACAGGTACAGGAGGGGATCTCTGAGATAGTGTCGCAGGGACGTGAAGGCATCTCTGAGATAGGTGCGGGAATGTCTGCGATGGAGGAAAGGCTAGCCTCCCTCGAGCGTCAAGCACGGCTCAACAATGAGTCCATTCAGGCCCTGACAACGGCCGTTCGGATTCAGGGTGAGCAACATTCTGCCGCCTTGAACAGGGCGACAGATATTTTACAAGTGGCCTTCCAAGGCCTCACACAAGTCCTCCAAACTGCCGTCCAGCAGGGTGGAAGGAGTGATGTGGGCCTAGGCCACGAGAGGGATGATGGTGAAAGGGGACATGGAAGTGGGGATGCCACTCAAAGCGCTCCCATGTCTCACCCGTTGTCCCCCTCTCAACCAGTACCCGCAATGATGGTAGGGGAGTCTATAACGAGGGGGCATAGATTTAAGGTGAGAGGGGAGAGATACAAAAGGGTCCAGAGGGGCAATTTTTTCACTCAAAGGGTGGTGAGTGTCTGGAACGAGCTGCCAGAGGCAGTAGTAGAGGCGGGTACAATTTTGTCTTTTAAAAAGCATTTGGACAGTTACATGGGTAAGATGGGTATAGAGGGATATGGGCCAAGTGCAGGCAATTGGGACTAGCTTAGTGGTATAAACTGGGCGACATGGACATGTTGGGCCGAAGGGCCTGTTTCCATGTTGTAAACTTCTATGATTCTATGATTCTGTAATGCTGCCCCCTCTCCAGGTGGCCGAGACTGCCCCTGCACAGGTGCAGGTGGAGCAGTCTTTGGAGAGGCCCTCACGGGCGTCAGCCCAAAGCATCTCATCGGTCAGGGCATGGACAAGAGCAACCTGCCACCACCTCTGCTGAAGCCACAGGGGTAGCACCACGTAGGAGTTCCCGTAAACGCAAGGCAAAGGTTTTGTGAGCACAATGGGAATGCACAAGGGTGTCTGACGATTTGTCATGTTTTTTATTTGTTTTCTTTTACATGCACAATAAATATTATTATTATTATCACCACTACTGCCACGTCTTGCCCATTTTTGACTGGCTTGTGGAATAGGTCCCTTTCATGGGGTTCACCATGAACACGCACACTTGATGCCACACTGCAGAGTGTGTGTAGATGTCTTTGCACGGCTCTTTTGTGCAGACGACTGAGAGACATCGGCGATATCCTTGGTGGCACCCTGGAAGGATGCGGAGGAGAAGTTGTTGAGGGCAGTGGTGACTTTGACAGCGGCAGGCAAGAAGATGGTGCTCGGGTCAGCCGGGAGCAGTTCGGCATGAAGGAGGCTGCAGATGTCCACGACTACATGTCGAGTGACTCTGAGCCTCCATGTGTACTGCTGCTCAGAGAGGTCCAGGAAGCTGAGCCTCGGTGTGTAGACCCTGTGGCGAGGGTAGTGCCTTCTGCGACGCATCTCTCTCTGTGGTTGCCCTCCCTCCTGCTGTGCAGGTGGATGTGTCACAGCACTGTGTTGTGGAACTCCACGTGTCAGAGGTGGACGGCGTGGCCGGCGAGGCTGGTGATGCTGTTCGCCCTCCGAGGAGGTCATGACTACAGCTACGGCGGCCCCCATCCGGAAGATGTACATTTGAGGGGGTCCGCAAGATAGGTAAATGTGTCTGGACACCGGGGTAAGTGTGCAAGTTGGTGAATTTTGTTGTTAGGAGGAGGGTGATGGAGGCCAAACTTCGTCTAAATTGACAGAGTGGTCTCCTGCAATGAGTGAGGGTCTCCCCCCGCCCACCTGTCATATGGACCTTTGCAGCTGCCACAAGCTGATGGCTGCAACTCGTCCATTTGAACTGGGAGTGTTTCCCCCATTACGGGAAACAGTCTCAGTTACTTTCAAAATCCCAGCCCTCCTAAAATATCACGTCAATCAGGTCTGTAAACGACCTGAAGTACCTGTTTAAGTACTTTAAGTGGCACGCCACCAACATTAATTGCCGGCGGGAGTCCCACATGCAGGGGCTGCGCGCGCCTGTCAGCGCGTCGCTAGGGAACCTGGAAGTGGGCAGGTTGGAGCCGGGCTCCAGACCCGCCCCGGGAATCCCTGATTTTCGCAGCCCCCACCACGAACGCACCCGATCGCGGGTGCGAAAATCGAGCCCTAGGTATGACTAGGGGAAAAAAATAAAACTGACAAAAATAAAACTGAGGCAATCATCTCACATACCTCCTAAATGCATGCTATTAGGGCAACAGAGGCAGAGGTGTGCGAGAAGATCAATTGTTGTTCTCCCAGACAAGGAATAATGCAAAGTTTGGGGACTTGGGGGTGGGGCATAGAAATGGGTAAGAAGGTCTTTTCTTATCCCCCTCCCTTTCATATAAACAAAAACAGATACAATGAACAAAATTCATACAGAATGGAGCCAAAACAACTGATCTTTTCCCTCCCCAGGTAAGGAGGGAAATTATTTTTCATTGTCACAATTGTGAGGTGGTACATTTTGGTGGGAAGAATAAGGGGGCCACATAATGCTTAGATAATAAAAGTCTAAATGAGATAGAAGGGCAAGGGGATCAAGGAGTACAGATACATATATCACTAAAATTAGCGACACAGGTTAATAAAGGCCATAAAAAAGGCAAAAATCAAGCATTGGGGTTCATTTCCAGAGAGATAGAATTAAAAAGCAGAGAAGTTATGTTGAACTTGTATAGAACCTTGGTTAGACCACACTTGCAGTATTCTGCACAGTTCTGGTCTCTATATTAAAGAAAAGATAAAGGCATTGGAGAAGGTGCAGAAAAGATTCACAAGGATGATACCAGAACTGAGAGGATATACTCATCAGGAAAGGCTAAACAGGCTGGGACCCCTTTTCTCTAGAAAAGAGAAGGCTGAGGGGTGACCTGATAGAGGTCTTTAAGATAATGAAAGGGTTTGATAGGGTAGATTTGGAGAAAATGTTTCCACTTTTGGGGGAATCCAAAATTAGAGGTCATAAATATAAAATAGTCGCTAATAAATCCAATAGAGAATTCAGGAGAAACTTCTTTACCCAAAGAGTGGTAAGAATGTGGAACTCGCTACCACAAGGAGTAGTTGAGGCAAATAGCATAGATGCATTTAAGGGGAAGCTTGGTAAGCACATGAGGGAGAAAGGAATAGAAGGGTATGCCGATAGGGTTAGATGAAGTGGGGAGGGAGGAGGCTTGTGTGGAGCATGAACGTTGGCACAGGCCAGCTGGGCCAAACAGCCTGTTTTTGTGCGGTAGTTTCGATGTGCCACGATGTAATTTTTAACTTCCAAATATAATTGCAAATAAAATCAGGAACTTCACACATGGGATCCAATTTCTCCCAGTGCTGGGAGCACATATGGCACACCACACCAGCATTCGGCAAAATCTCTCAAGAGGACCATTACTCAACTCATTAATTACAACTTGCATTGGCACTCACAAATATCGACACCAGCCTAGGAAGTTTTCTCATTATGGCTTAAGAATAATTTCCAACTAATGATAAAGGCTTCGCAATGTGTTTTACTGATTTTCTTTTTGGTCATCTACATGTCTGAAAGCCAATATCATGCTCAAGTCTTAAAACCCAATTACAGAAAAACCCACACAGGTAGAGTTTCTGTTCGGCCAATAAGGAACGCATCCTCTCTCCCAGTAGAGATACACCCATTTATCCAAGAGTGCTTAGGCTCACAAGAGCCAAGGCTTAGGACATCCCCAATGTTTGTCCTGGCAAGACTACCATAGAGGGGTAGAACTGGGTGTCATTAGCATATATGTGGAACCCTTGTTTAAGGCCAATATCACCAAGAGCAGCACATAGATGAGGAAGTGAAGGGGGCCAAGGATTGATCCTTGTGGAACTCCAGAGGTGACTGTGTGGGAATTGAAGATGCACTGCAAATCTGGGAAGTGCTATCAAAGCAAGCTTGGCACGTTACCACAGTGCATCCTGCAGAGAGAACATATTGCAACAACAATACGCCAGTAGAGGAGGGGGTGCATATTTAGTTCAGTGGTAGGGGTACCAATCAAGCAGATTCCTTTGTCCTGGGTGGTGTTGAGTTTCATCAGTGCTGTTGTGGCTGCACCCATCCAGGCAACTGGTAAGTATTCCATCACACTCCTGACTTGAGCCTTCCAGATGGTGGACAGCCATTAAAGCAGTCAGGAAGTGAGCCATCCACTGCCCTGTTCTTGTAGCCATGGTGTCATATGGCAGGTTCAGTTGAGGCTCTGGACATTGATGATGCCCACGATCTTGATAGTAGGGGACTGGGTGATGATGATGCCACTGAAGTTTAGGGAAGATGGTTGGGCCTTTTCCTGTTGGAGATGATCATTGCATGGCACTCTGTGGCATAAATGTTACCTGACGCTAGTCAGCCCAAGCCTCAATACTGTCCAGGTCCTGCAGTAGGTTGGCATTAACAGAGAAGTTCTGAATGTAGCTCAACACTGTAGATTCATCAACAGCTCCACTTTTGATCTTATGACAGAAGGAATGTCATTGATGGTTGAGCCAAGGATACTATCTTGAGGAACTCCAGCAGCGATGTCTTGGGGCTGCAATGATTGGCTTCCAACGACCACAACCGTCTTCCACTGTGTTATACATGTATCCAGCCTCTTGAGCATAGGACGTTAAGCTGCCCACTTAATGATCACTGTTCTAAATACTGGAAGAAGCATTTAGTTTAACAAATTGACCATATCACACTCATGCATCCTATTGTAATATACAGTAATGGGAACAAACAAATAACCAAAGCTTGCAACTATACAGCACCTTTAACATAGAAAAATGTCCCGAGGTGCTTGACTGAAACGTTATCAGACAAAAATGGATAAAGTCATAAAAGTTTACAACATGGAAACAGGCCCTTCGGCCCAACATGTCCATGTCGCCCAGTTTATACCACTAAGCTAGTCCCAATTGCCTGCACTTATAGAATGCTGAGCCAATGAAGGAGATATTAGGAGAGGTGAGCAAAACCTTGGTCAAAGATCTGGGTTTTAAGAAGGGTATAAAGGAGGAGAAAGAGGTGACAAGTCAGAGAGGTTCAGGGAAGGAATTCCAGAGTTTAGGGTCTGGACGGCTGAAGGCACAGCCACCAATGGTAAAGCAAAGGGTGTGGGATTGCATAAGAGTTGCAGGAATGCAGAGTTTTCAGAGGGTTGTAGGGATGAAGGAGGTTACTGAAATGGGAAAGGGTGAGGTCATGAAGGGATTTAAACATAAGGGTGAGAATTTTAAATCTGAAGCATGGGGGAACCGGGAGCTAATGTAGGTCAGTGAGCACATGGGTGATGGGTGAGTGGGACTTGATGTGGGCAGTAGAGTTTTGGATCAGCTAAACTTATGGAGGATAAAGCATGGGAGGCCAACCAGGAGAGTAATAGAATATTTGAATCTGGGGGTGACAAAGGCATGGATGAGGGTTTCAGCAGCAGATGGCCTGAGGCAGGGGCAGAGACAGGCAATGTTACAAGGTGAAACTAGGCGGTCTTTATGATGGACAAGATATGGGGTTGGAAGCTCAGTCTGGGGTCAAATATGATACTGAGGTTGCTAACAGTCTGGTTCAACCTGAAAAATAGTGACCAAGGAGGAGGATGAATCAGTTTCAAAGGTACAGAGTTTGTAACAGGGACAATGGCTTCAGTCTTTCCAATGTTTAACTGGAGGAAATTGTGGCTCACCCATGACTGGATGTTGGACAAGCAGTCTGATAGCACAGAGGCAGTGGAAGTGTTGAACGAGGTGGTGGGGAGGTAGAGCTGGCTGTCGTCAGCATACATATGGAATTACAATATATAAGATGTAGGTTTGTGTCCATAATTTCCCTCCCCCATTTCAAGGCCAATAATCATCCTTTTCATGTGGAAAATTGCCCAGTTATGTCCTGTACAAATCCAATCCGGCCAATTACCGCCCCATCAGTCTACTCTCAATCATCAGCAAAGTGATGGACGGTGTCGTCGACAGTGCTATCAAGCGGCACTTACTCACCAATAACCTGCTCACCGATGCTCAGTTTGGGTTCCGCCAGGACCACTCGGCTCCAGACCTCATTACAGCCTTGGTCCAAATATGGACAAAAGAGCTGAATTCCAGAAGTGAGGTGAGAGTGACTGCCCTTGACATCAAGGCAGCATTTGACCAAGTGTGGCACTAAGGAGCCCCAGTAAAATTGAAGTTAATGGGAATTAGGGGGAAAACTCTCCAGTGGCTGGAGTCATACCTAGCACAAAGGAAGATGGTAGTGGTTATTGGAGGCCAATCATCTCAGCCCCAGGGCATTGCTGCAGAAGTTCCTCAGGGCAGTGTCCTAGGCCCAACCATCTTCAGCTGCTTGATCAATGACCTTCCCTCCATCATAAGGTCAGAAATGGGGATGTTCGCTGATGATTGCACAGTGTTCAGTTCCATTTGCAACCCCTCAAATAATGAAGCAGTCCGAGCCCGCATGCAGAAAGACCTGGACAACATCCAGGCTTGGGCTCATAAGTGGCAAATAACATTCGCACCAGACAAGTGCCAGGCAATGACCATCTCCAACAAGAGAGAGTCTAACCACCTCCCCTTGACATTCAACGGCATTACCATCGCCGAATCCCCCACCATCAACATCCTGGGGGTCACCATTGATCAGAAACTTAACTGGACCAGCCATATAAATAATGTGGCTACAAGAGCAGGTCAGAGGCTGGGTATTCTGCGGCAATTGACTCACCTCCTGACTCCCCAGAGCCTTTCCACCATCTACAAGGCACAAGTCAGGAGTGTGATGGAATACTCTCCGCTTGCCTGGATGAGTGCAGCTCCAACACTCAAGAAGTGCCACACGGAGTGGGATGCATTACAGTCGTCTTGTTGTGCCCTACACAACATCGCACAACTGAGAGGGGTGCCACTGGAGGAGGCCCCATCCACATCTGCCACCTATATTGAGGAGGAGGCCGAGGAGGAGGAGCAACCCATGGGCAGAACAGCGGCTCACCTGACTGCTCACGAGGCCAGGGAGTCACTGATATGTGAACGATTCTCCTAACATCAGACAATGTGAAGAGTCCAGTCCACATCGACTGCTCACGAGGCCAGGGAGTCACTGATATGTGAACGATTCTCCTAACATCAGACAATGTGAAGAGTCCAGTCCA
The DNA here is from genome assembly GCF_035084215.1 of Heptranchias perlo. NCBI lineage: Eukaryota > Metazoa > Chordata > Chondrichthyes > Hexanchiformes > Hexanchidae > Heptranchias > Heptranchias perlo. The sequence continues at coordinate 17,040,423 of NC_090337.1, forward strand.
CATCACCTGGACAGAGAGGCGGCCACACCAGCCCTCTCCTCTGCCTCTGCAAAAAACAGTAGTGTAACTACACTTACACCCCTTGTAGAATGGCCCAATGGGTGGCATCAAGTGTGCGTGTTCGCGGTGGGCCTCATGGTGGGGACTTGTTGCACAGGCCAGTCAGGAATGGGCAGGACGTGGCAGTAGTGGTGATGATAATAATAAGATTTATTGTGAATGTGAAAGAAAACAAATATGGGTGAAAAACATGGCGGATCGTCGGGCACCCTTGTGCATCCCCTTTGTGCTCACGAGGACTTTGCCTTGCGCTTCCTACTGCTTCTACGTGGTGCTTCCCTTGTGGCTGGAGCGGAGGTAGTGGCAGGTTGTTACCAGGGCTGGAGTGCTTCAGCTATGAAGAGAGACTGGGAAGATTGGGTTTGTTTTCCTTGGAGCAGAGGAGGCTGAGGGGGGACATGATTGAGGTGTACAAAATTATGAGGGGCACAGATAGGATGGATACTAAGGAGCTTTTTCCCTTCGTTGAGGGTTCTATAACAAGGGGACATAGATTCAAGGTAAAAGGCGGGAGGTTTAGAGGGGATTTGAGAAAGAACTTTTTCACCCAGAGGGTGGTTGGAGTCTGGAACTCACTGTCTGAAAGGGTTGTGGAGGCAGGAACCCTCACAACATTCAAGAAGCATTTGGATGAGCACTTGAAATGCCATAGCATACAAGGCTACGGACCAAATGCTGGAATATGGGATTAGAGTAGACGGCTTGATGGCCGGCGCGGACAGGATGGGCCGAAGGGCCTCTATCCGTGCTGTATAACTCTATGACTCTAAGCTCGACACCATCCAGGACAAAGCAGCCCGCTTGATTGACACCCCATCCAACACCCTAAACATTCACTCCCTTCACCACCGGCACACAGTGGCTGCAGTGTGTACCATTCACAGGATGCACTGCAGCAATTCGCCAAGGCTTCTTCGACAGCACCTCCCAAATCCGCGACCTCTACCATCTAGAAGGACAAGAGCAGCAGGTACATGGGAACAACACCACCGGCACGTTCCCCTCCAAGTCACACACCATCCCGACTTGGAAATATATCGCCGTTCCTTCATTGTCGCTGGGTCAAAATCCTGGAACTCCCTTCCTCACAGCATTGTGGGAGAACCTTCACCACACGGACTGCAGCGGTTCAAGAAGGTGGCTCACCACCACCTTATCAAGGGCAATTAGGGATGGGCAATAAATGCCGGCCTCGCCAGCAACGCCCACATCCCATGAACGAATAAAAAAAACCACAGTGCATTGGTTTACTGAAATAATAAATAAAGATAAACAGTTACAGAGCATATTTGCTACATATTTACACTATTGCATGGTCAAAGGAAGCAAGTATCTCTTGCATCTGCTAGGAACTGATCTTTGGTCATGATGGTTCAAGGACAGGAAATGGAAAATTTAAGGAGATTGGTTGGTTCACAGCATGCACATCTTTGGCAAGTAAGACACAGGAAGAACTCCCTGCCTCTTCTTCAAAGTCATGATGTGGAGATGCCGGTGATGGACTGGGGCGGACAAATGTAAGGAATCTTACAACACCAGGTTATAGTCCAACAATTTTATTTGAAAATCACAAGCTTTCGGAGCTTACCTCCTTCGTCACTCACCTGACGAAGGACGTAAGCTCCGAAAGCTTGTGATTTTCAAATAAAACTGTTGGACTATAACCTGGTGTTGTAAGATTCCTTACACTTCTTCAAATAGTGTCATGGGATTTTTATATCCACCTGCGAGGGCAGAGAGGGCCTCGGTTTAAAATCTCATCTGAAAGAGATAGCACCTCTGATAGTGCAGCCTCAGTACTGCATTGGAGTGTCAGTTTAGATTTTGTGCTCAGGTCTCTGGAGTGGAATTTGAACCCACAACCTATTGGCTCAGAGGCAAGAGTGCTACAATTCAGCCTCAGTTGACACTGTGAAATGCCAAAACTTGTACTGCAAGAAGGCACCAAAATTGAAAACAGCAGGAAAGAAAATAAGGTAAATCATGCCATAGCAATTTGATCACACCAGCTCGTTATATTGTAAATAAGGGGGTATAAATATGTTGAAAACTTCAATAAAATTCAGATTTTAAAAAGTTATGAAACCAGATCTATCAAGAACTACAAACAGTAGTTACAATCCCTTAGATCTTGCTAGGTTAGAATTTTCTATTACAAAAACATCATATGGCAAAATTATACGCACCACCTGGCACGATTCCTTTCTCATGAGCTGGATTTATATTACAGTCCATGCACGTAAGTTGCCATAGTCACATTATATTGGCTAAACTCATGGGATTTGAAGACACCTGAAACTTGGAGTTCCACCACATATTCACATGACTCTTGGCCTGAATAGTGCAGGATATGCTTTTTAACCTAAACTGGAGTATCACCTGCCAACCTGAGGAAGTAACTGGACTCATTAGTAGGTAGGTATGAGAAGCTGTCTTTACGTATATCATGTGCATTTGGTTATAATGTGTTGAGTCAGCTGTTCATGTCACATGGTAGCCAACAACATGTTGCTTTACCACCAGAATACCACTTTGGTTAGTATTCCATTGATCAACAGTCAGGGCCTGTTACAATTTAGCATCTTTCACACTGCAAACATCCTATCATTACAAGAGTATTACTATTTATATTACAGTGCTGTCACCTTAGTCAGGACTGTCTCCAGCAGCAGCTTTGTTATATAAACGTGGTGGTACGAGTACCTCCAGCTGCATGGAGAAACACTTCAAGAGATGACTCCCTCCCAGGCAACCAGCAAACATGAATGGCTGCAATTGAACCCAATGATGTCACTTTTTCAGGTCACAGGCAGAGGGCATTTCAGCACACCTGTACAGTTTTGCATTCCAGGCCTGTATGCACTTTCCTCCAACAACGAGTAAGGTGCACATTCAGAAATTAAAAAGTTTGAAATGTAACACTGAAGCAACTGTACTTGTACAAGCTCCACATGCACAACTGTTTCAAAGTCACTACTGTGCCTTTTAAAACAGCTGTATTTGCATAAGATTATATGTTTCCGTATTGCCACGGGTGCCCTGAAATCTGCCCTCTAAACTAAATGGAGTGAATTCCAGTAAGCTTTAATAAATTGGAACATAGGAACAGGAGTAGGCCATTCAGCCCCTCGAGCCTGTTCCATCATTCAATTTGATCATGGCTAATGTGAACCTCAATTCCATTTACCCGCCTTTGCTCTGTATCCCTTGATACCGTTACCTAACAAAAATGGAAATGGTTCTACACTACACATAGGACATGAAACAGGCATTGTCACCTTATTTAAGAGTGTTCAGGTACATTCAGTTGCCAAGAAAAATCTGCTCCAATAAAATTCAGTTCGGGTTAAAAGTCTGCTTTGTTAGCCACTATAAGAAGTTTACAATACAGTGCACCCTGTTTTTAATCACGCCACAAATTTTTGCTCTTTTTAAGTGTATATACTTAAAAATAAAACTGTGATACATGCAGTGACAATACCCACTTCTCTGTTTACCAATCCAAATTACAAGGCACTGCACCAAATGACAATGCTCCTTGAACTTGTCGCATGACTTTCGCTATCTATAATATTCCCATTTTTATCATTAAGAAATCCTTATGCGGAGATTCCAAGCTGGAAAACTTTAATTAATGTTTAAAGGTGACATTTCACTTTATTATGCTTAGTAGTTTAGTGTCTTTTTGAAATACCTTAGTGTGTTTTTGGAAACAAGCATCATAAAATCATGTCATGGATTTAAATTGATGTATATTTTACTTACTAATTTATCACATTGCAAAATTGATAATCAGGCAGATGTTAGACGGATATTGGATGGTGTTCAAAGGTTGCAAAGCTGAAGTCGAGCACCATCATGTCCTTATATGGTCAGGAATCTAATTGCAGGAGAACAGGTGGATGGCAGAGTTGTGTGGCTTTCAGGCGACAATGTTACTCAACTATGAGTCAATTGCTCAGTAATTCACTTGTGCATTGATATTATTCAGGTTCCATTATTTTATAGACTGGGTTTTGCTAGTAGGTACAGTCTATGCCTTTCATAACATCACATAATTATCACTACACCATCTTAGTTCTTCTTGTACTGACCTTTTGTAGCAGAAGATTATGTTTAATAGGATAACACTCAAAATTTTATAGATAGACATACATACATGATAGTTTTAGTAATTGTGTATTTTTTTAAAAAGTATGTCTTCCTGTAGACCAATCAATGTAGCATATAATATTGATTATTCTAAAGAAAAATACATACGTTTAAAAAATACACGATTGATAAAACTATGTATCATATAATTCCATGAGCGTTGCAGTAAATCGTAACACAAAAATTCAGATTAGTTAACAATGTAAAATCACAATTTATATCAGTGATTACAGTATGGAGGGCTAACAGTTAATTTGCAAAAATGCAGCAATAATATCTCCTCTTGTCAAAGCATTAGGACTATATGAAAGAAGAGTCCAGGGGTAACGTGAAGTCTGGTAATGTTAATTACTGTCTCAGGGACTGGCTGTTCAAACAATATTTCAGCAAGAGGGTGGTCAATCTATGGAACACATTCCCTTGGGAAGCAGTTAGTATCGATTCATTCAAATGCAAATTCAATAGATTTCATATAGAAAATAACAATTTAGAATACAGTATATGAGTAATTTGAGACATGGCATGTGGTATGTGTAACATGCTTGGAAGGAACAGGTGACTTTGGGCCTTATGTTCCTGAAGTTCTCCATCACTGAGGTTGTCCTTGTCATTTCTGGATCTGTTGCAGATTAACTGACAAAGATTGATTGCTATGATTAGTCAACAACTCCACTACGATTGTATCATGCGACTACCAGGATGGTAGAAGGCAAACTAGGTGGACCTTGGTCTTTTTTCCTGTAACAATTCCTATGTAACTATTGCCCATTTAAGGAAAAATTCAATGAAATGATTTCTGGTTTTCACTATATACAAAACATGGCTTAAATTTGGAATCTCACTACTTTAGAGGATTAGCTATTGTTTTGGGGCAGAAATGAGCCTTCATCTGAAAGCAGGATAGATTAATACAAGCTCATGGTATCAGAAAATTCATGGTAGCTGGCAATCTAAACAATAAAGCCTTCATTAGAACAAGTCCAATCATACCACTGAAACATTACATAATTACAATTAGATCTCAGGACTTCCAGTACAGATCTTAATTCTATAAGAGGTGACAAATCTGATTTACGCATTCTAACCCCTCAGAATATTGAACCATAAAACACTGGCAGGGTTCTAAAATTCAGCATACAGTTAGTTACAAAACCTGTTATGGTATTAAAACATAGACTGACGAGGAGCAGCTATATATGTTTCCACTTTAATTAGTGAATCAAAAACTAATTCCTTTCTTTGGAAACATGGAAGATTAGATTTCTGATGGTAATAGGTATAATACCAATTAAACGTATTCTAAAATGATTTTCCAGAATATGCAGATTAGGTTTTTTGACAAAAAAGGCTTTCCTCTAAAACTCAAATACTAATTTATTAATATTAGACCTTTTCTTTTTAAAAAAAATTATCTAGGATTCAAACAGCTTATCTCAGCAGGAAGTTTTTGAGCAGGCTCATTTTCTGAAAGAACCAGGAGAAAACTAGTCTCAAAGCTCCACTTCAGCTGTGCCATGTTAGCTGATGCAGAAGGTTTGTGTTGAATTTATTGTATGGCTGTTTCAATTCAACAGTTCAGGATTTTTAAACACTATTTCTTTTTCAACAGTTGTATCATAATATCTTAGTATGGTCTAGCACAGGAGGTCACCATTCGGCCCATCATACTTGTGCTGGCTCGTTGAAAGAGCTATTCAGTTAGTCCCACTCCCCTAATCTTTCACCATAGCCCTGTAATTATTTTCCCTTCAAGTATTTATCCAATTCCCTTTTCAAAGTTATTATTGAATTTGCTTCCACCACCCTTTCAGGCAGTGCATTCCAGATCAGGATGTCGCACTGCGTAAAAAAATGTTCCCTCATGTCGCCTCTGGTTCATTTGCCAATCACCTTAAATCTATGTCCTCTGGTTACCGACTCTTCTGCCGCTGGAAACAGTTTCTCCTTATTAAAACCATTCATGATTTTGAACACCTCTATCAAATCTCCCCTTAATCGTCTCTATTTTAAGGAGAACAATCCCAGCTTAGCCAATCGCTCCTCTATATGCTGTATGATTCTTTGTACTATTAATTCCTGTGATCTTAGACTCCACGTTTTGATTACACCTTGGATGTTTTTCTACATTAAAGGTGATTTACATATAGGCAAATTGTTGTTGACATCTCTCCAGCTGGGTTGACATGGTCAGGGCTCTCCACATGGTACTAGTGTGCTGAACATCCACCCAACTGTGCTCTGAATTAGTTTTTGCAGGGTAACTAGTCTCTCTGCAAAACTCCACTGTGCTTGAAATTACTGCAGCAGGTCTCCTACTCCAACACTGTCTAGTCCCCTGACCCAGTTTGTATTGGGGAAACCATCAACAGCATCAGTACCCACCACAGCTGTCTGGGCTGATTCTGCATCAGCTTGCCAGGCCTTGCCTTGTAACTGCACAGGCTTCCTGTATATTACCATTCAAATTGTTCCAACAACATATCAGCAATCATGCTAAGACACCTACTTTTTATCCAAATGTCCAAAATACACAATCTAATCTCACTTGGCTAAGGCTACTTTCTTTGCTCCCAAAGATGCAATTAATGCATTTTACCACTGTATCACCTTGGCATATGTATTTGTTACCAATCATTGCTACGTAGATTATGGAATACTTATATTTAATATTTCACAATAAAATTTAAGGCTTAATTACAAGGAGTACTCTATATTATATTGCAGCTGCCGATTTGAATAGGGCTTTTACTAAGTTAGATGTTTCATGTGCATGAGTATACTATACTCAAAAAAACAGTACTGTGCTTTAAACTTAAATCCTTAAGGATGCTATCCAGGTGCTCTTACAGTTCTGTTAAATAAACAGTTTAAACTTAGGAGAAAAAAAAAATGTCGGTTTAACCACAGGTCAGAACGAACACTGCAAGGGCACCCAAAATACTTTAGATCCGTTCCAAAAAATGGAATGCATTTGGATTTTAATTTTGCAAAAATTAGGATACTTCCCACAATCATTACTGGTAGAGAAAAGAATCGCTGCAATGAACCATGGGTCGTTATAACTGAAAAGTTTTATGAAATAATTAATTCTGCAACACTGAATGAACAAATATTTTATTTAAAAATGAAACAAGAGTAAAAATCATAAATTTATTTTACATTTAAAAACTCTGATTCCTGTCAGCTTAGTTTTATAGCAAGATTGGTGTAACATTAATACCGAACTCAATCCAAGATCGGAGATGCAAACTAAGAAAATTGGTCACCAACAATAGTCTGACTCGTGCCAAAATTGACCAAAATTCGACCTCCAAAGTTTTTAAAAACACTTCAATCCAACGACTAAAAGTAGTCTAATTCCTCCGAGGGAAAAGCATACAAAGTTTATTGAACAATTCCATAATTGGTGAAAAAACATTCAGCTCAAATAGATATCAACTTGCCTATAGTTGCCGTTTTCATAGAACGGCAGTCTCTCACGTTACAGAACTAAACCGCAAATTCCACACGCCAATAATATAACTTTATATTTATGTAGATTATGAAGTATTAAAAAAAAATTGTAAATCTACATTACTTACGGGGTGAATCTGCTCCGCTCCTTAAAGCAGGTTGTGCATGAGGCTGCCGCAGCGCTACTTCGGGAGTGGCAGTATTGTGATGTCACTTTATTGACAGCCCGCCCGATTATCCAGGTGCTCCCTTCGCTGCAAACAGGGAGCGTCAATCAAATTAGGGAGCCAATCAAATGGGGAGGTGGGGTTACAGGTAAGACAATGTTCGGGGGGAGGGGCCATGACGCTTGCAGAACACATAGCAACGGTTGCTATGGCCAGCGAAGGACGCTCACGCAGGTGGAATGTCGAACAAAAACAAGTGGTGCTCGGCGAGCCAGACATCTTGTCTCAACTTTTCAGGCCCATGTGGGCAACTATTGGACAAAATGTGGGCAAAAGAACAAAAATGCACGATGCAACCATAAGTAAAAGTAGAAAATGCTCAACATGTCCAATAGGTTCATCATTATTTGAACGAAAAAGACAGGTTAAAGTTTGGCGTGCAATTCCTCATCTGAGCAGGCACCCTCATTTCTAAGTGTCAACTTGGCTCAGCTGGTAGCTATTCCTCTATGAACCAGATGGTTGAAGGTTTAAGCACCAGCCCCTAGGACTTGAGCCTAGGCTGATGGGTCAGTATTGAGAAAGTCCTGCATTGTCTGAGGTGCCATTTTAGGAGGAGGTAGAAGATCCCCTGGTACTATTCAAAGAAGAGCAAGAAGTTCTCCTGGTGCCTGGCTAACATTCATCATTCGACCCGCAACCAAAAAAGATTATTTATTTATTTGATTTGCCCTTTGTGGAACTTGTGTGCAAATTGGATGTTGTATTTGCCTACAAAATCACAATGACTGCACTTCATAGTAATTTGTTGGTTGTGTCGTGCTTTGTGAGATCCTGAGGACATGATGTGAATATACTATATAAATGGAAGTTATTTCAGATTTTCAGCAATCACATTTTTTATCTGTATTAAGTAATCATTTTGTTCTATATACAGAAAACATTAAATACCAAACACGTTCGGGATATGCAGCAGGTCAGTTTGCATCTGTAAAGATAAAAGACAAGTTAACATTTCAGGTATATACTCTTCTTCAGAACTGCATTTTGAAGGACATTCAACCCATTAAACTCCCTCTACGTGATTGGAATATCTATTGTTTCCCCTCCCCCACCCCACCATTGTCTATTATTTTCAACTTTATTAAAATAATTGCTTATCAGAGTATCATAGTAGTTACAGCACAGGAGGAGGCCATTCGACCATCGTGCCAGTGCCAGCTCTTTGACAGCTATCCAATTAAACCCATTCCCCTGCTCTTTCCCCATAGCCGATAATTTTTTTTCCCTTCAAGTATTTATCCAATTCCCCTTTGAAAGTCACTATTGAATCGACATCCACCACCCTTTCAGGCAGTGCTTTCCCACATCGTTATCTTTTAGTTTTAAGTTCTGATAAAGGATCTACACCAAAATATTATATTGTCTTTTCTCTTTACAGATGTTGATTGACTATCTGTATATTTTCAGCATTTTCTGTTCAGTTTTATTTCAGATTTCCAGCACTTGCAAGCTTTTTCTTTTTATTTGGACATTAAAGCCCCAATTTTAACCTAACCCTCCCAATATCAATAGGACAGATCCAATTCTACTTTCCACTGAAGTCCAATCCGAATCAACCCCATTCCTGCCGGGCAGGTTACGTAAAAATAAGGGCTTAAATGTCTGTTTTCAGAAAATAACTGTAGTGTCTTCATTTGATTTCTATTTTGCATGTCACCATAATGGTATCTTCTAAGAATTTTGGAAAGTTGGTAAATCTGTATGTAAATAAGTTTATATCACACATGTGTGCTTACAGCAGAGGTTTATCGTCAGTGGTTTAAAAATCTAGGCCATGATTACTTTTGAATATCTGTACACACTTCAGCCACCTTTCAACAACAGCAACAACAACTTACATTTATATAGCACCTTTAACGTAGTAAAACATCCCAAGGCACTTCACAGGAGTGTTATCAAACAAAATTTGACACCGAGCCACATAAGGAGGTATTAGGACAGGTGACCAAAAGCTTGGTCAAAGAGATAAGTTTTAAGGAGTGTCTTAAAGGAGGAGAAAGAGGTAGAGTGGTGGAGAGGTTTAGAGAGGGAATTCCAGAGCTTCCCACTGTAGTCAGCCCCAGAGTATACTTACCGTGTATTTCTTTCTTTGAATCTCTCCTTGTCTGTAGCTCTTCTGTTTTCTTTACTCTGCATGATCTTGGCAGTCTCTCTGAGCCTTGCACGCCTTTGGGGAGGAGGTGGGGACTTGAGTAGAGGGCATATTAGTCCTTGTAGAGGGGAAGAAAATCAGGGAGAGAGACACTCCTAGACCACTGTCTTTTGCCTTCTAACAGCTAGCTCACGATGCAAATGTCAATCCCACCTTCCAACCAAGGAAGAATAGTGACCCATCAGAACAGGGACCTGAGAAGAAAATAGAAGGATTGATAATCTTACGAAATAAAACCAAAAAATTAAATTTGACACTTCACTAGTTGCCAGTACGCACGAGAAAGATCACAATTACAATACTGCTAACCTTCTCTACATTATTCCTAAATTTATTCTCCATGTTTCATAATAGAGATAACATTGTCAGTAAGTGCATACTTAGTACTATTTACAAAGAATGTTATAACATCTAGTGGCAGCAGACTGGTACTGCATAATTTCTTTTGTTCATATTATGTACTAAACATTTTAAGGAATGGAAAGAGAAAAAGTCCATTGAACCTGCTCCTTCAAACATGTAAGCCCCAAAATTGAAGGCTCTATTGTGGGCATGGGGATCTGGCCAAATGCAAACTGAGGTATCAGTCACACGGAGGCACGCGCCCAAGTTGCTGCATGCCACACCTTGTAGGAGTCAAAAAGGGGTCAATGGTAGGCTGTACTGTTGGCCAGTGTTGGCCTCCTTGCAAAGGAAGAGTTACAATAAAGAGATCCTACATCAAAATTCAAATTGTTAGGGTGAGCCATTTTTGCGTCTTAACATTGTTTACCAAATTTTTTAACCACATTGCAGCAAAGTGCTGAGAATGGAAATTACTTTGGGATTCCTGTCACGCTTTATGATTTATATCAGGAAGAGAGTAACAATGTGCTTTGTGTTATGATCACACCCATCAGTAGACCTGGACCTGCATTTGCAGGATCTGGCACTTATACCTGGGCATGTCAGAGGAGACCTGTTTTCACTGATGTTGTCATTGAGTTATACCATCTGGTGAAGGCTGACTTGCAATCAACTTCTCAAAAAGGGACAGCTCTTCCTGTGAAGTTTACCACAGCATTTAACTTTTATGCTACCAGATTGTTGCAAGTGACCACAGAGGATACCTGCCACATCAGCAAGCACGCAGTCCATAGATGTATCAGGTAAGTGACAGACACTAGCCCAGAAATTTGTTGGCGTCATGCCCATTTTTTGGGTGCTAAATGGGCACGCTCATTATGAGCCGCAAGTGCGCCACCCATTATAACAATGTAGGCAAAAAAGTAGGTAACCAGGGACCATGCCTGGAACAGACATTAGGCCCTTTGCATATACAAATAAGGCAGGCCGGCACAAATGAATTTCTAGATCATTGTGTTTGATACAGACATCATTTTCATCACATTCGCTGTGGAGCAGGGGTATCAGCTGAATGGGGCACATAACTTTCACCAGATACCAGGATTCCCAAGAGTACAGGGTAAATGGCACCCAAGTGGGCATCAGTATTCCTCATATCACCCCCTTGGCCTACATGATCAGAAAGGGTTTCCATTTATTGTGCACGTGGTGTTTGACCATAGTAACATCATAATGCAAATCAATGCTTTCATTATGTGGCAGTACATGATGCTTGCATTGTTGGAGGGCTCTCATAAATTGGTAGGGTAACCAACTCTGGTTGGACATGTTCCTGGATGTTTGATCACGTGGCGCTTGATCATGTGACACTTGCCTGCAGTTTGAAAATGTTATTGCATTTGCTTTATAAAGATTGGATCCCCTGTAGTTGAGTGTCTTTGGTTCACGTGAGACGATAAAAAATGTTTTTACTCACTGGCAAGGGCAGACTGGGAATGGGAAATTTCCCAAGTGCCCCCATGAATGGTTCCCCACCACCTCTGGAGACGCGCTCTCTGATCCCCCACCATCCCCAAGAGTTGCATTCTCTCTGATCCCCCAATGCCTCCAAGAAATCGAAGGTGGTCAATTCTTTATAATCTCAACAAAAAAGGCATTTGCATCTACATCATACTTGCGAGGCCTGCTTGCATAGTAATATGACCTTTTAAAAAGTTTTACTAAACTTCATTTTACAATTGTACATGTCAGTGTTCCACATAGTACAAGCTAAAATTTGGCAATATGCAAACCGCAGTAGTAACCTCAGTTTTTGAAGAGTTAAGTTAGTTATTGTCCATGTACATGTATATCAAAAGAACCAGAGGGGAGATGAGGAAAACATTTTTTACATAGTGAGTTGTTATGATCTGGATTGCACTGCCTGAAAGAGTAGTGGAAGCAGATTCAATAGTAACTTTCAAAAGAGAATTGGATAAATACTTGCAAAGGAAACATTTGCAGGGGTATGGGAAAAGAGCAGGGGAGTGGAACTAATTGAATGACTTCTTCAAAGAGCCAGCACAGGCACAATGGGTCGAATGGCCTCCTTCTGTGCGATATGATTCTATGATCAACAGTTAACCACTATGCACACAATGTCCACAAGATGGAGTCCATGTCTTTCTTTCACAATATATTTTATAATTGTAACTTTAAAAGTTTACGTTTGTATGATGTGTATTGAATAAATTGTGCTCTTAATGATAGGCCTATAACATAAACACTTGTAAATTATTAAGCCCTACATCATATGTTCATGCAGTGTCTATATTTCATTGTTCCTCAATGCATACACTGTATATATACAATATACAAAACTATTCCAATGTTAGATTTGCTGTCCAAATCTGGAGATCAAATCAAACATGCAGGAGAAGGTCAGAGACGGAGGCATCAGGTAATTGGGTCTATGAGGAATGTCTGTCCAGCCAGTTACTGTTTAGGATCAGGAGACAAGTATGATATTACCCTACAAAGGGTAACTAATATATGCCATAACAAAGTTTATGAAATATCTGTAATCTTGTCACAGGCTTTTCCTTGATTGCCTTTCTGTATCCTAATATTTCTAATTAATATATGTGAAGGATGCATGTAGAATCGTAAAATCACGGAAGGAGGCCATTCGGCCCATCGAGTCCGCACCGGCTCTATCCAAGAGCAATCCAGCTAGTCCCACTCCCCCACCCTTTCCCTGTAGCCTCGCAATTTTTTTCCTTTCAAGTACTTATACAGTTCTCTTTTGAAGGCCATGATTGAATCTGCCTCCACCACCCCCTCAGGCAGTGCATTCCAGATCCTAACCACTCGCTGTGTAACAAAGTTTTTCCTCATGTCACCTTTGGTTCTTTTGCCAATCACCTTAAATCTATGTCCTCTGGTCCTTGACCCTTCCGCCAATGGGAATAGTTTCTCTCTATCTACTCTGTCTAGACCCTTCATGATTTTAAATACCTCTATCAAATCTTCTCGCAACCATCTCTGTTCCCAGCTTCTCCAGTCTATCCAAGTAACTAAAGTCCCTCATCCCTGGAATCATTCTAGTAAATCTCTTCTGCACCCTCTCTAAGGCCTTCACATCTTTCCTGAAGTGCAGTGCCCAGAACTGGACACAATACTCCAGTTGTGGTCGAACCAGTGTTTTATAAAGGTTCATCATGACTTCCATACTTTTGTACTCTATGCCTCTATTTATAAAGCCCAGGATCCCGTATGCTTTTTTAACCGCTCTCTCAACCTGCCCTTCCACCTTCAATGATTTGTGCACATATACCCCCAGACCTCTCTGTTCCTGTACCCCTTTTAGAGTTGTGCCCTCTAGTTTATATTGCCTCTCCTCGTTTTTCCTTCCGAAATGTATCACTTCGCATTTTTCTGCGTTAAATTTCATCTTCCACGTATCCACCCCATGCCATCAGCCTGTCTATATCCTCTTGAAGTCTATCACTATCTTCCTCACTGTTTACTACCCTTCCAAGTTTTGTGTCATCTGCAAATTTTGAAATTGTACCCTGTACATCCAAGTCCAAGTCATTAATATATATCAAGAAAAGCAGTGGTCCCAGCACTGACCTCTAGGGAACACCACTATACACCTCCCTCCAGTGCGAAAAACAACCGTTCATCACTATTCTCTGTTTCCCATCCCTTAACCAATTCTGTATCCATGTTGCTATTGCCCCCTTTATTTCATGGGCCGCAATCTTGATGATAGGCCTACCATGCGGCACTTTATCAAACACCTTTTGAAAGTCCATATACACCACATCAACTGCATCGTCCTCTTCTACCCTCTCTGTACCTCATCAAAAAACTCTATCAGGTTAGTTAAAACATGATTTGCCTTTAACAAATCCGTGCTGGCTTTCCCTAATCAATCCACCCTCTTCCAAATGACTGTTAATTCTGTCCCGGATTATCATTTCTAAAAGTTGCCCCACCACTGAGGTTAAACTGACTGGCTTATAATTGCTAGGTTTATCCTTACACACTTTTTTGAACAAGGGTGTAACATTTACAATTCTCCAGTCCACTGGCACCACCCCCGTATCTACGGATTTTTTTTTTATTCGTTCACGGGATGTGGGCGTCGCTGGCAAGGCCGGCATTTATTGCCCATCCCTAATTGCCCTTGAGAAGGTGGTGGTGAGCCGCCTTCTTGAACCGCTGCAGTCCGTGTGGTGACGGTTCTCCCACAGTGCTGTTAGGAAGGGAGTTCCAGGATTTTGACCCAGCGACAATGAAGGAACGGCGATATATTTCCAAGTCGGGATGGTGTGTGACTTGGAGGGGAACGTGCAGGTGGTGTTGTTCCCATGCGGCCTGCTGCCCTTGTCCTTCTAGGTGGTAGAGGTCGCGGGTTTGGGAGGTGCTGTCGAAGAAGCCTTGGCGAGTTGCTGCAGTGCATCCTGTGGATGGTGCACACTGCAGCCACAGTGCGCCGGTGGTGAAGGGAGTGAATGTTTAGGGTGGTGGATGGGGTGCCAATCAAGCGGGCTGCTTTATCTTGGATGGTGTCGAGCTTCTTGAGTGTTGTTGGAGCTGCACTCATCCAGGCAAGTGGAGAGTATTCCATCACACTCCTAACTTGTGCCTTGTAGATGGTGGAAAGGCTTTGGGGAGTCAGGAGGTGAGTCACTCGCCGCAGAATACCCAGCCTCTGACCTGCTCTCGTAGCCACAGTATTTATATGGCTGGTCCAGTTAAGTTTCTGGTCAATGGTGACCCCCAGGATGTTGATGGTGGGGGATTCGGCGAAGGTAATGCCGTTGAATGTCAAGGGGAGGTGGTTAGACTCTCTCTTGTTGGAGATGGTCATTGCCTGGCACTTATCTGGCGCGAATGTTACTTGCCACTTATCAGCCCAAGCCTGGATGTTGTCCAGGTCTTGCTGCATGCAGGCTCGGACTGCTTCATTATCTGAGGGGTTGCGAATGGAACTGAAAACTGTGCAGTCATCAGCGAACATCCCCATTTCTGACCTTATGATGGAGGGAAGGTCATTGATGAAGCAGCTGAAGATGGTTGGGCCTCGGACACTGCCCTGAGGAACTCCTGCAGCAATGCCCTGGGGCTGAGATGATTGGCCTGCAACAACCACTACCATCTTCCTTTGTGCTAGGTATGACTCCAGCCACTGGAGAGTTTTCCCCTTGATTCCCATTGACTTCAATTTTACTAGGGCTCCTTGGTGCCACACTCGGTCAAATGCTGCCTTGATGTCAAGGGCAGTCACTCTCACCTCACCTCTGGAATTCAGCTCTTTTGTCCATGTTTGGACCAAGGCTGTAATGAGGTCTGGAGCCGAGTGGTCCTGGCGGAACCCAAACTGAGCATCGGTGAGCAGGTTATTGTTGAGTAAGTGCCGCTTGATAGCACTGTCGACGACACCTTCCATCACTTTGCTGATGATTGAGAGTAGACTGATGGGGCGGTAATTGGCCGGATTGGATTTGTCCTGCTTTTTGTGGACAGGACATGCCTGGGCAATTTTCCACATTGTCGGGTAGATGCCAGTGTTGTAGCTGTACTGGAACAGCTTGGCTAGAGGCGCAGCTAGTTCTGGAGCACAAGTCTTCAGCACTACAGCTGGGATGTTGTCGGGGCCCGTAGCCTTTGCTGTATCCAGTGCACTCAGCCGTTTCTTGATATCACGTGGAGTGAATCGAATTGGCCGAAGACTGGCTTCCGTGATGGTGGGGATATCGGGAGGAGGCTGAGATGGATCATCCACTCGGCACTTCTGGCTGAAGATGGTTGCAAACGCTTCAGCCTTGTCTTTTGCACTCACGTGCTGGACTCCGCCATCATTGAGGATGGGGATGTTTGCAGAGCCTCCTCCTCCCGTTAGTTGTTTAATTGTCCACCACCATTCACGACTGGATGTGGCAGGACTGCAGAGCTTTGATCTGATCCGTTGGTTGTGGAATCGCTTAGCTCTGTCTATAGCATGTTGCTTCCGCTGTTTAGCATGCATGTAGTCCTGAGTTGTAGCTTCACCAGGTTGGCACCTCATTTTTAGGTACGCCTGGTGCTGCTCCTGGCATGCTCTTCTACACTCCTCATTGAACCAGGGTTGATCCCCTGGCTTGTTGGTAATGGTAGAGTGAGGAATATGCCGGGCCATGAGGTTACAGATTGTGCTGGAATACAATTCTGCTGCTGCTGATGGCCCAAAAGATTATGGCCAGTACCTTCGCAATTTCCACCCTTACTTCCCTCAGCAACCTAGGATGCATCCCATCCGGACCGGGTGACTTAAATACTTTAAGTACAGCTAGCCTTTGAAGTACCTCTTCTTTATCAATTTTTAGCCCATCCAGTATCTCAACTCTATCTTCCTTTTCTGAGAATCTGGCAGCATCTTCTTCCTTGGTAAAGACAGATGCAAAGTACTCATTTAGTACCTCAGCCACCCCCTCCATGAATAAATCTCCTTTATGGTCCCTAATCGGCCCCACTCCTCCTCTTACTACCCGTTTGCTGCACATGCTTGTAGAAGACTTTTCGATTCCCTTTTATGTTGGCCGTCAGTCTATTCTCATATTCTCTCTTTCCCCTCTTATTTCCTTTCTCACTTCCCTTCTGAACTTTCTATATTCTGTGCAAGAATCACAAGATAATAAATTGATCTGAAGTGAATAGATACTTAGCATTTTCATGAGTACAAAGAGGAGTCTTTTATCTTCCCCATGCAAAAATATGATCTAAACTGATGACATCTGCCCTGTATGTATTAAAAAAAGTCCGCCTCCATTTTTTCTTTTCCCTCCCCACTTTTCTTGTCTTTCAGTGGTAGCACTCTCGCCTCTGAGTCAAAAAATCGTGGATTCAAGCCCCATCCCAGAGACGAGAGTGCATAATCCAGGCTGGCACTTTAGTGCAGTATTGAGGGAACGCTGAACTGTCAGAGGTGCCATCTTTTGGATGAGACATTAACCCGAAGTCCCGTCTGCCCTCTCAGGTGGCTGTAAAAGATCCCAAGGCACTATTCAAAGAAGAGCAGGGGGATTCTCCCGATTTTCTGGCCATCATTTATGCTTCACCCAACACCTAAAACAGATTATCTGGTCATTATTTCATTGCTGTTTGTGGGACCTTGCTGTGTGCAAATTGGCTGCCGCATTTTCTACATTACAACATTGACTACACTTCAAAAATACTCAATTGGCTGTAAAGTGCTTGGAGATGTCCTGATGCCCTGAATGGTGCAATATAAATGCAAGTTTGTTCTTCCTTTCTTTCATTTTTTTCTCTCACTGACCTCATTGTATTCTCTCAAAGTGGTTTCTTCTTTCTTCTGTTTATATAGAATTGCATAGAATTTACAGTACAGAATCAGGCCATTGGTCCAACAGATCTATGCCAGTGTTTATGGTCCACATGAGCCTCATCCCACCTTACTTTACCTCACCATATCAAGATATCCTTCTATTCCTTTCTCCCTCATGTACTTATCTAGCTTTCCCTTAAATCCATCTATGCTTTCGCCTCAACTACTCCATGTGGTAGCAAGTTCCACATTCCAACCACTCTCTAAGTAAAGAAGGTTCTCCTGAATTCCCTACTGGATTTATTGGTGACTATCTTATATTTATGGCCCCTAGTTTTGGATTTCCCCACAATTGGAAACATCTTTTCCATGTCTACCCTGTCGAACCCCATCATAACTTTAAAGACTTTTATCAGGTCACCTCTCAGCCTTCTCTTTTCTAGAGAAAAGAGCGCCAGCCTTATCAGTCTTTCCTGATGGTTATAACCTTGCAGTTCATCCGTGTAAATCTTTTTTGCACCTATTCTAGTACTTCTATATCCATTTTGTAATATGGAGACCAGAACTGTGCACAGTATTCTAAGTGTGATCTAACCAAGGTTCTATATAAGTTCAACATAACTTCTCTGCTTTTGAATTCTATGCCTCTAGAAATGAACCCCAGAGCTTTGTCTGCATTGCTTATGGTTTTGTTAACCTGCGCTGCTACTTTTAATGATTTGTGAATCTGTACCCCTCGATCCTTTTGCGCCTCTACCCCATCTAAACTCATATTTTCCAAGGAGTATGTGGTCTCCTTTTTCCTTTCACCAAAATGCACCACCTCACACTTACCCACATTGAAATTAATTTGCCATTTACACGCCCATTCTGCAAATTTGTTAATGTCCTCTTGTACTTTGTCACAGTCTTCCTCAGTATTAACTATACCCCTCAACTTGGTGTCGTCCACAAATTTTGAAATTGTCCTTCCTATTCTGAGTCCAAGTCATTTATGTAAATGGTGAACAACACTGGTCCCAGCACTGATCCCTGTGGAACACCACTTCCCACTCTCTGTCAGTCTGAGTAACTAACTTTAACCCCTACTGTCTGTGTTCTGTTTTGTAGCCAATTTGCTATCCATTCTGCTACTGGTCCGCTGACTCCACATGCTCTGACCTTAGTCACGAGTCTACTATGTGGTACCTTACCAAAAGCTTTTTGAAAGTCCAGGTATATTACATCTACTACATTACCTTTGTCTACTCTTTCTGTTACTTCTTCAAAAATTCAATAAGGTTGGTCAAGCATGGCCTTCCCTTTTGAAGTCCGTGCTGACTATTCTTTATTATATTTTTGGCTTCTAGATGTTTTCTATTACATCTTTGAGTAAAGATTCCATTATCTTTCCTACCACTGATGTTAAGCTAACTGGTGGTCCAGTTCCCTGGATTTGTTCTATCTCTCTTTTTGAATATAGGAATAATATTAGCATTGTTTATCTTTGCCCTTTAGTTTTCCATTTATATTTTTTCACAATTAAATACAATGGAATAAATTGTGCAACTCAGCCTCCAACTTTCCCTCTAACTCGGTGGAGAACTTGCCACCTGCTCAGCACCTTTTGTGACATCACAAAAGCAAGTGTTCTGGCAACAGCAAGTGTACATAACAGCTGTGTGGAATGTCCAATCTGTCACTCCCTGCTCATTTGCCTCAAGATGCTGACCATCGCAATCTTGCTGAAAACAATCTTTTTTTTAAACTCGTGCATCGATGTGTATATTCTGTTTACACATCTGAATAAAAAGTAGAATCATGAACAGCCAGCTCAATAAGGAGAAAGAGATTTTATCGAACTTTTCCTCTAAATTATTATTGGTAATGGTAATAACAGTCAATTATCAGTAAGATGCCTAGCAGAAGGAACTCCGCTTTCCTTGTGTGTGAAGATGTGCCCTATGGAATGCGTGAGTGCTTCATAGTTTCAAGATACCGAAGGCCGAATTCCACTGTAATGGAGTGTTTGCGTTCCATCTTTCTCCCAACAAATGAAACATTTAACTTTTGGACTCATTACATCCCGTTGCTTTTCTTTCTGTATAAGTTTTATCATTTCCTTTTCAAGAATATGGAGTTTAGCTATGATCATCCATTTCTTTTGCCGATGTGGTGCTTTGCCTTTGGTGTCTCAGTGGTCTTAGCTGAGAGCTGTGCCGCCCATGTATTTAACTGTCTGTCACTACAGATACGTGAAACCTTCTACTACATGGATTATGTTGCCTGGAACTTTTATGGGTTTGGATCTGCAATCGCCTGTTGTTATTATATATTCCCACTACTGACTGTGATGAATCCTACTCTGGTGACTCAGTTGCTGGAACAGAATGGACGATGTACAGAATACAGTATTTTGGTCAAGTTATACTCTGTTTTATGTATTCCTGTAACATTCTTATTGCTCATTTTTTGCACCATTGCTATTTGCAAAAGTTATCTTGATTGGGCACGGTATCGCTACGTGATTAGAGCAATTGTGTTTGCCATACCACTTAGTGTGACAGTGCCCATAGCCATAGATACAGTTTTTTTTGAACTTTACCGAAAAAATCCAATCATATTTTTTCATTTTTGTAGACAACGCACATGGCTACTGTTGGCAATTGTTTTCAACGTGAGCAGAATTCCAGAGAGGATTTGGCCAGGCCAATTTGATGTTATAGGACAGAGCCATCAGTGGTTCCATCTATTTAGTTTCCTGACTATTTATGATCAACTGTGCTATTTTGAATATGGATTTAATAGTTTGGTTAAGTCTCCATCAACCTTCCCACTGTTTGCTGACACAATGGGGGCAATGTTGCTTTTGTTAGTTAGCTTTGCATTGGTGATTAAAAGATTTGCTAAGTATCCACCTGCTTGTGTACAAAATTAATAAAATATTAAACTTTGATGATATGGGTGACATGAAGATTGTGAACCTAACAAATCTTGCCTACTTCCAGGAACACCGCAATTGTTTCTTTCATTTGACCAAAAATGGAACATCTATTAAAATTATGAGATCCCAGAGGCAAGGAGATGCCCATTTAGATGGAAACCATGCACGAAAATTTTAATCAGCATAGGTCAAAATAATTTAGGATTTTGTTTGGTTTGGAAGTGCAAGCTTGATGGGCCAAATGCCTTTCCTTATCCCATGACTCCTTATAGTCATAGAGATTCATTCCTTTTGCGCAGTGTTCCTTTTATCTCACTTATCTTGCCCCCCTTAACAGAATTTCATTACCAAATTTCTTTCCTTAGAATGCAATCTGTCCCATTCCTTTTATTTTAAAGTATGAGTGCTGAGTCTTGGCAGGCTATTCAACCACAGGGAATATCAGAACTGAGCCCAACTGGCCTTTCCTCTGACCAGATCATAAATAATTATAAGAACAACTATTATTTTTATAACTGTTCATTATTCATTGTTTATTCACATTAAAACCAGATTGAATCATAAAGTTAACTTCAGAAGGGAAGGGATACTCAAGGTGAGAACTATTGGCGCATGTTACTTGAGGTATTGGAGCAGGAGAAATATCATGGGTTTTTTGTGAACAGGTCACTAAAATCATTACCTCAATGTACCCAGGCTTTTAAAAAAGCAAACAGAATGTTGTATAGCAAAGGATATAACATATAAATCCAGAGAGGTAATTTTAAAATTGTATTTGGTCCTGGTGAGACCACATTTGGAGTACTGCATGCAGTTTTGGTCTCCCTGTTTCAAAAAGGATAATCAAAAAGGAGGGGGTACAGAGAAGGGCTACATAGTTGAACCCAGGCCTTAAGAGAATGACTACCCTGGGACTTTCCTCTCTTGAAAAGAAAAAACGGTGAGGGGATATAATGGAAGTATTCAAAATTATGAAAGGTCTGGCCAATTTGGATCCAAGTAAGCTTTTCTGCAGTTGTACGGAATTTTTATTAAAAGGGTGGTAAATGTGTGAAACAGATTATCGGCACAGGTGGTGGAACAAGAAACCTTAATAGGTTTCAAGAAGAAACTAAAAAGTTCTCGTCAACAAATGGGATTTAGAGTTATTAGAAATACACCAAAGGAATACAGTGGATGGATGGCTCGATGGGCCGAAGGTCTTCTCCGGCCTGAAACTGTTAAGATGTTATTACATATTTTAATTTTGTTTTAGATTATTTATAATGGTGCCCATATTTTAATATGGCACTTTGTCATGTTAATGACTTGTGAATAAAAAATGAAGCTTGCTCCAATGTGTATTTTTAAACCCACACTGAGGAAGATGGAGTTTACACTGCAGTCTGGGATCTGCAGTTCGGGTGTGAAACTATCAGTTACTGGGGGTTTCACCTCAGCATCTCCAGAGCAATCCATTCAAAGATCACTGACAACAATTTCTGTTCTTGCACCAACTTCGGCATTACAGCAGAGCAGAAATATTTGCTAAAACTGATATGTAAATGCACCCTTAATCTCTTTGTATTTTCTGTTGCAGTATATCAGCATTCTTCTGGACTCCATAGCAAAACGTTGGCCCAGATTTTGCTGCAAAAATAACGGCGTCTGACCGGCATAAGCCGTTATTAATGCACAGATCGGCCAGCAATACGTGGTGAGGAAGAGATGCCCTGTGAATTGCGAATTGCTAAAAGTTGCAGGCCTATTTGCGCCGCTCCACCGTTAGCTTTGCGAAAACAGCATCTCGTACTTAACATCCCTGTGATTTTCATGAAGTTGCTGCATTTGCACATTAATTGCCCATTAAACTTGCCACTGAAAGTTGTCTAGTAATTAACAGCATAAGTACCTTTTTAATGACATGATAATTGTTAATGCCTGCCAATCAACCTCTATTGTCTAGAAAGTGAACAATTATAATTGTAGATTCTCATTCCTTCAGGTTGTGAATTGCTTTAGAATTTAAAACTGTCAAATTAAAAAAAATCTTACTTTCCTTTGTCTCTTTTTTCTCTCTTAATCCAATCTTTCTTTCCCTCTTTATTTCTCTTTCTGTACCTAATTTAACTCTAATTCACGCTCCTTCTCAGTCCTTTCTCTGTTTATTTCTCAATTATTTAATCTGATTGGTTAAGGAGATACACCATTTGTCTCTTTGTTCATCAAGGTCCCAGATGCCCGGTTATCATCGCCGCGTCGTAATCAGCTCGCACTTCCAGCTACTTTGTGAGCAAAAATTTTTTAAACCTAAACATGCACGACCAAGTCTATCTCATAGGGCACACCGCGAGATGTTACGCTCCAGCAAAATCTGGGCCAATGGTTAGTGGATCAGTGTTGCTCAGTGTTGCTCAAACTGCTGCTCCCTAGTTTCTGTTGCTGTTCTGGCTCATTTGTTGGTGATGCTTTGTCTTTCTCGACTGACCACAGCTTTTCCAACCCACTTCCTCACATATCCCAGACTTCTTCAATCTACCTACTCATAGACCCTAGACACATCTTGAGTTCAAGAGCCTCGTATCATTTGCAGTTTGTACAGAGAAACCGCAGTTACACCGTGCTTCCTGCATTGGTGCAACGTACAAAGAACATCACACAGACATGGTAAAATTGCCCCATTAGAGTTTATTGTGCTAATGTAGAGGCTGCGCGGACTAGGGTAAAATGTGTGCATATTATATAAACAGAGCTGCCTTCAAAATCTTCCTCAAAACCTATTCTATTGACTATGCTTGCCATCCGTTCTCTTCTGTGAAGTGCCTTGGGCTGATTGCACAACCCCCGTGGAATAAAACATATGCATGTGAGATGAATGCACCTTTTATTGTTTTTTTGGGAGACCGCCGACCTCGATAAACTTTGACGATTGCACCAACCCATTCTTTGAGTGCACGCTTTCCCGGGCCGGGAGTGGGGTGGGCGGGGTCAGGCAGGCAGGCAGGCAGCGCGCGCGGTCCTCCTTCCCTGACCCGGGTGACCCCCGGAGTGGGCGGGGTCAGCCAGGCAGGCAGCGCGCGCGCGCGGTCCTCCTTCCCTGACCCGGGTGACCCCCGGAGTGGGCGGGGTCAGGCTGGTAGCGCGCGCTGTGCGGTTCCCCTCTCTCTCTCTCTCTCATTCGGTGGAGTCGGGCTCGATTGGGACTTAACTGTGTTCGGGAACCGGAAAAATAATAACATTAATAATTAAGCCCCTAAGACTGTTACTGAGGAGAATAGTGTTCTAAGGATGTCCGAGCAGGGGCTGGAGATGGCCTCCATCCTGCCGGCCCTGCGGGAGCTGGAGAGGTGAGCTCTACACTAAACTGCATTAAAGGGGAAAGCAGCACTGATTTAATCCCTTCCCCCGCACTGTGTTCATGGAGAGACTAGGCCCAGGCGGCCGGCCCCTCGAGTTTGGGGAGCATTCGCCCCGTCAGTGGCATCTGGCCCTCCCTCAGCTCCTGAAGCAGCTTTCACTGACAGGCATTATATAAATTGCATTAACCCTTTAACTTTATTATATTTGTTTTACATTCTCACGATGTCAGAGGCTTTTTTTTTAGTAAATAAAATCGAATTTAATCTCAAATATAAACTTTTCTTTAAAGTGATCTTACACAACCTAACAGCGAATGTACATGTCAATTAATTACAGCCCCTAATGTAACTAAAATTTTACTTTTGGGTGATGGGGAGGAATATGCATTTGTTTGCTGGTAAGCAGGGTTCTCTGCTCTTGATCGTTCCAATGCAATATTATACCCCATTTCTATTACGGGCTTAAGCACTGCCCTGAGAGACAAGATGTGGAGATGCCGGTGATGGACTGGGGTTGACAATTGTAAACAATTTTACAACACCAAGTTATAGTCCAGCAATTTTATTTTAAATTCACAAGCTTTCGGAGATTTTCTCCTTCCTCAGGCAAATGAGAGACAAAGCAGTGCTGAAAGTCAGGACCACCATAGGTGCTTTTACATTTACCGCTTCTGTTGTTCATATCATGGTGTCTGTATGCCAACTCTCCATGGCAGCTGTGGCTCAGTGGTAGCACTCTCGCCTCTGATTCAGAAGTTTGTGGGTTCAAGCCCTACTCCAGGACTTGAGCACAAAATGTAGATACACCAGCGCAGTACTGAGGGAGTGCTGGACTGTCGGAGGGGTCAGACACTTTATAGGATGAGATGTTAAACTGAGGGCCCCGTCTGCGCGCTCGGGTGGACGTAGAAGATCCCATGGCACTATTTCGAAGAAGAGCAGGGGAGTTCACTCTGGTGTCCTGGTCAATACTTATCCCTCAACCAACATCACGAAAACAGATGATCAGACCATTACCACGTTGTTTGTGAGACGTTGCTATGCGCAAATTGACTACAACAGTGACTATACTTCAAAAAAGTACTTTGTTGGCTGTAAAGCACTTTGGGATATCCTGAGGTCACGACAGAATTGGGAGATTGTGAGTCGATGTAAGTCAGCTTGGACAGGAGCGATGGGCAAGTGGGACCTGATGCATGAAAGGATACAGGCAGTAGAGTTTTGGATGAGCTCAAGTTTATGCAGGATGGAGAATGGGAAGCCAGACAGGAGAGCATTGGAACAGTCGTGTCTGAAATTGACAGGCGTCTATGTGGGTTTCAATGGCTGATGGGCTGAGATGGGGCAGCGGCAAGCAACGATACAGAGGTGGAAGTAGGTGGTCTTTTGACAGAGAGGATATGGGGTTGGAAACTCAGCTCGGGATCAAATATGACACTGAGGTTGATGACAGTCTGATTCAGCCTGAGGCAGGGATGGAGTTTGCAGTGGTGGCTTAAAAGATGGCTTTGATCTTCCCAATGTTTAAGTGGAGGAAATTGCAGCTCATCCAATAATGGATATCGGACAATCAGTCTGGCAGTGGAGGGATCAAGAGGTGGTGGAGAGAGAGCTTTGCACCATCATTGTACATGTGGAAGCTGCCCCCATATCTTTGGATGATGTCACAAAGGGTAGCATGTAGATGAGGGGGAGACCAAGGATTGATCTGTGGAGGATTCCTAAGATGACAATGCAGGGGTTAGAAGGGAAGCCATTGCTAGTGATGCTCTGGCTGTGTTCAGATAGGTAAAAGAAAAGCAAATACTTGCGTTTTACATCCACAGAAGGTTGCAAAACGCTTCACAGCCAAGGAGTTATTAACTTTTGAGTTATAGTCACTGTGGTAATGTAGGCAAACGCAGCAACCAATTTGCATACAGCAAAGTCCCACAAACAGCAATGAGGTAAATGACCAGCTAATCCGTTTTTAGTGAAGTTGTTTAAGGGCCAGCACACTGGGAAAACTCCCCTGTTCTAGGAACATAGGAACAGGAGTAGACTATTGAGCCCCTCGTGCCTGCTCTGCCATTTGATAAGATCATGGCTGATCTGTGATCTAACTCCATATACCTGCCTTTGGCTCATATCCCTTAATACCTTTGGTTGCCAAAAAGCTATCTGTCTTTAGCAATTGAGTTAGTATCAATTGCCATTTGCGGAAGAGAGTTCCAAACTTCTACCACCCTTTGTGTGTAGAAATGTTTTCTAATCTCACTCCTGAAAGGTCTGGCTCTAATTTTTAGACTGTGCCCCCTACTCCTAGAATCCCCAACCAGCGGAAATAGTTTCTCTCTATCTACCCTATCTGTTCCCCTTAATATCTTATAAACTTCGATCAGATCACCCTTAACCTTCGAAACTCCAGAGAATACAACCCCAATTTGTGTAATCTCTCCTCGTAACTTAACCCTTGAAGTCCGGGTATCATTCTAGTAAACCTACGCTGCACTCCTTCCAAGGCCAATATGTCCTTCCGACGGTGCAGTGCCCAGAACTGCGCACAGTACTCCAGATGCGGTCTAACCAGGGTTTTGTATAGCTGCAGCATAACTTCTGCCCCCTTGTACTCTAGTCCTCTAGATATAAAGGTCAGCATTCCATTAGCCTTCTTGATTATTTTCGGCACCTGTTCATGACACTTCAATGATCTATGTACCTGAACCCCTAAGTCCCTTTGGACGTGCACTGTTTTTAACTTTTTACGAATAGTGCCATGGAATCTTTTATGTTCACCTGAGTAGAGAGACTGGGCTTTGTTTTCATCTGAGAGATGGCATCTTTGACAGTGGAGCACTCCTTTAGTACTGCAATGACCTGTGGATCTGGATTAGTTTATGAACCTATGACCTCATGGCACAGAAGTAAGAGTGCTACCATTGAGGCAAGCTGACACAATAAGAGTGGGACCAATCTAGGGTCGTCCCACTGAGGTGGACAGTGGAGGAGAGGCACTGGAGGAAGATAGTGTAGTCGATTGTGGCAGAAGCTGCAGAAGGGTTTGGAGGATGGGAAGCGATAATGTACCACTGTCACAACAGTGAATATCATTTGTGATTTTGGTTAAAGTCGTTTTGATGCTGTGGGAAGGATGGTAATATGATTGGAAGTATGCAAATTGGAAGTTGAGGGAGAGATGAGTATGGATTTGGAAGACGGCACCATGTTCAAAGATATTGGAGAAGAAAGGTTGGAGGTGGAGCGATAGTTTGTAAGGATGTAGAGGTTGAGGGAGAGGGGGTGGCAGTGGTGATTTTGAGATTGAGAGGGATGGTGACTGATGAAAGGGAACCGTTTACAACAGGTAGCACGAGGACCAGGAAGGGGAGCCAGGTGGCCAGCAGTTTAGTGGGAATGGAGGCAAGGGATCAGGAAGTGGACAGGATGAGCTTGGAGAGGGCATCTGGGGTGGGGGAAGGGAGATATGCAAGAGAAATTTGGAAAGGTGGGGGATAAGTCTAGGGTAGGTGTGGTCATATTGGTGGGGAGGTTTGGCTTGGACAAATGGAAGGGGGAGAGCAGCAGAGGTAGTTCAAATGATGGTCTCTGAATTGGTGACAAAGAAGTCCATGAGCTCCTCGCACTTGTTAGAGTTGTGGGTGTAATAGGCACGGAGAGGTTATACTTATGATGAATTGAAGTATCCCAATGATGTGCAAATAGATTGTTTACAGGGCGTGACACTGTGAGTATTCTGCACAGTTCTAGTCTCCATATTATAAAAAGGATAGAGGCATTGGAGAGGGTGCAAAAAAGATTCACATGGATGATACCAAAACTGAGAGGATATACTTATAAGGAAAGGCTGAAGAGGCTGGGACTCTTTTCTCTAGAAAAGAGAAGGCTGAGGGGTGACCCGAAAGAGGTTTTTAAAATAATGATAGGGATTGATAGGGTAGACGTAGAGAAAATGTTTTCACTTGTGGGGGAGTCCAAAACTAGAGGTCATAAATAGAAAATAGTCGCTAATAAATCCAATAGGGAATTCAGGAGAAACTTCTTTACCCAAAGAGTGGTAAGAATGTGGAATGCGCTACCACATGGAGTAGTTGAGACAAATAGCATAGATGCATTTAAGGGGAAGCTAGATAAGCACACGAAGGAGAAAGGAATAGAAGGGTATCCTGCTCGGGTTATTTGAAGTAGGGAGGGAGGAGGCTCATGTGGAGCATTAACGCCGGCATTGACCAGTTGGGCCAAATGGCCTTTTTCTGTGATGTAACTCGATATAACTCAATGAACAGGCAAGTTCCTTGAACTTGAATTTATAACCTGCTTTAGATTATATCGAAAAGCAGGCCATAATATATTGTAACTTGACAAACTGCTGGTTCTTCTACTCCAAACAGTGCCAGTCCAGAAGATTACAATACAGTGGTGCAGAAACCAAGACAGATTCTTTGTCAGTTTGTTGACAAGATGCTGACAGATGTGGATGTTGGTAAGTACTTTGTTCCCCTCTATTACTTGTAGCAATGGTACAATGTTAGGTATCGGTAACGAGCTGTGTATTTAAAGGAGGGGGTTATCTCTAGCTGCTTCTAGCAGTAAATAGCTTTATCTCTAAATATCATCTACAGACAATACAGTAAATAAAAACTATTACTATAAAGGTTTGTATATCCTCAGCTGAGTTTGGGTCTGAGGAGTTGCAGACTCTGTTATATTGTACCACGGTCACAACAGTGAATATCATTTGTGATTTTGGTTAAAGTCGTTTTGATGCTGTGGGAAGGACGGTAACATGATTGGAAGTATGCAAATTGGAAGTTGAGGGAGAGATGAGTATGGATTTGGAAGACGGCACCATGTTCAAAGATCCTGTTATTGGAGTGGAGGCCAGGCGCTCCCCATAACAGGAAGAGTCAAACTAAGATTGCTGTCCTGCATCTTGTATTTTGTTCACATTACATTGGTGGAGGTCTGCATGCCCTCCTGTTTGAGGAAAAAATTGTACAAAATCTTATCCTTACCCAGACATCAGTTGAAAATAAGGATATTGGATGACATGGGATCTGCGAGCATTGGTAATTTGATGCATTGTCATACAGTGGCAGCTTCATTTCTGCAACCTCTCCACATAGCAAATTCCAAATCTCAGTTTCCCTGGAGTGTTGGAGCAAGGGGTGGGAAGAAGTGTTGATTAACCAAACCAGTCCAATTTATTGCAGATTTGGTTTGAATTTGTGCTATTGTCACAAATACTACTTTTTAGGGACTTCGAAAATGGTCATGTTGCAAGCATAATTGTGGATTTGCAAAATCTTGTTTTTTTTCCCCCTACAGCACTTTAAAAAAAAATATATAGTTGGAATTGCAGATTAAGCTTAGTTCCTTGTATGTGGTCTGTTCCATTGCTAAATTTTGCAATAAAGTAAATTATCTCAGTGCTGTAGGCTCTTAGAACAGCAGGTGATTTTGTAATAGGAAATAACTATCGGTATATATTCTAATATTCAACAGCGGATGAAAATCTGACACAGTTGCAACTATTATGTCGCAATCAGTGAGGATCTGATTGACTGCACGAAGCATCCTGGCTGTCAATCATGATGCTAGCTGCTGACAAAAGAAATTCCCAGAAATTGCCCCATGATAGCTATATTATGAAAGAGAATACTACATAGACCCAATTATCCATTAGTGGGTGCATAAAACTATCACTTTTTGTCTAAATTCCAGTTGCTTTGGAGCTTTCAAAGAAGACAGACACTCAGCCAACATGTGTGATGTTGCTGGATTTTATTAAACACATTATGAAGTCCTTTCCTCTTATGTTTGTGAGCACCTCACGAAAGCCAACTAAAGAAATTCAGCGGCTCAGCAGTGATGATGAGTGCAGTTGTATCGGTGAGTGAATATGGAAACTACAGAAACATAAGTATAGCCTGTCGATGTTTTAATACCAGTGTTACAGATCGATCTTGGTTATTAATCTTATAGTACTGTGCCTCAAAATTTTTATGTTTAATTTTTGCAGTGTTTGCCAAATTGAGTTTAAATGATGCAGTGAAACTTAAAATAACGTATTCCAATAAAATTAGCGACTGTTTTAATTTTTTTCGTGTGAAGCATTTAAATACAGGTCATTTATGCCAGGTGCAAATGAAATTTAAAATGCTGTATTTCAGCTATGACTCTGAGTGCTGCACCTAAAGAATAAATATTGTACAAAAAAAATGAGTGATCAATAATTATACACCAGTAGGCAGTTTTTTGGAACATTGTTTTGTTTTGATAAATGGGGGCTAAAATTAATCGTTCCCAGTAGCGCCAAAAGGGGCCATAGCGAATCGGTAGCCCATTTTACACCGCGCCTGATTTTCTTTTCCATTATTTAATAAAATGGAATATGAACTTTTAGAATAAGTTTTCAGTAGTCTGGTTTATTAGAACTGTGTTGATGGTGAATCCTCATAGTTCTCTTTCTTTAAGGAGCTGTTATTTTCAAACTATTTTAACCATTCCAAGATCATGGTGAGACTTCTCTGTATCATTACATTGGGGTTACATAATTAAAAGTTGAACTGACCTCAATTCAAATAATAATGATTAATAAATTGTTAATTATGTCAAGCTCAATTGGTAAAGATACTCTGTAGTTTATCATAGTCCCATAATTGACCCGGAATGTCCCAGGTTCAATCCCTGTCTGTGCTGAATTAACTGTTGTCAGTCAGGGCAGTAGTGGCCTTGGATCAATGATAACAAATGATTTTAGTATCCTTTGGCAACTTGCTGCTTTGTGACACAGTACTTTGGGCCATGATTACTCAGTGGAACATCAATGTGCTGCACCGTCCTGAAAAGTGATTGTAAAGTATAACAAAAATTGCTACGCCATTTATTCTTCATTTTTTTACTCTTGTTGCAATTATATTCATTTAAACCCACCCTGTATGTTTGTTTCTAATAGCCTAACAGCTGTTGAATCCAGGTAGAGGCACTGGTATCCTTACTGTAGTCTGAATCTGGATTAAATCTGTAGATCTTAAATTAGGCAAGAACTGATGTTTGTCCTGTTTGTAATATATGATCTGATTGTGCCTATTTTTTTTAAATAAAGATTTCAGTAACTGGATTATAACCAGGCTTCTTCGGATTGCTGCAGCCCAAAACTGCCAAGTGCTTCACGACTGTATTGCAAAGATTATACTTTCTTTGCTTTGGCTGTTCAAGAACAAGAATCCCTTCATATTTGGAATACAAACCAAGGAACTGTTCGGCCTCTTTCAAGATCTAATCTGTCTGAGGGAGAAGAACCTGATGATGCACATTAAGGAGGATTCTTGCTTGTGGCCATTCATAGTTAATCGTTATATTGTGGCTAAGAGAGAAAATGCAGGATATTTAACTCCCGCACCTCTTCAGCTGACTTCTGTGTTACAAGTAGAATTATTGGAGGTCATATTACTGAGAATACTTTCTTCGATCCTCTCTAGTGTGTTTTGCAGGAGGCAGCAACTCATCTTATGGGAAATAGGCTGCTCCCTTTTAGAACATGGCAGTCCCAAGATAAAGAGTATCGTGTTGGCCTTGTTATCACAGTTGACAAACCTTGGAGGACCACCACCAGAAGAATTGGCAAATGCATTCTTTACAAATTTTATTGGTCTCTTGAAACTGTTTAAAGAGGCTGACAGGGCTGAATTGGAATTATATGAGGAGCCATATGCTCAGTTGGTCAGAGCACTTTTTCCAGTCAGTACAGAACATCTCACAAGCATGTTTGTGATACAACCAGTTTACCTTAATATGTTAATGGACAAACTAAGTGCCTTTATGGGAGATGGACTGTTGAAATTCATTGAATCTGATAAGTTGAGATCAGCTCTCTGTCACATATTCCAGCACTTTTTGATGTTTGCACCAGCAGGACTTGTGTGTGCAGTGCCAATACAGAAACACCGTGTACATTTAATTTGCAAAGCTTTAACTGAAATGATAGGAACTCAGCCCAAGCAGGAGGTAATTTAAAAAAAGAATTCTTATGTCCTCTTGTGGTTTCCCATCATAAATCGTACTCTGGCAAAGAGAGTTTGCAGATGATTTATTCCCAAGTCTTTGTCAATGGCTTTCTGTAATCAGTAACTATAAGGCCCCACAAGACATCAGGGGTTAACGTTTC
This sequence comes from Heptranchias perlo, assembly GCF_035084215.1. Classification (NCBI taxonomy): domain Eukaryota; kingdom Metazoa; phylum Chordata; class Chondrichthyes; order Hexanchiformes; family Hexanchidae; genus Heptranchias; species Heptranchias perlo. Next base: position 17,072,558 of record NC_090337.1, read on the forward strand.
CTCTGATTTTCACACTTCCCATGATGAAGTGCCTGGCCTGCATTCTGATAATGGCAGAGATCAGGTCGGGTGTATGACCTGCTCTAGGACTTGAACACACAGACTGGCACTACAGTGCAGCACTGAGGGAATGTAGAGTGGCACTACAGTGCAGCACTGTTAGAGTGTAGACTGGCAATTAAGTGCAGCATTATTGGAGGTACCGCCTTTCAGATGAGATGTTAAACAGAGGTCCTGTCAGCTTCTGACGGTTCAAGTGGAAGTAAAAGATCTTATGGCACAAAGAAGAGCAAGGAATTATCCTGTTGTGCTGGCAACATCATTCTTCAACCAACAGCAGCAAAACAGATTCATTGGTCCTTTATCTCACTGGTCTTTTTGGGATCATGCCTTGTGCAAATTAGTTGAGCTTATGTTTGCGCTGATAACGAGAAAGTCTATCAGGCCCATTTGTGCTCATCCCCATCTTTGGCAGAGTTCACTCCCATTCACCAATCCTATCTTCCTCCCGCCACCCAGGTTTGCCTACATAATAAGACACCAGACTTCAAAATAATTCATTATATTTTAAGTGCTTTGAGACATTGCTGTAAGAAGTGACAAAGTGCTAAATAAATTCAGGTCTGTCTTTTGCACAAAATATTGCTGTTATAAGATTGTGTCGTTAGACTTTCTGTCAGAGAAATTAGCCTATGGTTTAAGGACCATTTTTTTTGAAGGTGGTGGCTGAAACAACAGAACTTTGCTCCTCATTAAATAATGCCATAAGATCTTTAACGTCCAGTTGAATGAGCAGAAGGGGCCTTAGATTAGCAATTGGATTAGGCCAGGTACTTCTGGTGGACCTCCTCTGCCACTTGTAGGTCACCCTGCTTCACCTATCATTCCCTACCTGAGAAGCTGGCAAACAACTGGAACCCAGCTTCTTCAGTGCTGTTCTGACAGTGATCATTAGGAGGTGTGAAAGACTGATGTCAATTGACTCACACTCTGGTTCATTCTTCTGTAGGGACTGACTTTCCTTCTGCTTGGTGCTTCCCCCTAATTTCAGTTGGGATCAGGAATTCACTGGGTAATTGTAAAGATGAACCTGCATTCTGCTATGGCTTGGCATGTAGATGCATCAATGCAGAATACTGGCTAAAGTGCCGGATGTAAGCAATTATTTACTATGCATAATATGTTCAAAGCCATGCAGTGTCAAATCTGGTGCATTGATTGCACTGTAATAAGTAAGCGTCACATCTTCAATGTTGCAGCTGTCTGTAATAAAATCACAATATGTGCCACCCTCAGGCTTGTAAAGGCTGCATGAAGTGTCACCAGTATGATGAATGCTACAGTAATTTGTATAGCTATATTATATTTTATACAATTCTCTTTGTGATTATGTGGTAACTCATCACCTTGGTGCATTGTGTTTCAGTATTTGTTAAGCTGCTTGTATGTAGCAATAAGAGCGGAAGGGATCAGTGTCATACAGGAAATATATAACTGGACCCAGACGCAATTGACACAGGCTCCCGAAACAGATGGAGGGAGTAGCAGTGATGAAGTTCCAGAAAAAAGGCCACGTTTGAGTTTTACTGCACCAAGCATGCAGAAACCAGCTGAGTATGGACAACATTTGTTTTGCTATATACTTTTAAAATTTGTTCATTGTTAACAATCCCTTTTAGGTCTTGTCACACCATAAACTATTTAACTAGCAAAAAAGTTGAACATCAGCTTTGCTATCCAACCGTTCCCTGTTATGACCGATGGGTGTGGGTAAGCTGACTTGCTCTTTTTCCCTCCCTTGTCCTGATTTTGAGAAAAGGTCATAGCTAACATCTAAAACTTGTCATAAGGAAAGTTATATGGAGCAGACTGGCTTACTATGGTAGTGTGCTTTACCACCGGGCTACAATCCAGCCACCTTGTAATTGTATTCGGGGCAAGACAGATAATGACCTCCTCCTGCGTTGGAAGCGTTCTGTTGTCATGAACATTCTGTTTGAGAGCTGGCATATTGTATTTACTTGAAGATAAGGCGATTCACATGAGAAGACTCCCCAACCTCAATTCCAGCCGCAAAATCCCCTCAAAAAATCCATAACCCGCACATAAGACAAGGGTCAAAATTGCAACAGTGTACATACAATAAAAACTTTACCACTCAATAAACTGTAACACTATTAGAAATGCACCACTGTGAATAAGTGTGCTTGATGGATCAAAGCTCTTCTGGCTGATACTGTTACTATGTTACTACTGTATATATGGTAGAACCTTTTAAAGGCGACCACCTGCAGTACTGGCCCCACATATGGTCAAATTCTTGCTAAGTTTAACATCTTGCTCATGCCAAAGCTTTTATCAGCTAACTTAATCACGTTATGATGGCTGGCATCCACACATGCATTTTTTTCTCTCTGTTCTTTCTGATTTCAACCAAAAAATTCCTACCAGCTTTTGCAATTGTGATTCATAAACTCTCATTGCTGGCTGGAGTGCAAGCTCCCACTGTTTTGTTTAAATCTGAGGCAGCCAGGATAGATGCGAGGAGAGGAGCTTTTAAAATCAGCAGTGAGAACTGAGACTTAAGTCAACAGGAAGAGTTTTCATTTAAATATTTCAGTGCTAGAGCAGTGGAACAAAAACTGCTCGGAATGTGCTTGTACAGTGCTGCTGCTGGGTTGACTGTCCTTGGAGTAGCAGTTTACCAACTTCTGACAAAGTTGTTTTGCTAGGAGGGCACACCAGCTGGGGCGAAACTGGAAGGCGTGACCCATGTTTAAGACTCCCTTACTCTGAAACCCCTCCAATCAGTGTTATAAACTGTTGCTCATGGAGAAGCAGCTGATTCTTCATGAAAACAGCTGCAATACTTTTCTTTTCTGAAAACGATTTTCTCATTCTTTTCATGCAAATCCGTTAATAGAGTGTTCATCTCTTGTAGATTTGGTCCAGTGGAAATGAAATTCAAGAGCAAGTTATGGCGGGCACTGTGCGAGAGACTGATGTCATTGATCAGTTTGCTGGAGGAGGTTCAGTCACACAAGACGACTGTAACTGTGTTGGAGGGTATCGTAGTTATATTTCGTTTGGCTGCTCTGTGTACAGCATTCTGTGATCAAGGAGTTCCGGATAGGTACAAAGTATTTATGATTTTATGTTTATACTTTCTCACAGTTTTTTTTGATTCTGTACTTAGGTGTCAGCCGTGGCTCATTGGTAGCACTCTTGTCTCTGAGTCCGAAGGTTGTGGGTCCGATCCCCACTCCAGAGACCTGAGCATAAAATTTAGACTGACACTCCAGTGCAGTACTGAGGGAGTGCTGTACTGTCAGAGGTGCCGTCTTTTGGATGAGATGTTAAACCGAGGCCCCGTCTGCCTTCTCAGGTGAACGTAAAAGATCCCATGGCATCATTTCGAAGAAGAGCATTGCTGTTTGTGGGACCTTGCTGTGTGTAAATTGGCTGCTGTATTTCCTACATTACAGCAGTAACTACACTTCAAAAAGTACTTCATTGGCTGTAAAGCGCGTTAGGGCGTCCTGAAGTTGTGAAAGGTGCTATATAAATGCAAGTCTTTTTTACTTTGGCCTTCTGGTTGTAACATTGTGGGAGGGATTGTGCAAAGAAAGAGGCTCAGAACCAAAACTCTCCCAGCGCCAATTTAAATTCTGGTAATTTGTCACACGGCTTTATAAGTCTCTCTCTTTATACATATGTCTATGTGCTGAAATGGGGACCAGTGTTTCGTCACATATGCAAGCCTAAGTACCAAGCAAAGAATACTTAGGAAGCCATTATTTGCTTATCCTCGCTATGCTTGCACTTAGAAAGCCTTTTTAGGAACTTGATCTTTTACTGAAACTATCATATAATAGAAGGCCCAAGGAACTCTATGGGTAAGTAGTTTACATTCAGAGTACTTAGCCCCAGATGATTTCCACATGGTAAATGTGGAGTCGAAAACCACATTAAGCATCTTGTGGTGATTTTTTTTTTGTCCTTCACAGCAATTTACTTGAGTTGAAATTTGATTTGCCTTCATTAGAAGAAATGTTACTTTTTTTTTGTTCAGCACTGACAGAATCAAAACAAATGGCCCCATCAGTGGGATGATGCAATGTTCCACAGGAATTCCATCAATGAAACTACAACTGATTTGGATAAATTTTGAGATGTTTACCCAGGTCCTGGAATATGGAAAAAAACAACTGAACATTGCTTCCAAAGATGAAGAAGTGGGACAGTTAGTTGATAGATTAATAAAAATAGTTGATGCTGTAATCTACTTGCAAGGTAGGTGAAGCAGGTATCTAAAGCTAGTTATTTAGTGTGTAAAATATTGGTGCAATCAGGTATACTTTTGTTTTGTTTAGGATGTTAAATAGTGTAGTGGTTATGGTGCAGGACTGGCAACCCATAGGTCATGAACCTGCCACCCATTCCCAGTCTGACCTACATATGACTCCACTGCATGTTACTTGGTTGACTTTTAATGCCCAGCACCACCTTCACAGTTAGTAAATGTGGAAGCATTGCCCACATCTGAAGAACCAAATTTTTTTAAAAACTCAATTTTAACGGTAGCTTTTACTGACAAATAATTCAAGATAATTGGGTGAAGTGTCATTAATGGTTCACTTTGTAACTACATTTCTTGGTACTGAGATATTTTCCAAGTACCCGACCTGTGCTGAACTCTCTAATCTGAACTGGGGAATCGGTGGTATAGGTTAGGTTTGGGAAAGAGAAAATTAGCCTGTTTTTCCTCCCCTGATCGTTTCCAGTAATTGGTGGAAGTGCATGCATGTTGGACATCTGCAAGTTGAAATTTTGCATCGTGCTATTTTTAGAAAATTGGTCAAAGTGTTTGTGTCAAATCCTGTGTTTGATATTTTAACTGTCATTCTATTACTTCATTAAAATGGGCATTCCCAGGAATGTGACTACAAACCTGTATAACATTTCTGGATTTGATGCTGATTAGTATGCTAAAAACAGAAATTTCAACCCCTGATGAGGATGGGATAGACTCTGCTATGATGGGATCTATGGTTAAATGACCTGCCAAAGCTCACAACACAAAAATGCCCACTTGGATGAAGTAGTGAATGGCAGCTGCCATCTATGGAAGTCCACCCCGGTATGAGTCACTTCTGATATATTCAGATTACAAGAGTGAAACTTGAATGATGTTAAACATCTGAAACCAGAGTTAAAAAACAAGGATACCTGTGCATATCAAGTCTGTATATCATTTGTGGATCCAGATAACAATTTTGGGTTAGAAATGCCCAAAGTTCCAGTTTTTCAGTGCTGAGTGCTATGACAGTTACAAGAAAATATTGACAAAAGTAACATCTTTCCTGCAGTGTTTGCCATGGAATAATTAGCAGTAGATTCAACAAGATATACACAACTTTATAATCTGGATTTGATTTGATTGTCTCAAAATGAATCGAGTTAGATTTCTGTACACCTATGTTTTTATGTAGATCTAAAGATTTTTTCCCCCACCAGTTGTCCAAGGACAGGTGAACAAAGATATACTCCAGACACTTTGTGGTTTTCTGTCATTACCATGGATTCATAAACACAGTACTGATGGGGCTTTCAAATCTGTTGGCTTCAATTCTGACTTAGTATCCCTCAGTCAACATTTGTCAAGCAGTTTCTGTAAGTATGATGATCGCAGCTAAGATTAATTCAAGTGTACAACATGTGTTTTTCCAAACTGCACGAGGTACTGATTTAAAATATTTTGTCTTTAACTTTTTGGATTTGACGTATTAGTGAGAAATAGAAAAATGCTAGGTACTCTAAGGGATATTAATAAACTGTAATGCATGTAACACTGTAGTTAGTATGACGCTGCATGCTGAAAGTGATAAAGTACAGCTATGAGTTGCCTTAGATCCTATCGTTTGAGTTAGGACTTCATAATGGAGTTATAGCCAGTCTGCTATCACTAAGCAATTCTTGTTCGTTTGTAGTTCAGCTCTTAACTCTTCTTATAGTTTTAACACAAAAAATGGAATACATGTGCTGGTAACTTTTTATAATAAATAATATAAACTATAAAGTAGTAGTTCCAAGCTTGCATAACATCTTTGGACCCAGATATCATTTTTAAACTGCATTCTAGTTGATTACATTGCCCCTTAGACACCCCTGATTGTTTTAAAGCCTTGGAAATGTCTGCTTTCCGGTATTAAACAGTAACTACCATTTGTTTCTGCAGGCTAAAACTTTTGCTGCAATTACAAACTTGTCTCATTTTTCTAGTGTGACTTGCATACGTGTCTTTATGCAGACATGTCAATGAATGTTGCTGAACAGACATTCTCCATTTCTTATTTTATGCCTTGAACTTCCAACCTCCACCCCAAGTTTCTGGGACTGTCGTTTACTAAGGTGTCTTGTTCTGTCACATCAGTTCTTTACCAAACTTGAGTGTGAAGAGCTGATTTATGTATATAAAAAACAAAATACTGCAGATGCTGGAAATCTGAAATGGAAACGGAAAATGCTAGAAACAACATGGCAGTCATGGAGAGAACAGATGAGTTACAATTCAGATATAAACCCTTCATCAGAACTGGAAAAATAGAAAAATGACTAACATATAAAGGGGAATAGAACAAAGGGAAGAGTGAGGTAGTGAGGGAAAATTATGCGCACACCCACGAGAGGAAGTAGAATGACCTGTAAAATGTTTAAATGGAAAACAGAAGTTGGTTAAATTGCTGAAATTATATTTACATTAGACAATAGGAAGTATAATGAGAGAAATGAGACACGGCGAATGTGCGAATAGCTGAAGCAACTGGGTGATGGGTAAGGCAGGTAGAGATGAAAATGGCAAAGCAGAACAGGTTTCACTGGCCTAGGAACCCAGGAGGAGAAAAAAACAGGCCCCCCCATCAAGTATGTTCCCTCTACAACACTCTGCTTCCACCACCTCTATTTCAGGCTGCCCTTTCCCTGGCACCTTCCCATGCAAATGAAGGAGATGCAAAACTTGCATTTGTATTGCCACCGCAGCAGCAGGAACCAAGTCAAGCTGTATTGGTGGTGTAGGAATTGTTCCAGGTATAAATGGTATACATCTCCCATTCAACATGTCGTACTTACTTGATAATTGTAAAGTGTGCATTATGTACAATTTTCCATTTTGTGTAATTGTTTTGGTTTGACACTATGAGAACTAATAAAACAAATATTAGGACCAAATCAGCCTGAAAATTAATTGCTGGTTGATTGTCCTGATACTGTTTTAAAGTTAACTACATTTTAATATTCTTTCTGACTTTTACTTCTGATCCTGTTACGACCCACAGCACACCAGAGCCAGGCAAACTGTGTGTACCTGTTGTCTTTGCTACATGAAGAGGTGTGTCCTGATTGGAGAGCAGCAATACACAGATGGTCTTTGCAGACTTCCAGTGATGTCATCCGTGCAGGTTCAGTGCAGGGATTCCCCATACTACTGCATTATCTGGGTGTTAAATCACACTCCCTCATTGATGAGGTTCTCTTGTATGTACCTTTTTTTACTTAAAATAGCCATAATAAACACAAAACAGGTTTTAGTTTATGCTGTTTGATAACTAGTTATTGGTGAACAGTCAGTAAGTCTGAGCTCCAAATGATTGCTTCATTTTAGATGTAATCTCTGGCAAATGACTTTCTATACATTTCCGTGATTAATGTTATAAAATAGAACTGGATAAAGTATAGTATAATCAGTAGTTTTCTTCGAATAATATTTGGCCTAATATATTTATTCAAACAGCGAAAGATTATAGCTATTACTTTTGAGCCCATTTGTTATGAAAGTGAACAGAATGAGAGTTAATGAACAGTCCTGGGGTCATGGAGGAAAGGAATACCATTGTGTGGAATTGTTGATGGGAATTTAAGGGGGGAAGGGGGGAGCAATTGAGGCTGGCCAAGATAGTCGGGGGAGGGGACTGGGACAGAAAACTCCAATGGCAAGAGTGGGCCTCAGAAAATTAGTGGGAGGCATGGTTACTGATAGATTTTCATAGCTCTGTAGGATGCTGTTCCACTGATTATTCAGGAATGGGTCTTCAGTTGTATGTAAAATATTTACGACTGCAGGCCACAAATCAGTGTGGACTTAATCTGAGGCATCAGGGAAGGGCCAGTGACTTACTGGAACATTATAGCATGACGGGTTGTTGGTTGGCAAAATAATTATTTAATTTAGTTATATTAATATTAATTATTATTTAATTTAGATATATTAATATTGATGCATCTTACAAATGACTTACAAATAGATGACTAAATTCTGTCCATTTGGGATCCTGGAAAACCACTGTGCTGCACCCTGTTGGCTTCTGTGTGGAACTGCATGCTGACTCACGTAGCTGGCACTGTTTTGGGATCTAACATTACCTGACTTTTAACTTTGCATCCTTCGTTCCTCTGACACTGATCTCTTTCTTGTTTTCGATCCTCTATACCATTGTCAGTTACTCTATCATGCCCCTGCTGTCTGGAACTCCCTTTCTGAATCTCTCCATTTTACTGCCTTTCCTGCTTTCAAAATCCTTCTGAAAATGATTTTCTCTACCTGCTCTTTTGGATTCCTTTCTGTAATTCTATTTCAGTGTTCTTCACTCCTTCTTTGTGACTTTTTTTTCTTCTCTACATAGTAAAATGTTCAGAGATAGCCTTCTGATATGAGATATGCTATATAAATGTAAGTTCTTTTGCCTTTGTGCCATCACTGGGCATTTGTTGGAGGAGAACATTCAGCACATCTGTAATGCATCATTCAGAATATTTAGTTACGAGATGATCTCATAACTTTTTTTGAAACCTTTTAGAAAGAAACTCCAAGATGATTCCAATTTGGTACATGAAGAATTAGCCAATAATGTTGGAAAGTTAGCCTGTGTGCTTTCAGGCAAATCTGAATTGTTGCTGCCCAAGTGCGACTCAATACTTACAAATGAAGATTGTGAACTTCTTTGTAGTAATATCACTGTAAGAAGTGAATGTGCTGGACCAGCAGTTGGGCCTTCTATTTTTATTCCATTCCTTGTGCTAATTGGAAAGGTGATGCCTTCTTCAGTAAAACTTGGTGAGTGTTTAGGGAGAGCTGCTTGCTAGAAGGGAGTAAGGATCTGCACGCTAATCACAATTTCACACTCAGGCAAATGTCGGTTTAAGTTCCATTAGTCACTCATTTTTATTTTATATCTATTTTATCAATGTTGTTATGATCATCGTTTCCTCTGACTTTATTTTCTTCGTTCCTCAAACTGCAAAAGCACCATTCTCTTCCTCTGTATGTGCTCTTCATCCCTGTATCCTCAGCATGTTGAAATCAAGACTTATTGCAATATCTTCGACTCCAATCCATTTTTTCCTAGGCCCTCAAAACAAGAATCTCCTACCTCCTTCAGTCTTCACTTCCTCCTACTAGTTATGTGATTTTAATACCAAAGCTTGTCATCACATTTTCACCTTAGTTTCTCCATTTGTTATTATATACAAAAAAATGTCTAGCGCTCCAGACATTGTGCATTTCAAAGTGTCACAGTTTGTTAAAAATGCAAAATGATCAAAGCCAGTCATTTTATGATGGGGTCTTCTGACCTGGAGCCAAAAAACTGCAAGCAGTTACAATTGCCTTCTGATTGATCTCAGGATTTTCTTATTTAGACCATTTCCCCACAGGAAACATAAGAGTAGTAGCCTTAGATGATGTAATGTTTTGGGACTTTTTGGCCATTGTTCAAAGGATTCAGGGGAAAAAAATACTTTTAATGTTGAAGCATAGTGTATTCAGACAAGTTTTTTAAAAAAAGGCCGAGACGATAGGTAGTTAAGATGGAAATGAGCTAGCTTTGATGTTTCCTCACAGACTGTAAATAATCAACTTGTTAGCTCGTGTCGGCAGTCGAAAAACACCTCATACCCATTGTATTATAAAGTCTTTGATCCATTTTTCAGCTGTGAATGGAGAGATATAAGATAGAGGCTAGGACTGAGGCTGGCAGACAGGCTTTTTAAAACAGGATTTTAAGAGAGAAAGCGAGAGCTGTTGCAGAGATTATAAGGTCGGAAAAGCTGGAGGAACAGTTAAAAAGACATCTTATTTAACTCGAGGACAACAACCCACTGATATGGGGAATTGTCTGTCTTTATTTTTGGATTATTACACAAAGACAAGTTGTACCAGTAAAAGGGTATCTGATCGTAACTGTTGCTCTGTATGTTCACTCACTTGGAAATAATGATGTGGAGATGCCGGTGATGGACTGGGGTTGACAATTGTAAACAATTTTACAACACCAAGTTATAGTCCAGCAATTTTATTTTAAATTCACAAGCTTTCGGAGGCTTCCTCCTTCCTCAGGTAAATGTTCAGGAGCTTGGAAATAAAGCAGCTTAACAATTTGTATCAAGTCTAGTTTCACCAAGTATTTTGCTCGGTTCCCCTTTGGAGAGATTGAAGTAGCACATGTGAAAGGGACTAACATCCAGTCCAGGTCATAAGGGGTATTATTGTTACATCCCTGGGTCATGCTATTGTACAAGTAGATATAGGGAAGTGTGGGTCAACTCCTGTAAAAGTAAGACGTTCAGAGCCCTTATGGGAGTAACTGATGCCACTGAATCCAAGAAGGTATCTACAGCAGACCTGAATTTGTAACAGAGGGACAGATTAGATTGGCAGATAAACAGTCTCTTTTAACATCTGCCATGTTTGTATCTTGTTTATGTTTCTTAAATTGTTTAATTCCTTTATTCTTTACAAATGCCGACTCCTCTTTGCTGCTGCTTATTTGACTTTGTTGTAAAATGAGATTAATGTTTAAGATAAAAATAACAAAGCTTCTAGAACAGTTTCCCTCTCCATTTTTCATAGGACATCCATAGATAAAAGTAAATATTAAAAACTTGTGTTACGACTTAAATAGTTATGAGGCTATGCCTTGCCTTAGGGCAGTAAAAAGGGTTGAACTGAGGATGTGATATTAAAGTTGTGTTTTGGTTGTACTACATTAATATTAATTTTGGTCATTTTTCCCACAGCTTTCATAAGCAACATTCCCTATCTGTGTAAACATGTGAATTTGGGGAAAACTGATTCAGATACAAAAACCATCTATAGTGCAATACTGAGCCTCATGGAAGATCCAGATAAAGCTGTCAGAATTGCATTTGGTGAAAAAATACATTATTTGTTAGAGTCTCAAGAAGTTGAAGATCAGAGTTTACTTAAAGAGGTGAAGAAAATAAGATTTCTAAAGAAAAACATTGTGCAGTTACCTTGGGGCTAAATTCTTATGTTTTTGCTATTTTGAAACTGTCACTCTTTTTTGATTTTTTGTGTTTTCCACTAATCAGTAGCAAGTTTTAGCTAATAAGTATTTACCAGAAGCGTTGTAGCTTATGAAAACCCTTTGGATGTACATCTCCATTCGAACAAAACAATGAATTGCTTGACTATGTTTAGTGTTTAATGGTGCCTGAATAGAGTCACTGGCTCTTTATACGCCTTTGATGCCATTTAATATAAATATTAATATTATTTAATTGATTTTTAAAACATTTTAAAATTTCATTTTAGCTGCTTGTATCGAAGCTGAAGGAGGCATATGCAAATGCTAAGATTTCAAGAAACAACGAGCTAAAAGATACACTAATACTTACAACCAGAGAAATTGGAAGGTAGGCAATAAGTCTGAGAACTTTCATGTAAAGTTTTACTTATCTGTAGAAATGTGCTGCTGTAAATTTGGCAGAATAATTAAAGCTGCATATATTGAAACCAGAACTCTATCTCGCTCTCTATTATATATATATATATATATGTATTATGTGTGTGTCTATATATGAATTCCCCATCTCCTATTTCAAGATGTTTTCTACTTATTGTTATGTCCTCCATGGCACCAGAGAGGTAGACCAGTAGGTTGCTCCCAATATTGACCCAGAGTGGTTTCCCAATAATGTGGCGTCCCTCTCTTTGAGGAACTACTTAGATTCTGCTCTACTCATCTCCCTACCAATCCGACCAAGCTCAGCAACTTGCTGTGCGGAGGATTGCGGGTTCAATCATGATTTAATGCTGTGGCACAATGTTATTGTACTACAAACCAGTTGTGTTAGTGGGCTGCCTTCAAGCAGATGGTGGAAGTCCCAGCAAGCCACAATATTGCCAATGGGTGGAGAATCCAGCTCTTAAATTTCCAGTCAGGGAAAAGCCAATATTGTAAACTGGGTTCTGGCTGCCTATAACTTGAAGTGCAGCTACCATTCAGTAACCAGTAGCTAGAGTGTAAATCCATCCTCGTTTGTTAAGATGCTTTTTATTCCATTGATAGGCATAAACCTTTAGCAATATTTAATCCATTTACATAAATCCGAAAATCTGTATATATTGTTTCTTTCCTTTTTAATGTGGTAAAACAGAGCCGCCAGAGGAGACCTGGTCCCATTTGCCCTTTTACACCTGTGTCACTGTTTACTGTCCAAGTTTACATTTGTTGCTGGTGCTGCTTACACAGAGATCAGAGCACTAGCAGCAGCCAAAGGTATGAAGCTGCAAGCCTTCTTCAGCCAGTACAAGAAGCCCATATGCCAGGTGAGACTGAGAAACAGCTCTTGATTGTTGAGAGCTTGTAAGCTCTGAAGTATTTTGCTATCACAGCTATAATGACTTGAGTCTTAGTGCAGTGGATACAGCTGGTATACCTATCCTGTGCTGATTGTGTGGTATTTACTTTGTTTCCTGTGCTACGTTGCATCTATTAGCCATTCTTTGACAGGAACCCCACTATAAATCAGTTGTTTCCAAACTTTGATGTGTGAGGATCCCTGCAATTATTAAGCCACCCAGAGGACCTCCCCCATGCCCCACGTCCTTGCTTCTGAAAGACAGTATCAGTTGCAGAAAATGTATTTTATTCGGATACAACAACAAAAATAACATCAGTAAATAAATAAATGAAGAAAAATCCAGGCACCTGTTGATAGTTGGATAGAAATTAGGGTCCCCAGTTCAGAAACAAATGCTTTAAACCACTCAACCCCTCAGATAATGAAGCAGTCCAAGCCCGCATGCAGCAAGACCTGGACAACATCCAGGCTTGGGCTGATAAGTGGCAAGTAACATTCGTGCCAGACAAGTGCCAGGCAATGACCATCTCCAACAAGAGAGAGTCTAACCACCTCCCCTTGACATTCGACAGCATTACCATCGCCAAATCCCCCACCTCAACATCCTGGGGGTCACCCTTGACCAGAAACTTAACTGGACCAGCATATAAATACTGTGGCTACAAGAGCAGGTCAGAGGCTGGGTATTCTGCGGCGAGTGACTCACCTCCTGACTCCCCAAAGCCTTTCCACCATCTACAAGGCACAAGTCAGGAGTGTGATGGAATACTCTCCACTTGCCTGGATGAGTGCAGCTCCAACAACACTCAAGAAGCTCGACACCATCCAGGACAAAGTAGCCCGCTTGATTGGCATCCCATCCACCACCCTAAACATTCACTCCCTTCATCACTGGCGCACAGTGGCTGCAGTGTGTACCATCCACAGGATGCACTGCAGCAACTCGCCAAGGCTTCTTCGACAGCACCTCCCAAACTCCCTGCCACCTAGAAGGACAAGAGCAGCAGGCACATGGGAACAACACCACCTGCACGTTCCCCTCCAAGTCACACACCATCCCGACTTGGAAATATATCGCCGTTCCTTCATCGTCGCTGGGTCAAAATCCTGGAACTCCCTTCCTAACACCACTGTGGGAGAACCTTCACCACACGGACTGCAGCGGTTCAAAAAGGCAGCTTACCACCACCTTCTCAAGGGCAATTAGGGATGGGCAATAAATGCCGGCTTCGCCAGCGACACCCACATCCCATGAACGAATAAAAAAAAACAAGCTTTCAAGCTAAAGATAAGACAGGCTCGCTGTGGTGTCACTTACTCCAGTTCTCCCTGACACAGGGTTAAGAGAGATGGAACTAAATGGATCAGGGAATCATCCCAAATTAGTTCAAAAAGCAAACTTCAAAAAATTATCAAAATTTTCATTTTTCTGTTTTTTATGTAAGTAGTCATGATTCCTTTACCAGCATTTCGTTGTCAAGCATACCCTCTATATCCACTAGTAATTTGATGACTTATCTATGGAGGTCGGTTGTGTCAATTTTAAATTGGAAAAGTTACAGTAACAGACTCTCAGAATGTTGTAAGCAAATAACCATGTCTTTTAGATAGGGCTTTCACACACAACATTTAATTGTAGGGTTCTGCAGTTTCAATAGTAAAAATTGTTTAAATAATTTTTATTATCATCTCTTCTGTGCTTATTGGCACATGAGGCAAGCCATTTCTTCCACTGCTTTTGTATCCATATCATACTGTGGGTTGTTTATGTAACAAAGACCCCTTTTCATGTGGCCAGTGCATTAGCCTGACTGAGGAGAAAGGTTTCGATGCATTGTGGGGGGGAGGGGTCACTATTCCATTTCCGTCAAACTGGAGTACTCCGCTGGATGTCAACCCAGTATTCACATTCTGGAACTCTCGTCTGCGCTTGCTGGGGCTGCCTGGAGTGGGCTCACACCCATAATCTGACTCCAAGGCGTAAATGCTACCACTGAGTCAAGGCTCACTCCCGATTTTTATAATAGAGAAAAGATAGAGAGAAGATCTGAAAATGTAGCTTTCTTTTTGCAAAACATAAAAATAAAAATATTACCTGTTGACTTCCTGTAATATGTCAAAAGTTTTTTTAAAAATCCCTGTAACTGGCTCTGCTTGTCTCACTCTAATTCATTGTCTTCCTCTTTGTCTTGCTGGTTGTTTTCCATTTGTTTCTTTTCCTTCATTTTTTTTTACCTGCCTCAATGGCTCACATACTTCCTTTTGTCTTTTTGTCTTTTTTCTATATGACTCTCTCACTCTGTGCCTATTACCCATGTTCTCTACTTCTCTATATATTTGTTTCTCTCTCTTTCCTGCAGTATATTCCTTCCTTAGTGGATGTATTTTCAAAAAATTAAAAAAAATACAAGCTTAGGCACCTGACGAAGGAGAAAGCCTCCGAAAGCTTGTGATTTTCAAATAAAACTGTTGGACTATAACCTGGTGTTGTAAGATTCCTTACATTTGTCCACCCCAGTCCATCACCGGCATCTCCACATCATTCAATTAGCAGACATTGGATTTTGTACAAGGTAAAAAAGCAGCAGAAAAGATTTTAAAACTATACGAATGACACCGTGCTGATTTGCAGGAACAGGTCATTGAATAACTACTGAAAAAAAGATTTATTAGAAATTACTAAAAATAAGAATAGACCTCCCATGGTGTTGCTTACTAACTGGTATACATAAAAAAAACAGTGTGCTTCTTGCTTACTGCAGGTAGATAATTAAATGTGTGCCTTGTATTGATGGTAGTCACATAAATAAATTCTGTACGTAAGGTACTGTGATTACATAAATAAATGGATGTGACTCACAGTTACATAAATGTGTTTCCTCTGCTTCTGGCATTTGTTATGGAATAGCTGAACATAGAAATACATAGAAGTCACACCGCAGCCGAACAAATCCATGTCAGCTTTTACCCTCCATACAAGCAAATAGCTTCAATCACATTTGCCCACTCTTTTCCCATGTCCCTTCTACCCTTTTCCTTCATCCACCTATCCAATCTAATCTTGAATGTTGATGTAGTTTTTGTCTCAACCACTAACCCTGGAAGTGAATTCCACAGTTTCTCTATGTAAATAAGTTTCTCGCTCACTGCATTTTTATGACCTGCAAGCCTGGAGGGTATAAGTTGTGTACTGATGTAACCAAGCATATGCTGGTGTGATTTTTATACTGGTATGCCCAGTGTATCGGATTTGTGTTGTTTAAAAGCTGGTATTGTTTTGAGAGTCTGACTGTTATCCTTTGCAATCTTATTTGTAGATGAAGCCACTATCACTAATCATATATATTGCTGTTTATTTTGCAGTTCCTGGTGGAGTCATTACATACAAGACAGCTGGCAGTCAGTAGTAGTATTGAGGGTCAAAGTAAAGAACTGTGTCAGCGAGAGGCAGATCATCAGCGGCAGATTACACTTGACATCTTATCTGAAGTAGCTCATGTGTTTGATTTCCCTGATTTGAATCGCTTCCTCACTGTATGTAAATACTGTTGTGTTTCTTTAAATGGTAGTTCTTCCGTAACAAGGGACAAACTGAAAGAGTATAGAAAGATTTCATTGTATGGTATTTAAACAAACAAATATTAAGGAGTCAGCAATTTAATACATCTCTTGAGAATTTGAGACGAGAATGATAAAGTTTCACCGGCCTCTTTCAGAGTTGACTTTGTGTTGAGATGTGGCAGTTTAAATTTTAATGAATTATGATAAATGCCTGATTTTCTTTGTTGTTGATGTACAAACTGCAGTTTTTCCTCCCTCCTGAAGATGTGCCTTAGTACAGTTCCACAGACTGTTCATGTATGAGTCTGTACGTTGAGAATAGGCTGGTTATCTGATCATGGAGGGCATCACTTGACATCTACCCATTCACATTTTATAGCAGTGGTCACTGGATGGTGATCAGGAATGGGAACTGTGGCAGATTTCCCCGACACCACCACCCACCCCCACCCCCCCCGCCCCACCGCCGACTGGGTTACTGAAGCCAATTGCCATCCTGGCTGAGATTAGCTAACTCTGAACAGACCAGAGATTGTTCTTTGAGTTATGGATTCTGTATTGATGAGGAAGCCACAAGCTGTAGTATGGAAACATTTTGGAAAGGATAACCTAAATTGAACTATTTAGGATTTGTTTGCAAATGCATAATTTTGACCCAATTTAAACCACCTTGATTGTGGTTGGAAGCTTGCCTTTCCCCACTTCAGTTCATCTATTTCTCTGAAATGGTTGAATACAGAGCTATATGGACAGTCCAGAGAAATTAGGGCTATTTTAATAATGAATTGAGAAATGGTATATTACCAAACTCCAATTCCTTATGCTTTCCCTCGAACACTATAGCTTTCTCTTAAGCTAGCACTCATACTGACAAAAAGTCATTGTTCAATCTATACTTCTGTATGATGTAAATCACATTTTGTTTTCCAGCGTACCTTGCAATCTCTGTTGCCATATCTGGCTGCAAAGGCCAGTGCTACTTCTTCATTACTGATCCGGACCATAGCAAAGCAGCTGAATGTCAATCGTCGAGAGATCCTGATCAACAACTTTAAGTACATCTTTTCCCATTTGGTTTGCTCCTGCTCAAAGGATGAACTTGAGCGAGGTCTCCATTATCTACAGGTAAAACAAGTATTTTTGTAATAAGTAACCAGAACTTTTAAGTATGGTATTGCTAGCCGAAAATAATTTGTTCAAACCAACTAATGAAAAAAGGTTTTAAAAAAATTTGCAAGGGAAAAGACTCAACTTTATACCCTACAAGTCTCCTGATCTATCAGGGTGAACTCCAGATAACCTGTGCTGATGTTGCAGGCAAACTTCCAGGCTTCAATGCTGCATTGACTTATCTGGTGCAGTGCAGTTGGGAGGTTTGTCCACACGTTTGGGAGTCAGAAGCTGATGCAGATCATCCAGGATCTTCCCTGGAGACTTGAAATAGAATTGCGAGCCATCTGTAGTCCATCAATAACTGGATCAATATCTTCTTTGATCTTTCAGATAACCCCCTTCAATTTGTTTAATTTGTTTTTTCTTGTTTCCTGCTTTGCTGGTGCTTTTCAGCATGAAGTCCCCCCCTCCATCCAACCAATAGAAAGTTTTATTCTAGTGACAGGATATACAAACTGCCCATTTTGTATTGTTTATGATGTGGATTTTTCTTCCTCTGCTTCTTACTGTTGTGTACTGTGTTTAGAATGAAACAGAACTTGAACTGGGCAGCCTTCTCAGACAGGATTTTCAGGGGTTACATAATGAACTACTGCTGCGTATAGGAGAGCACTATCAGCAGGTTTTCAATGGACTGGCCATACTGGCTGCTTCTGCTTCTAGAAATGATCAACACCAAGCACCCACAGACATTACTTCAGTGGAGTTAATGGTAAGGAAACGTAGCAGGTATATATCTATTTTAGACTGCTGTTGTAGATATGCTGATTTTATACCATAAAATATGAATGGCAAGAAGTGTTGCCTCCCAAGTGCCAGGATAAAGGACCTAATGAAGCTGGTTCAGAAGCTTTATGAAAAGGATGGAAATAACTCCAGAAGTTATGGTTCCAGAGGTCAAAGGAATGGAGCTCGGTTGCAGGGAGTTTGTAGAACTTGAGGGCGATGCAGACAGGGAGAGGCAAGACCACGAAAATATTTAAGCACAAAGAATTTTAAATTTGAGGTTTTGAGGGACCTGGAGCCAATATAGGTCAGCGAGGGGATGGATGAGTGGGACTTGGTGCAGGTTAGGATACGGGCAGCAGAATTTTGAATGATTTGAAGTTGACGGAGGACGGAAACTGGGAGATTGGCCAGGAGAACATTGGAATAGTTGAGTCTGGAAGTGACAACGGCATTAATGAGGGTTTCAGCGGAAGGTGGGCTGAGGTAGGGACGGAGGTGCAAGTATGTGATTTATTTGATGGAGAGGATATGGAATTATAAGCTCAGCTCAAGGTTGAACAGGATGCCGTGGTTGCGAACAGTAAGGAATTAGATAGAGAAAGGATCCACATAGAATACCTTTGGATTGAGCTGAGGAATTGCAAGGGATAAGTTACACTATTGAGAGTGTCGTGAAGACTTTTTTATTATTCGTTCATGGGATGTGGGCGTCGCTGGCGAGGCCAGCATTTCTTGCCCATCCCTAATTGCCTTTGAGAAGGTAGTGGTGAGCCGCCTTCTTGAACCGCTGCAGTCCGTGTGATGAAGGTTCTCCCACAGTGCTGTTAGGTAGGGAGTTCCAGGATTTTGACCCAGCGACGATGAAGGAATGGCGATATATTTCCAAGTCAGGATGGTGTGTGACTTGGAAGGGAACGTGTAGGTGGTGTTATTCCCATGTGCCTGCTGCCCTTGTCCTTCTAGGTGGTAGAGGTCGTGGGTTTGGGAGGTGCTGTTGAAGAAGCCTTGGCGAGTTGCTGCAGTGCATCCTGTGGATGGTGCACACTGCGCCGGTGCTGAAGGGAGTGAATGTTTAGGGTGCCAATCAAGCGGGCTGCTTTGTCGGATGGTGTCGAGCTGCACTCATCCAGGCAAGTGGAGAGTATTCCATCACACTCCTGACTTGTGCCTTGTAGATGGTGGAAAGGCTTTGGGGAGTCAGGAGGTGAGTCACTCGCCGCAGAATACCCAGCCTCTGACCTGCTCTTGTAGCCACAGTATTTATATGGCTGGTCCAGTTAAGTTTCTGGTCAATGGTGACCCCCAGAATGTTGATGGGGGATTCGGCGATGGTAATGCAGTTGAATGTCAAGGGGAGGTGGTTAGACGCTCTCTTGTTGGAGATGGTCATTGCCTGGCACTTGTCTGGCGCGAATGTTACTTGCCACTTATGAGCCCAAGCCTGGATGTTGTCCAGGTCTTGCTGCATGCGGGCACGGACTGCTTCATTATCTGAGGGATTGCAAATGGAACTGAACACTGCAATCATCAGCGAACATCGCCATTTCCGACTTTATGATGGAGGGAAGGTCATTGATGAAGCAGCTGAAGATGGTTGGGCCTTGGACACTGCCCTGAGGAATTCCTGCAGCAATGTCCTGGGGCTGAGATGATTGGCCTCCAACAACCACTACCATCTTCCTTTGTGCTTGGTATGACTCCAGCCACTGGAGAGTTTTCCCCCTGATTCCCATTGACTTCAATTTTACTGGGACTCCTTGGTGCCACACTCGGTCAAATGCTGCCTTGATGTCAAGGGCAGTCACTCTCACCTCACCTCTGGAATTCAGCTCTTTTGTCCATGTTTGGACCAAGGCTGTAATGAGGTCTGGAGCCGAGTGGTCCTGACGGAACCCAAACTGAGCATCGGTGAGCAGGTTATTGGTGAGTAAGTGCCGCTTGATAGCACTGTCGACGACACCTTCCATCACTTTGCTGATGATTGAGAGTAGACTGATGGGGCGGTAATTGGCCGGATTGGGTTTGTCCTGCTTTTTGTGGACAAGACATACCTGGGCAATTTTCCACATTGTTGGGTAGGTGCCAGTGTTGTAGCTGTACTGGAACGGCACGGCTAGTTCTGGAGCACAAGTCTTCAGCACTACAGCTGGGATGTTGTCAGGGCCCATAGCCTTTGCTCTATCCAGTGCATTCAACCATTTCTTGATATCACGTGGAGTGAATCGAATTGGCTGAAGACTGGCTTCTGTGATGATGGGGAGGAGGCCGAGATGGATCATCCACTCGGCACTTCTGGCTGAAGATGGTTGCAAACACTTCAGCTTTGAGTTTTGCACTCACGTGCTGGACTCCGCCATCATTGAGGATGGGGATGTTTACAGAGCCTCCTCCTCCCGTTAGTTGTTTAATTGTCCACCACCATTCACGACTGGATGTGGCAGGACTGCAGAGCTTTGATCTGATCCGTTGGTTGTGGAATCGCTTAGCTCTGTCTATGGCATGCTGCTTCCGCTGTTTAGCATGCATGTAGTCCTGAGTTGTAGCTTCACCAGGTTGGCACCTCATTTTTAGGTACGCCTGGTGCTGCTCCTAGCATGCTCTTCTACACTCCTCATTGAACCAGGGTTGATCCCCTGGCTTGTTGGTAATGGCAGAGTGAGGAATATGCCGGGCCATGAGATTACAGATTGTGCTGGAATACAATTCTGCTGCTGCTGATGGCCCACAGCGCCTCATGGATGCCCAGTTTCGAGCTGCTAGATCTGTTCTGAATCTGTCCCATTTAGCATGGTGGTAGTGCCACTCAACACGTTGGATGGTGTCCTTCGTGCGAAGACGGGACTTTGTCTCCACGAGGACTGTGCGGTGGTCGCTCCTACCAATGCTGTCATGGACAGATGCATGAAGACTGCTGAACAATAAATAGGAAATTGAGGAAGGATGTAAAAGTAATTGCAATGGTGCATCGATATTAATAAGAATGATAAGAAATTTAAGATAGTTACAAAAAGAATTAAAGGGGAGGTTAGAAAAAGATTCTTAACACAGAAGGTGGTTAGAATTTGTAATTCTCTGCCACAAACTGTGTTGAAATAGAATGTATAATAAAAGAGAATTAGATAGTTATTTGAAAAAGTGTAAAATTATAAGGTATTTGGAATGAGCAGGAAAGTGGGATTAGACTCATAGAGAAAAACACCAGTGTACACTTGATGGGCCAAATGGTCCGTTTCCATGCTGCAACCTTCTGTGATTTTAGGTAAGCTTGTGTAAATGTGTGTAATTGCATTTTCAATTCAGGTCTTTTTGAAGTAAGCTTCAAATTGTCAAATCTTTATTACTGCATTTATATATAAAGTGTTGCATGAAAGCTATGTTCTGAACCTTATCTCAAGTTGGTTTAGGTGTAATGGACTTGTTCTAATACAGGATCAGTAACTGCGAAGGGTTATTTGTACTGAAAGCAGAAGGACCAGAAACTGACTGCTTCAGTCCTGTTGCAGTTTTTAAGTTCTGCCCTTTCAGTTGTTTATTGCTGGGCTTGTACCAGCATGTGATAAATGTTATTTATTTTTGTAAGATTTTTTCTCCCCTTGTTGCACCCCATCCCTTAGCTGAGAGGGCAGTGACCTGCCCTGACATGTTTGTGTTGACAGCTGGATGCAACATAAAATCCACCTCAGTTAACTTGCCCTTTTGTTTTTTGATGTTTTAATCTTTTGATTGCCTTGTTTTTTTTTTATTTACTACCTATTTCCTTTTTAAAAATGGTTCTATTTTTCATTTCCAGTCACATTGGCTGTGATATTTAGTGGAGGCGGGATGGTGGGTGGTGGTGGTGGTGTAGTGGTTGGAAAATTGGAGAGCGCGGAAGTCATGCCAAATTTAACAGCAGGATCTTGTTTGAATTTTTTGTCTCTGCTTCCTGGCTGGCAGCTAGCCAGATTGAGAGGCTGTTGGGCGGGAAGTCTTGTGCTGGAAGACCGCAGTTGGGGACCGGAGAAGAGGGAAGGAGGGAGAGATTGTGGGGGCGGGTGCAGTGGAGAGCGATTGCAGGGGGGAGGAATGGGAGAGAGATTGCGGGGGAGGAATGGGAGAGAGATGGTGCGGATGCAAGAGATCGTGGGTCAGCCTGGAGATTTGTTGGGGGGAGGGATTGGCAGATCGCAGGGAGGGGGTATCGATCGCGCCAAGTTAGCTTGGGGGGCCAGGGAGAAGCCCTGGGAAACCCGGCCTGCAGCTGTCAAATCTAAAAGGCAGCTAAAAATCTGAGGCACGTGGCCTCATTAACATATTTAAATTATTGACTCGCCTCTCCCGAGCAGGTTACTCGCCCACCCCCCCAACCCACTCCGGTTAAACCGGAATGAGGCGCGTTGGGGTCGGGTTTCAGGTTTTTAAGAATTTAATCTCCCCGCTCCTTTCCCACCAGTCCTGGGGGTTTAAAATTCTCCCCATTGAATCCACTGGCTCCTTTCTCCACCTCCGTATTTTTTGTCACAGATTTTTTTTGTCAGTTTTAAACTTAAATGTCGACGCCAAAAGTATTTTCTTTCCTATTTAAATTTTGCTCACCATGCCAAGGCAGACAGCAGTGAGCTCCCAAACGCTACCAAATGCCGCATTATTAATGGCGAGTACTGGTATACATTTTGCCTCTTTCAGAGAAGAGCTTCACCTATCTATTCTTACCTGCCCAACATCAGTTGACAGTATAGGGAACCTAACGAGTAAGTATGAGAATACAATCCAAAGTATTGTATGTCATGTACTATAACCTATTGTGCTAGTGAGCTGCTGTTATAAAGTTAATTTTAGTCTTGACTGTTCAGTTGCCAGTATTTAAAGTTAAAAACAAAGTAATATAATGTAACAAATCTTAGTTAACTCGATATTCACGTACTTCATCCGGAGTTAAAACATATTCAAAATCTGTTCTTTAAATTGATTTATTAATGCTAAATTTTTTAAAATTATTTTTTCTAGGCAGATTACTTACAGCCTAAATTGTTGGGGATTCTGGCCTTTTTTAATATGCATTTACTGAGTTCCAGTGTTGGACTAAATGATAAAAAGATGGTAAGTAAATTCTTTACTGGTGCCCTTTGGAATTTGGATAAACCTTTTTTTGAGCAATTTTTAATGAAACCCATTATTAATGCCATTTTTTTTATTTACAGGCCATGAATAGTTTAATGTCATTAATGAAATTGATGGGACCAAAACACATTAGTTCAGTCCGGGTAAAGATGATGACCACTCTGAGGACAGGCCTGCGATACAGGGATGAATTTCCTGAATTATGCTGCAGGTGTGTTTCGAAATACAGCTTTCACTTTGAATGAATGGAAACGCAATGTTGAATTTTATTGAAGTACTAACCTTAAGAGGAAAGTAATTTTTTTTAAAAATCCTTAATATCACTGCTACATGGAAATATTACTTCGGAAGATCTTTTGGGGCTGTTTTGCTTTCATTGGAAGGGCGTGGAATAGAATATTTTGTAGCATATGCAATAGTTATATTTTACCCTTAACTTGAAGTCTAATAATTATTATTAGTGTTATTTACATTGCTTACTTGAAATTATTGGATAATTCAAGTTTTTTAGTGCCAAAAGTGACATCGAACTATCAGGAAAAGACTGTAAACTTTGGCAAAATGGCTTTTTGGTCCATTTGTCTAACTTTGCAAAATCAATTTTAAAAAAAAGTCAAAAGCAAAATAGTGTGGATGCTGGAAATATTTGCAAGTTGGACAGCATGTGGAGAATGAAACGTTTCAGGTCAATGACCTTTCATCTCGTTCCTAGCACAAATGAATTTTTTAAAAAGTGTTGTGATTAGAAATGTTTGCACTTTACCTCCATTTTTGTCTCATTAAATATAATTTGAGTGCCAATTGAATGGAGTTTTCTGGTTAAGCACATGTCTAATTTTTACACCTTTTGTGTATGATTTTTCACATTTTATTATTCGTTCGTTAGGAGAACACACTTTATAATAGCGGATGTAAAATGTAATTTTCTAAAAAGTAATAGGAAAACAATTATTAGATTTTTCTAATAGTTTAAGGTTGTTGAAGAGTAGTTTGGGATTATTTAAAGAGATTTCTGTAAAATAGTTACACTGGTTTACCTGTAATATTTGTAAACAATTTTACAACACCAAGTTATAGTCCAGCAATTTTATTTTAAATTCACAAGCTTTCGGAGATTTTCTCCTTCCTCAGGTAAATGTTTCAAGGAGATCTTGAAACGTTTACCTGAGGAAGGAGAAAATCTCCGAAAGCTTGTGAATTTAAAATAAAATTGCTGGACTATAACTTGGTGTTGTAAAATTGTTTACAATTGTCAACCCCAGTCCATCACCGGCATCTCCACATCATGATTACCTGTAATAGGTTGTAAACAACTTGTATTTGGTACATAAACCTCTCCTTCATTATCCCGTTCCTAGCATAAATTAATTACCATTCCATTTACACAGTAAAAATAGGGTTAATAGTACATATTTTCCACAGCCACCTACTGCATTGGAGAATTTTTCAATATTTTGTCACTGTGGTCAAATTCCTGTCTGCTGGTTTTAGAAAAAAAGTAAACAGGAGTGCAAAGCACTGTTTTGCCCACTTAACACTCATGCTGGCTTTTCACCAAAAATTAACGAAGACATGATGTCTCACTGCTTACTACTGATAGCAAAACTGGACAAAACTCTGGATGACACTATAGGAACATTTCCCTTGAGATTCTATAAAAACATGTTTCTAAAAACATATATTAAACAGAAATGGAATTTTTCTACATGTTAGTGGTTTGCCCACTTTCTAGTAAATGTAAAGTTCAGACTATTTCAATCCATTAGTGCAATGCTACCATCAACAATGTTTTAAAATGAATTAGGTAATACTGCTCCCAAAGGCAAAGTAGTGGCATGTCGCTTACCTGCGTGTTGATTTGCTGCAAGCTCAATTGTACTCAGGAGTGCCTTCCCATGCACTGCATGTGTGTAACATGGATATAACATATCACATCATGCAGCACAGTTCTGTATTTCTCATACAGATGTGTATTCTGGCAAGCTAAAGAAAACTTTCGCTTAAAATAGAATTGCTTTCTATTGAAGCAAAACCAAATTTAATACAGCAGCCAGAAAACAAGGAGTCAGCTGCAAAACCTGCTCATGAGTTCACCTTGGGTGTTAGTACTATCTACAACATCAAAACAATGAAGAAACAGTTGTGGAAATTTAACAAGGAAGCACACAATGATGTGAGGCCAACACACAACAAGATAACTAATGGAGTCTAAATTCCCTTAAGTCGGCTGAGCTGTGCATCAGTGGTATTATGCAATCGGACCTGAGAAGGTGTGCCATCTCCATGAATAGCTGTGAACAGTGCAGCCATTTATAGCAAGCACTGGTTGGCTTATAAGTTTCATGGTAATAGGGAGCTGTCGATGACAAGTGAAAGAGGCTTTCAGTGGATGTGTCAATAATTAAACCAGCCAAGGACAATTTTGCTAAATTCTATGAACAATACAAGCTGGTAATTTCCTATAAAGAAATTATGTAAATGTTTGACAGGATAATTGAATATTTAGATGAGCAAGCTGAAGGAAGAAAAGAAATGTAGCTGCAATGCATTCTTTCCTCCAGTGCTTTTCACTCCATTTATAGCACAATAATTTTGAGAGATTGCCTTATAAGCATATTCTTTTTAAACTGTAAAGTGATCGCTGTCCTACATGAGCACACAAACAATATTCTACTGTATAACTTTGCTGTTGGAGCCTGAGACAGCTATGTCAGCCAAATGCTAGCTGGCTTCCCCAGTCAATGGAGAAGATACAAGGCCAGAAACAAAATCACAAACAAGTTTGCATATTTGTTTCTATTTTTCTATGTTCTGGCAACTGTAATAGTTTTCCCAGCAAAGGGACCCTGAGGGAATAGTATAGAATTGCTTCTTGAAACAAGTCTTTGTGCTATCCAATTGCCCTAAACAGAAGCCCACTCTACTAAAATTTATCATTTTGGATAATTTTTGGTAAGTTTTATTTCTTGATGGGCAATATTTTCCAGAGCTATACTAGTTGCATTAACTTTTGTCATTAGTTTTCATGGTTTATTTTCTCTTTCATATAGTTTCAAAAGGTTTCCGCAATTAATGGCATTCTGCTAATTAAGTCTCTTATTTTCAGGGCATGGGATTGCTTTGTGCGCTGCCTGGAGCCTAGTTATCTGGGGGCCCTTCTCAGTCAAGTGATTGTGGCTCTGCTGCCTCTAATGTCCATTCAGCCAAAGGAGACTGCTGGAATATTTCACTACCTTATAGTGGAGAACAGGTAAGTTAATTCTGCAATCATTTGCTTAATTTCAATTTTTTTATTCATTTAGGTAGCATTTAGGTTGTACTCTATTATTGTTGTAAAAGGAAAATATACATTGATGTCGAAGTATTTTTTTTGATAGTTTTATGCAGTTATACTGTAAATAATGATGACAACAACAAAAACTACTGACATTTATTCAGTGATTTCAATGTAGTAAAACATCCCACGGTACTTCATAGTTGAATAGGAAATAAATAAGAGATGCTGAAGACATAGTTGAAGAGGTAAGCTTTAAAAAGGTTTTTGAAGGCAAGGACAAAAGTAGCAAGGTGGAGGTGTTTGTAGACAGTTTCAGAGTATGGGACCCAGATTTGTCAAGGCGCTGCCATCGATGGTAGAGTAGAGTGAGGGGTGGGGAATACACAGTTAACCAGAGTTGGAAGAGTGGAGGGTGTGAGAAGGGACATAGGGTTGAAAGAGATTGCTGAGGTAGGATGGACTGAGGCTGTGGATGGATGGTTAGATGTGGATGATGATTTTGAAGTTGGTGCACTGAGGGAAGGGAAGCCAACTGAGATTGGTAAGGACAGTGATAGGTGAGCAGAACGATATAGAAGTGAATATTGGATAAGTTGGAGTTTATGTAGGGTGGAGCTCAGGAGGCTGCTGAGGAGGGCTTTGGAAAAGTTGAATCTGGAGGTAATAAAGGCATAAATAAGGGTTTCAGTAGCAGCAGAGATGAAAAAGCATTGGTTATATAAGGGAGCATATTAAGGTGCACAGTCAGCTTGGTTGTAGGAATGGGAAGTCATGCTTGACTAATTTATAGGATTTCTTTGAGGAGATGACAGACCTCGTAGATAGGGGAGAGACAGTATATGTTATCTACCTGGATTTCAGGAAGGCATTTGACACAGTCCCCTTATAGGCTACTAAATAAGCTCCAAGCTCATGCAATAGATTGGAATATATTAAAAAGAATTGACAAATTATTGGTTGGTGGACAGCAATGAGTAGTCGTGCATGGTCAGGTATCTGGTTGGCAGCCAGTTGCCAGTAAAGTATATAGGCGATGGTAGCGGTTATGTTACTGGACTAGTAATCCAGAGGCCTGGACTAATAAACCGGAGTCATGCGTTCAAATCCCGCCACGGCAGCTGGGGAATTTAAATTAAATTAGTTAATTAAATAAAATCTGGAATAAAAAAACTAGTATCAGTGATGGTGGCCATGAAACTACCGGATTGTCGTAAAAACCCATCTGGTTCACTAATGTCCTTTAGGGATGGAAACCTGCCGTCCTTACCCGGTCTGGCCTATACGTGACTCCAGACCCACAGCAATGTGGTTGATTCTTAATCGCGCTCTGAAATAGCCTAGCAAGCCACTCAGTTCAAGAAGGCGGCTCACTACCACCTTCTCAAGGGCAATTAGGGATGGGCAATAAATGCTGGCCTTGCCAGCGATGCCCACATCCCATGAACGAATAAAAAGAAGTGCAGCAAGGTTTAATGTTGGGGTCGCTGTTATTTATAATTTTTATAAATGAACTAGAGGAAGGAATTCTCTTCAAAGGGACCAAATTTGAAGACGATACTAAATTGGGAGCAGTGACAAATGATGAGTTTAATGCAGGGAAATGTAAGATTATGAGATTTGGTAGAGGGAAAGTTGATATAGATTATGTGCTAAATGGGAATGTACTTGAGGTATCAGAGCAGGAGAGAGATCTTTAGTGGAGTGGTCAGGTTCCTAAAACAATCAGCGCAATGTTCCCGGGCTGTTTTAAAAAAAAAACAAAGAATTTTGGGATGCACAGCAAGGGGTATAACATATACATCCAGAGAGGTAATTTTAAAACTGTGTTTGGCCCTGATGAGACCACATCTGGAGTACTGCGTACAGTTTTAGCCTACCTATTTTAAAAAGGATATTCAATTATTAGAGGGGGTGAAGAGACGGGCTACACGGTTGATGCCAGAACTTAAAGGAACGGCATATGAGGAAAGATTGACTACCTTGGGACTTTCCTCTCTTGAAAAGAGAAGATGTGGAGATGCCGGTGATGGACTGGGGTTGACAATTGTAAACAATTTTACAACACCAAGTTATAGTCCAGCAATTTTATTTTAAATTCACAAGCTTTCGGAGGCTTCCTCCTTCCTCAGGTGAACGTTTCCAACAACGTTCACCTGAGGAAGGAGGAAGCCTCCGAAAGCTTGTGAATTTAAAAGAAAAGAGAAGACTGAGGGGATATGATAGAAATTCCGTACATGACAAAAAAGCTTATTTGGATCCAATTTGACCAAACCTTTCATAATATGGAAATGGAAGGCAGAAAATTAGTAAGTGAGTTTGGAAGGCAGAGGAAACAAAGGTTAGAAAATAAACAACAAAGGAGTTTGGCAGTGCTTAAAGGTATATATCTCAATGCAAGAAGTATGGTGAATAAGGCAGATAAGCTGAGGGCACAGATAGACACGTGGCAGTATGATATCTTAGCTATTACAGATACATGGCTTAAAGAGGGGCAGGTATGGCAGCTCAACATTCCTGGTTACAGGGTTTTCAGACGAGATAGAGAGGGGGATAAAAAAGGAGGGGGGTGGCAATTTTGGTTAAAGAAACAATTACAGCTGTGAGAAGGGATGATATGTTAGAAGGATCATCAAATGAGGCAATATGGGTTGAGCTAAGGAACAAAAAAAGGACAGTCACACTACCATCACCGGCATCTCCACATCAACACTACTGGGAGTGTACTATAGACCCCCAAACAATGAGAGGGAGATAAAAGAGCAAATATGTTGGCAAATTTCTGAAGTTCAAAAACAATAGGGCAGTGATAGGGGATTTCAACTACCCTAACATTAACTGGGATACAAACACTGTGAAGGGTATGGAGGGCACAACATTCTTCAATTTCATTCAGGAGAACTTTTTTAGCCAGTACATAGCAAGCCCAACAAGAGAGGGGGCAGTTCTGGATTTAGTTTTAGGAAGTGAAGCCGGGCAGGTGGAAGGAGTATCAGTGGGAGAGCATTTTGGTGGTAGTGATTATAATTCAGTTAGATTTAGCATAGTTATGAAAAAGGACAAAGATAGAACAGGAGTTAAAGTTCTCAATGGGGGAAAGGCCAATTTTGCGAAGCTGAGAAGTGATTTAGCACAAATGGACTGGGAACAACTACTTGAAGGGAGATCCATGTCAGAGCAGTGGGAGGGATTCAAGGGGTTCAGAGTAAACACGTTCCCACAAAGAAAAAGGGTGGGACTGCCAAATCTAGAGCCCCCTGGATGTCAAGGAGCATACAGGGTAAGATAAGGCAAAAAAGGGAAGCTTATGTCAGACACAGAGAGCTCAATACTACAGAAAGCCTAGAGGAGTATAGAAAGTGCAGGGGTGAAATTAAGAAAGCAAAGAGAGGGCATGAAAAAATATTGGCAAGTAAAATCAAGGAAAACCCAAAGATGTTTTATAAATACATAAAGTGCAAGAGAATAACTAAGGAAAGAGTAGGGCCTATTAGAGACCAAAAAGGTAACCTGTGTGTGGAGGCAGAAGATGTTGGTATGGTTCTTAATGAATACTTTTGTGTCTGTCTTCACAAAAGAGAGGGATGATGCAGACATTGTAGTTAAGGATGAGGAGTGTGAAATATTGGATGGGATAAACATAGTGAGAGAGGAAGTATTAGGAGAATGAACATCTTTAAAAGTAGATAAATCACCAGGCCTGGATGAAATGTATCCCAGGCTGTTAAAAGAAGCAAGGGAGGAAGCTTTGACCATTTTCCAATCCTCCATGGATATAGGCGCGTGCCAGAGGATTGGAGGACTGCTAATGTTGTACCGTTGTTTAAAAAGGGAGAGAAGAATAGACTGAGTAATTATAGGCCAGTCAATCTAACCTCGGTGGTGGGCAAATTATTGGAATCAATTCTGAGGGACGGGATAAACCGTCACTTAGAAAGGTACGGGTTAATCAAGGACAGTCAGCATGGATTTGTTAAGTGAAGGTCGTGTCTGGACGAACTTGATTGAATTTTTTGAGGAGGTAGCAAGGAGAGTCGATGAGGGTAGTGCGTTTGATGTAGTCTACATGGATTTTAGCAAGGCTTTTTGACAAGGTCCCACATGGCAGACCGGTCAAAAAAGTACAAGGGAAAGTGTCAAGTTGGATCCAAAATTGGCTCAGTGGCAGGAAGCAAAAGGTAATGGTCGACAGGTATTTTTGTGACTGGAAGGCTGTTTCCAGCGGGGTTCCGCAGGGCTCAGTACCAGGTCCCTTGCTTTTTGTGGTATATATTAATGATTTGGACTTAAACGTAGGGGGCATGATTAAGAAGTTTGCAGATGGTACAAAAATTGACCGTGTGGTTGATAGTGAGGAGGAAAGCTGTAGACTGCAGGAAGATATCAGTGGACTGGTCAGGTGGGCAGATGGAATTCAATCCGGAGAAATGTGAGGTAATGCATTTGGGGAAGGCAAACAAGGCAAGGGAATGCGCAATAAATGGGAAGGTACTGAGAGGTGTAGAAGAAGTGAAGGACCTTGGAGTGCATGTCCACAGATTCCGAAGGTAGCAGGACAGGTAGATAAGGTGGTTAACAAGGCATATGGGATACCTTCCTTTATTAGCTGATTGTAAACAATTTTACAACACCAAGTTATAGTCCAGCAATTTTATTTTAAATTCACAAGCTTTCGGAGACTTCCTCCTTCCTCAGGTAAATGTTCAGGAGCTCCTTGAAGCCTACGCATTTATACAATGTAAACACCATGTATTGTTCTATATGTATAAATGCGTAGGCTTCAAGGAGCTCCTGAACATTTACCTGAGGAAGGAGGAAGTCTCCGAAAGCTTGTGAATTTAAAATAAAATTGCTGGACTATAACTTGGTGTTGTAAAATTGTTTACAATTGTCAACCCCAGTCCATCACCGGCATCTCCACATCTTCATTAGCTGAGGCATGGAATATAAGAGCAGGGAGGTTATGCTAGAACTGTATGAAACACTAGTTAGACCACAGCTTGAGTACTGCATACAGTTCTGGTCACCACATTACAAGAAAGATGCAGTTGCACTAGAGAGGGTACAGAGGAGATTTACGAGAATGTTGCCAGGACTGGAGAATTTTAGCTTTGAGGAAAGATTGGATAGGCTGGGGTTGTTCTGTTTGGAACAGAGGAGACTGAGGGGTGATTTAATTGAGGTGTATAAAATTATGAGGGGCCGAGATAGAGTGGATAGGAACGATCTATTTCCCTTAGCAGAGAGGTCAATAACCAGGGGGCATAGATTTAAAGTGATTGGTAGAAGGATTAGAGGGGAGCTGAGGAAAATTTTTTCACCCAGGGTGGTGGGGGTCTGGAACTCACTGCCTGAAAGGGTAGTAGAGGCAGAAACTCTCAACGCATTTAAAAAGTAGCTGGATATGCCCCTAAAGTGCCGTAACCTACAAGGCTATGGACCAAGTGCTGGAAAGTGGGAGTAGCTGCGTGGCTCATTTTCAGCTGGCGCAGACGCAATGGGCTGAATGCCCTACTTCTGTGCTGTAAATTTTCTGTGATTCTATGTGGAACAGATTACTGGCAGGGGTGATGGAACAAGAAGCCTTAATGGGTTCCAAGAAGGAACGAGACAGTTTATTGGGATTCAGGGTTATTAGAAATGCACCAAAAAGAGTACCGTGGATAGGTGGGTTAGATGGAC
This sequence comes from Heptranchias perlo, assembly GCF_035084215.1. NCBI lineage: Eukaryota > Metazoa > Chordata > Chondrichthyes > Hexanchiformes > Hexanchidae > Heptranchias > Heptranchias perlo. Next base: position 17,104,740 of record NC_090337.1, read on the forward strand.
CAAATATCTTCTCCTGTCTGAAACTCTTATTTTTGCTTATTTATAATCATTTTAGCAAGTTGTCTCAGCTATATATGTACATGCATGATTAGAACAAAAGCAAAATACTGCTGATACTGGAAATCTGAAATAAAAACAGAAAATGTTGGAAACACCCAGCAGGTCAGGCAGTATCTGTGGAGAGAGAAACAGAGTTAACGTTTCAGGTCGATGACAGTTCTGATGAAAGTTCATTGACCTGAAACGTTAACTCTGTTTCTCTCTCTACAGTTGCTGCCTGACCTGCTGAGTGTTTCCCGCATTTTCTGTTTTTATTACATGTATGATTATGTTTGTTGTCACATCCCACGCCATATTTTTCTACTCTTGAACCAGAAACACTAACACCATTGTAATGCTCCTGTTGAGCATGGACGGGGTTGAACTGAGGAACATCTGGTCTATATGGCTCAATTTCACACTGGGTAGTTTGTTTATGCACTAAGGATTCAGGGGAGCTACTCACTTGTGCATGCTAATCTCTGGTTGCTGCTTCATTTACCCCCTTGCACAATGCACAATCTTGGCCTCTCCGCTCCATTTTCCTGCTCACTTTAAGGGGCCATACGTGCCCTTTGCCTTCTTTGCATCCAATGTCTTGACCTTTCAGCTCTAGCTACCCTTTCTCTAGAATCTCAGTCTTGACCTTCATTCATCCTTGAAATGGATTCACATGGGTAGATATATTGGAAGAACTTCGAGATTTTTTTTTCATTTCCCCACCTCAAAAAGAAATCTCATAAGAACATAAGAAATAGGAGCACCAGTAGGCCATCCGGCCCCTCGAGCCTGTTCCGCCATTCAACAAGATCATGGGTGATCTTCTACTTTAACGCCATTTTCCTGCACCATTCCCATATCCCTTGATTCCTTTAATATCTAGAAATCTATCGATCTCTGTTTTGAATGTACTCAATGACTGAGCCTTCACAGCCCTCTAGGGTAAAGAATTCCAAAGATTCACTACCCTCTGAGTGAAGAAATTTCTCCTCATCTCAGTCCTAAATGGCCTACCCCTTATTCTGAGACTGTGACCCCTGGTTTTAGACTCCCCAGCTAGGGGAAACATCCTCCCTGCATCTACCCTGTTGAGCCCTGTGAGAATTTTGTATGTTTCAATGAGATCACCTCTCATTCTTCTAAATTCTAGAGAATACAGGCCTAGTCTACTCAATCTCTCCTCATATAATAATCCCGCCATCCCAGGAATCAGTCTGGTGAACCTTCGTTGCACTCCCTCTATGGCAAGTATATCCTTTCTTAGGTAAGGAGACCAAAATTGTACACACTACTCCAGGTGCGGTCTCACCAAGGCCCTATATAATTGCAGTAAAACATCTTTACTCCTGCACTCAAATCCTCTTGTTATAAAGGCCAACATACCATTTGCCTTCCTAATTGTTTGCTGCACCTGCATGTTAGCTTTCAGTGATTCATGTACAAGGACATCCAGGTCCCTTTGAACATCAACATTTCCCAATCTCTCACCATTTTAAAAAATACTCTGCATTTCTGTTTTTCCTACCAAAGTGGATAACTTCACATTTTCCACATTATATTCCATCTGCTATGTTCTTGCCCACTCACTTAGCCTGTCTATATCCCCTGGAAGCCTCTTTGCATCCTCCTCACAACTCACATTCCCACCTAGTTTTGTGTCATCAGCAAACTTGGAAATATTACATTTGGTCCCCTCATCCAAATCATTGATATAGATTTAATATCTGGTGCCCAAGCACCGATCCCTGCGGTACCCCACTAGTCACAATCTGCCAACCTGAAAAAGACCCGTTTATTCCTGCTCTCTATTTTTTGTCTGTTAACCAATTCTCAATCCATATTACCCCCAATTCCATGCGCTCTAACTTTGTTCACCAACCTCCCTTGTGAGACCTTATTGAAAACCTTCTGAAAATCCAAATACACCACATCCACTGGTTCTCCCTTATCTATTCTTCTAGTTGCATCCTCAAAGAACTCCAATAGGTTTGTCAAACATGATTTCCCTTTCATAAATCCATGCTGACTCTGCCAAATCCTATTATTATTTTCTAAGTGTCCTGTTATCACTTCCTTTATAATAGATTCTAGCATTTTCCCCATTACTAATGTCAGGCTAACGGTTCCCTGTTTTCTCTCTCCCTTCTTTCTTAAATAGTGGGGTTACATTTGCTACCCTCCGATCTGCAGAAACCGTTCCAGAATCTATAGAATTTTGGAAGATGACAACCAATGCATCCACTATCTATATAGCCACCTCTTTCAAAACCCCAGGATGTAGATCATCAGGTGCTTGGGATTTATCGACATTCAGTCCCATTAACTTCTCTGGTACTATTTTTTTTACTAATTTCTTTCAGTTCTTCATTCTCGCCAGACCCTTGGTTCTCTAGTATTTCTGGGAGGTTTTTTGTGTCTTCTTCCGTGAAGACAGACACAAAGTATTTGTTTAATTTCTCTGCCATTTCCTTATTCCCCATTATAAATTCTCCCATCTCTGTCTGAAGGGACCCACATTTCCTTTGCCAGTCTTTTCCTTTTTACATACCTATAGAAGCTTTTACAGTCCATTTTTATGTTTCTCGCTAGTTTACTCTCATTCTATTTTCCCTTTCTTTATCAATTTCTTGGTCCTCCTTTGCTGAATTCTAAAATGCTCCCAATCCTCAGGCTTACTGCTTTTCCTGGCAAGTTTATATGCCTCTTCTTTTGATTTAATAGTATCTTTAATTTTTCTCGTTAGCCACGGTTGGACCACGTTTCCTGTTGGGTTTTTGTGCCTTAAAGGAATATATATTTGTTGCAAATTATGTATTAATTCTTTAAATGCTGGCCATTGCCTGTCTACCATCATACCTTCTAATGTAGTTCCCCAATCAGCCACAGCCAACTTCCACCTCATACCTTCGTAGTTTCCTTTGTTTAGATTTAAGACCCTAGTTTCGAATTGAACTACATCACTTTCAAACTTAATGAAGAATTCTATCATATTATGGTCACTCTTCCCTAAGAGCTCCTTTACAACAAGATTATTAATTGACGCTTTCTCATTGCACAATACTAGATCTAAAATAGCCTATTCCCTAGTTGGTTCCTCAACATACTGATCTAGAAAACGATCTCGTATACATTCCAGGAATTCGTCCTCCACAGTATTAGTGCGAATTTGGTTTGTCCAATCTATATGTAGATTAAAGTCCCCCATGATTACTGTATTACCCTTGTTACGTGCACTTTTAATTTCCTGCTTTACACCGTGCCCTACGTTACCACTACTATTTGGTGGCCTATAAACAACTCCCAACCATGTTTTCTGCCCCTTGCTGTTTCTTAGCTCCACCCAAACTGATTTTACATCTTGATCTTCTGAGCCAAGATCCTTTCCCACTATTGTGCTGATCTCATCCTTCATTAACAGGGCTACCCCACCTCATTTTCCTTTTTGCCTGTCCTTCCTAAATGTTGAATATCCTTGAATATTCAGTTCCCAGCCTTGGTCACCCTGCAGCCACGTCTCCATAATGGCAATTAGATCATACCCATTTATTTCTATTTGTGTCGTCAATTCATCTACCTTGTTGTGAATGCTGCGTGCATTCAGATAAAGTGCCTTTAATTTTGCCTTTTTAACATTTTTTCCTATTTTGACCTTATTTGCTGCTGGCCTTTGTTTCCGCTGCCTTCCAATTTCACTTACTACTTTTCTGCCTTCCACTTGCAGCTTTGCTACTCTCCCTTCTGAATTTCCTCTCAGGTTCCCAACCCCCTGCCAAGTTAGTTTAAACCCTCCCCTCAGGGTACTCCTACACTACCTGCCTGGTCCTCTAGCAAACCTCCCCGCCAGGATATTGGTCCCAGCAACCCGTCCGACTTATACAGGTCCCACCTCCCCCAGAACCGGTCCCAATGCCCCAGGAATCTCAAGCCCTCCCTCCTGCACCATCTCTCCAGCCACGCATTCATCTGCTCTATCCTCCTATTTCTATATTCACTAGCACATGGCACTGGAAGTAATCCGGAGATTAATACCTATGAGGTCCTGCTTGTTAATCTCTTTCTAACTCCTCAAACTCTGTCGGCAGGACCTTATCCCTCTTTCTACCTATGTTGTTGGTACCGATGTGGACCACGACCTCTGGCTGTTCACCCTTCCCCCCTCCCCCCAGAATGTTCTGGAGTCTTTCTGTGACATCCATGACCCTGGCACCATGTCTGGAATCATGTCTGCGGCCTCAGAGACGCCTGTCTGCTCCCCTAACTATGGAATCCCCTATCACTATTGCTCTCCTGAGCTTTCACCTCGCCCCCCTGAACTGAATACTGGTTGGAGAGTGAGATGCCCTCAGGGTACTCCTACACTACCTGCCTGGTCCTCTTTGTCTGTCTGGCGGACACCCAGTCCCTCTCTGCCTGCACTCTTTTAAGCTGTGGGGTGACCACCTCCTGAAACGTGTTATCCACGTAGCTCTCAGCCTTGTGGATGCACTGCAGTGACGCCAGCTGCTGCTCAAGGTCCGAAACCCGGAGCTCATGCTCCTCCAGCTGACTACACTTCCTGCGCCTGTGGTTGTCCAGGACACGGGAAGCGTCCTGGAGTTCCCACATAGCACAAGATGCGCGTTCCACCGGACTGAGCTGCCCTACCATGCCTCGATTTGTCGATTTATTATTTTATTAAATAAACTTAATAGAAATAAACTTGAAGACTTAAAAAGGCACTAACCAGCTACTCACCAATCAGCTCCCTACCTGGTGCTGACGTCACTTTGTTTTTTTCTTTCTCTCTCCCTGACGCTCCGATTCCGGCTCTGCCTCTCCTCTGCACCGCCGCCTCAACTGATCTCCACGCTCCAAATCCCGCCTTTTTATGGGTCGCTCCCTCTCCTCCGCTCCGCCACCTCAGCTGATCTCCGTGCTCCGAATCCCGCCTTTTTATGGGTCGCTCCCTCTCCGCCGCCTCAGCTGATCTCTGCGCTCCGAATCCCGCCTTTTTATGGGTCGTTCCCTCTCCTCTGCTTCGCCGCCTCAGCTGATCTCCTCCTCAGCTGATCTCCTCATTAGAACATTATGAATAAATCTTAGTTTATTCACACTTCTCAGGAGATAGTTAACTTATTTGTGGGATTAATTTGCATAATCACTTTATGTATGTATTGTCCATTGTGCACAGCACAAATTACAGATAGATATGTGTAGATGTGCATTAAGTAAATTTCTTTGTGGATATTTCAGAGCTGAAGTAAAAGACTTTCTCCATGAGATTTACTTTTTGCCAGAACACCCTGATTTTACTGAGATCCAGAAGGTACTTCAGGATTATAGAAAGGTGAACCTTTTACTTTAATATGCTAGTAACTGATCTGCTGATTGAAATTTCACTAGAAATATTTTAACTAATTGGTATGGGGATGAAGAATTAAGAGTATTGAGCCTGACAGTTAATGTCAGTGGGCTATTTATTCCTGAGGAATCATGAGCCTGATCTGTCCTCACCCAATGTCCGCACACAAAAATACAGGTCCAAGGTCTAATCTCAAAACCCCAAATTTAGTGTTTGCAGAGGTCCCTAGAAAGTCACAAATCAGTACTGCCATACACAAGATGGTCTCTCCCCACCAGGTGTTGTCAGGCTTTTGCCAGTCTCCTCCCCTCTTTGCTGATAGCCACCAGGACGCCATCAGTGAGTCAGACTATTTGTGAATTAAACTTTGTTTTAAAAGAATGCAGAAATACTCCTTCAGCTGTCAAGTAGTTCATAAACTTCAGTAACTGCTTGGAAAGAACTTTTTCCTGATTTGTTTGGTTATGTGGTGCTAACATTGGTCACACTAATGGTTTGCTTTATGTGCCCTGTTTTGTAGGAGACTTCTAAAAGCACAGATTTGCAAACTGAATTGCAGCTGTCTATGCGAGCTGTTCAGCATGAGAATGTAGATGTTCGTATACATGCTCTGACCAGTTTGAAGGATACTTTGTACAAGAAACAGGTGCACAATTTAATACGAGCGCCTTTAAGACTTGAATGCATAGTCTGTTGAAAAAAAACTGCATGTGATAAATTCAATATTAATTATGGCAGAGGAACTTAATACTGTAATCATGACGTGCTACAAGTTATGATCTAACATACATATTAGCACCTTCAGCAAAAGAGAAAACATATCTATGTGATTCCTAAGCATTGTGTTTATAGAGAGGGTGATGCTGTACCAGGGAGGAAAATTCATTCCAACCGAAGACCATGTTAAAGTAGGAAAAATGTCATCAGATCCATATCTTATATATTTTTAGGAACAATTGGTAAAACTTGCCACAGACAGTGAGACAGTAGAGCCTATTATCTCTCAGTTGGTGATGGTGCTTCTGAAGGGTTGCCAAGATGCAAATGCACAAGCTAGACTTCTGTGTGGAGAGTGCCTTGGTGAGTTGGGAGCAATAGATCCTGGCCGACTGGACCTCATGACCAGTAACACAGAGGGGAAAAGCTCTACCTTTGTGGTAAGAATTTGCGTGTCTTCCACTTCATTTCGTATTAATTTAAGTCTAACCTTGAAAATTTATTATAGGATTCCACGTCTTATGGAACCACAGAGTGTTAGCAATGACTCATAATGTATGTTTGACCACAGCATAGAATTGCATCAGGTACCACTATTCAGAGATACCTACAGTAATACTTAAGTTTTAAATGGATCACTTCCCAGTTGCGCTCTCTCTCTGTCTCTCCCTCTCTCTCTCTCTGTCTCTCCCTCTCTCTCTCTCTGTCTCTCCCTCTCTCCCTCTGTCTCTGTCTCTGTCTCTCTCTCTCTCTCTGTCTCTATCCCTCTCTGTGTCTCCCTGTCCCTCTCTGTGTCTCTCTCTCCATCTCTGTCTCTTCTCCTAAATAAGTACAGAATTAGTCTGTAGGAGATTGACCCTGGTGCGTTCGGTCATTATTTGCTGTCTCTCCTCCTTCACTTTTCCTTGTCCTCTTTCATTTTCTTCATTTTATTTCTCTCCAGTTTTTTTTGCCATGACACTTTACTGCCTAGTCCCTGTACCAATTGTACTCCCACAGGGAAGTCTGGTGAGGGCAGGAGTGGAGTCCTTTCAGTGCTGTTTGTCTCATGTATCCTTTATCTCAGAGGACAGAATGACTTGGGCAGGATTCTTTACGACCAGCATTAATATTGCAGCACATTGACTTGCAGGAGGCATGGTTGAAACAGATGAGCAGTATCTGTTCTCATTTCCACAGATGGAATGTCTGATCCCAATTCACCCGTCTGTGACAATGAATTTAAATGAGGTGTGGTTCAAGGCTTGTGACTTTTTGGTTGGCAGTCAAGTTTTTAAATGATTGTGTGGGTTTGAATATTGTGTCGCTGCTACAGTCCTACTGAAAAGTGAAGACATTTAGCAAAACAATACACGTTGAAAGTCTTCACCAAATTTCATTGTGCGTCTGGTGCTGGTGATAGTCAAAGGGGAGAGGACGGAGGATAATTGAGACTGAGTTAGTTCTCTTTCATCTTCTGGCAGCCTGTTCCAGAACAATATCAGCAGAAGCTTAAGAACTGATTGTCTTTTTACTTGAGGAATGCTTCAAGGAATGTGAATGAGAGGCATGAGACGAGGCCACGAAAATAATAGAAAATGATTGGGGGTGATTATAAACTTATTGCACTTTAAAAGGATACTTCTCGTTGGTGAGGCATTTTTAAGATTTGATTCAATTATAAGACTGGTTTGGTATATTATGTCTGCGAGGGACGAACTGCCTACTGAAATTATTTGAAAAGTCAGGTTTTGACGTGAGCGTTTTTAGCTGCTTGAAATTTTTTTTTAAATTACAGTAACTCATATTTATGATTTTGTTAAAAAAGAACTGAATTTCCATAGAAATAATTGGAGTGATAAAATGTTAAAGTTAATGTACTTGTCATTTTGAAATGATTCCTATGACAGGCTGGTGTGGAGGACCCCAATTTTGCCCATCATTTGCTGATAGAGTTGACAAGAGCCTTCCTTGCTTATGCAGATAATGTTCGAGCTCAAGACTCAGCTGCTTATGCTATTCAGGTATGAGACCAACTACTTTTCTGTGTTGACTTGGAGAGAGGATTGTGTTGAATAATAACAAGCCAGATTATTTTCAGAGAGGAAATTAACCAACTACTTTCTAAAATTATTTTACACAAGGGGCAAAGTAGAGTTAATACAAACTAAGGAGGACAGAAGAAATATAAATGATCACATAAGTTAAAAAAAAAGCACAGTTTATGATGAGGAATGAACATACTTCCATGGCTTATAATGCATGTAACTACTAGCTGTATTTACCAGATAAGGGAGTTGTGTCTCTATGGCGTCAGCAAAGAGAATGCTTCAGCCTTGACCCTGACCTTGTCACCTTTGGCTAATAAGAATTGTTTAATCTAGCAAAAAAGTACAGAATCTAAACATAAAATAACAATTGGTTTGTAACGTGCAAATTGGTGGTATGTGCATTTTTTTTATGGGTAGCAAGGAACTATATACAACAACTTAATTTCTATTTTTGCCACTTTTCTTACCTCCACCCAAGGCACTGACTTCTGGTGGTGTATTGTTCCACAAGTAGCCATCGCCATTGGTGCTTTGCCCGAAGTGTGGGAATGCTAGTGGTGGTATTTAATTGCTGAGAGGGGAGCATCACAGCCAAGTCCTCTCCTGGTGCAATTTTTTCCAGCATGTGCGTGGACATCAAGACACTTGACTATGTGGAGAGAGGGCAGGGCAGTCAGATTAATTTTGGATTGCTCTAGAAAACAGCTAGCACAGATGTAATGGGTCGAATGGCCTTCTGTACTGCAAACCTATAGGATTCATTAGAATGTTACTGGAACTATGGCAAACTATCCCCTTCCAGGTGTGCTGAGGCAAATATACTGCATGTTAGTTGAAGACCTTCTAACCCAGCATTGACCATGGATCAAACCTGGGAGAGTCTTGTTTATATGGTTCAGCTACACACTGTTTTTACCAACTGAGCATTCAAAGATCCAAATAAACTATATTGAATAAAATTATCTGGATTTCCTTGTTACTGGAAACTGGCACCTAGTTGGTGATTTGGAGCATAGAGTTGTTATAAATGAGTTGAGGTGCGTGACTAGATATAATTTGCTGGACTTTCTGAAATTTACGATTGACATTTCTCCAGCTGGATGCTTCAATCTGACCAATGTCAGAATGACATTTTGCAAGAGAGTATGCCACTTTGTTGATGTGGCAGATGGATCCCATCAAGAGATATTTCTGTTGGGACCAGTTGGGTTGAGAGTTTTTGTTTTCAGTGGACCAATTGAGAGCTGTAATTGTCATAATCTCAGCTGGTACCAGTATGTTCAAATAATAGCTCTCAGAAACTGAAGCTGGTAGAAATTTAAGTACTTTTTTTAGTAAGGAATTACTTTAACATTTCATAGATTTTGGCAGTGCATCTTAAGTATGCCGGCATCTTGCTAAAGGTTAATAAAAATGAACTTTCAGGAACTGCTACAGATATACAAATGTAAAGAAGGGAGGAGTGATTGCCCAGGACGAAGGTTGTGGAGCAGCTTTCCAGAGCATGTGCAAGAAATCCTGGAGCCCCATCTGAACACCAGGTCTGTAGTATTTTCTTCGTGGGTAACGTCCCACTTCTCCAAGCAATTTGGTTGAACTGAAGATGTGTTTTGTTCACCGTGGAAGTTTTTAGACACAATTGCTCAGCAATGGAAACGAAGAAAGAACTTCACCTATACGGACCAAATATGTTTCTAAAGGAAACTGACCTCAATAAGTTAATCTTTTTTTTTCTTTCCTTCTCCTGAGGATTCCAGGTTAATCCTTTCAGCAGCCAGTTGTGACTGTGGAATTGTTTAAGAATAAAATCGAATGCACATTGAACTAACTAGAAAATACTTCCCAATACATTGTGTTTTATAATGAATGCATTGCAGTTCTATATCTTTTCAAACAATTTGCACTGTAGGTGTGATTTTAAAGTTTAAATACTGTAACGGTAATGTTATTTTCTTTTTGAAACCCCCGTGGGAATGCTGAAGCTAATTATTGCGGCCCAATGACAGTTGCTAAGTTAATTTTTATCTATATTTGTATGTATTGGTGGAACCCAAAGGTGGATGTCCATTTCATTTGAATGGAATACAACTACTGTTTTCACTTGAGTGAAATATCTGCCCTTTGTGATATTGCTGTTGTGTCATTCACCGTCACAATAAGACTTAATGAGGGGAAACAAAAACAATTTTGCATGGGAAGTACAAAAGAAAATGCACAATCAGGATTTGAATTCAAACTATTGTTTTATTTGTCAAAGGACAAGCTATAGTCAGCTATATTATCCATACTCATGAAATACAAGTAAAATAAAAGTCAGGACTCTACTCTAGATTGGTTGTTTTCCATCGTTCATTTGGCTGCTGATCCATTTTTTTGCCTTTTCATGTTTGCACCTAGTCTTCAGCTTCAACAGATCACTCTGGAATTTGTGACACTAATTGGTGCTCATCTCTGTCATAAAAGGTGGTGAGGCAACCTGTTTCCAGGCCTCTGTCAATATAAATTTATAGGTAGCCACCAGGTGAAGTTTGCAGGTGGCTCAGGTTTACTTCCCTTGTGATACTTTTTCTCTGTCCTTGTGGGGACACCCTTTTTATTACTCACTGCCTGCAGCCAAGACCCATTTTTAAAAAATGTAACCAATGAAGGGCATGTCTTTTAAGTAATAAAATTAATTGTGTGTCAGTGGCTTGTAAAAAGGCTTCACACTAAGATTCTGACTGAGAATGAATGTATAGTATTGCAGATATATTGAGGTACATCAGTTTTAGTGAATACATTTAAACAAAAGGCAATGGTTTTACTTTTTAAGGTATAAAAGTTCTCAGAAGACTTGCAATTGGGACATCATTAAGAAGCCATTTTATCTTAGTAAACATGACAGGAATTTTGCAGAGTGGTCAGCAACGTGGGCAGGATACCTTACAACCAAGGTGAGCATATTGATGAGATTGGAGTAAGAAAAGGTTATTCAGCCCATTTATCTTGCCTGATATTTGTATGGGTAAATATCCTATTGTATGTTCTTTCAGGTTCGGCATGAGCTAGCTAGAAAAGTCTTTGACTGTTGCAGTTTCATTATGAAACATGACTTTAAAGTGACGATCTATCTACTGCCTCATATTCTCGTCTACGTTTTGCTTGGGTGTAATGAAGAGGATCAACGTGAAGTAAGAAGCCAGAAACTATATGGAATTTCCTATAGTTAATATACATTTCACATAATGCATTATGATGATCCCAACTTGGTTTTGCGTTCCATGAGAACAATACGAGTAAAACATTGTGTATTAGTCAGCTGGTACTATGTTGAGAAAAGAAAGAAAAGATAGTTCTTATCAAACGTTATTAGATTTCCAAGGAAATGTACCCAGAAATGTTCTTGATCAACAGCTTCCTCCTTTTTTTGGTGTATAAAAATGCTGTAACGTTTGACCTGGACCAGGTCACCGTTCAATGTCGAGGCTTTTGATTGGCTGGAAATAAAACATAAGTACATCCGATAATTATATCGGTACATACAACAAAGATTTCAAAGCTACCTTTTAGATGAAAAGATATATTTGCAAAAACAGTTTTAAAAAGTTTTTAAAAAGACACAATTTGATGAAAAATAAAGATAGGGTGAATAAAGTTGTGTTTAAAAATGTATTTTTAATTAAAATTATGTTTTAAGTGTTTTATTCCTGGAGGGATAAGATTACAAAATAAAGCTGCTTCTAACATTAATGAGAACATAAGAACATAAGAAATAGGAGCAGGAGTAGGCCAATCGGCCCCTCGAGCCTGCTCCGCCATTCAATAAGATCATGGCTGATCTGATCCTAACCTCAAATTTAAATTCATGTCCAATTTCCTGCCCGCTCCCCGTAACCCCTAATTCCCTTTACTTCTAGGAAACTGTCTATTTCATTGGAGCAGTTTTATTACTGAATAATTATTTAACATGGTAGGCAAGATAAAAACTTATGAAACTGTCCTTATTTTCTTGAACCTATTGGTAGTCTCAGAATTAAAGTGTTGAGCACAAAAAAACTAATAGTAAATATTGAGTTTAGCCTTAATCTGATGAAACCCTTCATTGAAAGAATTAATTGGTTGAGTTTAGCTGAAAATAGTTCTTGTGGAGAAACGTTTTTATTTCTTCTGCAGGTTTATTCAGAGATCATGGCTGTCCTGAAACATGATGAGGCTTGGGATAGGAGGTTGCAGGACAGTGCATCAGACCTGAGTCAGTTGAGCACACAGACTGTTTTCTCTATGTTGGATCATCTTGCACAATGGTCCAGGCACAAATTACAGGCTCTTAGCTCTGAGAAAAGTGCAGGCAGATCCAGCAAAGACAGAGGGGGCCCTAATGGTAAGTCTCTAAAAGTAACAAATTTCTGATGGTTACTCAAAAGATATTATCTACCTGTGGGAGACGTGTCTGTAGCTATTTCAAAATGAAAACTGCACCACCCATTTAAAAATTAATTGAATGCAATATATAAAGATTGTGTTACTTTCTAGTAAACAATTACGGGTTATCACTTGATTAACTCAAAATAATTATATCATAATTGCTAATTCTTCAATATTTTTGTGCGTCAACTTTGAATGGAGCTTTCTGGCTGTTGAAAACCACCTGACAATGATTAGTTGCAAAAAAGGAGTGAGGAAATAAAGCTGCTTCAACAAAGTCCAAAGGATGCAGTAAAAAAAAATGGATACATTTGAAAAATTTCAATGCAGTAATCTTATTTTAGAGTTTAGATGACCATCATCATTATTTGAACCACTTGATGAGATTATATGCATGTAGTCACTCTTGGGTATCTGTCATTCTCTGTGGGAATGTTATTGATGTCTTCTGCTGAACGTACACTAAATGTTCTTGCCATCCTGTGTTCACTTCTGACTTAGTGTCAAGCACTTGTTAACTGTTATGTCGTGCTAAATAGAAGATAATTGTTGAATTGCAGAGTGCCATTATATTCTGTAAGTCTGTTCTGATTGTCATTTCACAGTTGAATCTAATCAGTATGATATGATTCCTCAGTAAGAGTTTTTATGTTGTGATTTTTTTTCCATTATAAAGAAGTATGAATTGTATTGATGTTCACTCCTTTTCAAATTCTAATGTTAAAAACCACCCAGAATGGCTGTGGGAGAAATGAAGAAATCTGGTTTCTCCCAAAAATAAGAAGTGTTTTGTTCTCAAACTCTCAAAATGAGTTAAACAATTCTGTTATAATAATTCAACAAGCTACATACTACAATGAATCGCTTTTGTAGCTCCCTTGTTGAGAGCTGAATGTTTTGCATAGGTTCACGCTTTCACTTTTTAAATCTTTGACTGAAATTTGTTTAGAGTATAGCCGTGAGAGTACCAAGAACTACCATTTATCGATGTAACATTCCAACCCTCTTGAATGTTAGTTAAATGGATAGTATCAGCAGTGATCTTCCTGCTACTGAGCATGCATGGTGCTGTATTATTTCAAATATTATCATAACTTATGAAATTTCAGTCACACATAAGTATAAATCGATTATATATGTCTTGCCATGGGAAGGACAGGAGTGGGTAAGAACAAGATTATTTTTTTTAACAATAATGCAACACTGATGGGAGATTAGTGATGACATAAGGAAACTGGTGTGGCACCAGAACAGCCATTGTTTCATGATGAAGAGCAACATTAATGAGCAGGTGCAGTATGTAGAGAAGGTTGATCTCACTTTTGATTGATATATGTAAATAAAAAAATTGACTCGTGCAGCGAAGTTGATGGAAAAACATCTAAGTTCTTTTTACAAATTCTGTGAAATGACCTTAGCGGTGTGATGTACACTAGTTTCTCATGTATAAAATCTTATTAAAATAAAATGCAGTTGCCTAACACGAGGCTGTTTTTGTTACAGTTTCAAGCTCAGAGTACAAGGAGTATAAAAACGTCACCTCTTTTCTGGACCTCATACCCCAGGATGCTCTTGCTGTAGCTTCTTTTCGATCCAAGGCTTATACTCGAGCAGTGATGCACTTTGAGTCCTTCATCACGGAAAAGAAAGAGAACATTCAGCAGCACCTTGGATTTCTGCAGGTCACAGCAGTTATAAGTAATAGAAATTTCAAAAAGATCAGTAATTGAGAAATCTGGAAATAAGTTCTTCTATTTCATAAAATGTCAGAGTTTCAAAGAAATCTCTTCTAAACTTATAAACATAAAAAATAGAAGGTACATTCCAGCACTCTATGTACAATGAGATACCATGATGATCTCTGATAAACCATAAACAATGTTCTATTATCTTTTAAGAAACTGTGATCCTCTTATAATCCACTCCTCACTATAGGGCATTTTGCCTTTAATAACATTATCAATGGTTTCTATTTAATACAGAATTGACAACCTTAATGAACAGGTGCAGTGTGTAGAGAAGATTAATCTCACATTTGATTAATGTATAGTAGCAAAGAAAATTCACTACTGCAGTAAAGTTGATAGAAGGACATGCATGTTCTTTATAAAAGTAGTAACTGGCTATTAAGGGCAATTTTCTTGTTCCAAATACAGAAGCTATATGCAGCTATGCATGAGCCAGATGGAGTAGCAGGGGTTAGTGCAATCCGTAAAGGAGAGCGATCTCTCAGAGAGCAAATTCTGGAACATGAGAGCAGTGGATTGCTGAGAGATGCCACAGCTTGCTACGACAGGGCCATTCAGTTGGAACCTGATGAGGTAAATGTCAATATAAAATCAATCTCATTTAATGCCCACTTGATCTTTTGATACAAAATTGAAATTTTTGTTTAAACATTCATTCATGAAGATCGGTCTTTTACAAATTTTACATTGAAAATTGATTGTGCTTGTCTCCGTAGCTCTGTAGGTAAATACACTGCCTGATATGGTACTGAGTCATACACACGAGGCAGGTCCACGGTTTGGTCCCTGGCCAGTGCTTAGCTAACTGATGTGAGCCAGAGCACTGGTGGAGGTGCTACAATTGGCGACAGTGTCTTGAATCTAGATAGGGATTAAAAACCAGCCTCAGGTACTGCTGTTTAGTGCACATGAATGGATCGCGGGTGAAGACAGGGTCTGGCTCAGCTGTGCTTTTCCCTTCTCTCATGGCTAAATAGTCTATGGGCATTCACTGTCTGGACTCATACCTGAGGAACAGCTTTTTTGAGCAAGGGACTGAGAGGACTGCTAATATGAGTAGTAACTCCTCCAATTACTTTTTTTTCCACCCCTTGTGCATCCTTTGTGGGAAAATGCCTGGGCTGCATCCAGCATCTCCACATGGTAGTATGATAAAGATACAGTGCCATTTTATGTGTGACTTCAATCTCTTCAATTTTAGAGGTGTATATATATGTGATCAAAATGACCTAAGTAATGCTTATGAAACTTGTTGGAAGGGACAGTTTGAAAGTGACTTTCTTTTCTCTTAAATCAGATTATTCACTATCATGGATTGATGAAATCTATGCTTGGGCTTGGCCAGTTGTCCACGGTAATCACTCAGGCTAATGGAGTACTTGCAAGCAGGTATAGTCTATCTTGTTAGGCTTTTTAAATCCATTGCTTTTGGAAATAGTTAAAATTGCTGAAATCATTTCATATTACTAAGTTACATATTTTAAAGATATTTTCTGGCAATAAATTTGAAGGGTTTGGATAATACTGAGCAAGTCATGCTCTGGTCCCTTGGTTATCCCAGGCTTATACAAACAAGCCAATAGAAATAAGGCAATTATGGAAAGGATATTGTATGGTATTCATTATGGAGGAAGTAGTTTGGTATCAGAATACTGATTATCTTATGCTCCTTGAAAGTATCTATATTATATGCTGATTTAATATGCATATGTATCTATAAAATGCATTTTAATTTTCAGATTTATTTTGTTCTATTAAAATGAAGTTTCAGGAGTCTATAGTTCAGTTTTAAAATCATAACTTGAAAAAAATGTACAAAAGAAATTGTATTTTTCACAGTCTAAGATAAAATTACAAAATGGAGTTGATATTGCCATTCCTAGACAAATGCAAGAAAGCACAATTTTACTTTGGGCATATGGATAAGTGTACATTAAGGAGGAGCATTTAATCAGCTTCTAATTCACAAGTCCTTATGAAAACTTACTACTTTTTCCCTTCAACAAGAAGAACCACAGTCAATCCAAAAATAAAACTAAACTAAGATTTATTTTATAATTGTGTCTGTAAACTATTTTCTTTTTGTTTTATTTAGTCATTTTTTGTGTCACCTAAGTAAAAGGAAATTGGAGCAAGGAATTTTGAACTGTGAGCAAAGCTAAGCAGCTGGAGAACTATTTTTAATTTTGAAAGATTTACATGAGACTTTATTAAATAAACAGCATATTAACTTGCTGTAAAGTCTGTACAATAAACAACAGAAACTAACCTGTTACATATTTCTTATCTTAATCTGAGAATATATTACATTTAGTTGTTATTCACAGGCCTGAGTGGACCTCTGAATTGAACACATACAGAGTGGAGGCAGCATGGAAGCTAACACATTGGGACCTGCTACAGAATTATGTGACTACAGGTAATAAATGAGGCAAAATAAAAATAGACTGAAACACACGGGTGACGATGAGTAAAGTATCATAAATGAATGTTAGAAGTCCAACACAATGTCGTGGTTGGAAGAGGTACATTTTGGAAATGCAGTTTTAAAGAAATTTTCTACCTTTGGGACCATTCAACCCCTTCTCTCTCCCGCTCACATTGTCATGCACCGTTCCATGGCCAAGAGGACAGGCAAGCAATCTGCTTCCATGTCTTTATCAATGCCAGTAGTTGTGTAAGAGTAACTTTGGTTTGTCCTCTGATTTTTTTTTCTTCCTGCTCCCCTACTGCTGAGATTGAAACTACTGTGTGGAATGCTGTAGGTTCTAACCGACATCCTACAACTCCCTGGCATTGCACATGAGAGCAGAGACATAATGCGATCTAGAACTCACCTTTTGAAATCCAGATGTTGTACTGCTGCCTTTAAAGGACAAAAATTGATTTTTCGATTTGCTTGTACACGATAACATTTTCTCTATCCATAACCACTTTATAAAGCATTGTAGTAAAACCACATTTTGCTAGTTTTAAACATTCTGCTCTGCAACATGACTGAAGCACACACTGCAAACCAGCATATACCTTGGCCTGTATTTGTGTTCTCTCTAATTTAAAAGGATATTTTTCTTGCTGTTTCCCTGGAACATTTCTGTCTCTGCTATATCATTCCAGCATTTGTGTCTTTTTGATCTAAATGCTGTGTTAGGTGACATAGTTTTGGGAAAGTAAGAAATACTCCAGCCATTTTCTGGGTTTCTGAGAGAGGTTCACAAAGTGCAAATGCACGGCAAGCAACCTCTAATAGCGCAGTACATGTTACAACTGTTGCTTTAAGTTAAGTAATCCTTGTTTGAAGTATTTCCTTCGGCCCTGCATAAGATCAGCTCTAATGAATACTTTCCTTATAGAGGGGAAATCCTGTACTTGGAGCGTGAGACTTGGGCAGCTATTGCTCGTTGCTAAACAGAGCAACACAGAGGGTTTCTATGACCAATTGCAGGTTACTCGATCAGAACAGATTGTGCCTCTCTCTGCAGCAAGTTTTGAACGAGGGTCCTATCAGCGAGGTTATGAGTACATTGTCAGGTAATGTTGGGATTGATTGCACTTGAGATATTTCTGTTTCAAGCATATTAATATGTTATTAATTCTGATTCATTTTCTTTTATTCAGACTACATATGCTGTGTGAGCTGGAGCACAGTGTCAAAGGACTGCTTCACCAGCAGCCTGGGAACCATCATAAAGAACATGAGCATCCTCTCAACTGGCAGGCTCGTCTAGAAATGACTCAGAATTCCTTTCGGGCTAAGGAGCCAGTCTTGGCACTGCGAAGAGCGTTGCTCAGTGTTAATAAAACGTATGTTGACGTATTTTGTTTAACATTTTAGTTTGTGAAATATTAGTCCAGAAATGGAACAATTAAATTTTGGTGGGAATTTGCTAGGTTATGAAAGCTTGTCTGAAGTCTGGATCATTCCATATTACAATAATGTTGCCTTTGCATCTACTAACGTTTAACTTAAATTCTTTTGAAGTAGTGCTTCAGGCTGTGCATACATGTAAAAAAGAGTGTAATATTAATTCTGTGAAATGCCACTGAAACCATTCGACTGAGTCTCCAATGATGTTAATGGGAGCCATAGGGGACTTTATATTGTGGCCTTTACAAGTTGGAGCTATGACTAATACTTATATTTGAGTCAATTATTGTGAAGGAGTTGTGCGTACACTTCATAAACTTTATAGAATTGTAATGTACATACATGATGCATTGTACCATAGAATGGTAGAAATGCACATGGTGCATCCCTGGTTTCAGCAGTGCTATTGGGGGAGGGTGGCACCAAGCAAAGGCTAGGCCTCCCACAGTGGGTGGGGAGCAATTTTAAGACAAGTCACTCCGTGGTACTATTGGAACATCTTAACTAGCTTGAGTGGCATTAACAGAGACCTGGAAATGGGTTTATTAGTTAGGGAATGGTATGTCAGGAAGGGAAATAGTTTGCTTTAATATGGGACTAAAGAAAACAAATTTGAGGTGACTTTTTTTAAAAAGATAGCAAAATGTTTTAAAAAATTGTTTGAAATATTATTGATAACAGATTTTAATCTATGTGGTTGTTAATAGGGCAGACTACAGTGAGCTGGTTGGAGAATGCTGGCTACAAAGTGCTAGAGTTGCCAGGAAAGCAGGTCATCATCAGACTGCGTACAATGCCCTCTTAAACGCAGGAGAGTCCAGATTACCTGAGCTTTACATAGAAAGAGCAAAGTGGCTTTGGTCCAAGGTATGTTTAAGGTTAACAAGGCAGCACCATTTGCAAGCTTTACTTTCAGGGGATAGGGAAAGGGAAGGGGAGACATTGTCTAATGCAGATTGGAGTATCAAAAGATTTCCTAAATATCAGTAACCACTATTAGTCTGAGAATATTCCAGAATAGGACTCCAAAGACAAGTAGGAAGGTAGGCTTTCTGTACACACTACATAAACTAAAATCAAGCATACTTATTTGTGGTTTTAAAATAATAAGCATATTACAAGTTTAATTGTATCCCTAAAATCACCTGCCTTTGCCCCTCCCTGAACCCATCAATGCTGAAACCCTCATCTATGCCTTTGTTGCGTCCTGATTTGACTGTTCCAATGCTCTCTTGGCCTCCCATCCTTCATCCTCCGTGAACTTCAGCTCATCCTTATCTACAGCTAGGGCAAGTGATATGTTGCATTAGAGATTTATTTATTTATTTAAAATGGCCTTTTGTGAAGCTGTTTTATTTTTATAGTAACGATATACACAATGGGTACAGCCATTCCTCTGCTGTTTTAATAATTTCAAATAAAGTGCAATGTTAAAGGAGTGGTGATGTTGGATCTTGACACACCCTATCTTCAAAACTGAGCTGAGAACTGATTTGCTATAAAATCTTATTATGAGGATATGACCTGCCCTCCTGGTGACAATACTTTTACACACATTCTCTTACAAGTGCAAAAACAGGAATCACTGCTCCTGTTATGCACGTTAGTAGTTAGATTACTTTTCTTTTTATTTGCAAAGATTAATTCAGATTTCATTTTCCCATTAAAAACCCTGCAGTTCTGAATGGAACATCAACCTCAGAAGAAAATTTCTAACTACATCAATATGAATTTCATGATTTTCCATAATCAGCGATTCTTAGGGCACCTTTGAGTGACACCATCGGGTTCTACTACTCACGCTTCATTTTGTGCTGCATATCCATGCCTGTTAGGAACATGCTTTGAGACCACTACAGCTGGCAAAGGGAGGAGTTTCATTACATAAGTCAGGATTGGATTGAAACCCACGATCTATGGGTGAAAGGACAGCATGTTTATCTCACTGGCAGTCGAGATAAGATAAGCCATTTAAATCTGTGTTGACTGCACTAAATTCCCTTTTGATATAGATAACCATTTAATCCTGTGTAACTAAATTGTTTTACTTTTGCCTCCAGGGAGATGTTCACCAAGCTTTAATTGTCCTGCAGAAAGGTGTTGAGTTGTGTTTTGGGGAAACAGAAGCAGAATTGAGTGATGATAAAAGCTGTTTGATAAAGGGGCAAGCTGTGCTGTTGGTTGGACGCTTTATGGAAGAGACAGCTAATTTCGAAAGCAATGCAGTTATGAAAAAATATAAGGTAACTGAAATATTCTTAAGTGCACCTATGGTTACATTTATACTACAACTGCAGTGTTGGTATGAATGGGGTTTTGCTTCATACCAATACTGAATTTGCAGCACAAATCTGGAGTCTGGTTCTGACCTGACTTTGGAGTGAAGCAGAATGAAACTCCTTGGAAGAGGAAATTGCACTCCACTTCGCTCTGGAGTCAGGTTGAGCCCAGGCTCCTGCCTTACACTACAATTATGCTACAACTGTAGTCTTAATGCAGCCTAAGTTATCCCATAATTCAAAATATTCTTAATTGGGAGAACTATGTACAGGTGTCTTCTTAAAATTAAAAAGATATCAGAAAGTGCAGTTTTTACATGCTGTTCTCGCACAGCAAGTTCCCAATCTCTGCTTATCTGTCGGGAGATGCTTTCCTCATGTGAAAGAAGAAAAATAAAGGAGAAACCCTGATCCACTCTCGCACACCTCCGAGCAGGTTGGCTCAAGAATTATATTGGTTCAAGAATGATATTGGCAGACACCTTGCCTGGAGAGTGGAGCACGGTGTGAGAAAGAAAATATGGGCTTTAAAAGGGTGGAATAGAATATCCACAATTTTTAACATTTCAAATTTCATAGCATAATATTTTATAATTTTTTTATCCTTGTTTGTGGACATGTTTGAAGGTACAGCAGCATTATGGGATACAATTAAAATAAACAGTACAGGAATATTTTAAGATAACCAGTGTAATGTACTGCAAAGATTTAATTCTAAAGAATTTATTGAATCGGTAGATCGGTCATAAAAATCCACTTTTCCATTCCACAAAGATGGAGTATATGACAACTTTTGTTGTGTGCCTTATTTTTTTCCAATTATCAAATGACCAATAGTTTGCAAGTGTTTTTTTTAACTGCAGCTAACAATTTTTTTGGTGTATCCTTAAGTTTCACAAATCAATTTCAACCTTTGCAGGAAGTGACCACTTTGTTACCAGACTGGGAAGATGGCCATTTTTACTTGGCGAAGTATTATGACAAATTGATGCCAATGGTGACAGACAACAAGATAGAAAAGCAGGGAGATTTGATTCGCTACATAGTTCTTCATTTTGGCACGTAGGTTTCTGGATCAAGTGAAGCTTATGTTCTTCAAAAACAAATTGGGAATGTTGACTACAAGAATTTTTTTCTTTAATTGTCGATATAAAGGGTGAGGTGTGCTTGGAATGGAACATTTTTCTTGTCGACATACATTATGGATAAGTCCCAGATCTGAAAAATGTGTGTTATAACCAACTGCACCTCCTAGTTTTCCAGGAATCTATTACAAATATATTCATGTTTTCAAATCACTTATTTATAATCTTAAAACAGACTGGTGCAAGTTCCAGTGAAGCTTTAGGCTCCATGGGTAAATTTTAACTTCCAGCCTGGAAGGGAGTGGGGTGGGGAATGATTTCCAGAGAAAGGGGGGTGGGGTTGTCGGGGAGAAGATGGTGGGGGGGAAACGGGGAGAAGATTGGGGTGGGGGGTCAGGGAGAGGATGGGGGTGCTGAGAACAAGATCTGAGGTCGCTGGAGGTCAGGGGTAGGTCGGTCCCTCCATGGGGGGGGCGGGGTCAGCCAACAACAGGGGTCCTGTTGGCCAGGTGAACTTGATGGGCCTGGATGAAGCACTCCTGCTCCTCCGGGCCCACATGCAGTGCAATAAAGGCACTCACCTCATGCCCTTCCCGCCTCCTTTCACCTGACATGAAATGGAAGCGATGGGAAACCCGAACAGGTAAGGTTAAATTCATTTAAGTTTTCCAATACACAAGATATTAAGTAACTCAAGTATCTCAATGAGGTACATTGCCCTTTTAAGTATTGGCTCGCGGCTTTAAGTGGGGACGAGACTTCCTGGTGTCTGCTCTCCGCATGCAGACGAACCTGCCTGAGGTAAACCCAGAATCAGGCGTGTTGGAGCTGGGATGTGGTCCCACTCTGAAAACAGAGTTTTTTTCAACTACCCTCCCGCCCCCAACCCACCCGTTCTTGGGAGTTAAAATTTACCCCCACTTATCAGACATTTGGGAAAAAAAGTTTCTGCTTACACACAATGATTCTGAAACAAACATTAATATTACAGTAACTAAATTACTCCAGCACCAGGAGGGCTCCATAGTTCTAATTGAAATATTTCAAGAAAGGCTAATTTTATATTGAATGTGTTGGTTTAGGGTACATACTTAAATGAGAAAAGAGATTTTGTTTTTATGCTGGTTCGACGACTTAAATTCTGAATAGGAAAATTTCAGCCTTCAACAGAATATATTAATATGAGGGTTTTTTTTTACAAATGTTTTTCAAACTCTGCACTGCATATCACTGTTTCTGAAACCTGGTGGATTAACTGTGGCATTGCTTTTGACTTTTTTTTTGCTCCCAAACATGACCAACTCTGCTTTTCAATTTCAATTAACTCTTAAGAGCTTGACTGGTATTTTTCATAGCAAAATCAGAAATAACAAAATTAATCTTTTTTTTTTAATAAGAGCTTATTTCAAGAATATTGTGAATCAAATGTTCTCTATGGAACTATGTGAAAAAAATCTCCATTTTGCAATCTAAACATTTCTCTCCCACTTTTTCCCCTCCTACCCTAACTGCACAATCCACTTTTATGTGGGTTCAGTAAAAATGTAAGTTCTGTGAATCCTGAAAGCAAACCTATTCATGTTATACAGAAGAAATAAGTTGCATTTATATAGCATCTTTCATGTCCTCAGGACCTCCCAAAGCACTTCACAGCCAATGAATTACTTTTGAAGTGCAGTTATTCTTGTTTTGTAAGCAAATACGGCAGCCAGTTTGTGCACAGCATATCACTGTAAAGTCCTATAAACAACCACGAGATAAATGAGCAGTTAATCTGTTTTGGCGGTGTGAGTTGAGGGATGAATGTTGGCGATGACACTGGGGAGCAACTGTCTGCTTCTCTTCAAAAAAAGAAAGTGCCAAAGGATCGTTAAGCTCCCGAGAGAGCAAACAGGACCTTGGTTTAACGTCTCAGCACTTCCACATTATGTACTCATCCTGGAGTGGGTTTTGCATTTACAAATTTCTGACTCAAAGATGAGAGTGCTGCCAACTGAGCCAAGTTAACACTTAAAAACTTTACAATAGGGACTGAATGTTGTGAAGTTCTTAGTTTCTATTCACAAAGCCAAGTTAAGTATTTCTCAATTGGATCTCATATTTGTTCAACAAAATGAATGTGCAGACCATCAAGGTCAACAAATAGATATCTTCTTCACTTTTGTTTGATTATGCACATTAACTGAACTCTGGACATAGATTTGTGTTAGTAATCTACACAAGTTGAAAGTAAACATAGTGTAAGGTCATTGGAAACATACTGTAATTAATATTGCTGTATATGTATAATACATTTTTAAATATTAAATGACAGGTCACTGCGGTTTGGAAATCAGTTCATCTACCAGTCCATGCCTCGAATGTTATCGCTATGGCTTGACTATGGAGCAAAAGCCTACGAATTGGAAAAGGGTAAGAATAGTCTAATTTACAATGGGCCGCATTTTGCTGTAAAACTAACGGTTTATTTACGTGCAAATTGAACAGTAACTTCCACCGACCACACCTGTGCAATTAAACACGGAAATAACTAGGATGCTGTTCGAGATGCGATGCTCCACCAAAAGCTGCGCGAAAACAGCATCTCGCAGGCTGGATCACCATTCAAATGCATTGAATGGCGTGAAGTTCCTGTACTTACCTGATAGATACGGACTAAACACGCCAAACAAAGTTAGGGCTTGTCCATTCCAGTGTAAGTACCCTTTTAATGGCATGGTAAGTCTTAATTACTGCAAAACAACCTCTGGCATTGAAAATTAACTTTTACAAGTGTGGCGTCTCATTCCTTCAGATTTTAATTATTGTTGGACATTTTAAAAAAAATCCTAATTTCTTTTTTAAACTTTTTCTTTCTGTCTCTTAATTTAATCTTTCTTTCCCTCTCTTTATTTTGCTTTCTGTATCTGATTTGACATTGAATTCACTTGTCCAACTTACACTTCCTGGTTCTGACTCTTCAATCTGATTAGTTAAGGCAATACACAGTTGCTTGCCCTGTTCACACAGGTCCCAGATGCCCTGTAGAGGGCGCTATGTCATTTGGCTGTCCCGTCGTTTGACAGTAACTTGTCATGCAAAAGCTCATAGAAAGTCTGTGGGCAAGTGCAAGTCTAACGAATGGCCGTTCGTTCGCCGCTCATAGCAAATTCCGTCCCATTTAGTTTTCTGCCTCATTAAAACAAATGTTTTCATGATTTTTACAACAATTTGAACAAATATTTATTATTTTCTGTACAGCATCTGGACGTACTGCTGATCGCATTGCCATGAGAACAGATCTTGAAAAAATTAACAAGGTGATAGAGGATCACACTAACCACTTGGCTCCCTACCAGTTCCTGACAGCATTTTCACAGCTGATTTCACGTATATGCCACTTTCATGATGATGTGTTTGCTCGACTGAAGGGCATTATTGTTAAAGTTTTTCTGGCCTATCCCCAGCAGGCTATGTGGATGATGACAGCTGTGTGCAAGGTAATTCACTGATACCAATGTAGTACTTCAGTGCATAACATTTAAATGAATAATATTACTTATAATCAGAGAGTGGTGAGAATGTGGAATTCGCTACCACATGGAGTGGTTGAGATGAATAGCATAGATACATTTAAGGGGAAGCTAGATATGTACATGAGGGAGTTGGGAATAGAAGCATATGTTGATAGGGTGAGATGAAGTAAGGTGGGAGGAGACTCGTGTGGAGCATAAACACCAACATAGACCTGTCGGCCCAAATAGCCTGTTCGTGTGTTGTAAAATTCTATGTAATGTTTTACTGCAAAAAAATCCCAAATCCATAACTACATCAAATAACAGGGTACAGATATTATAAATTTACTAACTTCCTGCTTTTCCAAGAAATATAGTTGCCTATTTGATCACACTTATAAATAAACTTAATTTTCACTGAAGAACTGAAATGTACTGGAAGTAAGTAACATTTAAATTTAGCAGCTCCTGATACTATGAGTGTTTTTGGGTTATATACAATCTTAATATTGAGCAAACAAAGCCAGTCTGAGCATCAAAAATAAACATAAGATGATTCACTCGTTTCACTTCTTTCCACATGACAAACAAAAAAGTTCATTTTCTTTTGCAGTCATCTTATGCGACACGAGTTACTAGATGCAAGGAAATCCTTCAGAAGGCCATTAATGATAAGAGCTGTTTGGGCAAGTTTGTAGGAGATGCCACACGTCTCACTGAAAAATTGCTGGAACTGTGCAACAAATCGGTACGTGCCTTTATATTTAGTGAAGTTCATGTACATATTTTATTTCCAAATGTGTTGTTGTTCTGTCAAAGAAGGTACCAGATTATCAGCATGGATCTATCTTAAAAACATGTATATATTCATTATCGTTCTTTAAATTTGTGAGTAGAATTCCCCTATTAATTTCAATAGGTGTGCTTATTAAAGAGGAAGGTGTATGTATGGGTAGACGCCTTCAAATCCTTTTTTTTTTCTTCCACCCCCATCCCTCAAAATTCTAGGTAGTTTTTAAATTAATGTTTAAGGTCACCTCCCTCGTAGGAGGAGGTTTCAATTTAATTACATTTTCTATTTTGGGCCTCATTACCCAAGAGGGAACCTCTCAGATGACATCAGAAAGTGGCTTAATTAGGAGCAAAATAGATGTACTATTCTCATCCCATTATGCTGATTGGGAGGTACATGGGCAGGTGATTTTGAGGTGCACAAAGGCTGGGAAGCATCCTGAGTTGTATTGCTCTGTATAGATTTGGTCGCTTGAAGACACCTGCGTCTGACCTCAGATGAACAGCCTCCTAGTGAAGGTTAATTTTTTTTTTAAGAACTGGTCTGCTGGGGAAGTATAGATCACATTTAAATCGAAAATATCTCCTACAACCACAACTAAGGATGCTCAAAAGAAAAATCTTATTTGTTCAGTCAGTCGTGTTAATTGTATCCATATGATTTATATCAATTAGTGTTAATTGTATTGAGGTGGTGCAAATCAATTGGGGACTCTCATATCCATTTATATGAGAGCTTATCTAGGATGTGGAGTGGGAATGTGGATCTCTGTGAATAAAGACTTGGAAGCAACTGAAGATCAGGCTCTAGTACTCTATCCTTCAGCACCTAGCTAGTCAATTTATTAAAAGGAGGAGAGAGAGACCCAAGTATGGACGCTGTTATAATTTCACATCATATATAATGTTTCTCACCCGATAAGACCTAAACCGCACTTTCGGTCTTCTCCATCTTTCACAGGAGTCATGATTGTTGTCCTTGCACACACAAAAAAAAAACATATTTATCCATAAAATTGATGTTTTCATATCTGAAATAATGTAGTTAAGATAGGTGTTTATTTTGCAGGCACTCTTTAAAGGTTTTACCAGTTTTTCATTGAAGTTTTAGTTTCTCAAAATGATCGACGTTAGATGGGCCACTATTAAACAGAGACTTGTAGATCAGGTTGTTGAATCACCTTATCTTGTTCTTTTGTTGCTTAGAGAAAGTTAGATTGCGTTCTGCCCGTGCTATGGTCAACTCGGTAGTACACAAGGATTTTTCTCCACCATTCTACTTGAGCCCCTCCAAATTGCATCTGATGTCAGTTAATATTTAATTTTATTCTTTAATATTTAATCTTGTTTGTTGACACTTGTAGCTCCTAAATTTGCTCATTAGAATTTTTGCAAAGAGTAATTGTAAGCATTCCAGACTAAAAGGTTCACGTTTTTAAAATATGTTGTACAATGTTCAGGATTGTGAAAGCAATGTTGTAACGGCTTTTTGTTCAATGTTTCTGTTTGTAGGTGGATGGGAATACCACAACTTTAAGCATGAGCATTCACTTCAAATTGCTGAAACGGCTGGTGGAAGAACCAGCTTTCAGTGAAATCCTCATTCCTTTGCAATCTGTGATGACTCCTACTCTGCCATCAACTCCAGGCACCCATGCAAGCCATGATCCTTTCCCTGGTCACTGGGCCTACATTGCTGGTTTTGATGACATGGTAATGTGTCAGATGCTACTTTTATAATATTTTCATAATATAATATTTTATAATAGTTTCATAATATTAGCCCTCATACTGACTATCTTTATTGCTTTAGGATGCCACATATCTTCTGCATGATTCTCGATCCTTCCGCCAATGGGAACAGTTTCTCTCCATCTACTCTGTCTAGACCCTTCATGATTTTGAATACTTATATCAAATCTACTTTTAACCTTCTCTGCTCTAAGGAGAATAAGCCCAGCTTCTCCAGTCTATCCATATAACTGAAGTCCTTAATCCCTGGAACCATTCTAGTAAATCTTTTCTGCACCCTCTCTCAGGCCTTCATACCCTTTCTAAAGTGCGGTGCCCAGAATTGGACACAATACTCCAGTTGTGGTCGAACCAGTGTTTTATAAAGGTTCATCATAACCTCCTTGCTTTTGTACTCTGTGCCTCTACTTATAAAACCCAGAATCCCCTATGCTTTTTTAACTGCTTTCTCATCCTGCCCTGTCACCTTCAACGATTTGTGCACATGTACCCCCAGATCTCTCTGTACCTTTTAGAATTGTGCGCTTCAGTTTATATTGCCTCTCCTCATTCTTCCCACCAAAATGTATCATTTCGCACTTCTCTGCGTTAAATTTCATCTGCCACGTGTCCGCCCATTCCACCAGCCTGTCCATATCCTCTTTAAGTCTATCACTATCCTCCTCACTGTTCACTACACTTCCAAGTTTTGTGTCATCTGCAGATTTTGAAATTGTGCCCTGTACACCAAGTCCGAGTCCTTAATATATATCAAGAAAAGCAGTGGTCCTACGACTGATCCCTGGGGAACACCACAGTATACCTTCCTCCAGTCCGAAGAACAACCGTTCACCACTACTGTCTTTCTTGTCACTTAGCTAATTTTGTATCCATGCTGCCACTGCCCCTTTCTTTCCCATGGGCTTCAATTTTGCTGACAAGCCTAAGATGTGGCACTTTATCAAACGCCTTTTGGAAGTCCATATACACTACATCAACTGCATTGCCCTCATCAACTCACTGTAAATATACAATAATACGCTGAGCTCAGTATGGCACAATCTTCAGTTGTTGTGGTGCGACAGAGTTGGCCACACTGCCGATCATTATACACTATACCATGCCATTTCTTCAAATTGTGAAGCCAGTCAGTGCTGCCTCAAATATTATCTTGGGCAAACCCAAGCTGTCTTACATAAGAACATAAGAAATAGGATCAGAAGTAGGCCATACGGCCCCTCCAGCCTGCTCTTGTATTTCACACAAACAAAGAGTTGTTTTTCTTTCCATTTGAGTAAAGCACTTTAGCAACTGTGGAAATTGACTGTTCTTCATTTGCTTCTTGAGCTTACAATTGATTTTGCATTCAGCCTCATTTTTCAGCTACGTTAACTGTATATTTGGTGATGTATTTTACTTGATCAGCTTCTGTTTTTGTTTTCCTGCTGCCACTGCAAACCTGCTCAGTAATAGCTAACTTGACTGCAATTTCTGCATTCTTTCACTTCATCATTTCTCTCCTCTCTTACCCTTGCAGTGATGTCGATGCAAAATTTGATTGGATTGGGCGTGACAAGTCACGCACAATACAGCTGGAATCAGATTGGGTATGAATGGTCACATGCACACTGCATTCCATTTACTACCACCGACTAGGCCTACAGCAGTATCCACAAAACATTAATGTTCAGATGGCAGCGTGCCACTGAATATGCAAGTGACTATTGGCTTGACTTGTTATGATATGCCAATAAAGCGAAGAAAGGAATATAGCCAAAAATGCTTTGCTATATCAAGAATGTTTATTGTAAACATCTATAAAGAGACTTAAACCACCACTCCTGCACTCTGGAATTTTCTTCATAGGCCTCTGTCCCTTGCTACATCTCTTCCTATCTTCAGAAATCTCCTCAAAGCTTTTTTCTTCACTGCCCTGCAGCCACTTCTCCCAATTCTTCTAGATTCTCATCTCTTCTCTCCCACCCACCCACCCTCCACCTCAGATCAGGAGTTGGAAGGACTAGGGGAAGCTTGGTTAAAGATGATGTGTAAATGCAAGTTGTTGTAGTATAGTTAAATCCAACAACAACTTGCATTTAAATGGCGCTTTTATCGTAGAAAATCATCCCAAGGTGTTTCACAGAGGCGTGACCAGAGAAAAATGGACACTGAACCAAAGAAGGAGATGTTGGGAAAGGTGATCAAAAGCCTGGTTAAAGAGATGGGTTATAAGGAGGGTCTTAAATTTTATGTAATTTGATGAATAGGGCCTGGGATATGGAAAACTTTGATGGACCAAAATGTTTCATATATCAAAATTTGATATATGGTGACTCTAATGTATTTTTGTGTGATTTGTGAACATATAGAATATTAATACAAGAATATTGAATCCTGCATCCTAACATTTTCATCTTCCCTCGCGTTAGGTGGAGATCCTAGCCTCTCTTCAGAAGCCGAAGAAAATCAATCTTAAGGGTTCTGATGGGAAATCCTATATTATGATGTGTAAACCCAAAGACGACCTCAGGAAGGATTGTCGACTCATGGAATTTAACTCGCTAATTAATAAGGTGTGGTATTTGAAAAGATGACTCAGTTATTGGAAAATTGAAGCCGAAGCATGCTTAAGTTAATACACATTTTAAAATCTTAAGAGTTCAGAGGGTAAGTTATACATCTGTCCAGTGTTTATCAAATTCTTCACAAGCTCAATATGTCAAATTTTATGCTATCTAAATAAAACGGACTAACTTATATTTCACTGTGGTTTAATAATGCAAATAAGAATATGATTTGTAGTTGGGTCACATTTTACACTGGATTTTATGGCAGATTGCTTCTGCTTCATATAATACTCAAGTTCTGTATAATTTGACAGTTTTTTGATGAGGTAACAGAGAGGGTCAATGAGGGCAGTGCGGTTGATGTGGTATATATGGACTTTCACAAGGCGTTTGATAAAGTGCCACGTTATAGGCTTGTCATCAAGATTGAAGCCCATGGAATAAAGGGGGCAGTAGCAGCATGGATACAAAATTGGTTAAGTAACAGGAAGCAGAGAGTAGTGGTGAACGGTTGTTTTTCAGATTGGAGGGAGGTGTACAGTGGTGTTCCCCAGGTGTCAGTAATAGGACCACTGCTTTTCTTGATATATATTAATGACTTGGACTTGGGTGTACAGGGCACAATTTCAAAATTTGCAGATGACACAAAACTTGGAAATGTAGTGAACAGTGAGGAGGATAGTGATAGACTTCAAGAGGATATGGACAGGCTGGTGGAATGGGTGGACACGTGGCAGATGAAATTTAACACGGAAAAATGCGAAATGATACATTTCGGTAAGAATTACGAGGAGAGGCAATATAAACTAGAGGGCACAATTCTAAAAGGGGTACAGGAACAGAGAGATCTGTGGTGGGGGGGTATATGTGCACAAATCGTTGAAAGTGGCAGGGAAGGTTGAGAAAGCGTTTAAAAAAGCATATGGCATCCTGGGTTTTATAATTAGAGATACAGAGTACAAAAGCAAGGAAGTCATGATGAACCTTTATAAAACACTGGTTCGACCACAACTGGAGTATTGTATCCAGTTCTGGGCACCGCAGTTTAGGAAAGATGTGAAGGCCTTAGAGAGGGTACAGAAAAGATTTACTAAAATGATTCCAGGGATGAGGGATTTTAGTTACATGGATAGACTGGAGAAGCTGGGGTTGTTCTCTTTGGAACAGAGAAGGTTAAGAGGAGATTTGATAGTGGTATTTAAAATCATGAAGGGTCTAGACAGAATAGATAGAAGGAAACTGTTCCCATTGGTGGAAGGATCAAGAATCAGAGGGCATAGATTTAAGATGATTGGCAAAAGAACCAAAAATGACGAGGAAAAATTTTTTTACGCAGTGAGCGGTCAGGATCTGGAATGCACTGCCAGAGTGGCTGGTGGAGGCAGATTCAAATGTGGCTTTCAAAAGAGAACTTGATAAATACTTGAAAGGAAAAAATTTACAGGGCAATGGGGATAGGGCGGGGGAGTGGGGCTAGCTGGATTGCTCCTGCATAGAGTCAGCACGGACTTGATGGGCCGAATGGCCTCCTTCTTTGTTGTAACCTTTCTATGATTCTAAGTTAGCTTGTGTAGACTAAATGGTCTTAAAAACCATTCATATTTACATAAAATAAACTGCTTGTTTCCTCACCAGACTTGCTGCTTCGGAGCTCACTCAATGTAGGGAGCTAATTGAAAGTGTTAACTGGAATGTAGCTGGTCATGGTTGAACAATGTAGGTTGTACTATTAGGTTGATATGCTAGGGCTTTGCTGTATTACCTTGGGGTGTAAAGGAAAGACTTCTGAGTTTTATCTTGGACATTTTACTATTTTTTTTGTCACCTCCTTCTGGAAATGAAATAAATTGGGTAGAATAAACTGTACATAATTGCTTTGCGAAAGCGATCTTTTTGCATACTGTTTTCCATAGGCTTTCAAACTGGGGTCCTCAAAATCATAATTTTTATATTCGTTGACTTCCAAGAATGTTATTTCGTTGCTGTATACTAGTAGAAAGAAACATGTTTTCAGTATTGTTAGCACTGTTTTCCTTCAGTTAGCTGAACATCTTTCAGAAGTTAGGACTGGGGTCCCCAGGAGCATGTCAGCATTTGAAGGGGGTCCCTGACACACAAACGTTTGAAAATCACTACTTTTTTCTTAGATTTCTACCGTGCCGCAGTCTACTATTTCAGTAGTAACTGGTTGTACAATGACTGACAAATTAGGGTCACCACTCCATCTGTCCCTGTAGCAGGCCATGGAGGATAAGCTATTTGAGAATGTGTCACATTAACATTGAAATATTTTTAATGAACATATATTTTGTTTTGTTCTTAGAATGCGGGTGACAATTGAAGGTGGTTCTGGGCCTTCTATAACGATTGTTTTTACAACAGAGTAGCTTGCTCGACCACTTTGGCGGGCATTAGAGTCAACCATGTAGCGTGGGACTTGAGTAACATGCAGGCCAGACCAGGTAGAGATGGTAGGTTCATTTCCCTGATGGAAGGACATTAGTTGGGTTGGGTTTTACAACAATCTGGCAGCCCACAAATGACCAGATTTATTGAATTCGGTTTCACAACTTGCCATGGTGGGATTTATACTCTTGGCTACTGGGTTGTTAGTCCTGTACCATAACCACTACTCTACTGTGTATACCCGTATCCAGAGACATATCTGTGCCCAAATTAAAAATTAATTATGAATGCCCACTGTTAAACTTGTCTCATGCAAAATGGACTTGCATAAATGTCATTGACCTACACAACACTTTGGGTGGGTGCACTGTAGTTGAAATTGATGTGCACAACCCAAACCCTAAAACACTGAATATTAATAATCACACTGTTATTTGTATTTCACCTATTAATGAACTTCTTCAAACAAATTTAATGAAATTGCACATTTTGATGATTGACAGTGCTTACGAAAAGATGCAGAGTCTCGCAGGAGAGAGCTTCACATCAGAACATATGCAGTTATTCCTCTGAATGAGGAATGTGGTCTGGTTGAGTGGGTTAACAACACTGCAGGCTTAAGACACATTCTGAATAAGCTAAACAAAGAAAAAGGTAAGGATTTAACATATCAGAACTGTCTAGTTAAGGTTCCAATAAATAGATGCTGTTGTCTTCAATATAATCGATTCAAATGTGCGATGAGGTACGTGGAAAACATGAAGTATGTATACATTTTATTATTGCATTATACAAATGTATAAATGACACATTATATGTTTTGTATGTTAAAATTAGATTTTCTGCAAAGGGACTCATTTAATGTGCATGGTTGGTGTGTAATAATGTGTATAATGTGTTTAATGGTCAACTTCACTCTTTTGTACAGGACATCTTAAGAAGTTGTGAAAATTTGCTACTAATTTGTTCCATTTAACGTACCAATATTACCATCACAGTATACTATATCTAATGAAGAAAATATATCATCTTCCTCTTCAGTGTCCTGTTCCAAAACCGACTCTTTGTCAACTTCCCTTACCTTCCTTTCCTCCACCATGCTGTATTAAATTACAGACTATCTCTAACCAGAATAGTTGTTCAAAAGAACAAACCAGTTATAATTTGTTTTGAAGATTGCTGTTCTGGTCAGAAATTTAAGAATGCAGCTTGGGAGGAGAGGGAGAATAACTTGGCTATAATACCAGCACACTGGTTTTAAAGGGAAAATGATCATAGATAATTCCAACCCTTTTCAGTGGGTGACAGCAATTCCTGTTTGCATGTGTAGGTTGAACTTCTTTTAAAAAGTGAGGAGGATTATACCTATGGCTGGTAATCTAAAATTCAGCACAAAACTGCGGAATTGAAGATTTTGAACACTTCATTATTTTTCACCCCTCTTAATTACGCATCCTCTTCCCGACAACTTGATCTCTGGAATTCTGACAGTGTGGTTCAATAATCTGCTGGCGAAATGGATGACTTGAGGCCAATATCAGTCTCTCATTCACTTCTTCCCTGTCCCTCACCTGCAGTGGAATGTCTCATTTCAGCACAGCATTCCACATGGCAGCTTGACTGACGACTGACAAACTGAGCAAGCGTGGAAGTATGAGCCAATTGCTCACCCACTTGAAGCTGGTGGGTTAATCTGGTTTTAAGTATTCAATCATTAATTGTAACGCAGTTGCAGTGAGCATATTTGACAATGCTCCTCATGATTGCCAAACATACTTTAAAATGTCACTTCAAATATAACACTAAACATAAAAATTTCAAATATTGAGTTTTGTTTTTGCTTCTGATTTTCTAAGTTGTGGATATGGTTTGTTTACAGGTATTTACATGATTGGAAAAGAGCTGCGTCAGTGCATGCTACCAAAGCAAGCGCCTTTGGAGGAGAAACTATCTGTATTTAAGCAGCAGCTTCTGCCACGTCACCCTGCTGTCTTTCATGAATGGTTCCTTAGGACTTTTCCTGATCCAACTTCATGGTCAGTTTCTTAAGTTACAGTAGTGACAGTATGTTTGGTAGCTTAATATCTTGTGGGAATCTGCTTTCCCAAATACATAGTCCAGGGTTTCAGTATCGTAGTGTTTCCTCCCCCCCACCCCCACCTTTTTAGGTAGCTCCTTTATTGCATTTTATGACTCCATTTGTGGGAGTGGGGTGGGTTGGGTTGGAAAAGGGAAATCTATGTATAGTGTGATTGTTTCATATCCAATTACCATAAATGTCTAGGAGAATTATCGATATGTTTATAATTGTTAGGTTGGTTATAAGGATCAATCACAGTAGAGCCAAAGGTTAAGACGCCAAGTGTGAGAGCATTAATAATGTATTAATTAATGTACATCTTCAGTGAGGGGGATGGGATAACTGGGCCCTTTGGATTCTACAACTGCAAAATGACCATCAAATTTGACACTTATACAATACTGTCTTCGATTTCTAGCAAAGTGATGGTCATTGTAAGATTAATCATTAAGGTTTGATGGTTGTTAATTCTAATTTGTGCCATACACCATACCTATAGATAACATAGGTGTGTTGTGCTATTTTGAAACTTCAATCTTCTAATTCTTTCCAATCAGGTACAGTAGTAGATCAGCCTATTGTCGTTCTGTTGCTGTGATGTCAATGGTTGGCTACATTCTGGGTTTAGGTGATCGCCATGGAGAAAACATTTTGTTTGATTCTTTAACAGGCGAATGTGTTCATGTGGACTTCAACTGTCTTTTCAATAAGGTAACTGATTATTTTCCAGCATTTATCTTCTAGAGGAGCACATGTACTCTATTTCCTATTGCTAATGTTTTAAAGCTAAAGTGCACAATTTAGATATTTTTTATACCAATAGTTAGGAGCTAAAAGAGGTTGACCTGTTGATATTTTCTTTCTATCACTGTTGAGAAGCGCTTCATTTTTTTGGGGCAAAATTTCAGTTTCAGGTATCTATGGTCTATATGGTCATGCTACTGACCTTCTGGCTGCATAGAGGCATTGTGATATATTGTGGATGAGCTAGGAGTTGAAAGGGCAGCAGTATTGGCTTTGTCTACCCTTTCAGTCAGTGCTCTTTGGGTGGCTAGGTTATTGAAAATCATTCAGTGTTGTTAAGGAGCAGTGTGTTTCTACATTACTAACTCCTCTGAATCCTGTCTGGTCGATATGGTGTGGTCCAGGGACTAAGAAATGCAAAATAAACTGAGAGTTAACCATGATTCGTCCTGTTTCAAAAGTGATTTAATCATAAGCAGCCCACTCACTACTTGTAGCACGTTGCTCCAAAAGATTCCAGTCCCTCTAATACTTCCTCTCTCGTAATGTTTATCTTATCCAATATTTCACACCTCTCCTCTTTAACTACTACGTCCGGATCATCCCTTTCCTTTGTGAATACAGAGACAAAATATTCATTTAAAACCCTACCCACATGCTCTGCTTCTACACACAAGTTACCCTTATCATCCCTGATAGGTCCCACCTTTTCCTAAGCTATCCTCTTGTTCTTAATGTACTGATAAAACATCTTTGGGTTTTCTTTAATCTTACTAGCTCATATTTTTTCATGCCCTCTCTTTGCTCTCCTTATTTCCTTTTTTATGTCATCCCTGTACTTTCTATACTCCTCTAGGCTTTCTGCAGTATTTAGTTTTCTGTGACAGTCATAAGCTTTCTTTTTCTGCTTTATCTTGCCCCATATACTTCTAGACAACCAGGGGGCTCTAGATTTGGCAGTGTCACCCTTTTTCTTTGAGGGGACGTGTCTGCATTGTACCCGTAGAATTTCACTTTTTAGTGCCTCCCATAGGCTTGCCACTGAGTTCTCCTCAAGTAGTTGTGTCCAGTCCATTTCTGCCAAATCACCTCTTAGTTCTGTAAAATTTGCCTTCCCCCAATTTAAAACGTTTAGTCCTGATTTAACTCTGTCCTTTTCCATAATAATGCTAAAACTAACTGAATTGTGGTCACTATCCCCAATATGGTCAACCACTGTCACTTCACCCACTTGCCCATCTTAATTTCCCAGGACTAAATCTAGAATTGCATCCCTTCTTGTTGGGCTTGTCACGTACTGGCTAAAAAAGTTCTCCTGGACACCAATCGAGAATGTTGCGTCCTCTGTGCCCTCACAGTGTTTGAATCCCACTTGATGTTAGGGTAGTTGAAGTCCCCTACTATTATTGCCCTCTTATTTTTGCACTCAGAAATTTGCCTACATATTTGTCCTTCTATCTCCCTTTCGCTATTCGGGAGTCTACAGTATACTCCTAGTAGTGTGACTGCCCCTTTTTTATTTCTTAGCTCAACCCATGTGGCCTTGATTGATCCATTTAGCATATCATCCCTTCTCACAACTGTAATTAATTCTTTAACCAATAATGCTACCCCTCCTCCTATTTTATCATCCACTCTATCCTGTCTGAAAACTCTATATCTAGGGATATTGAGCTGCCAATTATCCCCCTCTTTAAGCCAGGTTTCTGTTGTAGCAATGATATCATGCGGCCATGTGTCTATTTGTGCCCTTAGCTCATCTGCTTTGTTTGTAATACTCCTTGCATTGAAGTATATACCCTTTAACCCCATCAAATTCCTGTGCTGAACACTATTTAACCTTTGCTTCTTTTGCCTTTGAGTCGCTAACTATGTCACTAACTGCTTTTCTATTTCCCGTTTCCTGGTCTGAATTTGTCCTATCTGTACCTGCCCTTTGGTTCCCATCCCCCTGCCATACTAGTTTAAATCCTCCCAACAGAACCTAGCAAATGCCCCCGCGAGGATATTGGTCCCGGTTCTGCTTGGGTGCAACCCGTCCAGCTTGTACAGGTCGTTGCCAGGACTGGAGAGTTTTAGCTATGAGGAAAGATTGGATAGGCTGGGGTTGTCCTCTTTGGAACAGAGGAGGTTGAGGGGTGATTTAATTGAGGTGTATAAAATTATGAGGGGCCTAGATAGAGTGGACAGGAAGGAGAGGTCAATAACCAGGGGACATAGATTTAAAGTGATTGGTAGAAGGATTAGGGGGGAGCTGAGGAAAATTTTTTCTCTGAGGATGGTTGGGGTCTGGAACTCACTGCCTGAAAGGGTAGTAGAGGCAGAAACCCTCAACTCATTTAAAAAGTACCTGGATATGCACCTGAAGTGACGTGACCTACAAGGCTACGGACCAAGTGCTGGAAAGTGGGATTCAGCTGGGTGGCTCTTTTCGGCTGGCATGAACACGATGGGCCAAATGGCCTCCTTCTGCACTGTAAATTTTCTATGAGTCAGGGTGTTCTGGTCTTGTGACATCACCATCACCTTTCCCACATAGGAAGCAGCTAATGTCTATGCCAGTTTCCCATTGATGTTCTAAAGATTTGGTTTGCAAACCTACTTCCTACTGTCCTCTGGCAATGCCTTTTGGACCACCAATGCTGCTTGATCAGCCATTTTCTAAAAAATCTTTTTCAGTATATGCCAGCTAGATTGTCAGGAAAAGGAATATTGTAGCATTTCACCCAGAATTATATCTTTGTCCAGATTCTCTTTCCAATTGCTGCAACTCTGTCGAGAAAATTAAGTTTGCAAATATTCTGTGGTTCAACTAATGTTATCACTGTTTTTAGGGGGAGACCTTTGATGTTCCAGAAGTTGTCCCTTTTCGTCTAACCCACAATATGGTCCATGCAATGGGCCCTATGGGAACAGAAGGTTTGTTCCGCCGAGCCTGTGAAGTGACATTGAGGTTAATGCGTGATCAACGAGAACCTTTAATGAGGTAAAATATCAGATCTTAGATAAATTACATTGTGATAAATGAGATGGGAAGTAGTTAGAATTATTGTGGCACATTTGACATATAAATTTGGACTACATACATAAGCTTCCATGATACATATTGATTCTTTTAACTTCTTCTGTTCTGTTGGTTTACATATTGTCAGAGTAAATGTTTATTTGTCTTAGTGTTTTGAAAACTTTTCTGCATGACCCACTGGTGGAGTGGAGCAAACCAGTAAAAGGAAGTACAAGAGTACAAGCCAATGAAACTGGGGAGGTAATCAATGAAAAGGTTAGTGAAAGAATACTGTCTTGCATGTGTTGGTTTAAAAATTGTTCAGTATTCTCTGTTGATTTTTTTTTTCCTTCCAATCTATCTGCCTAGTCATTCGCACACATTTTTATTCAACGGGCTCCTAACAATCTGACTTGCAGCAACCAGAAGAGCAATTCCTCACGCCCGCTCAGTGGAAAGTAGAGAATGTTGTTTTGACCCACTGTTGGCTGCAGAAAGGCCTTCTTTGGTTCAAAAAGAGGGAGCTGAGACTTTGTTTTTAAATGTGGGGGAACATTTTTACGAATCTGCTCAGATGAGAACAGATAGCATCCATCATGTTAGATTGTAGAACTCTAATCTGCAGCCTTCAACCTTGCAAATTTTCTTCCCTTTCTCTATTTTATTGATACAACTATTGGTGTTCTTACTGCTTCTAAGCTTCAGGTACACAGACCTACAAATGCTTCTTTCTTTTTCTATGTCCTTATTGTATTGAAATCAAAATTCATCACACAATCTCCTATTTTAACTCATTGTTTCCCAGGATCTCAAAATTGTGCAATTCCTTACCACGTCTATCTTTCCTTCTGCAATCTTCAGGCTTCTAAAAATCCCAACTTGGTGTCAACTAATCATTATTTCCTGATTTACCTTGTCTTTAATACTTTCATGGTGACCTGCATTGTGGGCCTTGTCCCATTCCCTTGACTTCTCAATTTTGTAAAAGAAGGGTCTGATTAGGCTCGACTGTGGGCAGTACTTTAATGTTACTAGGGTAGAACCACTAGACTTGTTGCACTGAGCAAGCTCTAAATGTCAGTTGAGCAGCTTGAAAGTGTAAAATGCAGTAGCAAGAGGTGACAAAGACACCAGTAGAGCTGTTTCCCTTTTATGATGCTATAGAGTAATTTGGTGGAAGATACTCCTTTTTCAAATGTAAGTAATCACCTTTGGGATGAAAGCAGATCAAATATAGTTGGTGCGGTCTGTCGTAGAAGAGGAGTGATTAGAGATTTAAAATGTGCTCTGCAACCAGGTTAAACCTCAATTGAATTTAAAAAGGGAAATAATTACTACCTTAACTTTTAAAGGGCTGACTTGTTCTTTTTTAGGCCAAGACCCACGTTCAGGACATAGAAAAACGGCTGCATGGTGTGATTAAGACGAGAAATAAGGTGAAGGGTTTGCCTTTATCCATTGAAGGTCATGTCCACTACCTTATTCAAGAAGCAACAGATGAAAAACTCTTGTGTCAAATGTACCTGGGCTGGGCTCCATACATGTGAAAACATTCACAAAAAGCTACAACTCTGGTATAAGGAAGAATCAAGATTGATGAGTTATGTGGTTTATGGAGTGGCTGCTTGATTTGTGACCTCCTTTATCCCCAGCTCAAAATCACCCACTAAAAGTTGCCAATGTTTCAGGAAGCAAGTTTTGTATCACTGCAATACACCTTTGCAGCAGTGGATTTTTTTTTTGAAAACTTACTTCAGGAAGATAACAACGTATTCCTGTCAAAGAGATCACATCTCAAAGATCAAAAGGATCTGGAATTCTCCTTCAACTCTAGAAGGCTAAATAAAGGGCAAACTGAGAACTTTACTGACTTCTGATTAACTGTAGTGAGAAGGATTCAAACTTCAATAGTAGATCTCAGGAGTAAATTGATTATTTTTTTAAGTACTGAAATTGGAATCAAAAGGCTTTAAAGATAATTTGGTTGAGGAGGTAGGATTTAACTGGAACAGGAAATCAGATATACAGAAACCTGACAAAGTATGGAGTAGGAGACTGTTGAAATAGTAAAATGTGACTAAAAAGTGTCCACGTTGAAAGCCGAACAACTTGAAATTTGTGGAGATCCCAGAGATAGTCCAGGAGAAAGCAAATGGATTCCTTATGTGAACTGCTGGAGAAGCCCAAAAGACTGCATTTCAATTACTCCTTTGAGGCCAGAGCTCATTG
The DNA here is from genome assembly GCF_035084215.1 of Heptranchias perlo. Lineage (NCBI taxonomy): Eukaryota > Metazoa > Chordata > Chondrichthyes > Hexanchiformes > Hexanchidae > Heptranchias > Heptranchias perlo. The sequence goes on from NC_090337.1 coordinate 17,145,298, forward strand.
TATACTGTCAACTTGTATTGTATTGATGAATTTTGTGTTATAAATTGAATCGTATTGATGCTTTTGAAAAAAAATCACACACATTGGTGGCCCAGATAATTTATTGGGATCAAAATGGTCTTGTCTGTTAAGCTATATTAAGTTGCTCCTTCAAGATTGAACAGTGGCTATTTTATAACTGACAAAACTGTGTGGGATTCTGAGGTGCAAGGAGGTCCCCTTACAACTGTACAACCTCATCTGGCTCTCTTTGGGTGGAGAGCAATAACTTTTTCATATCTGTAAGAGAAGTAAAATCCTACTCTAGTCAGAAGTGTGAAGAAATGATTCACTGAATTTAATTCAGATGGTTGATGCCGAAGTCTGATTATTGAATATAAGATGACCTGTTGAGATTGTTGTGATATTTTGTGTTTTTGCTGCTGTTATTTTGATTTTCATTGTCCTCCTTTGCGCACCAGTTTCCACTGTTCTCGATGTGGATGACACCTACTCTTAGGTTGATCACTATATATGTAATGGTTTCTTCTGACAACTTATGAATATGAAATACAAGAAAAATATGCACACTTACTGAATTGTACTTTTGTGCAGCTACTTTCTGTGCTCATTCGCGGTTGCTTGCAAAACTTTACAACAGAAAAAAATTCACAATATTTTTGTACACGATTGTAGTATTTGAAAGTGTTTCAGTCTAGATTTTCTATTTTTTTTTATGTTCACAATTTTGTTGCAGAATAGTGTGTAAAATAAAGCATGGAATGCATTTTTATTGTGTGTTTTTACAATCAGATATTTTAAAGGTTTTACCAGATTCAGTTAGCAGAATTGTAAATTTGCCACTAACTATTCATAAGCACAAAAATATTGTTTGCCAAAAAAGGAATGTAGTCTGGCACCCTGAACCACCCACCACCTTGGACTGAATAATACATCAAGCCAGACCTGCATGTTGTTCTCTGTTAGCTGCTACCATATCTGAGTTATCGATGGACTAACATAGTAGGTTTGAAAATTGAGTGTTAATTTTTCTCAACCATGGTAGGGTGCACACATTTTATGAAGTCCCTGTAGCCGCAGGAGAATATATTTTGCTCCCCTATTGAGAATTTGTAAGTTATTCTGAGTACAGATGAAGTACTGGAAAAGCACCTTCTATACTAAGAAGGAACCCAAGAAATTAGATACTTGGAGGGCCACTTTACAAATGAACAACAACAAAAATATTGCATTCATATAGCGCCTTTAACATAGTAAAACGTCCCAAGGTGCTTCACAGGAACAAAATTTGACACCGAGCCACATAAGGAGATATTAGGACAGGCGACCAAAAGCTTGGTCAAAGAGGTAGGTTTTAAGGAACATCTTAAGAGAAGAAAGAGGCGGAGGCTTATAAAAGGAATTCCAGAGCTTGGGACCTAGACAGCTGAAGGAACAGCAGCCAATGGTGAGGTGAAGGAAATCGGGATGCACAAGAGGCCATAATTGCAGGAGTGCTCGGAGAGTTATGGGGCTGGAGGTTACAGAAATATGGAGGGATTTTAAATTCGAGGCGTTGCTGGTCCGACAGCTAATGTAGGTCAGCGAGCATTAGGGTGATGGGTGAATGGGACTTGGTACGAGTTAGGATATGGGCAGCAGAATTTTGGATGAGCTCAAGTTTACAGAGGGTGGCCAGGAGGGCATTGGAATAGTCAAGTCTGAAGGTAACAAAAGCATGGATGAGGGTTTCAGCAGACGGGCTGAGGCAGGGGTGGAGACGGGCGATATTATGGAGGCAGTCTTGGTGATGGAGAGGATATGGGGTCGGACGCTCAACTCAGGGTCAAATAGTATGCCATAGTTGTAAACAGTCTGGTCGAAGCTTGTGCAATTTATCCAATAGCAAGTGGCTCAGATTTAATATGTCAGGATGGCCTATGCCCTTGATAGATCGCATTTGTGGTTAATACTTCGCAAAAATTGTTGCTAAACTGCTTCAGATGAACTGTTGATGTTCTTAACATGGTCATCCTGTTCCTTTCACACCCTTGGTTCTGTATCTCATCTTCAGGCAAAGCCTTTAGGGCTCACTTATGAAAAAAGTTGGGGGAGGTGGGAGGATGAAGACACCAACAAAACCTAAAGTTTGTACCAGGCATGAACCTGTTCGGGAATGGATTTTCTTGCTTATAAATTTATGTTATTCCACAATAGGCTTTAAAGGCATTTATTGGCTTTCATATGAATTAAGCAATGATAACTATTATTACTAACAACCACACATATACAATGATAACCATTATTACCAACAACCACTCATGCACAATGACAATGACTTCCAGTAATAATTACACATATGCTTGAGACACATGGTACAAGACCGAAGCAATGACTGCATTACATGTTTCGAGCTTGAGGGGAACGGCTGGCCAGGTTTTGTCGAATTCTGAATTATTCTAAAACCCCTCTTTATACCTTTCGTTCACTCTCGCTACAAAAGAATTCACATGTTTTAAAGTATTACCTCATCCAATTAGCTGGACTTCAGTTTTAACAAGAATTACTCCCCGTAACACGACTCACTCCTTAAATTTCCAGATCTATGCAGGTGCCTTTTCAAGGCTGGAGCTAACAGACAGTTTTGTGACCTCCTTATCAGCTAAAACACTGACTGGAATCCCTTTTACTAACAACACTGCTAACAGAAACTTACTTAAAAGCTAAAATTAATATCAAGAATGTAGCTGTTTCCTTAAAACTCTTGAAGGTCAACTGGCTCTGAAAGTGGCAAGCCACCCAACCACTTACGGCAAAACAAGTTTCCATTCAGGGTTAAAGAAACTTATGCTTGGGTATAAACAGCACAGAACAAGGAAACTAACAGAGCACTATGAAGAACCTGAATGCAACACTCCGAGAGTCTTTGCTGCAACACGCCAGGAGTGATTATTTCCTGTTTCTGGTTCAACTGCTATTAGGGAAGAGATTCTAACATCTTTTCAAGGTGTGAGACCTCACTTTCTCAAGCATCCTTCAAAGAAATTGATCATTCTGGATTAAAGATTTTTTAATCAGGGCAGGTTCTATTGGGCCGTAGAAATTTTAAGATCTTATTCCTGATAGTTCTCAGATCTGTGGGAGATCATCAACGCATTTGGATATCAACCTTTTGAGCAGATGGAAGGCTTAACACAGTTCTATACAGATTAAACACTACACCCTCCAAAAGACACAGAACTCAACATCAAGTATTTACAATAAGGGCTAAAATACTGGAACAATGTGCAGGAGTCAGTTAAGTATTGATGCAGCAATATCCTTTGTCTGGTTTTCTTAAAAACACACAACTGTAGTATGTATCTTGTCAGGAACCTTGACAATACAACATCTATTTTCATCTTTTAAACACCTGAAACAATTTTTATTGTAGTTCTGGCCCAGGTATTCAATGAATCAGTCTTTTAAGTGTTCCCTGCCAGTGACTGTTTAGCATTTGTATTTCACCTCCTTAAACCAGATACCAGTTATAGACCTGTATCCCTGAGCACTGATTGTAAAATGTTTGGCCTTTTGTATGGAAAAGCTATTCCCCTTGAATGGGTGTGATGCAAATAGAATTATTACATTGATAATGTGTGCAGATTTTTCAATGCTGTTATGGCATGCAGTGAATTGATGGAACTGTTGCAGCAATCTCTCGATGAAGAAAAAGCATTGAAAGGATAGTGCAGACTTTGTATTGTAAGCTTGATTGGCAGCTTTCCCTTCCAAGGGCTGCAAAATGAATTGAATTACCTGGAATTGCCTGGATATAATAAGATTTGCTTAATTATTACCTTCTTTAGATAAAGTGGAGACAGAACTGCAGTGATGCTATTCCCTTCCCATCTTTCAGACTTTTGTTCATGTCTGAAGCTGGACAAATTGGTCCTTTAAAATGGTTACCAAATTTGCAGACAACCACGAGTCTCTGGCTATGATAAAATAGCTCACAATATTCTGTTTTTGGCTGCCGGCGAATTTCTAGAATAGATGAAGTGGGGGAGAAAGGTAACAAACTTAATTGTGGAGTCAACATATTTACCTCCTGCACAACTGAATAGAGAATTACATATATGTACAGTACGCAAAACCTTTCCTAATGTTCAAATGCAGAGCATTGTGTGGAAATCCTCGGGGTGGGAGAGGGAGTGAGTTCACTAAAGCTTCCTACCGACTCAAATTGGAGAGGTTCCTGGCTGTAACTACCAAGGGTTCTGATCAGTTTACTAAACTTATTTTCCAGTTAATTACAATCTGCCTTGACTCCAGCTTCCTCTCATGGGATAGTGAAATGGGTATTGAAGTTTAACACAAACGATGATGTAACATGTACAGGCACAAGATTAGCTTCACATAAGGCTATATTAAAAAGATTCTACACAAAAGGAATTACATAAAATTCTGCAAGAATCCAATTAAGGTGAAGCTATAATTGAAAGGTAGGTAGATTTGTTTTTACTCTGGCAGTGGCTGATGGTATGTTGGTTTTGAGCCCTAGTATTTGTCCATATCTAGAAGGCAGTTATGATATACTTAACATATATGACCTTTAATAGTTCAGGGGGAGAAAAGAATATATCTTTGCTCATTTTTGTTTAGATTACAAGCATGCTTGTTAAGCCTTACTGATTTCTGATTAGTCAATTTTTTGTCAAAAGAAATCTCATTGTTTTAAATTGCCTGACCTTGGCAATACTGCATCTGGCAAAGGGCTGCTTCTTGAAATGTTAACCTATCATTTCTCTTTCAGACACTGAAGGACCTGCCTTGGATTTCAAGCATTTTTTAAAAAATTCAGTTTGCCAACATTTTTAACATCTTTTATCTCCAATTTTTAAGGTTACATTCACTGTTTCTCTTTCTGAAGCCATCAACAGTTAATGTATTGCTCTAGTCCAAATCATTTATGTATGCGGTGAACAATATTGATCCCAGCACAGAAACCTGCGGGACACAATTTCCCACTATCTGCCGGTCCGAGAAACTTCCTTTAACCCCTATCCTATTTTTTATTTAGTAGCCATCTTTCAATCCATTCTGCTGCCTCGCCCCTGACTCCTCACGCCCTGACCTTTGTCATGAGTCTCTTATGTGGCAGCTTATCAAAGGCCTTCTGAAAGTCTGTGTATACCACTGCCCTTGTCTACTCTTTGTTATTTCTTCAAAGAATTAAGTAAGGTCAGTTAAACATGACCTCCCTTTTAGGGATCCATGCTAATTATTTTTTATTATATTCTCCATCTCTATATGTTTTGTTATCTCATCTTTTAGCAAAGATTCTAGTCTCTTCCTACCACTGACATTGAGCTGACTGGTCTATAGTTCTCTGGGTTCTATCTCCTTTTTTGAGGATAGGAATTACATTTGCTGTTCATCAGTTCTCTACTACTGCCTTTGTTAGGTCCTCCCTAATTTCTTTGAGTATTCGCAGGTGCAATCCATCTGGACCCTAGTCTTGTCCTCAAGTTTGGCTAGTATATAATTTCTTTCTACATAAACTGTTGTAATATGCCTCTTGAATTGTTCTACTGTTGTAATTTTCTCTTTGTTAGTCTCTTCAGAGAAAACTGAGGCAAAGTATTAAGCATCCTTGCCATTCAGTTTAATCTGCTGTGAGTTTTTCTTGCTCATCCATTAGTCGCCCTATCCCTATTTTAATTCTCCTTTTATTACTTATGTGCCTATAGAACACATTATTTCTTTTTGTGTTCTTTGACCTTTCAATTTCATATTTTCTCTTTGCCTTCCTAATTGTCTTTTTAAACTCTTTCCTAAGCTCATCATGTTGGCCCAGAATTTGCTGGAATGGGGTATCTCACAGCACACCCTGCACCCTACAGCTCAAAGACTTTTTGCCCACAATGTTGCTGGAAGTGCAAGCTGGCACGGTGAGGGTCACAGGGCATCTGGAACCTTGGTGAACAACAGGACAAACAGTGTATATCCTTAACCAATGAGATTTAAGGATTGAGAAATAAACAGGGGAAGGACTGAGAACGAGGGTGAATTCAATGTCAAATAAGGTACAGAAAGATAAATAATAAGAGAGGGAAAGACAGATTGGATTAAGAGAGAGAAAAAAAAGACAAAGGTACAGAAAGAATCTTATTTTTATTTAAAATTTGACATTTTTTAAATCTCCAACAACAATTCACAACCTGAAGGAATGAGACTTCACACTTTTAATTGTTCACTTTCTGGGCAAGAGAGGTTGATTGGCAGTCATTAACAATTATCACAATGTTAAAAGGGTACTTACACTTAATTACTAGACTTGAATTTCTGTGGTGAATTTAATGGGTAATTAATGTGAAAATGCAGCAACTTCCTGAAAATCATAGGGAGGTTAAGCATGAGATGCTGTTTTCGCAAAGCTGATGGTGGAGTGGAGCAAATTGGACAGCAACTTGTGGCGATTTGCAATTCATGGGGCATCTCTTCCTCACCATAAGTTGCTGGCCGATTTGCATGTTAATAATGGCATGCGTCACTCACACGCCGTTATTTTTTCAGCAAATTCTGGACCATTCCCTTTTGTGATCCTCCTTTATTGTTTATATACTTTACCTATGCCTTTTTCTTTCAATTCAATTTTATCCTCACCTCTTTATCTATTCATGGTGTCTCATTCTTGGCTAGTTGGTTCTTTTTTTAGTGGAATATATTCTCCTGAACTCTATTGGTCTTCCCTTTAAATATTGCCCACTGCTGTTCTTCTTTATCTGTCAATATTTTTCTTCAATAAAAACAGAAAATGCTGGAAACACAACAGGTTACACAGCATCTGTGGAGAGAAGAAAGAGTTAACGTTTCAGGTCCCATGACCTTTCATAGGAACTCAAATTTTTCTTCAGTTTATCTTCCTTAGTTAGCTGCATCCTCATTTCCTCATAGTTGGCTCATCTCCAATATATAACTTTAGTCTTTGTACTACCTATATCTCTTGATCATTATCTTAAACCTGATTATTATATTCCCTCTGAGTATCAAGTTAAAGAATTAAAAAAATCTTTACATTGAACTGTGATTGTTTCATGACAAAACCATAGAATGATACAGCACAGAACGAGACCATTCGGCCCATCCTGCCTATGCTGGCTCTTTGAAAGAGCTATCCAATTCGTCCCACTCCACTGCCCTGCAAACTTTTCCCCTTCTAAGCATACGTCCACTTCCCTTTTGAAAGTTACGGTTGAATGCTTCCACCACCGTTTCAGGCGGTGCATTCTAGATCATAACTCGCTGCGTTGAAAGAAAAATGTTTCCTCATGTCGCCTCCTCCTCCTCTAACCTGTGCATCGCCCAGACCCACAACACAAGGAACGGCCGGGCAACCCGGACTAGTATAAAAGTGACACCGTTCCAGTAACTAACAAACTATTTAAAGGGGGGAAGAGAGAAAACGAAAGTGAAGATCGGGGCGCGCGCGCGAGAGAGGACTGTGGACTTTTAAAAAAAATAACATTTATATAATAAAACGGGCCTTTCGGAGCGGTGAGAGGGACCGAGCTTGTTGGGTGCGGGCGGCTTTTTTTTTTGCTGGGAGTTTGTTGCCGGGAGTTGGAGTTACGTCAGCCTGACAGGCCGCTTCCGTAGGGCCCCGGCCCGAGAGTCAGGGAGAGGGAGGAAAGGCGGCGCAGGCACTGGGCTCACCGTCTCCAACCCCCGGCTTAAACCCCCCCCCCCCCGCTCCCTCACCAGCTAGCGGCCGCGGATTCAACTTTTTCTTTTTAAAAAAAAATCTACCTTCAATTTTAAACACAGCGACGATGGGCGTCCCCAAGTTTTACCGGTGGATAAGCGAACGGTATCCGTGCCTGAGCCAAGTGGTGAAGGAGCATCAGGTAAGAAAGGCCCAGGCTTTTCCCGTGTCCTCGCAAGCCCCCCGCCACCCTCAGAAGTCGCTTTCACATAAACCCAGGCCCGCAGTCTGTGGGCTTCTTCCTTCATCTTCAAACCCCTTTTCTTGGCGGCGTAGCAGCACTTAAAATTATTTTTAAATAAGGGAATTCGAGCCAAGTTTTCCGGCGAGGGCTTTAACATTCTTTTAATCTTGAGCCGGTCACCCTCTCGTGTAAATTTCTTAAAGTAAACAGAAATTCAAAATCCGAGAAGCTCTTAATATTAATTATTGCTGCTGAATTAGCTTGTTTAAGACAACCAACTACGGTACAATGTCAGTGGTACCATCCTCCAAACTGTCAGAATTCAAATATACACTCTAAATTGAACGCTTCTTTCACAATTTAATATTTCTTTCACCTCACTTTTTTTTCCCCAGTGGTGCTGCTGGGGGCTATTGTATCATCTTTGTTACAATTCTTAAAACCTAATGTTGGAACACAGTACTGAAAATACTCAGTCTTGTCTCCCTGTAATGTTACCTACTTAGTCTCTGTCGGTTTTTGTGTGTAGGTGCCTTAATTGCTTCTTGATTTCCCCTGAATTGATTTACTATCAAGTAATTTAAGCTGTATGTTACTGTTCACTAATGTTTGAAAATATAAATGTCTTGCCAGCCTCAGTTACAGTGGTATTTATGTACTGACTACAACGCACTAGTTATTTGACTTGTACTCATTTCAATGAGAAAAAAGCAACTTTTTTGTAACCCAAGAAAATAAACCAGTGCTCTGTGATGTCATTTCATCATTGTGATCTCATGCCAGTGAATGTTTTTTCTTGATTTCTTTTCCACCAGTATTTTTGTACACTAGTGAATAAGGCATGTCATAGCGTCTGACCGAGTTGATCATTTTACTTGTGATTATTCACCCAATGGCCCAGTTTGGTCAGGCCCATGATGTAAATTGTATTTGATTTGTTGGGAATTGGTAGTTGATGGACCAAACTGCCTTTTCTCGTTCAATGTCTTTTTTTTTTTTCCCCCCCTAATTTATTTATGTTGCCTTGAAGGTGTGAGATGTTGGCATTGGGGAAAGGAACAATTTCCCATTTCAGATCTCAACATTTGTTACTCCCAGGTTAAGTTCAGCATAGCCAGCATTCACTGTTTTATGTTCAAAGCTTTAATTATCAAAACTGCCTGTAGGAACAAAAAAAAGTATGTATTCTATAAATACACTTTTTCTGTAAATTTGATTAAAACATCAGTAGAGTCGGAGGTTCAATTTAAACATAACTTTTTCATGATGTCAAATCTGATGCAAGATAGTGAAATCCTCAGGGACACAAACTCCACTTAATATATTAAAGCATTCCGGTGAGATGTAGAGAATGCACCTGTAACTTCTTCCAATCCGTCATATTGGGGAATTATAATCCCGAAGGTAGGTTTACCCACATACTTTAGTATCACGTGCTGTGACGTGTGGAAACAGGGATTCAGTGATCCGACTCTCCTTGTAATAAGAATGGCAAAGGAACCCCAAGAAGTTGAGGGTCTGGAACCTGAACTGCGGTACTCAAAACACAATATAAACAAGTCTTTAGCAGTTCAGGTCTCATTTCATTCTTTCTGCTGTAGAGTACCTCTCAAAATGATGTAATCTATGTAATAAACCTCTCCAAATTAAATATTTCTCCCTTGAAATGTCAGGCTTTCTCATTATGAATGCTTCATTGCATAATTGTGTCATACTGCTGAAGTTAATGATGTCACGACAAAACCTAGCTTCCCAAAGAGGAAATGAAATGGTTCTGGAGGTGCAACTGCAAATTGGTTGTCCAGAACTAGAGTGAACTTCAGAGTAACTTTGTTCGCAGTATGTTTTGTGGAGCATAATTGCATCTTCAATGCTACTTTGGCTATATACCATATGCCATTGCTCCCTATTGTGTATTCCCTTGATTTGAGGGAATGCTTCCCAATTCATGTACTCATTTGTCAGTATTAAGCACTCCCAGATCAGTTTTAGCACAGCCAGCATTTAATACTTTGGCATATTAAAATTGCTTCTGATTTTAAATATTTTTACAAAATATTTTTAAGTGTGATTAAAACACCAGTTATGTTTACAACTCATTCATGATGTTAAGTCTGATGCAAGACATTGAAATCATGATGTTAAATCTGATGCAAATCAAGTGAAATCTTAGTTAACAGGTTAACAATGGCGTCATGGGTTCATGGTTCCGCTTCATCACCAAGACTGCCTATTTCCACCTCCGTAACATTGCCTGTCTCTGCGCCTGCCTCAACTCATCTGCTGCTGAAACCCTCATCCATGCCTTTGTCACCTCTAGACTTGACTGTTCCACTGCTCTCCTGGCTGGCCTGCCAGCTTCCACCCTCCATAAACTTGAGATCATCCAAAACTCTGCTGCCTGTATCCTAACTCGCACCAAGTCCTGTTCACCCATCTCCCCTGTGCTCGCTGACCTATATTGGCTCCCAGTCCGGGAACGCCTTGATATCAAAATTCTTATCCTTGTTTTCAAACCCCTCTGTGGCCTCGCCCCTCCCTATCTCTGTAACCTCATCCAGCCCTACAACCCTCCGAGATCTCTGCGCTCCTCCAACTCTTGCCACTTGCGCATCCCCGATTTTAATTGTTCCACCATTGGTGGCCGTGCCTTCAGCTGCCTAGGCCCTAAGCTCTGGAATTCCCTCCCTAAACCTCTCTACCTCCTTCTCCTTTTTAAGATGCTCCTTAAAACCTACCTCTTTGACCAAGCTTTTAGTTACCTGTCTGAATCTCCTTAAGTGGCTCGGTGTCAAATTTTGTTTGATAACGCTCCTGTGAAGCACCTTGTGACATTTAACTACATTAAAGGCGCTATATAAATGCAAGTTGTTGTCTCAAGTTCCTGATACTAACCAATCTTGCTGTTCTGATTAGGATTTATCCACCAATGAGGCAATAGTGCTGAAAGCAGCCCCTTCCTAATATCCAGACCTGCAAAATTCAAACAGAACGACCCAGAAAATAAGATAGATGTGCAAATTAGATTGAATTGCTTGGGCTTCATTTGCTGAATTGTAATGACTTGTACTGCAGGTCAGACACCCCTCTGAACTTGGGCTTCAGCTGCATTTTTTGGAGAATGCAGGAGGTGTTACACAATGAAGTACTTGATGTGGGCGTGGTTGATGCTGACATGGTGTTAGGTTCTCTTCCTTAGCAGTGACATTCTGAGCATTTTTCAAAAAAAAGTTCAATTTGAATTTGGGGGACACTCTTCAAAATTTTATGGACTTCATGTTTTTTTACACAATCCAATACATTTTAATTGTAAAATACTGCCATTTTGTTTAGTTCCATTTTGTCCCCCATACTGCGACACGCACAATTTATATATCTTGTATATAAATTAAATATGTCCTGCCCTGCTACATCCTATTGAAAAGTCCTATGTAACTCTTTCTCAGTGATTAGTAATGCTGACTTAACAGGACTTTTGAATGTAATGTGATGGTAATAATTGGTGGTGCTGCAGCTCCATGCTCAGGTCATTAGGTGACGCTGCCGCACCTTTGGTTTCTCAAGTTCCAGTGTGTCAGCCACCTTAGTACAGGTGAGTAAGGCAAGTAAGTTTTCTGTTTTTTTAACTTTTAATCTCCCTTTTAAATTGCCCACTTCCAGCTGATGTTGTAGCTCAAAAGTCTATCTTTGCTCACGGTTCAAATGGCACTGGGCTGCTTGGAATGGGTACCGGCAGCTCTGAAAACTGCTTAATTTCCCCCAAGTGAAATAAATTGACTTGTTTCTCTGTTGTGGAAGGGAGGGGCCAAGGCAATGGGAGAATTATAAAAATGTAGCTGTTAGCCAAGGCCCAGACTCCCGATGTCATTGATATCTGCAACTCTGCTGGCATTATGTCCACCCCCTTGGCTCCTGTGTCCATCGGCTCCTGATGCGGCCTTTCAGGCCAATGTCTAGTGCACCACCCTTCTGCTAAATCCTGCCACCAACAGTGCATTCGCCCATGGTTAGTTGTGTACTAATGGTGCTTCCATGCCCGAGCCTCCTGATTCCACCAATATCTGGAACTTTTCCCTTCTCTGCGTGACTTCCCCCCCCCCCCCCCCCCAACAAAATCTTCCTGGCTCCACTAAAGCCCAAGCCACAGTGCTGGCTTCATGTACCCTGACCCTGCTCTGATGTATTTTTTTTAAAAACACCTGGGGCAACACTTAATATATTTTGTGCAGGCCTCGCTCTCCCCCTCCTCCCCTACCTTCTCTCTCCAATTGTGGGTGTGTAACACTTAAGAGAGTTGGATCAGGTCATGTTGCCAGGGTGAGAGTTACATAATTGACTAAGTTCCAAACAAAGTGTTTGAATATGCTCCCAAACATTTATTTATATTTGATACAAATTAATTTGTATCTTGTACCATTGCCACTGTTCATTTCTCTTTTTTGACCCCTATTACAGCTATTATGGGTGTTTTGCTGTTTTTTATTTATTGGGAAATTGTCCTGCTTTTTATTCCTCCCTTCCCCATCTCTCCAAGGCATTGACGGATTCATGGATAGTGATCGCCTTTCAGTAACTTATTCAAGTATCCATTCTTCATGCGTGAGCGTAAACAGTGATTGTTGGTAAACTATTCAACCATGAATCCTGACTGTTTTCTGCTCCCTAACCCACGGTGCTGAGGTCACTATTTCCCCTATTGCCATTCTGCCCGAGATCAGCTAACTCAGCACAGACAGAATCTCAACCTAGGCCTTTCTGGTTTGTATGGCTGAGCTAGCTGTACGTTGTCCTCACACAATGAGCCGTTGGGAAGCTGGCTGTGTGGTTTTGCACAATGGCAGGATATATACTGATGGGAACATTGGACAGGAAGAGAGTACTTTATTGATACCTGATCATGGTTAATTGTCATAATCTGTTCTTTGGATGGTACTTGTAAGCCAGCTGAATCTTGTTCCTGTGATTTTATTTTTTTGTACTTTTATTATATCTGTCTGTCTGGACTTCCATTAGATCTTCCTATGTCCACAATTATGATGGAAACTGCCTATGTTAACTTGTCATGCAAAAGTACACCCTCCTGTTCTTATGTTCCCCTGCCAGTGGAGCACCACTGCAGGTGGGAGGATGTAATTACAACATGACAAGTTTACTTGGTACCCAGTATAAATGTGGATATAAGAATTTATAAAGGAAGAAGTTGACAGGATGTGTGTGCGGATGTAAGATTTTTAATATATTATGGACAGATGTGTTATTCTGCAAAAGAACTTCCAAGCAGACCTAACGCATGAAATACTGATCCTGCAGAAATTCGCTATCATTAAAAAGTAAGCATTTCTAACACTGGACCTGTATTCACCCTGACCACAGTATTCATTCACACCTGTCTGTGGCAACAGTATTGCCATAGAATTGACTTTTATGAAAATTAGATAAATAACAAACAATGTGCCATCATTTTGAATTTAATCCTAAAACAAATTTTCTTGAGGATCAGGCAAAAGCTGTCCTTGCTTCGAAGCTTGGGTATACGATTGATTTCCTGTTGACTGTTGACCATCAGCGTGAAGCCTTAGCTTGTGTTGCCCTGGTATGCATACACAGACACTGCAAACAACAGTTGCTTGGTTTTGCATGTTGGGGCCAATTCAAAAATCCCACTGCTGTCAATCTAAAATAAGTGGCCTAAATGTTGACCAGTTAGTTGGCTGGATCTTCCTGGCCTGTGCACCTTTAGATTCACACCATGTACTGTATTGAGCAATTGGGTATTATTTTGTGTCCTGTTTATTAAGAATTTCTTCCAAAGCCTTGTCACAAACTGTAAACTTTAAAGGTCTATAACTTCAAGGCTAATTGTGTGGCATAGAAAGTAATAAAATATTACTAAAATAGGATAATTGATTTTTATTAAAAATGAGCTGTTTGTGGAATAATGTGCCATCAGTTTGAGATAGGAAACTTTTATGATTCACTCATTGTGCATTTTTCTGCATTCAATTTTTCAGATTCCGGAATTTGACAATCTCTATCTGGATATGAATGGAATTATCCATCAATGTTCTCACCCAAATGATGAAGATGTGCACTTTCGAATCTCTGAGGAAAAAATAATTGCTGATATTTTCCACTATGTGGAAGTTCTATTTCGCATCATTAAGCCAAAAAAGACCTTCTTTATGGCAGTTGATGGTGTGGCTCCAAGAGCAAAAATGAATCAACAACGTGGCAGACGTTTTAGGTAAGAACGTTATTTGGTAGTCAGTTAAAAATGGTCAAGGCACTTGCCAGTGGCTCAGCAAGTTTATCCAGTAAGTAGCTGAGTCACATAGCCCAGGAAAGTCTAGGTTTGATTCATGGGCGCTATAGTTAACCCTGGGTTAGGGAATGGAAAATCTCCTGGAGTTTTTCCTCCTCATTAATATCCAGTAATCACTGCTAGAAAGTACATCCGTGAAAACTGAATGAGGCCAGGATTGTGCTCAGTTGCTTCCTGTGGTCAAATAGATTACCAACACTCAGTGAATAAGGACCCACATGAATAATGGCCACTTGGACCGGCACTGTAGAACTGTACCCCAGCAAGCAGCTAATTAATGCCTTCAGGAGAGGAAATCCTCAGGAAAGATATATTGGCTTTGGAAGGGGAAAAGCTCAAATTCCAGAATGATACCAAACCTTAAAGGGTTAAATTATGAAGACAGATTGCAAAAGCTTGGCTTGTATTTCTTTGAATTTAGAAGGTTGAAGGATGATCTGATTAAGATATTTGATAGGGTAGATACAGAGAAACAATTTTCTGGAGGAAATCCAGAGCAAGGGGGCACAATGTTAAAATTAGAGCGAGACCATTTAGGGTGAAATCGAGCCTTTTTTTACACAAAGGGAAGTGGAAATTTGGAACTATCTTTATGAAAAGGCTGTGGATGCTTGATCATTTGAGATTTGATACATTTTTGTTAGGTATGGGTATCGAGGGATATGGAACAAAAGTGGGTAAATGGAGTTGAAGTACAGATCAGCCATGATCTAATTAAATGGTGGAACAGTCTGGAGCACTGGATGGCTTGCTCTTCTTTCTATGTAAATTGAATTTGAAAAGCATTTTAGGGAGCACTAATGCCCTGAATCATAGATTGGTTGAATATAGATTTGTATGTCTCTGTATGATCATCCTGGAAAGCAAAGATAACCCCCCCCCCCCCCCGGCTCCTTTACTCCACTACCAACCATCTCCTTAAACCCCGCCCCCCCCCCCCCCCCATCCTCTCCACCCTTACCTTCCAACAAATGCAAGGAGCTCATGGACTTTTTGTCACTAAAATTGAGACCTTCTGTTCAGCTGCCTCTGCTGCAACCCCATTCCCCTTGCACACCAAGCGAAACCTCCCCCAAGGTTCCCCTCTGTCCTAGTCCTGAACCTGCACCTTTTTCTAATTTCTCTCCTATCTTCCCCTCCCATGCCCTCTCTGAACTTATCTTGTCCATGAATACCACCTTCTGCTCTCTTGGTCCCATTCCCACTAAACTGCTGACCGCCCAACTTCCCTTCCTGGCCCCCATGCTAGCTGATATTGTAAATGGTTCAATCTCCTTAGGTACTGTCTCCCCTCCTTTTCAAAACTGCCATCACCCACCCCTCAAAAAAAAAACCCCAGTCTGTCCATGGAAACTCTTGCCCCATCGCCAAACTCCCTTTCCTCTTCAAACTCTTTGAACATGCTGTTGCCTCTCAAATCCATGACTATCTTTCCCGCAGCTCCATGTTGGAATCTCTCCAATCAGGTTTCTGCCCGCCACAAGCACTGAAATGGCCATAATCAAAAGCCACCAGTGATATCTTGTGTGACACTGGTGCGTTTTCTCTCCTCGTCATTCTCTACTTCTCTTTCAGCCTTTGACATGGTTGATAATTGAGATGCGTGTGCATTGCATACATAACATAATCGCGGCATGCAATGTGTGTGCTGACATCATTGATGCAATACATGTCATTGCTGGACCCAATTTTTAAGTACGAAAGTAATGGGGAATTTCAGTTTTTGGAGGCAGTTTCAGGAAGAAATCATTTTTTTTTCTAATACATTATCCAAAAATAATACTGAATTGATGGTAGAACCTTTTTTTTTAGAAAAATGCAATTTTACTAATCCTTCATAAATTTTCATGTCTGAACCTAGACAGTAAGTGATAGGTTAATTGTCTTTTTGGGGGCATCACAGATTAGTTCAATCCTGATGTTCCCTAACACACACCTGCATACGTTCCAGCAGGTGTCAATGGGTAGTGATCATGAGCAGCAACCCCTGGGCTGACTTTCTTTTCCTTTTTCTATGATTTTGCTAATGTAAAATAAAACTGAAACTAGGGCTCCTGGCTAACATCCAACATTACAAAACTGCTCAGGTTAATTTCTTTTTCAGTTTCTATATCAAATCAATATTGCGCAAAAGCTCTAATTGTCATTTAAGAATGAGACCAGCCTAACCGGCTTACTGGGTGATTGTTCAGTTTTTATCCATGAACCAGACTTTTTGTATTCCTTTCGCTTTTATGCCAAGATTGTGTTCCTGTGAGCAAGAGGGCATTATTTTTCCTAGGTGACTGCTGAGAACTATTTATTTAACAAAGACACAGACAAATCATTACTGTGAAGTATGTAATTTTTTGAATGTTTTGTTCAAACCCTTATTTTGGATGTTTGAAGATTTAGCTGAGACACATTTAGCTGAAAAAAATGACAGATGAAAAATTTACAGGAAGTATTTTTAATGATTTGAGGGGGAAAAATTAATACAGTACCACCTGGTGGCCAGAATCTACAACTGCATGCCAATTTTATACAGTTTTTTTACATGCACTGCACTCACTAAAAAAGCATTAGATGTTCGGTAAGGTGTGGCATCTCTAAAATCGAAAGTCCTATCAAAACGCTATCTACAGGTGACACAGTAATTCCAAAAATTGAACACGAATGGGATATTGCACAGAACTGATTTACATTTCGGAGTTTTCAATGGAACATGTGCCTTGTTGTACCAAATGTAATTTATTGCTAGTTGATCTCCGATGGCGTTGCACATGGAGAGTCAAGACCAAACATACTCTGCAGGTGAAGGGTGGTTGGAGGGCAAGGGATAATTGGGTCCAGCGCACAGTCCTATTTTAAAGTCAAACATTCTGCCCTTTTTTAAATAAAATTGAAAATAGTTATCTATTTTTAAAAAAAACTTGCAACATTTTAGCAAGTGGAGAAGTAGAATTGGGTGGAGCGTTGGAGTTTCTCTGCAGTACAAGGAGGAGCTGGGAGATGCAAAACTGAGGTGCTACAGAGCTACCAATGGTGGAAGGGTGTAACTACAGTGACATATGTCAATTATAAATGTGCACCTAGAAATTTATAATCGTGGGTGGGGGGAGGGCGTTGACAAAAGTATGGTTTTGGAGCCATGAACAGTGTGCAGACATAAAATTTTTAGTATTATGTAGATAGATCTAATGAATTGTGTCTGGCCTTTTTTGTAAACCTTCAGGATCTGGAGAAAGATGATAGAGAAGGTGCTCCCAGGTGGACGGCATTAGAAATAATGAGGGGGATGATCTAGGGTTGTGATGGGGTGTTGGAGTATTGGGAAGGGGTTCCCTGAGTCTTGGGAGTAATGGCAGGGAGGCTCGGAGGTCTGGTAGTTGCAAGAGTGGTATGTTGGAAGTTGTAGAGGAAGGTTGTCTTGGGGCGCGGGGGCATTGGGATTGTGGTAGCAGGCTATGGAAACATTGTGGAGAAGTATTATTAGGTTTGGGACTACTGGAGGGGGGAATGGGTACAGTGGGGGGGGCTTCTGGGGTGGTGTTGAGAAAAGCACAATAGCTGCATTGATGACTGTGACCTTGGAACTGGCTCTATTTTGTTTGGGCCAATGGAGTAACATTGGGCTGCCCAATGCCACCAAGACACATATGTCTACAAGTGCCAGATCCCCTCCCGCAACCTCTAGGGAGGAGGGACCTTAGGACTGGCTATGTTATTGAAGTTATTTAGTATGATTTTGCTATCTTAATAAAAGCATGCTATGCACATCAGAGAATTTTAAGTCGCTTAACGGGTCACAGTGGGGAATGTGGTGAAAGGATTTTTTATTCAGGAGTGGGCTAGTGGGGCAGAAGGCATGAAGGCACATAAGTGGTGAAATGTGGCAGGAGCGAGTGGGGTGGGAGGCATAGCAGAAGCGGTGAAAGTGGGAAAGCATCGGTGCTTGCACGGGCTGGAGCTGCAAGAAGCAGCAATGAGGGGCACAGGTGCTCATGGGGTAGGGAGCAAAGAGTAAATCTGGCTGCTGCCATTGGGTGATGCAGGTTATCGCGATCAGAAAAAGCAGCAAGTTTTAAAAATTATTTTTGTTACACTCCAGTGTGATGGATGCGAGCTGGACACACTAACCTTCTTGTTCTTGTCCCCTTCCATATCTGTTTGTTTATGGCAGAGGGGAAACTTGCCAGTTATCCATAATGACTACACTTGTTCGTGTTTTCTCTCTCTCTCTCTCTCTCTCTCTCTCTCTCTCGTTTATGAATGTGTATATTTTCTGTTCATTATGATTCAATTCATTGTGATACTACAATTTTTAAAAATGTAGATCAGCGAAGGAAGCAGAAGAGAAAATTAAAAAAGCCTTAGAAAAAGGAGAAAACCTTCCTACAGAAGCCAGATTTGACTCCAACTGTATTACCCCAGGTAATGCTTAGTTTTCTAATACTTTTTCTTTAAACTAAATAATTCCATTGTGGATTACAAAGTATTGAACAGAATATATTGGCACAAGTTTATTTCCTGTAAATTCCTCTTGCATTTGTGGTTCAGAATTTATTTCCAGATTCCAGGAAGTCAGATTTTCCTTTTGATTTAATTATCTGTTAAATCCAGATTCTGGAAGCTTGACGACCTCACTCATCTTTTGTGGTACCAATGTTGGATTGATTTTCCCAGCCGCACTGAGTTTTTGATCTCCTCTGAGGCAGTCGGGCCAGGGATGCTAGAGTGGCCTTTGCACTCGGGCAGATAAAAATCAGTCTGAGTTTCCTGTCCTGATGCTAATCGATGAGGAATATTTTGGATTTGAATTGATGCCTTCGATGGTACAAAAGTCCACCAACAGAATGCCACGACTCACGTGTTTTTAAAAAAAAACTATTCGGAAAGGCATTGGTGGACTGTGGCTGCCCAAGAAACCACATTCCTGTATGAGTTGACACATTCAAGTTTTAGTTGCTTTTACAAATAGAATTTGGCTTCTTAATTTTTGAAGCCATTAATATACAATGCCTTTTTCACATTGCATGTATTCCTAAGTCCATGTGTTTGGTGTCACTTAAGAGTTCTTAAAATCTTCTTTATAATGGAATTGTCATCCAGTTGGAAATTAATTTATTAAAACTATATAGCAAACTATTTTTAGTTTATAAAAGTGGGCAGTTAAAATCTTGGATGAATCCCAAGCTCTCAGTTGGATAATGAAATATAGGTGGGGAAGCCTAACCCTGGTATTTGCTGAAATATTGTGTGTTTTGTCAAATGTTCATACCTAAATTTGTGATCAACACAATAACCCTAATTTGTCAATACAATTCAACTGTCACAGAATCAAAGTATAATTATTATTAAGTTCTCCACTGGCTGTCATTTAATATTTAAATATTAACCTGCAGTGTATCATACTGCAATATTTCACACACCATTGTGACAGCCTATGAATGAGGGGTCTGGGAGCTGCATATCTCACATGTAATGAGCCACTCTACCAAATTAAATTAAAACATGGGTAGGCAGAAGTGCAAACTATATGCATTTGTATCTTTCTATATTTTCCCATTTTAGATTCCTGCTGCCACCACATTTGCTTTTTCAGCTGGGAGAGCGGGTCAGTCTGAGCTGAGAATTTCTCAGCTCATAGCTTTTAAATGTATTTTTTATGTTGTGCTCTTATGGACTCAAGACTCCCGTTTAGTCCTTTCTTTCTCTTTTCTCTCCCCGCACCCCCCCTCTCCCCCCCGCCAATCCCCTAAACTCCGCCTGCATCCTCCAAAAGAAAAATAGATGCTCTACTGCTGTTCCCTTACAATCTAGAAGAGTGCCTCCTACTTCACCGATGTAAATTTTATTCCACTTCAGGTACCACAAGTCCTTATGGCCTCTTTCTAGCCCCAGTATTATTCGTTGGTATCAAATTATTGGGCAGTTTCATGCTGTGGGCCCCTATCCACTAAAAACCTGTTTGGGACAATCCAAACTCATTTCATATGGGACCCTTACAGGCAGCAGACAGAAAAGATTGTTGTTTGAGTTGATTTCAAGCCCTAGAGGTGAAAGACCATTGGGTACCCATCCAGTTCCCCCTCTCGTGTCTAAACTCTGAAGTTGAGATGCTAATATTATTGGGCCATTGTAATATTGACTTAAGATGATGATGTACAGTTTTATTTGTTTTATACATTTCAAAGTGTGTGCTGTTCTTTTAGCCATTTTCATACAGTTCCTGGAATGATTCCTAAAACTCCACCCTCATTACAGGGCAGTGGCATTTTTGAAAATCTGTTTTTGAGTGAGAATTTTTTAGTTCTGTGCCTGTTCAGACAAAATAGGATTTTTCATTTCTTGTATATTCTGTTTTGTTTCAGGCACTGCGTTTATGGCCAGGTTACATGAGCAGCTAAAATATTTTGTACACATGAAGATTTCAACTGACCAGTCCTGGGAAGGTGTGGCTGTGTATCTGTCAGGTCATGAGGTAATTAAATACTAAGTAGCCCAAAATTGTCTTTCCCCACCCCCCCCCCCTCCCTTAAAATTGAAACTCCTAGTGGATGGAAAAAAATGAACTTTCTAAATTAACATTAAAGTAAATGTTAATTTCTGAAGGAATCCTGCAAAAGGCGATCCTTGCTTAAAAACCATTAGTGATCAGAAAATACAAACTGGAAAATTATATTGGAAAAGATGAGCAAATATATGCAGTAGATTTACTTGTCACTACAACCAAAATGTCCTGATCTTCCATTTATTTTATATTTGTTATAATTTGGAATCTAATTTACCAATTTGGCCAGTAAATTTTAACCCATGTATAATATAATTTGTGTCGACGCATGATATTATGTTAATGTGCTTCATGCAAGTAATTTCATCGTACTTGGGGTCCTTGGCGTAAAATGTTAATCTAATTTCACTAATATATCGGTGCTTTTATCTGTGTCTGGTTTTATATTTTTGGTCAATTTATGTGCTCGATACTGTAAGGAATGTTATTGGTAGGGAATGGAACACTTTTCCGTTTTAGACGCCCACTGTCATAAAGTACTCCTGTGTAGCAGGAGTACTTTATGCAGCTCCCAGACCCCTCATTCATAGGCTGTCACAATGGTGTGTGAAATATTGCAGTGGTTGCGGATTAAAGTTTTCTCTGCACTGTTCTAATAATGTCCCTTAATCCCAACCTCAGAAAAGCATCCCCTACTGTACCAGCATGAATCTTGAGACTCTCAATTTGTGTTTAAAAGAGCAATGTTCTGCTGTGGAGCCATGCCTAATAGGAGAAACTGAATTTAGACTATCCAGACTTGTTTGCGTGGAATCCTTACACCCACTCGAGCAGGAGTTTACAAACGTTTTGTCTTTAAGGGGCTTGGATCTATACCATGGTGCTTTGTGGGCCATACTACTGTTCTCATTAATTTAGATGTATCTCAAGATGCAGATTTTAACAGATTTTAGTGTTTTGATTTGGGATCTATACACCAATGAGGCAGTTACCACAAGAACAGCTCTATGTAAAGCTTCAGTCCAAGAAATTCAAACAGGTTAAACTAGTGAATAAGAAATTTAAGCACAAGTAGAACTGAATTGTCTCAGCTTCAATTGCAGGGCTCAAGGGTTGTGTGTGGCCTATGGGCTGTAGTTTGCACAGTCTTGCACTAGAGAGAGACTTTTATCCCTTCAGCCTGGGCTGGATCCAGAGATGTATGTCAACACCCTGATTCCCAGTCCTTCAGTCATTGGCAATTAAGCTGTTGGATTTTAATCAGACAGTTTTTTTTCAATAGCAAGTGATACTACAAATAGAATTACAGTATACGACTGTTTAAATACATGTTTCTGTAACATAATATCCTATTTTTATTTCCATTGTTAGACCCCAGGGGAGGGAGAACACAAAATCATGGAATTTATTAGAGCTGAAAAAGGAAAACCTGATCATGATCCCAATACGCGACACTGTCTATATGGACTGGATGCTGATTTAGTATGTATTGAATAATGCTCTTGAGGGAAAAAAAGCATTCATATTTTATCTAGTGATATCAATATATTTAACATCTTAGGTCTACATGCAGTTCGTCATCTTTTCCCATTATAAATTCCTGTGTACACATTTATAATGAAAACTGCTGACATGTCATGGTATAATTGTGCTCACTCTTCCCCCTGCTACCCACAAATGGAGGCACTGCAGTGCCCTGCTGGTGTGAGGGTATAATTACACAGTGACAAGTTTACATGGCAGTTTCCACTGCAAATATGGACATGGAATTTATAATGGAAATATAAAAATAAGGATAGAATGTATGACTTTAAAATTGTGATTGAATTACATCTTTGTGCAATGGTTTCATTGACCCCTGACCTCTAACCCTGCTTCATTTGGAGGTTGCACTTGGTCTTGACTCCCCCTTTGCAACACCACAGAAGTTATAGAATAAATAACTTTGCAGCTTTATGAAAGAAATTCCATAAGCCAGATTTGATTTATACATTGTTGTATTTAATATGCTGCACCCTGAACTTACACACTGTGAGTGTGTGAGTGTGGTGTTGAAGAAATACCTTAAATAACCCTTTTTCTAAATTGTGACATTTACACGATGAACTGAGAATGGCAGTCATGGTAATTATTTTGGTGCAGGAAATGCAGCTTGATTGTTAATTTCTCCCCAGTTGGGAATCTCTTTACCACCCACCATATAGCTGAACAAATTAGTCAGTGATGCAACACTTTAGAATTGGAAGCACCTGGTCTCCAGTTGGTACCTACCCACAATGACATGGCTCCAGTGGATGGTCATGGGGATAAAGTTGGTGCTCCACTGTCACTTCATCACATCTTACAGATCAATAACTTAATATTGTATTATTAATATTACACTTCAATATTGTTGTTGAATAGCTTTTATTAAAAAAAAATACAAAATCGTTGTGCTGAACGCTGACTCTTTTTGATTCAGTTCATTTTAATAACACATGGTTGTTGAAAGCTTTGTGTGCTTTTTGCATAATTTCACTGTGATCAAGATAAGGGCTATCATTATGGTTGCAAGTGGTTTTTAAAAAAGTAATTCACTCTCCAATGCACAACTAAATTCTTGATATTTGTGTTTCATGTAGATTATGCTTGGATTAACAAGCCATGAACCAAATTTTTCCCTTTTGAGGGAAGAAGTTCGATTTGGGGGTAAGAAATCTCAGCAAAGGTAGGATGTTTGTACTTTTGAAGTGTTTTTCAGGTTTCAAAACAAGTTTATTTTGTTTCTCTCAGAAATATATAATTTCTCCCATTTTTTTCTCCTGGGAGTTTCTTTGAACTATGTACCTTTGCTGACTCAGATTACTTCAAAGGGCTTGTTTAATACTATTCCAAAGAGGTATGCAATAGTGCCCTGGGCTCACTAGCCTTTTCTTTCCTGAGAAGAAATTCTGTGGATTCTGCTGGATACCCCCTTACTACTGCAGGGCTAAGAGAAAAAAACTTTGTGTTCTTGATGTTTTCGTAACTGGATTATTCTTAGGTTGATTTGGATGCACGAATACATGCTAATGACAGTTTTGTTTGTTGCAGGATTACTGCAGTTGAAGAAACTACTTTTCACTTATTGCACCTGTCCCTAATGAGAGAGTATATTGACTATGAGTTTTCATCTGTACGGGTCAGTATCTGGATTGTGTTTTGTTTCTAAAGAAGATGGCTATACTGAATTGGCCCATAACCATAAATGGTATAAAAGGAGATACTGCAGCATTTAGTTTTTCTTGGTCTCCCTTCATCTGTGTTTATTCTGTTGGGCAGAGGTCGGTTAGGTGAAGGCAGTATGTGAAGAGCCCCTTTCTGGTGGCATCAGGAACTAGTTTGCTGCCTATAGCCTCTGTCGCCTGATATCTTCAGAAAGGAGCTTCTACACAATATCTAGTCACAGGTTTACACTGAGCAGCACCTTGATAGCAAAGTATAGAAACAAAACTGAACTGAGAGTCAGGAGTATGTAAGTAGGCATCTTTATTTCACAGTTGGGCACACTAAGAATCAGCGCATTAATGATCCAATCCACCTTCTCTAACTTAAAACGTGATCAATTGAGAATATGTTATGATAAAATTTTCAGCTTGGATTACTTCTCTAAACATACCTAATATGACTTCATCCCTTTTTGTGGATGGCAAGGTGGAGTGTAGAACTCGTGTGTAAAGAATCTGAATTCTACTAGTCCGGGGTGGGGGGGTGCGTTATGTTCTGGTACTCTCACTACCCATTATTTTAGTGAGTGAACCAATACTATAAATCACGAAGAAATCTTTTGGTTTTCTCATGGGCATGAACGATCAAAAGTAGCTGTTCATTGAGTTAAAGGTTTGTTTTGTGTTTTGGTGCATGTTTCAAAGAAAACAACTTTGAATGAATTTTCCACTGCAAAGCTTTTTATCCCCTCTTTCTGAGAGCAGCACTTTTTTTTTGCATCATCCATTTCATTCACTACTTATAGCTGAAAGGGCAAGCAGCTTATTACAGGCCCCCTCAAGGCGTTGTTTAAGCCAACTGCTTGGAAATGTGAGAGACTGGCCTCGGGATAACCCCCTTCAACTTTATTTCTCCCCTTCATCAGTGGGGAAACACTTGGTTTCCACTCAGCACTTGCTGCTCTGGCTGGCTCTGAGCTTTTTAGTTGTGTTCAAGAACTGGCAATGGTGTGATTATCCTGCTGTGATCAATAGTAGGAGACATCCATTGAGATGGTGCTTCTGCCAGAGGAACTGTTATAATTTTGCGTAACTATTTTAGAAGAATTTTTTTTTCATCAGTGGGCCAGCAGCAGTTCTAGTAAGTAGATCTTTAAATTTTCTTTTTGATTAGAGTAGAGTTGTGTCACCTAAGGAATAACAGTTACCCTACTTGCAGTAATGTGCTAATGGATTAAACCCAATACTGTGCTACACTGCCACAGTCACTTTGATCAGACTTAAATAAACTGCTTGTTCTTGATCTCAATTAACAGGACAAGATTTGCTTTGAGTATGACCTTGAACGAATAATTGATGACTGGATCTTGATGGGGTTTCTTGTCGGTAATGATTTTATTCCTCATCTACCTCATTTACACATCAATCATGATGCACTGCCTTTGCTATACAAGACGTACACTGAGGTCCTGCCAACCCTCGGAGGTGAGTGCCTGAAACAAAATATACTCTGCAGTAAATGAACATGAACTCTCCCTGGTTTATTCCAGCATAATTTCAAGCTCATTGTTTCATAAGCAAATGAGTGATATGTAGTGAAAATTTAATTTTCTTTTGATCAGGGTATATTAATGAAGGTGGAACATTAAATTTGGAACATTTTGAGAAGTATCTTATGAAACTGTCAGAGGTAAGCATAGGTTGTTTCCATCATGTGGATTGTTTTTACAGTTCATTGAAATGTAGCTTAATTTAGGCAAGGTTTTTTTTGACCTGATCAGAATTGGCCTGTAAAATCTTTTTTCAAGAATATATTCACCCTTGTCACTTAGATTTCAGTAACAAGTAATGGCAGATGTGTGAAATTTACAGTTGGGTCCACTTGTCCTGTTTTTAAAAAAAACATTGAGCAGTACAATTGCAGTTTCTGTGCTTCCAAACTTGGGTTGTGTCTGGAGAGCATTATTTGAGCTAACAACATACGTGTGGTTACAGGTCAGGTGGTGGTTATTACTTGAGTGTGGTCATTAATAATTTTTTTCCTTTGTATGCCCATCCTCATTTCTTTATAATTTAAAAAAAATTACTGCCTCACTTCTCCCATTTCAAAGAGATGGAGTGAGAGGCAACCTGTTCCCAAAGTTTTTTGTCAGTTTTGCATCTGCCTTCAGGAAATGTGGAGAATGTTTTGCCTACCACTACTATAGCAGCACCATCTTTTGAGCCTTCTGTCAGTGACATTATTATTATCCTGGTGTATTTTTTTCTCCCTTATTCAGATTTTTATTTATAATTCATAAATTATTGAAAACTGAATCTTGAGCGATGCCAGTTCAAACTTTTCCTCCCACATATTCAATGAAGAATGCCTTTTCAAATACAAACAAGTTCAGATACAGTAAAGGTCATTACTTGCTGAACAAGACTTGCTGGAACACTCATTAAGCCACAACAATGCTCTAGTATGCTTTCTGGTACCTTTTGCATTCTCAGGAGACTGGGTTAATTTCAAGAGATATCTGTCCATTTATAGAGTTGCCTGAACCACACAAGATTCAGTTTATATGTATTAGTTGGTGAAACGTTTCATTAATTAATTTTGTTTTTTTTGTTGCTTTGTTGAAATGTTCGCCTGATTAAACGTGATGATATAATTATTTGATTGCAGTTTGATCGTGAACATTTCAGTGAAATTTTTGTTGACCTAAAGTGGTTTGAAAGTAAAGTGGGTAAAAAGTACCTAAATGAGGCAGCAGGCCTTGCAGCAGAGGAAGCAAAACGTCGTAAAAAGAAAAACAAGGTATGTATTATCTTTTCTCTTTTTAAATACACTTTACAACTGAATGTAGGATTAACTTTTTAAATTGTTAAAAATGTTATATTGCAGAAAAAATGAAATAGTTTAAACTGACAGTGCTCACCGAATCAGTCGAATTGAAGTATGGAATTAGAAACAGTCAATTGGCCAATCTTGCTTCCACAGACTTTGTACAATTTATTCTACCACACCCATTTTATCTCCCGAGGGCAAGTTCTGCAGAAATACTTCCTGATCCCCAAACATTATCAAGTAAAACTCCAGAAGATCCGTCCATCCTCACGTGGTTATTCAAGCTTGGCATGATGCACTCTGTCGCGTCTTTTCCTCATCCTCTTCCGACTCTCAGCACAGATTCCTGTGCTCTATTGACTATTTAGTTGTCTCAATCTGTGCCCATCCCTACAACATCCAATTCTATTCCTAACCAAATAGTTACGCAGCTCCTTATTGTAAGTCAGTTGACATAGCATTAGCTGTTTTTGCTGGGAGTCTGCTTCACACATCTTTTGAGGGGGCGGGGGTGGGGGGGGGGGGAGGGCAGGGGTGAGAGGGAATATTTGCTCCAATATTGAGTCTCACCCGAAGTTTATTAATTTTGAATCTATGACTGCTATTTCTGGGCTCTTGTTCTAATTCAGATGGTGTGTTTATCATAAGGTTTATTGTTTCAAGTGTGAGTTGAGGGATTTGTTTCCTAAACAACTGAAAAAGGATTGCTGATTATATTGATGCACTGCGTTATAGAATAACCTGATTTAAATTAAAGTCCAACATGTGCCTGAAACTTAGTCCAAGTAATTGAGTAAACATAAGATAAATACTAGCCATTTCTCACAGTACACCCACTGTGCAGGAGTAGTTGAGGTATTAATGATCATGTGTTTCTCCCCACCCTTCCTAGGTCATTAAACTGACTGTGGTTTAAATGATCCAGCAGGAAAATATACATTGGTCTCATATGAATTTGTTTGCAAATCTGTCCATTTTTTTTACTAATAATGAGGATTTAGTTTTGAGTCCAAACATTCCAATGCCACAGTAGTTATTTAACAATTCAAAATGGTGAGGGATTCTCAATCTATTTCCTTAATCAGTATGCTGTATCTGCAACAAGGAAGGGATAATAGTCTAGTTCTAGTTCTGGGTTGATCTTATACTGGGTCTCTGGGGAAATGGTGACCGTAACCTAATTTGTATTCAAAATATGAAAGCAGAAACCACAGTAAAGGTGTGGGACTGGAAATTAGCAAATTTCAGTGGGTGGAAGGACACCTATCTCAGATTAATTGGCTGGGAAAAAATGGTAGATTAAACAGTGGCCTGGCAGTGGGAAATATTTAAATACCAGATGGATAAATTACAGGTTAAATATATACTGACTTTACCCAGAGTGGTTAGAGTGTGGAACTTGCTACCACATGGAGTGGTTGAGACGAATAGTGTAGATACTTTTAAGAGGAAGCTAAATAAGTACATGAGGGAGAAAGGAATAGAAGGATATGTCGATAGGGTGGGAGGAGGTTCGTGTGGAGTATCAACACCGGCACGGACCAGTTGGGCTGAATGACCTGTTTCTGGGCTGTAAATTCTATGTAATTTAAGAGTCACCTTATTGAGGTTTAAAATGATCTACGAACTCAAAGTTCAGGAAAAACAAAATATTTACATGGGATACCTACATTATAACCAAACTTTTTCCAGAACTTTGAGTTAGTAGATAATTTTAAATCTCAATAAGATGACTCAAATAAGAATCACTGAGCTCATAACTAAATCCTCATTATTGGTAAAAATAATCTCCAAAACAGTTATAGATGGAGGTATAAATTGTGGCTTTCTTAAAAAAAAAATTTACATTGGTTATATAGATATCCCATTTGAAAGCCACAATTTATAGCTCCATCTACAACTGTTACGAGTGATTTTAGTTAGATCTGATGTTGGTTGCTATGTAATGCCTTTGTGATAGGGAAGTTAATCTTGGGAGAAGGAGGGGGTGTGGTATCAATGGCATCAGTTCAGTCCAATGTTATTGTGTCTGTTCACTGGTTGTAAAGGAGCTCTGTCTCTATTCAAGGAGAAGTATGTAAGTGTGCTGCTGTTTTTTTAAGGGAGTGTTATTGGGAGAGAAAAAACAGTGTGCATTTTTTTTATTTTTAGGTTCGAGATGATTTATGTTTAGCTGTATTAGATGAAGGTGGAAATGAGGCAGGTGTATGTTCAAACTGCAGTACTGAATTCAATCACAAAGGTAGGCATGAGCCACGCATAAACATTTTAACACTCTGAAATCATTGCCAATTCTTCTAATACCATTGCCAGTTCATAATTCATTCTTTGGATCTCAGTAAAACATATTAAATTTCAGTGTTTTTGAATTTGCTTACACATTGAAGTAATTGCTAATTGAAGTAAAATTTAAAATGCATTATTTTTTTCTAGCTTAAGTTATATTTTTTAAAAGCTTAATGTAAATATTTTTTTTTTAGTTGAGACATGACCATTCTATTTCTGCCACACAAACATTTTTTCAGTCAGTGTAATGGACAAATTGATTTATATGACCACCATTTCTGCACTTTCATCAGTAACTTACGCATTGTATATTTCAACCAATTTCAGATCTTTGGGATGATGACAATGATGACCATGAGGATGAAGATGATTTGTTTGAGACAGAATTCAGGCAATACAAGAGAGTTTATTACATGACTAAGATGGGCGTAGAAGTTGTTTCTGAGTAAGTGAGTTTTGTTTTCTACTCTTAAGCTGAACTAGCATTTAATCACGTGGTTATATTCTATTAAGAATGAAAAAAGTTTTGCAAACCGATGGTGCAGGTTTGAAATTGAAAGGATGCCCATTTGTTGGAGCACTGAGTTAACTTGCGATAGCAGAAGCTTTCCACTCGGGAGGAAACAGAACCCGTGTGGTACAGTGTTTTGGAAAACGAGTACATGAGTTTCTGCTTTATTGACTGTCAAGAAGTGGACTTGTGTTGTAGGGCAACAGCCCCCTCCCCTCAGAATTCTAGGAGAAACTTGATTGAAAATATTCAAATTTAACCTTGAGGTATAAGCCCCAAAATTATGAGACTCTGCTCTCCGCATCAAGTCTTGGTCTGTCTACAGAAATGTATCCTGGAGAATCGGGCACACTGACCTCTGACCCAATTCTGCACACTGGATGCAGAGTTTCACAATGTCAAAGCAATGATCTTTGCATTTTGTCGATCAGGAATGCCTGAGCTGATATTTGTACAAACTTAGACCCTCTAGGTTGCTAGCTCACTACCCTAATCCCTATGCATGCACAGACATCAGTTGAGAAAAGGATTGAGCTTGACATCCATGGTCATATAGTATGCTGCCACTCGATGTTGAAGCTTTAACATGAATAATTCAAATCGCAGTAGTTAGAAGTTTTTAATATTCGGTTTGGCAAAATTTGATATTTTTTTTCTTCTTCCAATAGTGAATTTCTTGCTCAACAGGCAGAATGTTATGTTCAAGCAATACAATGGATTTTGCACTATTATTATCATGGTGTGCAGTCCTGGAGCTGGTAGGTTTTTGTATGGAGATGTTTGTATATAAGTTTTGTGAATGTGGCAGCATTGCTGCATCTCTCGCCTGTCTGTTTTTATTGAAATGCGGTTATGCAATTTTTGTTAAATATTTTAGAGATTTGTTCTTGGAAATGGGATGAACTGTGTGACTTTGTGCTGTCCATTGTACCCAAATGTTAAATGAATACCAGATGCTTGGAAGAGAACCTTGGAGATTGCAAAGATTAGAGTTTCTAATGAATGTTATGAACTGAAATTTGTTTTACCAATCTTTTCATCTGAACTCTCAATGAAAATTTACTCACTGCCTTATAATCGCCCCCAAGTGTGACAAAGCTTGGAATGAGAAAAGTTGATTTTGCCTATTAAGCTCACTCCTTCCACAGGTCATGTATAACTGCCTCAATTATGGATTAGGAATATAGGAACAGGAGTAGGCCATTCGGCCCCTTGAGCCTGTTCTGCCATTCAATGAGATCATGGCTGATCTGTATCCTAATTCCATTTACCCACCTTGGCTCCATATCTCTCAATACCCTTGGCTAGCAAAAATCTATTGATCTCAGATTTAAAATTATTAGTTGAGCGAGCATCTACTGCTTTTTGTGGGAGAGAGTTCCACACTTCTACTACCCTTTCCATGAAGAAGTTTCCTAACTTCTCTCCAGAATGGCCTTGCACTGATTTTAAGGTTATCTCCCCTTGTCCTTGACTTCCCCCACCAGTGGAAAAAGTTTCCCTCTATCTACTGTAGTAGAGTGGCTGGGGGCCCTGATCCCTGAGTGTGGGTGTGGTCCTTTTTAAGAGACCTCAACTTTAAGAAGTAATTGAAGCTGGAGTGGGTGGAGACCTTCCCCAGTCAGATGAGAGTTAAAAGGGCGGGACACAAGAGAAACAAAGCTGCTGCTGAGACAGATCCTCCTGAACACAGCCCAAAGAGAAAGCTGGAAAGCAGCTGGGGCTGGCCTGGGATCTGAGATCTGTAAAGAAGCTGATGAGCTGAAAGGCAGTTGAGGGCAGCTGAAAGAGCCTGGGACTGGGAATGTGTACTAGGCATTGCCAAAGGTACTATAGTGTGACTTTATGTGGAGTGAATGAAAAGACAAGTATTTTGAAGTAGGAATTGGTCAAGGATTACCGTTAGTCGTATGAAGGAGGTTACAAGACGCTAATACTCTGTGATACTACCCTATCAATTCCTTTCAAAATCCTAAAAACCTCACAGATCACCCCTTAAGCTTCCATATTCCGGGGACTACAAGCCGAGTTAATGTAATCTCATAATTTAACCCTGGTAACATTCTGGTGAATCTGCGCTGCACTCCATCCAAGGCCAATATATCCTTTCTAAGGGGCGGTGCCCAGAACTGTACACAGTACTCCAGATGTGGTCTAATCAGGGCTTTGTATAGCTGTAGCAAAACTTCCTCCCCTTTATATTCTATTCCTCTAGATATAAAGGCAAACATTCCATTAGCCTGACCACTGCATTTTTGTAAACTCTGCACATAGACACCTAAATTTCTTTGGACCTCCACTGTTCTTAGCTTTTCACCATTTTAAAAAATACTTGGATCTATCCCTTTTCCTCCAAAGTGGATGACCTCACACTTAACCTGCATTGAAATCCATCTGCCACTGTTTTGCCCATTCACTTTTATGCTCCCGTTTACACCAGTTATTATGCCACCAATCTTTGTGCCGTCGGCAAACTTGGATCTATGGCCCTCTATTGTTATCTAAGTCATTAATAACAATAGTGAATAGTTGACACCCCAGCACAGATCTTTGTGGGACATCACTGGTCACTTCTTTCCAATTCAAGTACCTACCCGTTATCCCTGCTCCGTCTTCTAATGCCTAACCAATCTCCTAACCAGGTCAATAATTTGTCTTCAATTCCATGAGCTTTAATTTTGGCTAATAGTCTCTTATGTGGAACCTTATTGAATACCTTCTGGAAGTCCATATGAAATACATCCATAGGCATTCCCCTGTCTAGTTCCTCAAAAAATTCAATTAGGTTTGACAACCCCTCCTCCCCAAAATCTCTATATTTTCTTATCCCTTTGTGAATTAAATGATCTGTTGCTATATCTTACTGTCAGTTCCCTTTCTGGACAGAAGTTGTTGCAGCTCATTTTTTATATAATGTAATAAAAGTCAGTAGTGGGGCTTGAACCCTCAATATTCTGACTTGGAGGTGAGAATACTACCAACCGAGCTAAGTTGCTACTTATTTGATCTGGTAACTTTGCAAATTGGAATGTGTTAATCAGTTACAGGCTCCAGCTCAGAAGCACACAACATTTCAATGTTGAAATAAAGTGCGATAACTGTATGCTCTGGCATACCATTTTTAATATTTTAAGCAATTCCAGATGACATGAAGGAATTTTAGTTTAATTTTTGGTTTCAGAGGATAGTCATCCTGTCCTGTCTCTGTTTTTCAGGCACTATACTGTATGCATCACATAACATGCTAATCTTTTAAAATTATACTCTGGGATTAGGCCATTCAGATGAAATGAAAGCCTTTTAGATTTTTTCCCAAAGCTCCCCATGATGCCAGATCTTCTCTGCGTTGTACGG
The DNA here is from genome assembly GCF_035084215.1 of Heptranchias perlo. Taxonomy (NCBI): domain Eukaryota; kingdom Metazoa; phylum Chordata; class Chondrichthyes; order Hexanchiformes; family Hexanchidae; genus Heptranchias; species Heptranchias perlo. The sequence goes on from NC_090337.1 coordinate 17,178,189, forward strand.
TTGGATGTTACTTAGAAACATAGAAAATAGGAGCAACAGTAGGCCATTCGGCCCTGCTCCGCCATTCAAAATTATCATGGCTGATCATCCAACTGTTCCTGCTTTTTCCCCATATCCTTTGATCCCTTTAGCATTAAGAAATGTATCTATCTCCTTCTTGAATACATCTAATGACTTGGCCTCCACTGCCTTCTGTGGTAGAGAATTCCACAGGTTCACCACCCTCTGAGTGAAGAAATTTCTCCTCCTCTCGGTTCTAAATGGCATACCCCGTATCCTGAGACTGTGACCCCTGGTTCTGGACTCCCCAGCCATCGGGAACATCCTCCCTGCATCTAGTCTGTCTAGTCCTGTTAGAATTTTATACGTTTCGATGCGATCACCTCTCATTCTTCTAAACTCTAGTGAATATAGGCCTAGTCGACCCAATCTCTCCTCATACATCAGTCCTGTCATCCCAGGAATCAGTGTGGTTAACCTTCGTTGCACTCCCTCCATGGCAAGGACATCCTTCCTCAGATAAGGAGACCAAAACTGCACATAATACTCCAGATGTGGTCTCACCAAGGCCCTGTGTAACTGCAGTAAGCCATCCCTGCTCCTGTACTCAAATCCTCTTGCAATGAAGGCCAACATACCATTCGCCTTCCTAACTGCTTGCTGCACCTGTATGCTCGTTTTCAGCGATTGGTGTACAAAGACACCCAGGTCTCGTTGAACCTCCCCTTTTCCCAATCTATCACCATTCAGATGATCGGCCTTTCTGTTTTTACAACCAAAGTGGATAACCTCACATTTATCCACGGTATACTGCATCTGCCATGTTCTTGCCCACTCACCCAACTTGTCTAAATCACATTGGAGCCTCTTTGCATCCTCCTCACAGTTCACATTCCACCCCAGCTTTGTGTCGTCTGCAAACTTGGAAATGTTACATTTAGTTCCCTCATCCAAATCATTGATATATATTGTGAATAGCTGGGGCCCAAGCACTGATCCCTGCGGTACCCCACTAGTCACTGCCTGCCACCCGGAAAAAGACCCGTTTATTCCTGCTCTCTGTTTCCTGTCTGTCAACCAATTCTCAATCCATGCCAGTATATTCCCCCCCAATCCCATGTGCTTTAATTTTGCACACTAACCTCTTGTGTGGGACCTTATCAAAGCCTTCTGAAAATCCAAGTACACCACATCCACTGGTTCTCCCCTATCTATTCTACTAGTTACATCCTCAAAAAACTCCAGTAGATTTGTGAAGCATGATTTCCCTTTCATAAACCCATGCTGACTTTGTCCAATCCTGTTAATGCTCTCCAAGTGTTCTGTTATCACATCTTTTATAATAGACTCCAGCATTTTCCCCACTACTGATGTTAGGCTAACTGGTCTGTAATTTCCTGTTTTTTTTTTTCTCTCCCGCCTTTTTTAAATAGTGGGGTTACATTTGCCCCCCTCCAATCTGTAGGAACTGTTCCAGAGTCTTTAGAATTTTGGAAGATGATCACCAATGCATCCACTATTTCCAGGGTCACTTCCTTTAGTACTCTGGGATGTAGATTATCAAGCCCTGGGGATTTGTCAACCTTCAGGCCCATTAATTTCCCTAGCACTATTGTTTTACTAATACTGGTTTCCTTCAGTTCCTCCCTCTCACTAGACCCTTGGTTCCTTAACATTTCTGGGAGGTTATTTGTGTCCTCCTTTGTGAAGACAGAACCAAAGTATGTGTTTAATTGTTCTGCCATTTCTTTGTTCCCCATTTATAATTTCTGACTGTATGGGACCTACATTTGTCTTCACTAATCTTTTTTCTCTTGACATATTTATAGAAGCTTTTACAGTCAGTTTTTATGTTCCCTGCTAGTTTACTCTCATACTCTATTTTTCCCCTCTTAATCAATCTCTTTGTCCTCCTTTGTTGAATTCTAAACTGCTCCCAATCCACAGGCTTGCCGCTTTTTCTGGCAATTTTATAGGTCTCCTCTTTGGATCTAATGCTATCCCTAATTTCTTTTGTAAGCCATGGTTGAGCTGCCTTTCCTGTTTTATTTTGCACCAGACAGGAATGAATAATTGTTGTAATTCCTGCACACAAATATTAGCCATTGCCTATCCACCGTCATCTCTTTTAGTGAAGTTCCCCAATCTATCATAGCCAACTTGCACCTCATACTTTCGTAATTTGACTGTTGAAATGTGATGTTTGTGGCCTAGCTTCTGCTCCCAGCTCAGTGGGCAGCTGGTTTCTTTTCTGCAGCTGGTAGTAGATTGTGAATTGTTGCATTATGTTTTGCCATCCAAACTTGGAAGTGGAGAGAAAATGGCTATTGGGGAGACTAACCATTTGATCGTGACTTTTTTTTTAAATTTGCATGGGTGCAATTTTCACACCAATTTTCATTGAAGTCTTTGGACAGCTTTATTTGAAATAATTTATGCCAGTGCAGAAGTGTACCTTTTTTTTCAAATTTAGCAGCTTATTTTGAGTCTCCTTTTTAAGTGATTAATTACAACATAATTTCAAGTGAAACCATAAAGACAATGAGTTTTTTTTGGAGAAGGGTATATATGATCAAATGTTCTGTTTCACTGTTTGTTTAGGTACTATCCTTTTCATTATGCACCTTATCTATCAGACATCCGTAATATCAGTAAGTTGAAGATAAAATTCGATATGGGGAACCCCTTTAAGCCATTTGAGCAGCTTCTGGCTGTTCTGCCAGCAGCCAGCAAAGAGCTTCTACCCAACTGCTACCAGGTAAGTTGAGTTTGCTCTTAGTGTCTAGACGAATAAGGTTGAAGATTTGCATTTTGATTACAATTGCCTTTAATATTTTGCACCCTATGCCATGTTTTATTCAGCACTTAGTTCCTTGATACTACTGTGTGTGTCTTTCTCCCCCTCTTTTTCTCTCTCGTATATGCTTTCTAGCTGTTACGTAGTCAGAAATCTGTGAAAAGCTAATCTGCTTGGCTTCTTGCCAGGGATTGCAGTAAAAGAATCTTGATGTGGAGATGCCAGTGATGGACTGGGGTGGACAAATGTAAGGAGTTTTACAACACCAGGTTATAGTCCAACAGCTGTTGGACTATAACCTGGTGTTAAAAGAACCTTGAGTGAGGGCAGGATAGAATGAAAAATTCATAGATAATGGTAGAAACCACATCTTTTATGTTTGAGAAGTATGATCTAGCTGCTTGATTTTTATTTTTACATCCTCAGTTTTTAATGACTGATGAAGAATCTCCAATCATAGAATATTATCCTCCAGATTTCAAAACTGACCTTAATGGCAAGCAGCAGGAGTGGGAAGCTGTTGTTCTGATTCCATTTATTGATGAAGTGAGTACTTTTTGTTTTTCAAGTGTTTGTATTTGTAATGATGTTGCCGAGAAGGGTAGTAAGCCTGAGGATTGAGTGAGTTTTAGAAACCAGCAAAGGGTGACCAAAAAATTGATAGATGGAGAAAATAGAATATGAGAGTAAACTCGTAAGAAATATAAAAACAGATTGTAAGAGCTTCTACAAGTATGTAAAAAGGAAGAGAGTACCAAAAGTAAACGTGGGTCCCTTAGAGGCTGAGACAGGAGAAATTATAATGGGGAAATAAGGAAATGGTAGAGATGTTAAACAAATATTTTGTATCTGTCTTCACAGTAGAAGGCACAAAAAACATACCAGAAAGAATGGGGAACCAAGGGACTAATGAGAGTGAGGAATTTAAAGTAATTAATATTAGTAAAGCAAAAGTACTTGAGAAACTAATGGGACTAAAAGCCGACATCCCCTGGACCTGATGGCCTACATCCTAGGGTTCTAAAAGAGGTGGCTGCAGAGATAGTGGATGATTTGGTTGCGATCTTCCAAAATTCCCTAGATTCTAGAATGGTCCCAGTGGATTGGAAGGTAGCAAATGTAACACTGCTATTCAAGAGAGGGGGAAGAGAGAAAACAGGGAACTACAGGCCAGTTAGCCTGATGTCGGTTGTCAGGAAAATGTTGGAATCCATTATTAAGGAAGTTGTAACAGGGCACTTAAAAAATCATGATATGATTAGGCAGTGTCAACATGGTTTTATGAAAGAGAAATCGTGTTTGTCAAATCTATTACAGCTTTTTGAGGATGTAACTAGCAGGGTAGATAAAGGGGAACCAGTGGATGGAGTATATTTGGATTTTCGAAAGGCATTCGATAAGGTGCCGCACAAAAGGTTGTTATGCAAGATAAGGCCTCATGGAATTGGGGGTAATATATTAGGATGGATTGAGGATTGGTTAACGGACAGAAAACAGACAGTAGGAATAAATGGGTCATTTTCAGGTTGACAGGCTGTAATTAGTGGGTTGCCGCAAGGATCAGTGCTAGGTCCTCAGCTATTTACAATCTGTATTAATGACTTGGATGAAGGTACCAAGTATAATGTATCCAAGCTTGCTGACGATACAGAGCTAGGTGGGAAAGTAAGCTGTGAGGAGGACACAGTCTGCAAAGGGATACAGACAGGTTAAGTGAGTGGGCAAGATTGCAGATGGAGTGAAATGTGAAGTTATTCACTTTGGTAGGAAGAATAGAAAAACAGTATTTCTTAAATGGTACGAAACTATCAAATGTTGGTGTTCTGAGAGATTTGGGTGTCTTTGCACACGAAACACAGGAAGTTAACATGCAGGTACAGCAAGCAATTAGTAAGGCAAATGGTATGCTGGCCTTTATTGCAAGGGGGTTGGAGTGTAGGAAGTCTTGCTACAATTGTACAGGCCTTTGGTGAGACCACACCTGGAGTACTGTGCATAGTCCTGTTCTCCTTACCTAAGGAAGAATATACTTGCCTCAGGCGGTGCAACGAAGGTTCACTCGATTGATTCCTGGGATGCGAGGTTTGTCCTATGAGGAGAGATTGAGAAGAATGGGCCAAAATTCTCTGGAGTTTAGAAGAATGAGAGGTGATCTCATTGAAACATATAGGATTCTAAGAGGGCATGACAGGGTAGATGCTGAGAGATTATTTCCCCTGGCTAGACAGCCTAGAACTAGGATGCATAGTCTCAGGATAAGGAGTCAGCCATTTAGGACTAATATGAGGAGGAATTTCTTCACTGAGGGTTGAGAATCTTTGGAATTCTCTACCCCAGAGGGCTGTGGATGCTCAGTTGTTGACTATATTCAAGGTTGAGATCGATAGATTTTTGGACTCTAGGGGAATGAAGGGATATGGGGATTGGGTGGGAAAGTGGAGTTGAAGTCTTCTTTAAGAACATAGAGAGAACCAACTGTAATTTATTTTTAATTCCTAAATCTGGCAAATTTGCAAACTAACCTATTCAGTGTAGGAGTCTTTTTGGTTTGAAAATATTAAGATTTGTTTTTGTTTCTCCTAACCAACCTGTAGAACAGTTCTTTACATGGTTGGAGTTTGTAGTTCAACGTGTACTTGAATATGACTTTTTTGCTTTTGAGGTAACTTAGAGAAAGTAGTGTGTGGGGGGGAAATTTTTTTTTTAACATTACCCATGAATAAGCATCATGGAAAATTTCTCCCAGCTTTCTCATAGCTTTGATGACTCTTTAGGTCTTTCTGTGACACTGGGGAACTTAAAAAAAAACTAGCATTTATATAGTGCCTTTAAAGTGGAAGACTTGGTGAGCCACTTTAATGGGAGAGGAGAAAATTAAATAAAAGGGATGAAGGAACGGATGCCTAACCATGATGGGAGAGGTAGGAGACATGGTCACAACCTTGGTCAAAAAGATGAGTTTTATTGCAGTTGTTAAAAGGTGGAGAAAAGCAGCAGAGGCAGAATGATTCCAGGAGGCAGTGCCAGACAGTCAGCTGAAGGCCCTGTCACCAATGGTGAGGCAAAAGGAGGAGAGAATATCCAAAATAAATGAGTCTGCGGACTGAAGGATGAGTGAGGAGATATGAAGCTGGAGGAGGTTTCAGAGATGGGATGTAGTGAGAAAGTGGATTTGAGGATGAGGATTTTAGATTCAATGTTTTGGAAGTTATAGATCACCATGGACCAGGGTAATAGGTGAGCTGGACAAGATACGCTTGGGGTGGAGGATGGGAAGCTGGCAAGGAGTACATTGGCAAAATCTAGACCAGAGGCGAAAGACGTATGCTAAGGCCTTGGTGCTAGTGGAGGTAAGGGAGGAGCGGAGCTGGGTGGTGATGGAGATGGAAGTAAGTGTTGGTGATAAATAGGATGTAGTGTTTTGTTAAACAGGATGCCAGGGTTTTACGTGTTCAGGTTCTGCCTGAGTGAGGTTTATAGCAGGAACTGAAGGCTTCAGTCTTCCCAATATTCAGTTAGAAGGAAATTTATAGTTATTAACAACTTTGTGAGACAGGCAGTTCAACAGCACAAAACTACTGTGGGATTGAATGAAGTGGTGGTGAGGTAGAGTAGGGTGTCATCAGCATACATCTGGAAGTTTCCAAGGTGCCTATGGATGATGTAGTTGACGGGCAACGTGTAGATGTGGAGGTGAAGGGGACCAAGGATAGATCCTTAGGAAACTCCGGAGGTGACTGTCAGTTGGGAAGAGAAGCTGTTGGTGGGGATGCACTAGCTGTATTCAAACAGGTAGGAATGAACTCCACCAATGGAGGCAAAGTGATGGAGGATGGCATCGTTGACCAGATGTTGTGTTGATGATGCCTTGTTGATGAGCCTTTCGGAGTGGAGAGGTGGTTATGTTGAGTAGTGGAAGAGGTTTGAATGGGAGAATTTACGTGAAGGGTGAGATTATGGGAAGACAGGAGGGCGGAGGAGTGGGAGGTGGAGGAATTTAAGTGTCGGCTGCAACCTCCGAAGATGCATAGTCACCTGAGGAAGGAGAACTTGTTTTGGATGTCGGTGTGGGATTTGGGAGGGCAGTATATGACTCTTTTAAGTGGGCGGAATAGGAGAGGATGAGGAGAACTGAAGGGCGAGATCAAGGTGGCACTTAGTGACGAGCTATGCCATCTACACGACTGTTTTGATGAGGTAAACAGTGCAATGTGTAGCCAGGTTTCTGTCTGTGCTAGAATATTGATCGATTAATTAAAGGCTTCATAGTGATGCAACAGTAGCAGTACATCTCCAGAGTCAGTAATTGGACTCAACACATTTGAGTAGAAGATTATAGATCAGAGGCTGCTTATAACTCTGGTTCCTAGGAGGTCATCTGCACGGAGGGATGTGTTGAACGGTGCCAGGATCACTTGAAGCACCACCCAGGAAGGTACATTTGGTGAGAGAAAACAACAAAAGTATGGACACATTCCAGGGACTGGAACTGGCTTCAGAATCTCAAAAACAAAATCAAGACAGCAGACTTATTGCTGCACATTCAAAGATGATCTGCTCTCTCATCACCATGTGCAGATTGACTGTACCCATGAATATCCAAACATAGTGAATACAGACTAATAAGTGTATTTAGAAACAATTTTGAAGCTGACATCACTACAATGTTTAAGGATACAGCTCACGTGTTCTATTAAGAGCATGAGTGGGAAATCACCCACTCTCTTCGATGTTTATGTGCACATCTCAAAGCCCTATATCTACTCAAATTACTATTTAAAAAAAAATTTCAAGCATTACCATTTCCTAGAGCACTTCATGTGTAACAAAACTAAATATTTTCCAATCTTTTCAGAAACGGCTACTGGCAGCCATGAAACCATGTAATGGGTGCATTTCAGAGGAGGAGAGACAGCGCAATAGGCATAGTGAATGTCTCATGTTTTGGTGCGACAAAGAAATTGAATTTAAATATCCATCGCCGTGGCCAGAAAAATTTCCAGATGTGCAGCAATGTCATGCAAGGTAATAAGATTTTGCGCAGTATCAAGTTTTAACTTGTTCCCTGAATGATTCTTCTATGGATTAAACAACTGCTATTTTACAACATTAACATATATTGCATTTTAATTTACTACTTTTGGTATTTTCTTTCAGGCATGAAAAGATTCCCCTGGAGGCATGGAGAGTAGATCTCAGTTATACATTAAAGCATGCTGTTGATAAGGGTTCTTTGTACTTCTGTGGGTTTCCAACTCTGAAGCATATTAAGCATAAGGTAAGTTTCCCCTGTGATGGTAAATTTCTGTTAATCGCGCAACTTGCTTGCCGCAATTGTATTTGTGAATCTGGAGCAGGTGTTGACATGTCAGCATTGTTGTACGTATGAAACAAATTGTTGAAGGCATGGAGGGATTGCAACACACATTCATCAGTTCAAAGAGAGGTTATTGGATCACCACCTTGTGGATGAATGCAGGTTTGTTCCCCTGCCTCCTATTCATTTAATCTAATTTTAGCCACTATGCTTGAATCCTTGGGCTTTTTTCCTTTGGAGATGGAAAGTCAATTGGAAAGATATGAACATATATGTAACCTTTTTTTTTCTCCTAAACAGTTCTTGGCAGGACATGTATTGGTTAGAGTAGGCTTGGAAGATATGCATCTGTACAACTGGGTCCTGTTTCCATGGCTGTGCTGTACATTGATAGCTGTGATAAGAATATTGTGTTTTACACTGCACTTCTTCGACAGCACTTCCCAAACCTGCAACCTCTACCACCTAGAAGGAAAAGGACAGCAGGCACATGGGAACAACGCCACCTGCAATGATTTCCCCCCCCCCCCCCCGCCCCCCCAAAGTCACACACCATTTCAACTTGGAAATGTATCGTCGCTGGGTCAAAATCCTGGAACTCCCCATCAAACAGCACTGTGGGAGAACCTTCACCACACTGACTGCAGCAGTTCAAGAAGGCGGCTCACCACCACCTTCTCAAGGGCAATTAGGGGTGGGCAATAAATGCTGGCCTTGCCAGCGACACCCACATCCCATGAACGAATTAGAAAAAAAAGTCTTGAGTAAGAATTAAGAGTGCACAGCTATTACACTCTTTGTTAATGCCCTCCTCTTTTTCTTTTTCCACCTTTTTCCAGATCTTGGTTGTGCCATTTGGAAGTCCTAAGAAGAAACTAGGTCCTTTACAGGCACACAAAAAAGTAGCAGAGCAGTCACTTTGCAGCTCCTGGCAACTGACAAGTAGCCAAGGATGAAGTTACTGCCTGTTCTTTCTGTTAGGAAATGTGTGTGGCATGGGAAGAACCTAAAAGAAAGTCAGACATTTTTTTAGAAAACACTTTCTCTCCCGATAGCTCACCTAGTTTCCCTAGTCAGTTACTGAGCCATACAGACCAGGAAGATTGCAGGTTTGATGTCTGGTCTTTGCTGAGTTAACTGCATTTGGCAAGAGTGGCAGTAAACGTGCTGCAGTTTGCATCTTGTGACCCTGGGCAGCGAGGTAAATTTGGCAAGAGTCCCTGCTTCTGATCAGTATCTAGTGAACACTGCTGAATAATCTCTGCAGTTAAATGGCTTGTTGACATTGTCGAGGATTACACATGAATCATGGCCATTTGGATGGGGTACTAGAAGCTTATCAGCACCCCTGGAATATTGCACCAGCAAAAGGCTTTTTTTAAAAAAGAAATCTTGTATTATTTCAAAGACAGTTGCTTGTTTATGTAGTGTCAATCACACTTGCCTGATTTGGACTGCAATGAGGTCAGAGTGCATTACTGAGGGTAATGACACTGGCTGATGACCAGAAATTTTGTTGGAGGGGTGGGTGAACTTGGTGACAGTCATTGCTGGAAACCTAACACTATGGTTGAGAGTCTTCAGACGAAGCTAATAAGAAATCCACACTGGTATAATTTCTGTTTGTCTGATACTCTGTATCTCACTCCACTTACCCAGGTCCAGTGAGCGTAGAAACTCCTAAATGTGTGCAAAGGGTACTGATGAAGTTTAACTAGCTAAAACTACACAGCCAATTAGCTAAAACTGCACAGCCTACTAGTGCAGAGCACTGCTAAATATTTTGCTGCTCGTCAAGCCAGGCTCACCATGTTCGTTAGACATTGATTTACAGAGGGTTCTATAGAGCTGAATGGACAGAAGCTTCCTTGTTAGTGATGGATCCACTGTCGGTTCCATTGGTGAAACAGGGTGGCTAGGCACTCATCAACATTGCCCTGGAGTTCGGTGCATCTACTTGGCTTGGGTATCGAATCGCAATGTCTACCACACAGGATTAGAATCACAAAATATTGCAGCACAGAAACAGGCTATTTGGGTCATTGAGTCTGCGCTGATGGTTTTTTTCAACATGAAACAACTAGTTTAAACTCATTCTCCTGCTTGTTCCCCATATCTTTTTAATATTCCTCTTGGTTCTGAATTTTCATCCTGGAACCACTTCAACCCCGCTTACCTCTGAACAGGATAGTCACTAGTTACTCAATGGTGTAATGTTATAGTACATAGATGTATAGAGAATACATGGTTGGAGCCGGTCAAGAGTAGCTTTTTTCCAACAAAAAAAAGCAAACCTCTTTCCTGAAAGCCCCATAGCTTCATTACCCTGTCCTAATTCCACCCTTTGTTGGCTGATTACGGTCTGCAGATAGTGCTGGACATAGACAAGGCTACGGTTACCTGATTAGAGGAAGCTGTTTGGTAACAAGTGATACTGACATGAGGAAAAAGCCAGAGTAAATGGAAGTCTGTTTTTCTTTTACACCTTATATTTCCTCTAACAGAAATCTGTACAAATGAAAATCCGTAAAAATGCATTTTTAATTTTTGTTCTTGCAGTTCTACTTGAGGAAGAGTGGGGTTCAAGTTTTTCAACAGCCAAGCCGTGGAGAGAATATGCTGTTGGAGCTATTGCCCAAAGAAGAGGAGGAAGTATGTACTGGGTCATAATGGAGTGTAGCAAAACTGGAATATAACTTGAATTAGGTTTATTTTTGCTTTTTATATATTTTTTTCAAAAAATCAGATCCAAAGCAACATTAAAGCTCTTATGTCCTTTTTGAAAATAACAACATTTGATTTGCAAAATGTTTGAATCAGATCGTTTTCAGAAAAAAATTTCAGTCATTCAAACAATATTGCTCTTGATTAAAAAATTAAATGCCAATTCATTCATCTGCTTTACTCCAAAGCTAACTTTTGCAACATTAGATTTGATCTTTCTGAATTCAAAAGTGTACTTTTTTTTCCCCCCAGTTTTGGTGTCAAATTTCACATTTTGAATTTTTGCATTATACCAGGAATAGTGTTTACTCTTTCTGTCGTTACTGAAGTTATTGAAAGGAGGGAATCCAACATTTAAAAGCCATGTATTTAAGACTAATTTACAAATGACCTGTTTCCCTTTCAGAACGTGGATGATGTTGCTAATCAGGAGCTGGGAAGGCCTATTTTTTTGAATTGGCCTCATCTTGAGGAAGCTCGAGTTGTTGCAGTGTCTGATCGAGAAACTAAGTAAGTGCTGAATGAAATAATTGATCAGCAGTTTGCACCATAGCACAGGGAGTGCATTTAATATTGTAGGTTGGCTTCTGTTTTGATGTGTGTCATTATTCTAGTGCAGACGTTCCAGGAATTACGGCAGAAGAGATTTATGCTAGTTTTTAATACAATGTCAAAATTTCTTGGGCCATTTGCGCCGCTCCACTGGAACCATTGCCGAAACCATAAAAGGATTATGCGTGCTCTTACCCCATCATTTAAAACAGCGGTGATCACAAACGTGCTAGTTTACTTGCTGTTTGTGGGAGCGCTGTTACATGGAGGCGCAGGTGGGCTCGAATGATTGTAAATGTTAGTTCTGAGCACAGGCAAGAGCGTTAACCCTGAAAGCAATGGCAGTGTATTCTAACCACTTGTTTCCTCACAGTTATCACCCATTGGAGCATGCTTACTAAGTAGATACGTAGTAGGAAAGTATTGCCATTGGGTTGTGGCATTGGTTTAATAATAATTAGAATGGGAGCTCAGTTTTGCAATGTATTGATGAGAGCAATTGGATTTGGGATTTAAATTCTCTGGCAGAATTCTAGACCCTTGAGAATTCCCAGAAAGGAACCAAAATCAATAAGCACATCTACTGAATGTTTAAATATTTTTTAAAGAATGCAGAAAGTTTGAAAAGCTACAGTTGCATTGGTCCAGTCTCATTGTTTCTCGGTTTGTAGATGGGTAGTTCGAGGTGATTTTTAAATTTTGGGTGAATTTGTTACATCAGAATTTAAAAATCCAAATACTTCAAGGCATCATGCTGGAATAGCAATTGTTATTATAATTTACAAATGCTTGGAAGAGCAACTGATCAACAACAAAAAGATAAACTAACTCTTCCCTGCTAAGATTTGTCTCGCTCGTGCTGTAGGATCATAGAAAGGTTACAGCACGGAAGGAGGCCATTCGGCCCATTGAGTCTGCGCCAGCTCTATGCAAGAGCAATCCAGCTAGCCTCACTCCCCCCGCCCTATCCCCGTAGCCCTGCAAATTTTTGCAGGTTAATTTATTTATCCTTTTTGCCTTTTGAATATTGGATAGTTGAACGTTGGCCAGATGAAACTGACCTATGTATACAGCTGGCCCATTTCTGAGCGGTAACGCCGCTTCCAAGCTCCCTGGATCGTCACTGTGGCGCACAATAATGATTTTCCAGCAAATTTTTGCTTTGGATCAGCGCTCGAAGATCGGGACAGTAACAGCCTTGAGGAGATCGTTGCCAATAATGCCATTGCAACTTGCCCTGCCACCTTCAAAGATTTGTGTGCATACACCCCCAGGTGTCTCTGTTGTTGCATCCTCTAAAATTGTACCATTTAGTTTATATTGCCTCTCTTCATTCTTCCTACCAAAATGTATCGCTTCACACTTTTCTGCATTAAATTTCATCTGCCACGTGTCTGCCCATTTCATCAGTCTGTCTACGTCCTCCTGAAGTCTGTTACTATCCTCCACATTCTCAGACTTTGTATGGATGTTTGCAGGCAATTTGCTATTTGCTTGGGACAGGAGGCATTACAGCCAACCCTAAATCTGACATCCACATGCGCACAATTTGCAGCAGGAGGTGCCACTGAGTTAGGGATCAAATCTGTGACGATCATGGTCCAATAAATTCAATATTACACCACTTGCTGATTTTCCTACTGAGTCATTGGAGTCCAGTTGGTTGTGTTCTTTCGAAGTCGACGTTACTTATTACTAATTGTTAGGCATTAGGTCATCAATGTTAGTGTAACTAAGAACAAGGTTGGTAAATCGAGGAACTTATTCTTTGTGCTAACTTTGTATAATTGAATGAGAATTGATTTGTCATATGCCTGTTTTATCTGACTGATTTATAGATTTTATTTAGAAGAACCCCCAGGAGTACAGAAGGTGTATACTGGGAAAACGCCACCACCTACTAAAGTAGTTTACCTTGGAGATGCAGAACAAAACGTGTGGAACAGAGAAGTACATAATATAACTGAATTGTAAGTAAATATATGCATGTCAGATACTTATTTCATACTAATATTTAAAGTCATGTATTGTAGTGATAAAGTTTACAAAGAAGAAAAACGTAACCCAGATAAGGGTAAACTTTACCATACTAAATAATTAGAATGTCTCATTTTCTTCATTTCCTTCACCCCAATCCTGGCTTGTACAAGCATGGTGTTTCAAGTTTGAAAGGCCCAGTTCTCCCTTAAGCTTGTGGAATTGTAGTCATCTGAGGCTCTGTTGTGCCTGTTAGTTTGGCCAGGTAAAACCACTATGCACTGTTGATCAGTGCATTATTAGGCTGGGACCACAATAGGCAGCGTGGGCGTTTTAGTGTTCGCCAGCTGTTAACAGAATGTCGGGGTGACAGGAGAGTAGTATTTTGGATTTGGAAGCACTTTTAAATCTGAAACTTAGCATAAATCATTTAAATCCTGTAAGTATAGGATGCAGAATTCTCATGGCCCTTTGTCTCCACCAACAGGAGCTGAGCAGCACTGCAGCAGTTTATAAAGTGTACATAAACAAAATATAAAAAACTCATTGAAGCAATGATAGCAGTACTGCAAATTTATTTTAATTCTGTTGTAAACAAGATTCATCTGAGGAGAATGATGCACAATATGTCACGTGTAATAAAATTTACTGTTAGGCAAACATTTTCTCATTTTCTACCATTTATCTACTATTTTTGAAGAATTTTAAATTCATGTTTTTTTTCTTAAAATTTTTCAGTTACAACAAAAGGAAAGGAATCCTCATCAATGAAACATCTGTGCTTGTATATGCACAGCTCCTCACTGGTCGTCGATATGTATTTGGCCATAATGGTGATGTTACCTTAGAGAAGGAATGGTCAAAGCAAGTGCTACCATTTGCTCACCATACCACTGTGAAGGTAAATCCGAAAATAAAGAGCACAATGTTGCGAATCAAGTAACATTGTGCTTTGTATGTTAGTGTGTTGTTTTAACGCGCTGCTTTGGTTCCATTGATTTAAAATATCTTTCCAATAATTATCTTTTCGTGCCTGGTTTTGCACGAAGTTTGTAATTCCGTTTGTTTATGAAAGTTGTGAAGTGTCTGATATGGGTTTAGTTGGGAAAGTTTTAAGTTTTTTTTTCTTTTTCAGAACCTAAAATCATTCGATTCTAGTTTCGCACACTTCAGTACATTGGATGAACTGTTCCCACCTAGAATTAAGGTCTTCATGATGGGCACTCCCTACTATGGTTGCATGGGAGAGGTTGGTTAATTTTGATACAGGAATTCCAAAATTATGTGTTTTAGGTAGTAGTGATTGAAATGTAGTCCATGTTTAAGAAGTAAAATTGCTCACCAATTGTTTTGTGAAAATGCTCTGATCCACACCTTTTAGTCTCTTCCCTCAATGCCTCAGTGGGTTTACAGAGTAACTGAGCCTAAAAAAATAGCTCAGTCCCATGTTCAATCACCAATCTTAGATTTTGGCTCAATTGTTTTTTATTCATTCATGGTATGTGGGCGTCACTGGCAAGGCCAGCATTTATTGCCCATCCCTAATTGCCCTTGAGAAGGTGGTGGTGAGCTGCCTTCTTGAACCGCTGCAGTCCGTGTGGTGAAGGTTCTCCCCGAGTGCTGTTAGGTAGGGATTCCAGGATTTTGACCCAGTGACTATGAAGGAACGGCAATACATTTCCAAGTTGGGATGGTGTGTGACTTGGAGGGAAACGTACGGGTGGTGGTGTTCCCATGTGCCTGCTGCCCTTCTTCCAAATGGTAGAGGTCGCGGGTTTGGGAGGTGCTGTCGAAGAAGCCTTGGCAAGTTGCTGCAGTGCATCCTGTAGATGGTACACACTGCAGCCACAGTGCGCCGGTGGTGAAAGGAGTGAATGTTTCGGGTGGTGGATGGGGTGCCAATCAAGCGGGCTGCTTTGTCCTGGATGGTGTCAAGCTTCTTGAGTGTTGTTTGAGCTGCACTCATCCAAGCAAGTGGAGAGTATTCCATCACACTCCTGACTGGTGTCTTGTAGATGGTGGAAAGGCTTTGGGGAGTCAGGAGGTGAGTCACTCGCCACAGAATACCCAGCCTCTGACCTGCTTTTGTAGCCTCAGTATTTATATGGCTGGTCCAGTTAAGTTTCTGGTCAATGGTGACCCCCAGGATGTTGATGGTGGGGAATTCGGCGATGGTAATGCCGTTGAATGTCATGGAGAGGGGGTTAGACTCTTTCTTGTTGGAGATGGTCATTGCCTGGCACTTGTCTGGTACAAATGTTACTTGCCACTTATCAGCCCAAGCCTGGATGTTGTCCAGGTCTTGCTGTGTACGGGCACGGACTGCTTCACTATCTGAGCAGTTGTGAATGGAACTGAACACTGTGCAATCATCGGCGAACATCCCCATTTGTGACCTTATGATGGAGGGAATGTCATTCATGAAGCAGCTGAAGATGGTTGGGTGTAGGGCACTGCCCTGAGGAACCCCTGCAACAATGTCCTGGGGCTGAGATGATTGGCCTCCAACAACCACTACCATCTTCCTTTGTGCTAGGTATGACTCCAGCCACTGGAGAGTTTTCCCCTGATTCCCATTGACTTCAATTTTACTAGGGCTCCTTGGTGCCACACTTGGTCAAATGCTGCCTTGATGTCAAGGGCAGTCAATCTCACGCCAAATAATGGCATCGGTGCTATGCGGAGAGGAGGGATAACACTTGGCTGGGAGTTCACTGCCTTGGCGTTCCATGTGAGTAGACTTTGAGTGGGGATTGGATTATGATCAGCTGCCATATCCCCCAGGTATAAATAGCCTGTCGATACTCATCGCTGAACTCGTGCATGATTGATGGCCACATGGGCAAGGTATTGAATTGCAACCTGTGTCCATGAGACAATATCCCAGCAATGGGTTACAACCATAATTAACTACTATTATTAAGCATTTACGCATGAATAGTATTGTACTCTTTTAGTTTTACTTGCATTTGGGAAAATTGAGTTTTGTTCATGAGCAGGCACATGGAAAGAAAGACTTACATTTGTATTGGACCTTATTACTTCGCATGCAGTGAATTACTTTTGAAGTGCAGTAACTTGTGTCGGCAAATACAACCATATTTTGCATAGCAAGATCCTATAAAGAGGGGTCAGATGAATGTCCAGTTTATCTATATTTTTGGTGGTGTTGATTGAAGGAGAACTGTTGTACAGGGTACTGGAGGAATTTCTTGCCCTTCAGATTGTGCTGAGGAATCTCTAACATCCAGCTGAGCAGGGAGTTGTGCCACAGTTTAATGTCTCATCTGAAGGATGGCACCTCTGACAGTACAGCACTTCCATACTGCATTGCAATGTCAGACAAGAATGCTACCAACAAAGCCAAGCTGACATCCTGCTTTGAACATGAGTGAATGTAGTATTCAGTTCTATGCCACCTATGTCAGATTGGCCAAGTGGTAGGGTGCTCATCTGAGTCAAAAGATTGTGGTTCAAGCCCCACTTGAAGACCTGAATGCATAATCGAGGTTGACACTTCATTGCAGTACTGAGGGACTGCTGCATTGTTGGAGGTACTTTCTTTCAAATGAGACATTAAACTGAGACCCTGTCTGCCTTTTCAGGTGGACGTAAAAGATCCATGACACTATTCAAAGAAGAGCAGGGGAGTTCTCCTGGCATCCTGGTCAACATTTATACCTCAACCAAAACAGATTTGACTGATCATTTCTCGCATTGCTCTTTGTGGGTCCTAAATTGTTTGCCTTCGTAACAGTGACTATACTTCAGGAAGTAATCAATTGGATGTGAACTGCTTTTAGTTGTCCTCAGGATGTGAAAGGCATTATATGAATACAAGTTCTTTTTTCTTCTATGTCAGTCACCAATTAACCATTTTCCCATATTGCACCTGTTATTAAGCTAGTTAACTAAAATACTTCAGGTCAAGAATACGCTTGTGATATATTCTGTGTTGAAGAAAATTAAAATGCTGCTTGAGAATATAGCTTGACTATCTTTAATAGATTCAAGACTCTTCTGATGTTATCAAAGATGGGAGAATCCGTGTGGTTTTCAATGTTCCATGCGAGCCACAGCTAGATGGCATTATTCAAAACCAGCATGTAAGTACTAAATGTTAATTTGCACACTATTAATATTGCACAGAATTCCATCTATGGCATATATTTTTGCAACGTTCACTTTTTTAGCAGAAGTTTCTGCACAACTGTAGCAACCTAATGACCCACCAGTTAAAATGTAGTAAACTCTTTTTCTCCATAATGTGATTTTACTGCTTGATTGATCCCAGTTGTTCTGCTTCTCAGTCTTGTGTTGTCTTTAAAAGTTGTATAGTTCCAATATAAGCATACAAGTAAATGCCCATATCTAGTCCCCACAGTGAATATCCAATTGCCTCTTAGATATAGCTAACAATGAATCACTTTTTGTCCCCTTCCCAATCCAGAAGACAGCAATTAGATCTCCTATACCCACCTCACCTGAATCTTCCTCCCTAACTTCCACTGTGAAACAACTTTAGAAAGAACTTTGCATGGCTATATTATTGCTCCTGCCCTCTGGACCCACCATTTTCATGGCGGCTTCTCCTCTTTAACAGAGGCAGGAATGCTAATTTCATTTAAGTCTCTAGTCAGACTGGCCTTGGGCCTGTCCTTGAATCATTTTCTTGATTTATCCTAACAAATCCTTCCTTTTTGAAGAGTGACTCATTGTTTCAAAACTATACATAATAGAAAACTATGGTCACTAATTCTATTTTGAACCAGCAGTATTTGTATTGAGCAGTTTATGTGTGATTGTTTCAGAAATATTCTACAAAATATAACCCTGGATACATCTTGGCCAGCCGCCTTGGAGTTACTGGGTATCTTGTGTCAAGGTTAACAGGGAGTTTGTTTATTGGGAGAGGATCAAAGAAAAAGTAAGTACGCCTTTATTGATATTTCCTGCGTTTTAATACTGTTTGGTTTTTGTGTTTGTTTTTTTTTGACTCACTTTGACGTGGAAATAATACTAATGATGGGGACATTGGCCGTCTCCTCGCGGGGAGAGTAGAAAAGTGGATAAATAACCACAGACTGATGCTGTGCACTCAAGAATACCTGATTCAAGAGTTGCATTGCTAAACTCTTGCTCGTAGCTCAGCTACGTTCTCTTTTTGACGGGAGGGCAGAAGAGCTACAATTCTTTTTAAACTGTTGTAAAGCAATCATCCTTTACATAAAAAAGAATCTTTTTGGGCTGGTGATGATGATCTGAACTTTATTTTAATTATTGATTGTCCGCATTTAATTTTTATGCAATATCAAAATTACATGGGGTTATAGGAACGGTATAAGGAAATTCAGGGTAGGTCAATCAATTTTAAACTGGAAGACTGCAAATACAGTATTGGTGTTCAGAGACTGAATCAAATAGTACATTCTGTTAATTTTTTTTTATTGCAAGTGACCAAGGATGAATTAAGGACATTACTGAAGGGAAAACTTATGCCACTTGTACTAGATTTATGGTAACAGTTCTGAGTTGCTATGCTCTTAAAAGAACTGAAATGCAATGGGTAGGGAAGGAGTGAGAATGAAATGTAGTAGTTGTAGTAGTGCATGAAGATCAGTAACAAATCATCGATATTTTCTGTATTTTAAAAAGTGCCGTTGCTGTCATCTCAGGCTGGTAACTGTGCGGGGTGGGATGTGAAGGTATCCTGAGTTAAACAAGGATATCCTCAGAATGTTTGTGAAATACTGATTGGAAGGCAGTTGGTACATAGGATTCTCCACGATTATGATCCAGTGATTTTGAAGAAATTGCACCACATTCAATTTTTTTTATAGCAAGAGTTGCTTTTTTTAAAAAAAAACTCAACTATATTTTTTAATAGTATACTGCTAATTGAATCTGAAGGGAACCTGTTGGTAGAAATTGCAATATATAAACATTACTTTGGTTTAATCGTCTTAAAAACTCCACTTTGCCAGTCCTCTTGGAGAACAGAAAATGAATGTGGGGCTGAATCTGAAGTTTAATAAAAAGAATGAAGAAGTACCTGGTTACACAAAGAAAGTTGGGAATGAGTGGCTGTATTCCTCTGCAGTTGAACTGATTCTGAGTGAATATCTAGAAAGGTAAAAGATTATTTTATTATATGTAATTCAACTATTAATTGTGACATCCAACCTTTTATCTGGGGCAAAATGTTTTTTGTAATTGAAGATGGGCTTTTGGGTATCTGAATAGTTGCAGTCCTACAATGTTGGCCATCCAAGATTGAATCCAAGTCTCAACTTCTAAAATTTGATGGCTGACATAAGGCAGGATTCAGCAGTTCTTAAGTACTCCACTCAATGGAGTGATTAGTCCATAGTACTGCACCTTTGTACGTCTGACTAATTTTCATGTTGGGAGCACCAATGGCTTATCAGGAGTATAGAATGCTACTGCACCTAGCTAATATGCTGAAACCTCTAATGCTCAAATTTCCAATGAGCATTGCATGTGGAGTGCAATGGACGTAAAAGATCCCATGACACTATTCGAAGAAGAGCAGGAGAGTTCCCAATGTCCTGGTCAATATTTATACCTCAACCAAAATCACTTAAACAGATTACAACAACTTGCATTTATATAGCGCCTTTGACATAGTAAAAACATCTCAAGGTGCTTCACTGGAGCGTTATCAGACAAGTAGTCACCAGATGGCCACATTTTAGGCAGTTCTCTTTATGGTAACTGGGACATTAGACTGATTAACATTAAAGGAACAAAGGGGGAAATCAGAAATGTTTTCACTGAGTTATTAGAATGCTTTACTACAAAGTGGCTATTGTGGCACAGATGATGAGATTTAAAATTGAATTAGATAAGTATTTGAAAAGGAAGAATATAGAAGTATATAGTGAGAAGGCAGAGAAATAGAATTGAAGTCGATAGCTCCAATTGAATAGCTAAGACCAAAAAAGCCATGATGAGCTGAATTTCAGCAGACTCCTGTGTTACTTTCTATGTTGATATGGTTTCTTCTCTAACTTTTTCTGATTGTTAAAGCCAATTGAATAAATTATAAATTGTAGTAGCAAAGAGTAATATTTATAGCAGATGTTTTTTGCTTTTTAGATTCCCAGAATTAATATGCTACATTGCTAAAAACAGCCAAGAGGATCTGTACTACGAGGACAATATTTGGCCTGGAGAGGATGAAAATGGGTGAGATTAATTTATTGTGAGCTGTACAACCATGTGTTAAATTATTCGCAGCTAAAGCAAAATTAAACAGTGTGGTTTTTGCATTAATCTTTTCAGGTGCTTTAAACATTAATCTTTTCACATTAATCTTTTGGATGCTTTAAACATGATCTTTGGGGGAAGATTTAATTAAGGGTTACTAAAATTTCCAGTATCCTCACCTCCTGAATGTGCTGATTCAAGCTAAGGTATGGTTCCACAGGGATGTTGGCATCCCCTCGATACTTATTCTAAGTGTCCGTTCTTTATGTGTGAGCCCAAGTTGTGAATATCAGCAAGTTATTCAACATAGAAGGCATCAAAGCACACGAGTACTTTCCAGTTCAGGTAGCTGGATAGTAATTAGGAATGGGTTCGCTGGCTATTTTTTTCCCCCCATTTCCCCCTCCCGGGTAGGTTGGATATTGCGATGAATTGCAAGTCCAACTGAGATCAATTAACTCAGCATAGACCATGGATGAAACCTGCATCTTTCTGGTCTCTAGGTTTAATAATGCACTTGAATAATGCTTTTATACTATCATAAAGCTAAATATGCAAATTTTTAAAAATTTATATTTAAATTTGGAACAGTCCTGAAAAGGTGCAAGAAATTGTAGCCTGGTTGAAGATGCACCCCGTCAGTAGTTTGTCAAGAGCATCGTGTGACTTAAATCTACTGGATACGGCAATTGTTGAAAAGATTGAAGAGGAGGTCGAAAGCTGCAAGGTATTTCCTTTTTCTATTGTGAAACGTAAATTAATCAAAAATTTCCGACTTTTTTCATTTAAATTTATTCCTTCAATCCTTTCTTCCTTTCATTCTGTTTTTTTTTTAAAATGTTTCCTCTTGCTGAGTCTGCTGACCCATGTTGGTGTATGGTTCAAAGAGTGCCAGCTACCCTCCTCTACATCTCAAGTAGCTACTCTTCATGTATGAATGTTGACAAACTGCTCACTCATGGATGGCATTTTGGCTCGGCCCAAACCTGATCTTATCTGGTCTGCGTGTGTGCATGCATTCCACAGGGTCACTGGATAGTGATCAGGAACAAGAAGCCTGGTTGATTTTTTTTTTCCCTGCCAATTGTTACAACCCGCTTATTTGCCCCAGTTAAGTACAAGCCAGGAAGTGAACCCAAAGCTGCCTGATCTGTATGGCTACGTTATACACTGTCTTTACAAACTGGCATTAGGGGAATCCAATCAGAATTTCCGTACATCTTTTATTTTCCCCTCCCCTCCCGCAAGAAAAGATTCCCCTACTCACAGACCAATGCCTGATCAAGAAGGGGGGCAGGGGACCTGTTTCCAGTTCTGTCTGCCTCTGCTGTTCTCAAACCAACTGCCGAGAGGTGCAAAGGAGTGCACCTATAATTTAAAATATATGTTCCTTTCCCTCTTGCTCCCAGATGCCATGGCTGATATGACTCATTGGGGAGAACTTTCCCCAGCCCCCTTTCCACAAGGTGCACCATTTTATATAGTGCCTTGGCTCACTACTGCACTTTGCTATCTTGTCCATATGCAATTCTTGTCCATAATCCTATTATTAAACTGAATATTCAATAACTTCTGATTTTTGTTAAAAAAAAACATCCACAATATCTCTTTAAATGTTGGATTTTATGGAATGTATGAGTACTTTTTGAACAAAAATCAAGTTCTGGTATATGTATATTATATATATTTTAAATGGACCAATATTGCCCATATAGCAAAGGTCTAAGTTTTAATGTCATTGTTCTTAGCAAAGAAGAAGTAACAAGAAAGTAAGAGTGACTGTGAAACCACATCTGTTATACAGGGTAAGTTGAATCATTCTGTTTAATCAAAATATATTGAAAAGACTGAAATAAGGTATTCTTGGATAGTTTTTGCATCTGACATGACTTTTAGCCTTTTGCAAACTTGATATCTCTGTCAGTGAGTAGTAGTACCCCTGGATAGTGGAAGTCTTCAAACCAAAAGCCAGACTTTATTGCTATTTGTTTACTTTCCTTATGGCGGGGTGGGGGGGGGGGGAGGATTTCTTTAATTTGCTATTTTTAATAAAATAATGAATGCGAGTGTGAAGAACACACTAATGTTTGCACTACAAGTACTGAACAAAGAAAATCCTTCCCTCACTGGGTAAGATTTTGCCAAGCAAGTGAAAGATGGGGGTGGGCGGGAAACAGGCAAGACTAAGTCTACCAGCTGTTGATGTATAGTTAAATGATATTTAATGACAGTGGAGAAGTATTTGTTCAACATGGCTTGAAAAATTTCCAATATTATCCCACAGCTCAGCCTCACTGATAGGTGCACAGTTGCATTTCCTTTGACAAATTTTCTAATTTAATTGTTTGCACTGCAGACCAGCTTAAGTGGACGGTGTGCGGCCAAGTGTCCTCGTAAAACTAAGAGTACCAAAAGTACTTCTGGGCTGAACTGATATGTGGAGGAAGGATATTAGTGGTGATGTTGTTTAAAAGTTTTAGACATCTCTCTAAATGCAAGTTCAACACAAAGCCATACTGTATGAGTGAGATAATATATGGCTACTGTAAAACTAGTGACAAAAGAAAGTTGGCACTTCGAGCTAAAAGCAAAATACTGCGGATGCTGGAAATCTGAAATTAAGAGAAAATGCGGGAAACACTCAGCAGGTCAGGCAGCATTTGTGGCGAGGAACACTTTGAGCTAACTGGCTTTGTTGATCTGGCTAACAAAAACTTGAATCTCTATTCACAGAGAGGTCTGTGAGGCAATAATAGAACAACATTACTCGTTAATATTTTAATGAGAACTCCAGTGCCAGGCAGTGTCTCACTCCAGAGCTACACTTGCAAATGCCCCAACAAGCTCTGCTCTGGATTGCTGAGATGGAGGTCGCTGCTCAGAATTTCCCACGTAGTGACCATCTAATCTCAATCATGGGACATGGGAAGTTGCTGAGTTGAGGCAGGAAAGTAATTAGATCGTCGTTCCCCATGGGTTATTAGCATGCACCTCCTAGTAACTGGCTATTATAGAGCACTGGTAGAGGCCTGTGATTAGCTCACCCATTCCCTTGGATGGAGAAGCCAAATAACAGGAAACTGAAATCAGGAGAACAATTCCGTATATCCCTCTTCATCTGCTGTCTGCTCCCCACCCCCTCCCTTTCTTTGTCTGTTTTCCTCCTTGTTCAGTTTGCATCTGATGCCAGCCAGCTGTGGATGAGTACAGGGATTCAATGCTGTTTCCTCTAATTCTGTGTAATCAAGAGTATCTAGAAGTGGGTCTGTGCCAATATCCATACTGTGCCCAAGTGAAAGGGCTGTGCAACTCTTAACTGGGTTAAGTTTCCCTTTTTTTCTCTTACTGGAGAATGAGAACTGAAGGGAACAGCATTGAATCTCCACACCAACAACATGCCTATCACAAGTGAGAGGGAGGTAGGAAATGGCTTGCAGTTATATTGCAAGTACACATGGGTTAGAAGGAACAATATTGCACCTGGGATAGATTCAGATCATGGTGGATGGCTTAAAATTTAGACTTGTTGACCAAAACAGAAGCTTGTGAAAGCATTGGAATAGAAGAACAAATTTGGAGTCTCACAGAACGAATAGAGCTTTTGGAGCTTTGTTGCATTCCTAAATAAAATGTGCTAAAACTGCTTTTCCTTTTTATAAATTAAATTGCATTTTAAACCCAAGTATTTTCAAGGTTTTTTTTTTCTTTCTAAGTTTTTATTTCCCTACACAGCCTCTGGAGCAGCAACATGGTATAGTCCCAGACAAAGATGCAGAGTACCTTTTATTTGATCGTGTTGTCAATGTGAGGGAGGACTTCTCTGTTCCTGTTGGTCTTCGAGGAACCATCATAGGAATGAAAGGAGGTGAAGTTTTAAAGAGCATAATACTTAGCGAAGATTAACTGCCATGGGTTCAGATGCCAGTATGAACACAATAGATCAGTGTGGTGGTTAAGCTGTTTATGTTTCACATATTGAAACGTGCCCATGGCCAATCAGAAACATCAGCAACAGTGTTCTTTAAGAGCTTTTGTTTGGCTTAGTCTCCTGAGAGCCACTTGAACTTCCCTCACTTCCGTGGTGCCTGAGAACCACGACCTCTGATTCGTCCTTAGTTCTTCTTGTTTTCTGGGGGCATTTGAATTTTGTTAATGAGTTCAGTGCTTGAGGAACCTCCCATTTGGATGTATCTGTTTTTTCCAATCTGGTAAAGGGGAGAACTCAAACCTTGACCTATTGTAACTGGGAATTTCTTATGGCTCTTTAGACTCGTCTGTTCCACTCACTTGTGATCTGTTACAAGTTCAGTTTGGTAAGGCCAGAGACTGCCTTTCTTCACTCTAGCCTGCTTTTGGGAGTCCTGTGTCTCTTGATTGTTGGGACCAAGTACCATTCTAAGACTGATTCTCTTTGTGGAGACTCTGTCTACTGTTACAAATCATTTTGTAACGAGAAATAATCATTTTTATATGCGTTTAAATTTGAAAGTTCACTTTCTAAAAAATTTTTATTTTTAAGTGAAACATTCCTAATTGTATTTAGTGAATGGCTTACGCAAGATACCTGGAGCTTCCTTTTGGCCGAGCTATATGCAGAATCCTTTTGACCCAGCAACTGGGATCATCTCTTTACTATTTATTGTCTGTCTTTTTAAATTTCTCATTCCTTCTTTGTAGTTTCTTTTTTTATTTTCATTATTATGTCTTACCATCTGTCTGTCTTTTGCTGTCTGTGGCCTTAAGTTATCATGACTGGTTTAGTGTGTGTTGCTTCTGTTATAATAGAGAAATAATTCATCCATAAGCATTCTTAACATGGGGTTTCCCTCAGATTAACACACATGTTTCTCCCTATCCTCACTTCTTTCTCTCCATTTTGTTTCCCACATCAAACTGCTGTTCCCAACACCAAATCCCACCCGATGCCAACAGCATTTAAACTTCTGGTAGCTCTTACATGATAGTCAGATTGCTGAAAATGTTGCTTTTCAGCATCCTGCACAAATTTATTCCTCAAATTCTTACCTCCTGGAATTCTCTATGTCTAGTTTCCTTTGCCTTAGCACACTTAGCAACATAAAAAATAGGGGCAGGAGTAGGCCATTCGGCCCTTCGAGTATGCACCGCCATTCAATACGTTCATGGCTGATCCTCTGTCTCAATACAATATTCCCGCTCTCTCTCCATACCCCTTGATGCCTTTTGGCATCTTCCTGTTCTCATTCATGTAGGTGAATGTATAGCTGATATAGTTAGGGACTATGTTTAATTTCTACAATTCCAATCAATTTAATTTTAAAGAATTCTTTTCTTCTCCAGACTAAAACATAGGCAATAATATTCATTTAAAATCCATTTTATTTTGGGAAACAGCTATCCCTTTTCCTGTCAACCATTTTTAGGTAATGCATTGATTTGAATCAGCACTTTTAAAAATAAATAAATAATGGAAGTAGTGCGATTTTAATATTAAAGGTTTGAATCAACCAATCTTTATCAAAATGCCTGATTTCCACCCCTCCCCCCTCCATTTTTGTGCATTGTAAAGGTCAAGAATATATTAACTTCTGTAAGCATTGTCTTGAACAAGTTATATTCAAAATAAGTCTTCTCATTTTTGGACATTTTTTCTTGCTACATTTGAACAAGTTATGAAATAATTTACAGGATCTTTCCAGAAACACACTTATAGTTGCCAGCTCTTTGTTTTCATCTCATATTCTTAGTAATTGGAGAGTTTTTTAAGCTGCACAATCTGTTCTGGAGCCCTCTATTGCCAGTGGGGACATGCTTAGGATAATTAATCATCATTGTAGTACAAAGACTGGAACTGCAAACCATATAGTCTTATTTACTGAATAGTTAAAGTGAAGGCAATCACATCCTTTATTGCTATGTTCTTAATGTACTTGTTGAGGGAATGCCACTGTTCTTTTCAATAATACTTTGAACTTGTCTTCTCCGTTGTGTAGCTGAGAGAGAATCTGATGAATTTTATGAAGTATTATTTGATGAAGAATTTCCAGGTGGACTTATTATAAGGTTTGTATGTACTAACATGGTTGGCTACTTCTCTTTAGGGTAAATACTTGAATTTGCTGTATTTGTGGTACAAATTGATTAGTGCTGCATTTGTGTTTTTTTTAAATGGGTTTCACTAATTGAAAAATGCATTTCTTTAAAAGACAAATTGTGAAAATCAACCTAGATTGCCTTTGTGCTGAATGGAAAGATCATTTAACATGGATTAGTTTTGATTTGTTCTGTTTTTTTATTTATTGGATGTGGGAGATGCTAGCATCACAGCATTTATTGCTGAAGAATATTAGTACTGTAAGAAATTTGCCGGATGTCCCTAAATGTGAATTTTCTTCATTCAAGTTTGACACCACTAATGGTGCTACATTTGCCTTTAGATGCTCTCCTGGCCGGGGTTATAGACTCCCGAAGTGTGCCTTAATCAACCTCAGTCATGGTAGCCGCTTGGAG
This sequence comes from Heptranchias perlo, assembly GCF_035084215.1. Lineage (NCBI taxonomy): Eukaryota > Metazoa > Chordata > Chondrichthyes > Hexanchiformes > Hexanchidae > Heptranchias > Heptranchias perlo. Next base: position 17,205,275 of record NC_090337.1, read on the forward strand.
TTTGGAGGCCAGAAAGCAGCAGCAGCATTATTAAAACCACAGCCGGCATCTATACCTCAACATGCTATGTACTCTTCCTCACAGTCTGGTGCTCAGAAAGTGTCGACAGGAGGCCTGAACCACTCCCCACGCTCCCTATTTGTACCTACACAGGTAAAGTAATTGTTAATGAACTGAATAAACAAAAAGCAAAAAAACTGCAGATGCTGGAAATCTGAAAGAGAATAGAAATTGCTGGCAGCGCTCAAAAGGTCAGGCAGTATCTGTGGAGAGAACCGATGAGTTAACATCTCAAGTGTGGATCCTTCGTCAGAAGGTTTGACGAGCGTTTTGATGAAGGTGCTGCATGCAAAATGTTAATGCCCCTGTTCTCTCGACAAATGCTGCCCGACCTGCTGCGTGCTTCCTGGCCTTTCCGTTTTTGTTAATAATTGAACTGGTTCTCTAGATCTGGTGAGCTTGCTGGTCTTCTCTGAACACATTTTCATTACCATAATAGAAGAAAACTAATTTCGGTGGCTAAGTGATAAGTTGGCATGCTTTGCCACAGATTGTAACAGTCTAGTCTGATCCTAATACAGTAGTTTGTTGAGCTGTAAATCTATCTCTGCTTTTGAAATTAATTGAGAAAATACAGGTCTGTTAATGAAGTAGTCATTTAAAAAAAAATGCAGCTGGAGCACTTTAATGTTCACACATGGCAATGGGACTGGAATCCATTTAAATAGTTTTCCTATATGCTTGGATGTTGAATTTATTAGGCAAATCCAGCATCCATTTGATAGCGACTGCCACCTCTTGTGTGACAGTTTTTTTCCCCACCGATCTTGGGTACTACACAGGACTAGCTGACGAAGCTGCAAATTGGGACAGAAATGCTGTGCACGTAGATGGCTTTATGCTTGTCCAATTGTCACATTTTCCTGATTTTTAAATTTTTTTTTGTGCTTTCTGCAGTCAGCTCCCAGATGGAGAATTGAAGTAATAGGTAGAGAACTACTGGGTTGGGGCTACAGTGGGCCAATGTTTTTTGTTTTTAAAAAAAGGCATAGGTTTTCGGTGTGCTTCCCACATACCTATGTTCTGCTTAGGTATCTGAATTAGTTGGGCCATCAGAGCAAAGAATGAGGTGGGTCTGGGTCAGTTTGGAGTTTGTAGCAATGCAGCCTTGAATTACAGTCGCCATTAATATATCATACACCATTTATGTCATAAGGATCATGTTTTTAAATGTAATTTAGACCTCTGTTATTGTAAACTAGATCCAAGATCCTCATATTGAGAGTTCCCAGTTTTGGGAGTCTCCAACATGAAGCATGGAAATACGACATTATGTTGAATTGGTGTAGAAATACATATTCCAAATTTGGGTGAAGATTTAGTTCATTTTGTCAAAAATAATATTTTTAAGGGGCGTAGTACACCTGTGAATTTTATCATTTAGCAGCTGAATGGAAGACAGCCATATCTCAGGGTGGAAAATCAAGGCAATCAAATCAACCATCAGAAAGCAAATGGCCCTTCTGGCTTTCATCGAAATGATGAGCACCAACGCCAAGGAGGAGCTGGTAAACCGGTAGGCAAGATATTAACTACTTAAACCTGTTATTTGGTAGTGCGTGACTTTTTTAAAAAAAAATTAATGGTGAATTTTGTGCATCTCTTCCTTCACCCCTCTTACATGTGCGCATACAGGAGCAGAAAATGTTCTGCATTTGCCCCAGATAGTGATAATAATTTGATAGTGGAATATTTTTGCCCTCCAGTGTAGCATTCGCTGAAATGTTGACATAAAATTTCCATTTCCCAAATCGGCAGTCCTTGTCTCCCCCTCTGGTGGTTGTAAGAGTACAAGTGAATTGAGTTTTATCGTTCTCCTTCATTTGCCACTGGTGCAAGTCCCTAGCATAAAATAGCCAATGATTTGGTACTTATTGGTGAACTCACTCAAGGCCACAGCGATGGCTATTAAAAATGGGAATGTCACTTTGATGTGGTAGAAGATAACTGACTTTGTTGAGGAAAAGTTCATTTTATTGTGGTTAACCCTATTTACTCATTGAACATTATCAGAAGATTCAATATTCTTATTACAATCGTTCCTTATGTACAGTTGAATATAGAATGGAATTCCAAAATGAACATTAGTTTTTATTTTTCCTTATGGCAAATGATTTACTTCTTGAGCTGAACTATATTGTATTTATATTATAGGGCCAGTTGAAACCTGATGATGAGTTCTCCAATGTATGGCAGTCCTTACAGAGCAATTTTGGAATTTCTCACATCCCCATACAGAACAATTCTCGCACTGCAGATTTAGCCTGCAAACCCTCTTCGGTTTGGCAAGAAAAGGTAAGCATAATTCTAATGTCAATTTCAAATTAGCAATGTTTGGCATACTTCAACTACAGTTCAGTCAATATGCATTTGGAAGAAGTTTAAAACAATGTTAAAGTAAACTGTCCAAGTAACAAACCACTTTCAATGCATTTTTACATGCTAATTAAAGGTTGTTTCATTGTAAAGACTGTGGCACGGTTAATATTTCTGATATCCTGGATTTAAAAAAAAACCTGTAGATTACTTGAAAAAATAAACTCAAGGATAATAAAATCCAATCTATTGGATAGGTTGGAAAATTTTTTGTCACATTAACCACTTTTATGCTGACTGGCAAAAGATCCCTTGCACTGGGTTGCATCTCTGCATGAAGACATGATGTGCATTGAACTGTAGAGTTTTGTTTTGGGCTAAGTATGTATACATTTAATTTTCACTCTTTCCTACCTTTCCAGGCTGCATCTGGGTCAGCATCCGTTTCAGCGTTTCAGTCCCAAAAGCCCAATTCTACAGAAAATAAAATGCAACTATTCAAAACCGCTGGGCAGCAAAAACAGAGATGGATACCATCAGAGCAACTGGCATGTGCCAGGAAAGGTAACCATTGGAAATGCACTACAACTAAAACAAAGTGGTTATGGGTAAATTGTTAGGTGGAATAATTGAATTAAAGCCACTGCCTCGTAAATTCTTTAATGATGCCAGAAATTATTGGTAACTCAATTATTTTGGAAATTAACCATTTCCAATCAGTGCTGATAATGAGATTAAATCTAGCAAATCTTATTGTGCCACTTGCTGTGGTAAATTAAAATGGTTTGTTGCAAATATTCAATTTTTTATTTTGGTACTATTCATGAATAAAGGATAGTAAAGGGACTGATTGCAACGAGGAATAGAATTTGAAATGTCTAGGTCTATACAGACAGTTTCTACTACAGGGATTATTTTCTTCAAGTTGATTAGAAGTGTTAATCCAGTACACAAGTCCACAGTACTGTGGAGACGCACTACATCTGTCCTGGCCCTGTTTGAGTAACCAAGTTTGGGGAAGAAGGTGATTCCAGTGGATGTGTCATACTCTAAGACCTGTGAGGCGGGGGATGGAATTAAATATAGGATTTAACCTCCCACCCTTCACAATGGTTTATGTTTTGAAATTATCTGTCCTCCTTTTGTCATTCAAATTTTAACCAGGTTTTTGCATAACATTTTTTTATTATGTACTTGGTTTCTTACTAAATTGTGCATAGTTCCTGGAAATCAACAAATCTAATATTGGTGAGGGTCTGATAAATCTTTGATTTAACACTGAATATGAGGCACTTGAAGGAAAATCTTCGATTAAGGTGAAATTTCACGAGTAAGCAAAATTTTTAATTCAATGCTTCTTGGATTATTTAAATTTAATGTTTTTAATGACATTGTGCTGGAGGTAGACATTGTATTGAAATAAAGTACACTCGTAAAAGTGAAGAATAGAGAATTGATATGGGCATGATGCTTTCCTGTATTATGTTCGGAACAGGTTTTTTTTTCAAGTATTGTTCAAGATTTGAACAAATTTATTTTATATTTTAATACTATACATTGAAATGAAAAAAAATATTATAATTGTCTCAATCACAAAATGGACCTTTCTGTTCTTGATGAGAAGTCTTTACTAAGGGGTTCAGTGATGAGTCCAGAACTATATCTTGCAAGTCTCCTGATCTGTCCAGGAGTATCTCATCAGCTTGTAGTCAATTTTGACACATTCTCTATTCAAGGTTTGAAACTGACACCATAATGGTTAATAGCCATATGACTTTATTTAACATAAGTAAGCATCATACATTACATTTTTTAAGCTGTTTACAAAGTACAGATGAGAATTATATTACCCCATTGTCCTTTGGATAGAAGCCACGACTTTGTTCCATGTTCCCTCATGCATGTGTACTCATTGTCGTTTACTCGCTAGGTACCTTCTTTTCTGTCCTCTACCCTGAGTTTGAGTAGGGGCTAGCTACTTATAGATGGTTCCCTTATCAGCACTTTCAGGGACCCATCAATCGTTCTTCCTTGATTCTGGAATGTAGTTGCTTAGCGATATGTTCGGACATACAGGTACCCCTATCCATCTCAGTATCATTTCAGTCCATGTTGTACCTGGGAAAGCACAAAAGCCCCATACATACTACAGGTGGCCCCTTGGTGGGCGTCCTTGGACGCACTTCTCTTTCCTTTGATGTGATCGTTAATCTTATCCTGAATTTGCCTTTCATTGGCTACGGACTGATTAGTCTCGTTTACCTAAGCCAACATCTGTCTCAATCAGGTATTGTTAGCTGTTCCCATTAGCAGTGGTGTGGCCGTGGGTAGCAACAGGTGTCCTGGCACACTCATTAGTCTCCTGGCCATGGCCTGATATGGGGACACGCTGGTTGTTGAGTGGGGGAGTCGAACGAATAGCCATGGACACTGGCAGCATATTTGTCCATTGAGTGGGGTGTTCTGCACAGAACTTTTTAAGCATGGTTTTTAGGGTTCGATTACCTCTCCACCACACCGGACAATTGCGGGAGGTGACTCGCATGCAATTTATGTTCGATTCCATAAAAATGTTAACATGAAAGTGGGAGCCCTTGTTTGGGTATTCCCCACCTGCAGAACACCTCACTCAATAAAAGTCGAGTGGCGGTATGAGCTGTGGACCTCAGATTGTTCCAAAAATTCTAATTTTTGGTGCCAAGTGCCCTATCTTTATACTACTCCGCCTTCGAGGTTGCAAATACGTATCTCTGGTCTTATCTCCTAGTCATAAATTATTCCACTCCCATGCTAGCTCTGTGTTAAACAACTTTGGATGTACCGCACCATGTCGCATGATTACCTCATCCTTTTATCTCCTGACTTACAAGCTGCTTTTGTTCACACACACACACAGCAACTTTGTCTCCCCCAGCATTGTCCTCTTGTTAAATACCTAGATTCTATGTGAGATGGGATACTTGACTCTGCTCAGTTTAGACCATATTCTTACATCTCCCTCTCTTTTTGATCCTGAATGAAACCTCGCTGGATCAATTTTCACTTTATCCCGTAACTTTCTTCTCGGGCTTGTCTAAGATCACCTTGAGTTACATGTTATTTCATAAATACGCATAGAAATATACATATTGCTTCTAAGTTTCATTTGGTTACTATCTCAAATTGTGATATTAGACAAAAAATCATAATATGGTACACTGTAGTTTTCTATACAGTATTATCATGAAATCAAAAGATTCTCCAGCTCTTTTACTAATATGCATCTTGTGAATATTTTTCCTCAGTTGTCCCAATTTCATTGTCAAAGGAACCTAATCCTGAATTTTGGAAGTCCAAATTTTGATGTGTCTCTTTATTTTAATTTCAATCCCTCTGGTACCAGTGTTGTTTCATTAATTAGCCAGTTTCTCTCTGGAGCATGTGTCAGTGCTTTGCTTAAAAGGTTTTCCCACTCTCTTGGACCACAATAACCATTTCATGTTGTGCTGTTGTCAAGTAAATGAGCATGTCTGAGACCCGTTCTTCAATGCAACTTCATCATGCATTTCTGCATACTAGTTGCCTCACATGCAACATATAATATTAACTTTCTGCTGGCTAGTTTCTTTTTCCTCATGATATTGATGAATGTGTTTTTCATGGCACACATCATATGTCCAGTAAGATTCAATCCTGTAAAAGCCACTGCTGTGCTTGAAGAGTGGTTCCAATAGCTCACTATGTCTTAGGCCTTTGTATCACGTTCTCCATTCTGGTCTCCGTTTCCAATTAATGGCAATATGCATTTGTATCTTTCATGTCCGCTGTAGCCATTCTTGGGTTTTCAGGTTATCTTATCAAAAGATTGGGGGTTGTCTGGAGGTTTTTGCTTATCTCCCCCTGCATGGCCCCGATGGCTTAGCCATTACCTGAGACGCAGTTTTCTTCATTGTTCAGTATAGGCAAGGATACAACATCTCCATGAGAAAGCTATCAACTTACTATTCTCAACTACACTTCCCTGACTTTCACTAGATTGTACATTTAGACCAGATTGATATCTTTTGCCCAGGTCAGTGACTTTACTGAAATTCCAACTTAGTGGTGTAATTTCTGTTTCTATCTTATATTCTCAATCACTTCATCTCATCCACTTTTACACACCCCATTACATTACCATCTCATCTCCTTCATGAGCCCCGGAGGAACTTTACTGTCCAATACAATATTTACCATCTGGTCCAATATCAATACATTTTTGGTTTATTTTACTTAAATTCTTCTTGGACTGCTTTTCATTTCCCAAAATATCCTGTTACGTTATGCCTGAGTCCATGCCATCATTTTAAAATTATGCTAATTCCAGAGAGCGGGATTGTTGGACTAACAGGACTTGTCAATGTACAATTTTATTTCCTCCCCAAAATACACTCTTCTTTGATACTCATCATTGGATAAGAACCATTTAGACTGGACTCATTTTAAAATATAATTTGCTTATCCCCTTAAACTACAGGTAAATTTTCCCTCGATTGCTTGAACAGCAACTCATATCTATTTCTTATCAATTCCAATTTCTGAAAAAAATTTATGCAGTCTTGGTTTTATAGTAGAGGCAGAAGTGCTTGTAATTACTTCTGGATGTAACTCCCGTATCTCTCCACAACCCACCGCCGCCGCCCCCCACCCCCCCAAAAAAACCCTCAAAGGACAATAAATAACCCTGAATGGGTTAAAGCCGTGCCTTTTGAGAGGCAAAGTGTCAGTCTGAATCGTCACCATGCTGTGATATTGGATGTCTGCAGACAAGGTCTTAAGTTCTTCACTCCACTGGACTATTTCCTGCATCAACACTTCTCCAGCAAAGGTTGCTCTGTAACTTTGTGAAGCCACTTGTATGTTAAAGAACTACTCTTGATGATCCTGCACTATCAACACTTATGTGGTCACGAAAACCATAGTTCCCTGTATAAAAGAAAAGAATAACAGGAAATCCATTGTGGCTCTTCTTGAGAACCCAAGGGGTTAATTTATCAATTCATGATTTTTTTTCTGTCACCATGGGGAAATAGCCACTTAAATTAAGAATCTTAAAAAATCTTGTGTAACTAAATCACTGTGCCGGAAGAACATGGGAAAACCGATCTCCCAAGCTTTTTTTTCTTTCGCTCATTTTAAGGGACAATAAAACTGCTTGAGACAGCAGATGGATATGCTTGGAAGTTCAAGGGGTAGGGAGGAGTCATTCACAATAACAGTTTGTTTAAGCTGTGATATCATTAAAACAAAAATGCTTTAAAGAAGTTCAAATTGATCTTTTTCCAAAAAGTCTTTGTGCTTTTAGAACGGTGATAACTTGCACAAAGATCCTTAATTGAAAATCTGTTAAAACAGCAGAAATCAAAACTATTTCCTTCTATGAAACTATTCTGCAGTACAATCTAACTACTATCAGAGATAGCAGAGATCCTTTAATCATTTTTTTTCTTCATGGTCACTTTGGTTCGATCACCATCAATCACAAGATCAAATGATCAGTTTGCTAACAGCTATCATGGTACACTGTAAAACATGATTAAACACATAGTTACTTCAAAATATCGCAATTTTTTAACATCAATTCATGCTCACCACTACTCAACACTACTTAAACTTCAATTCACTTGACATTTACTTCAAATCATTAAACATTTAAGAAAATGCCAACTTTTATGTGATAATCTCACCAACCAGAGTTTGAGGCGCTCACTTTTTTTATTATAAGAACCAGACTTTTACGTGACCATAATAGAAGTCTGGTTTTCATAATTTTAATAGGTTAGTTAACCTCAATAACTCCAATTTTAATTCAGCAATATCAGAACAGATAGAAAAGACAGAACAGATAAATTTATCAATATAGCATGTTCTTACTAAAACCCTATAAATTACATAATTTTTCATTTTGTTCTTTTCTCAGGCGTGCCTTTCCAAAAACTGAGAATACTGGAAATAACTGCTTTCGTAGCCAAACCAAAAATCTTTGTTACATTACAAAAGGAGAAAAACACAAAGGCATTAAAAAAGGCTAGCCTGCAACAGTGAAAAGAAAGCACTCACAATGAGGACAGGCTTTTTAAAGAGACAGTACACTAAAAACAAAAGAACACATTCTGTAGCTTGTGATTCTCTCCCTTTCTCCTTGATTCCATCATAAAAACCCATTCTGTATTGACTCAAAGTCTCAAGCTCACAGTCTGTGTCCTCACCCAAGCCTAGTGTGGTGAAGGTCCCTCCATCTTTCTTTTTGTTCTTTCTTCCTCATCTTTCAACCTACCCGTCTGAATTTCAACTTTCTCTCAACCTCCCTAACTTCTGTGGCTGAAACAAGACTCCTTCTCCCTTACCAGTTACTTCATCTTAGTCTCCACCTCATACAAAGTCTGACAGATTTGAATTAATACAGTATAAGTTCCTATGTTCTCCTCGTCCTCCTGCACAATCTTACCCTCGGTTACTTGACTTTGAATCCATTTTGTCGCCTTTTGACACGAGTCCCCTTCAGGACTGGTCAAAAAGGACACTAAATCTGTTACACATAATTTCTCAAATTTCTTATCTCTGGCTCTCAACATGGGTTGAGCCAGCCATTCCTGTGACACTAAAGTGTTAATGAACAGTCGCTATACTACCGGTAGGTTGCAACGTCCTACGCTCACCGACTGTTTCCTTCCTTAATTGGGTGATATTGGTCCACGTCAGTCCTAGGATCTCACTTACACCAACAGTTATTGTTTCAGTCTCCTGGCTGGTGCTCTCCAATTTGTAATCAATTTTGATACTCCTTCAGTGTTTCAGACTGACACCATAATGGTTAATAGCCATATGACTTTATTTAGCACAAGTAAGAATTAATACCTTACAATATTTAAGCAGTATAACAGTTGAGAATTATATTACCCCGTTGTCCTTTGGGTAGAAGCTGCGACTTTGTTCCACTTTCCCTCGTGCACGTATTCTCGTTCTCGTCTACCCACCAGGTACCTTCTTTTCTGTCCTTTGCCCTGAGTTTGAGGAGGGCTAGCTACTCATAGATGGTTCCATTATCAGCATTTTCAGGGGCCCATCAATCATTCTTCCTTGATTCTGGAATGTAGTTGCTTAGCGATGTGTTCGGACATACAGGCCCATCCTTTGTTCCATTGTTTTTGCCTTAGATAGCATGGTTGTGTGTTTTTAACCACGAGTATTACTGCACTAAGGCTGGTTCCTGTTGTTTCTCAACCATAATCCTGTTAAGTTTAACCATTTTGAATTCCTCATACATTTGTGTGAAAACTATATTTCCTTACAAGCTGTCATCAATTTCCAGCTCCCAGTGTTTGAGAAACTCCTGATTTCCTGACTACCATTCCATTATGTTGTCTAGAGCAAACTAAGGTGACCTGCGATTCTTCCAGGTGACTTCTAAAGTTATATCATAGGCAGCTTATGATTGAAGTTTCAAATACCAATGGACACAAGTTAAAAATTACTTTAACTTCTGGGCTACTGGAGCCTATTCCACTTTGCCAGCTTTTCCTGTTTCCATTTCTACCTGCCTTATCCCCTCGGTTATTCACACGTTCTCGAGAGTGTCACCACAGCAGGGAAACAGGATATGTGGTGACCTCCTGCACTGCAGGAACTGTAAACAGGAATGCCACCGGACAATGGACTGTAAGCAGATTAAATGGTGCAACCTATGCCGTGAGGCAAGCCATCTCTACAGGGCCTGCCCAAAATGCAACTTCTCCTTTGCATAGTGTCTCTTAAATGTCCTTTAATTTCTCTCATTATGCTTCCTATTGTCAATCATGTTCTGTTTTTCCATTTAATCATTTTACAAGTCATTCTACTTCTTTGTGTGTTTTCCCCATCTCCTTCCCTTTATTATTAAATGCTGTTCATCTGGTTTTTTTTCCCCATTCTGATGAAGGTTCTACACTTGGAACATTAACTTATCTGTTCTCTCTGCAGATGCTGATTGACCTGTTGAGTATTTCCAGAATGTTGTATTTCTTATGTTTAGCTGTTCAATTCTTAATATCACAACATTCATTGCAAATAAACTGGCTCCTGTTGTCTGTGTGCCAGAATGCTGTGTGTAGTTTGTATTTCTGAAAATTAAAACTCATTATTTTGCATTTTCTAGCAAAAGAGGACAACTCTGAAAGTTTCACGGCAAGAACTCGGGGGCTTGAAAACTCTGGCCAATCACAGCTGTCAGTTTCCAAACTGCAAAGTAAACAGGTATATCTGTATTTTAGAATTCTGATGTGGGATTTTGATATCCTGAAGTCAGGATGTAACACACATACATTCCAGCATTTTGAAGACCAAAATCTGACGGGATAGGCACTGTACATTAGACGAGTTGATCGTCGGTGCAACCTGGTGTCAACTTTTTTTTTGTTAAATTTAGCAAAAGGAGGAAAATATAGTCCTTTGCCCACTTTTTTAAAGCAGGGGAGGGCATAAATCGTGACCTTGAATTATTCAATCAGAAAAGGATTTTTAATTAGGCATAATGTATTAGAGTTTACAAGCACAAAGGAAGCATGAAATACTTCTTGTGAAACATTGCAGGTGTGTACTGGCAATAGTAAACCAAGTATGAAAATTCTAAGAAGGAATGAAGAGTCAAATGAACAAAAGCCTGCAGTGGTAAATTGTCAGCCATCTGCATCAATAGAAAGGAATAATTCCTCCACAAAGGTAAGGAGCCCACATGCAACATCAAGCGTCCAGATGTTCAGAGGCATTATCCCATGGTAGGGTAGGGGGTAAATGTTCAGATTTTTTGAACTGGGGAGGGTATAAATATCTGTGAATGATTAATTAGAATTTTATTATTTTAATAAAACGAATAGGATTGGAATATTGGGCATTGCAAGGCACTGTAGGTCAAGAGTGAGAAACTAATGAGTTGGGAGGGTTGCAAGAAAGAGAAATGACTATTTATTTGCTACTATATTATTATTTATAGTTGATCTCCTGTAGCATTGTACAGGGCGAGTTTAAGACTGTGTGGTCTTCGGGAGAAGTGGTGTTGGAGGGCAGAGGATAATTTAACTAGACAATAAGACCATAAGAGAGAGGAGCAGGAGTAGGCCATTCGGTCCCTCGAGCCTACTCCGCCATTTAATGAGATCATGGCTGATCTGATTTTTACCTCAACTCCACTTTCCCGCCCTTTTCCCATATATTTTGACTCCCTTGCTGATTTAAAATTTGTCTAACTCAGCCTTGAATGTATTCAATGACTTAGCCTCCGCAGCTTTTTGGGGATAGGACAAGATACTAGGGAGATTCTATCCTTGGGGGTAGATGGAGAGAAACTATTTCCTCTGATGGGTGAGTCCAGTACAAGGAGACATAACCTTAAAATTAGAGCTAGGCCATTCAGCTGTGAGATCAGAAAGCACTTCTTTACATGAAGGGAAATCTGGAACGCTCTTTCCCCCAAAAAGATGTTGAGGCTAGATCAACTGAAAATGTAAAAACTGAGATTGATAAATTTTGTTAGGTAACGGTGTTAAGGGATATGGAATCAAGGCTGGTAAATTGAGTTACGGTACAGATCAGCCATGATCAAATTGAATGGCAGAACAGGCTCAAGGGGCTGAATGGCCTACTCCTGTTCCTATGTTTTTACATTTCCAATGTGAATTCCTATGCCCATTGCAGTATCTCTACTAGTGGAAGGGTGTAGATACAGTGTAACAAGTTTACATATGCAGTTTACTTTATAAATGTGGACGTACAAATTTATAATGGGGGGGGGGGGGGGAAATTGAGTAAGTGAATGCAGGTGTAAGATTTTTAATATAGGTAGATAAGGGAGAAAGGAAATGTATTTGCAATTGAACGGAGTGTAAGATTCACCCAACTAAGTGTGATAAGTCCACCAGCAGTTGAATATTTTTCCCAAAATGTGGTTCTAAGATGAGCAATGCAAATGTGATCAGTTGATACAATATTGTTGCTGTCCTGTGATCTGAACAACCGAAGCATCAAATGTAAAAGCATCTGACAAATGTGATAAGGTGCTATATAAATGGAAGTTCATTTTCTTTCCGTTTGTCTCTTTTCCCCCCTTGTCCTGTCTGTATGTATGAGGGCTTGCACTTAGTACTTTCTAGCCTTTCAACTTTAATTCTTCGGATCACCTTAATTTGCATGTATGTATATTTTGTCACTGTAGTTAGTGTATGACTTTCTATTACATGTCTTCTCATTTTGGTTCGGCATAAAGTTACTTGTTAAGTGTGAAGTGATACATTTTGGTAGGAAGAATGAGAGGCAATATAAACTAAATGGTTCAATTTTAAAAGGGGTGCAGGAATAGAGAGATCTGGGGGTGCACATACACAAATCTTTGAAGGTGACAGGACAAGTTGAGAAGGCTGTTTTTTTTCAAAAAAAACATATGGGATCCTGGGCTTCATTAATAGAGGCATAGAGTACAAAAGCAAGGAAGTTGTGGCTAAACCTTTATAAGACACTAGTTAGGCCTCTGCTGCAGTATTGTGTTCAATTCTGGGCACCACACTTTGGGAAGGATGTCAAGGCCTAGAGAGGGTGCAGAAGAGATTTACGAGACTGGTACCAGAGATAAGGGACTTCAGTTATGTGGAGAGATTGGAAAAGTTGGGGTTGCTCTCCTTCGAACAGAGAAGGTAAAGGGGAGATTTGATCAGATTTAAGGTGATCGGCTAAAGAGCCAGAGTCGACATGAGGAAACATTTTTTACGCAGCGAGTTGTAATGATCTGGAATGCACTGCCTGAAAGGGTTGTGGAAGCAGATTCAATAGTAACGTTCAAAAGGGAATTAGATGAAGGGAAAAAATGTACAGATCTATGGGGAAAGAGCAGGGGAATGGGACTAAATGGATCTCTTTTTGAAGAGCAAGCATGATTGGCCGAATGGCCTCCTCCTTTGTTGTACCTACTGTGATAAAGGTGACTATCCAAAGGTTTTTTGTTTCACACATGAGGTTGATTTTTGTCTTTCAAGAGCCCTGGCAGGCTGACCTGTCCTTGTGGATTTTTCCATATGAATTTTTTTCATATAGTGCTGGTTGCTTTTGTGATGGTCCTCCTCTTCACACTACTTTTATGAAAATTTGTAGTTTGCAAAAAATCTGAGATACAGTTTTGCCAATATGGTCCAATTTGTCCTTGTAGGCTAATCTGAGTACTTTCTAGTCTCGCATTGGTTTAACTCTCACCATGTTCGCATTTCCTTTTTTTATTTTTGATATGTATTTTAAACAATCCAAACATTTTTTTTACATTTTGCAGTTCGTCTGTATTGCTCTTAGAATTTCTAGCTATTCTTTGTAGTTCTGCAGTTTTACTTCAGTTTGTATTTGATGATGTACAATGTATCAACAGGTACCATCTGAATTTGAGGAGCTGTTAGTTTCATTAAAAGCACCTGGTGGACAAGTGGGAAAAGATGTACAAAACTCCCAGTCCAAAGAAAGCCAGGGAATCACTGGAGAACCTCTATCCCCACAGTCTTTTGCAATGGTATGTATGAGTTGTCAATTTCTGAACTCAGTTGGATATTTTCTGTTAACATTTTGTGTTTAAAATTTTCTGTTAACATTAAAAAGAGAAAAAAACTGATAATTGCTATACTTGTGGATCTATGAGAAAAGAAATTGGTCAGTCGATGGCATTAATTTCTCCATCCTGTTCTTTCTGATGAGTTATGGTTATTAGTCAAATCATGCAACAACTAGTGGATCTCCTGTAGAGTTACATATGGGCAGTATGGACCACGATTATGTTGTTTAGCTGTTAAAATGGAGATGTCTCTAGGGCCATTCCTCGAGGAATCTCTATGGGGAAAGTGGTCCAAACAGGCACATCTGGGTAATTATAGCTGTCTGTAAATTTGAGGTTGCTGAGAGGTTAATTATACCTGCTTGTAAATTTCAGGCTCCGGTCAGAAGAACTTAGCATTGGCTTTCTGTCAATTTTTAAAAAAATTTAAGGTTATTTTGCATCTGTGACAATGTCAGACACCTGCTAGACGCAAAACATTATTTAAATGATGCAACCAGCACATGATTTGTCCATCACAATTCCGTCATCAAGCCTTACTATAAGCAAATCTCTGTCACTGTTGCACATGATTTATCATATTTTATCATTAAGCAGGAACAAGTCATGATTGGTACGTTCCTTTTACATAGAATCATAGAAAATTATGGCACAGAAGGAGGCGATTCGGTCCATCGTGTCCGTGCCGGCCGCAAAAGAGCTATCCAGCTTAATCCCACTTTCCAGCACTTGGTCCGTAGCCCTGTAGGTTACGCCACTTCAAGTGCACATCCAAGTACTTTTTAAACAAGTTGAGGGTTTCTGCCTCTACCACCCTTTCAAGCAGTGAGTTCCAGACCTCCACCACCCTCTGAGTGAAAAAATTTCTCCTTAGCACCCCTCCAATCCTTCGACCAATTACTTTAAATCCATGACCCCTCTGCTAAGGGAAATAGATCCACTCTATCTAGTCCCATCATAATTTTATATACCTCGATTAAATCTCCCCTCAGCCTCCTTTGTTCCAAAGAAAACAACCCCAGCCTATCCAATTTTGTAGCTAAAATTCTCCAGCCCTGACAACATCCATGTAAATCTCCTCTGTATCCCCTCTACTGCAATCACATCTTTCCTGTAATGTGGTGACCAGAAATGTACGCCGTACTCAAGCTGTGGCCTAACCAATGTTTTATACAGTTCTAGCATAACCTCCCTGCTCTTATATTCTTTGCCTTGGCTAATAAAGGAAAGTATTCCATGTCCTGCTACCTTCAGATGTTCAATCAGCCAGTAGTAATCGGGAATGAAAACCATCAGTCACTTTTTTTGTAGTTTTTAAATTTAAAAAAAAAATCAGTAACAGCAAAACTTAAAAAATTGAACTAATCAAATCACAAAATATTATCTGTCTTAGTTTCTCCACTATACTGAGTACTTACCACCGGAAGCAAGACTTGTAGCATAATAAATAAATGAGAAGTTATATCATTTACAAGAAAATGATTACACTTACCTGTACAATAACATTTCCTACGTTAGAAAATGCTTCCATCAGTGTTTTCTGTTAAAGGCCTGAGTCTATGCAAGAAGTCTAAACCTTGTTTACAACATGCACTTATGGAGGCAATTTCTAGAACCTGCTTGATTCACAAGAGTGGCCATTCACAGCATGCCAGCACCTGCCACTTATAAATCTTACTGCTCCAATGAAAAATGACTAAGAATTGAAACCACCAGGAAATCTATTTCCTTACAAGTAATGGGAGTTACTTTTTTTGGATAAAACCTCCAGAACAACAGAAATTGCTGGGTGAACCAAATTGGGTGTAGTGGCCAATAATGCTAACCAACATGAAATAATCCAAACCGTTCTGAACAGGCTAGGTTAATCACCTGTGAGGTGAAGATGCAGTTCAACACTGATAAGTGTGAAGTCATGAGATTGGGTAGAAGTGAAGATGTGGATTTCATAGTAAATGATAACGCGCTTGAGATAATGCAGCAGTCAAGAAATTTGGGGGTTTTGGCGGATGTATCATTAAATCTGTCCGCTCATTGCTCACGGGATGAAGAGAGCAAATAAAATGTTGGATTTATAGCTAAGGGCATTAGTTAAATGTCTTAGATGATGATCTTGAAGTTGTATCTGGTCTTGGTGAATCTGTTTCTGTTTAGTTTTAGTCTCTATTGTAGGAAAGATATATAATTATTGGAGGAAGTCAAAGCATGTCTATAAAGCTGAATCTTAAATGTGAGAGTTAATTTTATGAGGAAAGATTGTCCACCCTGGAACTTTACTCACTGGAGAAGAGAAAAATGAGGGGACTAGATAGAGATCTTTTAAGATTTTCACAGCTATGGATAATTTGGCACTAGGGTGTCAAAAGAAAATAGGAAATTTAGGGAACTTTTTTTTTTAAAAGTAAGTGAGATAGAATTATCGAACAGATTACCTACAGGGAGTGGTGGAATATGAATAATTTTTAAAAAGGACGAGATAAATTACTGTTGGACACGGGTATAGAGGCCTATGTTGCAAAATCAGTGTGGAATTTGATGGGAGGTTTGGAAAGGTCAGCAAGATGGACCAATGGTCTTC
The DNA here is from genome assembly GCF_035084215.1 of Heptranchias perlo. Classification (NCBI taxonomy): domain Eukaryota; kingdom Metazoa; phylum Chordata; class Chondrichthyes; order Hexanchiformes; family Hexanchidae; genus Heptranchias; species Heptranchias perlo. The sequence goes on from NC_090337.1 coordinate 17,221,804, forward strand.
TGCCAAAACGTTATGTTACTATCTTAATGTTACTTCAACTTTTTCTGAAGTGACTTTGAAAACTAAACAGTGTATACTGTGTACTAGCTGATCTCCTACTACATCTGTCCAGCACAGTAAGCAAGCCAAGCACAGATACAGCTGAGGAGAAAATTAGCAGGCGAGGAATGACTTGGAGTAGGTCTTTTGGTTTCATAATGTATTCCAAAATGTTATAACAGCTGCATCTCTTATGCTTGTATACAATAGTTGCTATGAGTTTGGAGATTTAAATAGTAGCAATGTCTGGGTGGACTGTACTATTAAAGTTTGAAGGGAGGTTCTGAATAAAAGAGCTAAATTTAAAATATTTTGCAAAAAAAGTTTGCTTAAATACACTAAGTACAGTGGTAAGTACAGGATGCAAATAAGAAAAGATTAGACCAAAGTTTTATATATTATTACCTGGGCTTCAAAATAAGTCATACCCTAAAAGTAAAAAAAAATGCTTCATATTGCATGCAAAGATTTATTTATGTATCTGTGGTACGTGAGGAGGAACCTGCAGTGGGTAAGGAAAATATTATTTTCCTGAACCAATCAAAACACATTAATTTTACTGTTTTTGGGAAGACCTCTTACAAACTTCTCTGATTTCTTGCACTGGAAATATGTCCTCCACCCTTGAAACAGCATAACCTCCAACTTAACATGAGTGGAGGATCCACTTAAATAAATTGCACATTCATGTCTTTTTTTGTTGAAACAAATTTAATGGCAGTGGTAGAATAGACCCTATCAAAGTTGATGGCCCCTATCAAACAAAACCCCACTAAGCTACTAATTTCCAGATGTTAGGACTTTAAAAAAAATATATATTCAGATTGAAGAGAATATATATTACAAATCATCTTTGTTAACAAAGCCAGCTGAAAATGTGACTTGGTAAAGCAGGGAGCCCAAAACTAAATTAGGTTTGTATTATCTTCTGGCTTGATTTTCAAAAGGCTTGAGCCTATTAATGCCAAATATCGGTGATGCATTGCTGGGATTTTGTGTCACTGAGTTAATGCTATCAATTGGTTTCACTTTTTTCAACAATGTGGAATGATTCAAACTGAGGATTCAGAGAGTGAATGAACAATGTTTTGAGCAACAACATGTAGTTATAAGGGAACAAGTTTATTATTGATTACTGTAATAGATCCAAAATATTTTCAGGCCATTGCAGGAAACAACAGAATATAATTTCTGCAATCCATTGTCTGAAGTATATCTCTGGTTAACCCTCTATAGTTGAAAATATTCTTGTGCACTTTTAATCCACATTAAGTACTTGTGCATTCTAATCTAGTTATGTCTCAATAGTGCCCTGCTCCCACTATGAAGTTTTCTGTTTGTAATTTGGACATTTTCTGTGTCTTGATTTTGTGGATGCAGAAACCTGTATTTAGATTTCATTACAAATAATCTTTTTTTCCTGATCATATAAATATTTTTGATTTTGCTGATAGAAAGGAACACAGATGCTGAAGGAAATTCTGAAAATAGATAGTGCAAGTTCAGCCCCTGAGAAAGAAACTCAAGTATCCTCTACTGTAAAGCAAGAAAGCTCCGTAACTCATCATGAGAAACCAGGATATACAACCCACCAACGTCCAATAAAAAAACTTGGTAAGTAATGCCATTTAAACTGTCACCCATTTAACATTCGTCCTATTAAAGATCCAGTCCACAAAGAGGATGGGGAGCTGTTCTAATAACTGCAAAACTATTACTAAGTTACCAATGGACTCCAACGAGGAGACCTGAATTTGAATCCCAGACTCAACTAGCATTCATACTTGCTGAGTTTACTTGTCTTAGGAGATGAGCAGTCTTGCTTTGGGATGTGGGGTCCTGCTTCACCATCAACATATACAGACAAAGTGGTGCAATGCCACTTTGTGCCGATGATTCCAATTTCTGCTGTGAAAGACATCAAGCAGAGGCCATGCACTTCCTTACAGGGCAGGAAACATAGCGGGAGACTCATCCCTGGGCCACTTGTGTGCATCTCTTATTGACCAATTCTAGAATTATATTGGTGGTGGACTATCAATCTGTTGCACACACCTACAGTCATGAAAAATGAGTGCGGGGAAAAAAATAACTTAGGACGGTGACCAAAACAATACAGCATTTCCTAATCAGGCATGAAACCAATTGGAGAAACTTTTTATTCCCCAGCTAACTTTCTCCCTTCCTCTTCTTTCCTGATGTTGACTCCATGCTGAGGTATGGTTCCACTGGTTGTGAATGCCTAAGTGCCCATTATTCATATGGGAGACTTGATGGTGACAGTGAATGATAGGCTATTTGAGTTCACATCAGAGCAAAGCCTATCCTGCTCTTGACCTGTCATCCCACACATCATTTCCAGCAGGGATTGCTGGACATTAATTAGGCATGGGAATCTATCAGTGCCATCAATCCAATTCCTTTCACAGGCCATGTGCAATCGTCAACACTATCCAATCACCTGAAGAAAGATTCTGCAGAGCTTCTCGCCCACAAAAGTAAATTGAGTAAAACTCACGTAATTTACCAATTGAACTGGTGTCACATCTGTATAATTTATTCTTATGATTCTCTCCCCATTAATAGCAGCTAATCTTGGAGTGAACTTACCAAAGCAACACTTTCAAGAATCAGTTATCATTGGCTCCAAATGTTTTATTTTCATCAATTTTTGTTTACATTAGATTGGAAAAGGGATTCAGCTGAATTACCATAATTGACAAAAGTGGCTAAAGTTACTCATTGGATATGCTGATGATAGTTAAGCTCCTTTCACTTTTTTGGGTTCTATGACTCCAAGCCAGTTCCTCTGATGTCATATTAGCACTTTGTTTAAAGAAATATGTATTAAAATAAATAGAAAATTTTAATTTTGGGTGCTGAGTGACCATGGTATACCATTAGTATCAACTCTTATACATGGTTGAATTTTCTGCTTCATTCCTATTAATAATTCTTAGTTTTAATGTATATATTTTACAGAAAATAGTGTAAAATATACCTTTTCTAGTGAGATCTCTCTTTTTCTAGCTGCACAAATCAACAAACCTCAGGGGTCACTGGGTGGAGAAATCTCAGGACATTATCGGGGACAACAGCAGCCTCCATTATCCACCCCAGTGTCAGAGTTGCTCGTTATTTGTGCCAGAGTTGGTCTACCGCGTCCAGATTTCTCCTTTATCAAGACCCCACAGGTTGGAGCATATTTGAATTGTTACTTAAACTTACAGTTTGATGCTCGCTGATCAGCATCATGCTAGTGGATGTCTGGTTCTGCCGATCAGTAATCTTTTGTTGACCAAAGGCAAACTTGATATCAACATCAGTATTTCGGTTTTTAGTCTTTGTATTGGTTTGGCTGGTGTTGAAGAATTTACTTTTTGCATTTCTCTCCAGTACCTGAAATATAGTTACGGTAATTAAGATTAGATTACTGGACATAAATTTGTTCAAGTTTCTGCCATGCAAGTTAGTATTTTTTCAAGGACACTGATTATTTTTCAGTGAAGGAATGTTTCATTATTTTAAAAATCAAAATAAGGAAGAACTTGCATTTATATAGCACCTTTCACAACCGGAGGATGTCCCGAATTGCTTGAAAGCCAATGAAGTACTTTAGAAGTGTAGTCACTGTTCCAATGTTGGAAAAGTGGCTGCCTATTTGTGCACAGCAAAATCCCACAAATAGCAATGAGATAAATGAGCAGATAATCTATTTTTGGTGGTGTTGGTTGAGGGATAAATGTTGGCTAGAACACCAGGGGAACTCCCCTGCTCTTCTTCGAATTGTGCCATAGGATCTTTTATGTCCACTTGAGAAGGTTTAACATCTCATCCAAAAGACAGAACCTCCAAAAGTGCAACACTGCCTCAGTACTGCACTGAAGTGTCAGCCTAGATTATGTGCTCAAGTTTCTGGAGTGGGGCTTGAACACATGGCCTTTTGACTGAGGTGAGAGTATTACCACTGAGCCAAGACTGACACCTAGTAATACATGTAAGTGGGCGAGGTAAGAGTAAATACCACAGCTACTAACTAGGCAACTCTAGCAGACAAATTGGGTATCTTTAATTCTTTCCAGTAGAAAGTACCATTGATTCTTGTGCTCATAATTAGCAAATCTACTATTTATTTTAACTAAAGGTTACTGATGGCTTAGATTTAAGTTGACTTTTTAAAAAAAGTAATTTTAAGCTTGAAGGCTGCTGCAGTTATTTAAATTATTGACCACATTAAAGCACATTGGCGTAATGTTGACCAGTAGATTCAGTATCTAGTGATCTCAACCATTATAGGTGCTCCCAAAAGGAGCATTCGTGAGAAGGTGCTGACCTGAACTCTGCACTGCTAGTTTTCAGCAATGATGCCTAAAGTTTATTTGTCAGACATACGATCTTGAATTGTTCATTTTAACTGTTAAATGTTTTAAACCGTGTGTTTCAGATGAGAATGGGGCAAAGCAGTAAACATTACTTTTAACCATATCTAAACACAATTAATGGTGGTGTGCACAGAAAGACATACGTTTTTATAATGTGAACAATTAGAAGTCTGAGAAAAAATGGAATGTATCTTGGAAAATTATAACGGTGCCTGTGTAGTAATAAACTACTCAAAATGCCATATAATCCAAATTGTTTTATCAGCTAGCTGGTAGTGTGCATGGTTGTGTTGGTGCTGATCATTTGGAGAAACAGTGCCCCATGAATGTTGGGGGAGGTAAGAATCCCTTCTTTGGAGCATCTGGTTTACTGTGATGCAAAGTAGTTTATGTTACAAAGTAATCATAAATTGTGAATTGGAAGAGAAAATTAGTGCTTTTTAAAAAAAAAAAAATAACTGCTTTATCAATATTAAAGGTGATATAATTTATCCTCCCACTCCCAATGAAGTAGTAATGGTATTGAAATCCTTTCAGTTAATGGGAAATCAAATACTCTATTAAGAGGGTACTTCGTGTTCACAAAATAATTGGCACCATTGGTTTCCAACAATGTAGTCAGGTATAATGTGCTTTTCCTATATCTAGCTATACTTTTTCATATTATTTAATGAGTTAAATAATGTCTGTTTTTAATTGCTACCATATATCCAATATTTTATAAATAATTCAACCATTGGTTATTAATAATGAAATGTTCTTATTTTCACTAGGGCCTGACAGTTTGCCAAGTGAAGTTAGCTAATGGTTTGCTAGTACATGGACCTCAGTGCCAGTCAGACAGTGATGCCCAGGAGAAAGCCGCAGCATTTGCATTACAGCGACTGGTACAAACAACATCCTTTTTTATAAACTTGATAATATGCCAGCTGAGCAGCCAGCCTATTTAAATCTAGCCTTTTAGAAAGAAACATACCTTTTACAGTCCAATTTTAGATGGGGGTATTTACTTGTTTTAATTTTTGTTCACTCAGAATGCAACAGGACAAAATATTCCTCTCCCTCCAAATGTGTTTTCCAGTTATCAACCAGTTACAGGATCTGTACCACCTCGAGCCATTCCACCATCCTTTGGTCAGACTTCTAGTAAGATATGCCTGAATTTATAGTAATTCAACATTTTAATTTTCACTGATTACTGTAGTTATTTCTTTTTAGTTTTGAGTAACCCACCTTACAGAAATACTTAAGGGATCAGTTTTTTAAAAAAAAATGTAATGGGGGGTTGCCATAAGAATTTGATATACTGCAAAAGCCTAAAACTGTGTACCTTCCTCCTAATGTTAATAACTGTTTCATTCTCCATGTACGTCTCTATACTGCCATTTTCTGTGATTTTTGGAATGCTTTGGCACACTGGCATGATGCAGCATTATTCAACTCCTGGTTTTTCTTCCACGTTCTTTCTGCCTTGTCTGCTGCATTGAAGTTTGTAGATGCTGGGTTTAACATCGATAAACAAAGGAGTGTGTATTTAAAATTATGCATTACATTTTATGATTTAGCTAATACCAAGAAAGGCTGTCTTTCAATAAAGAGGTTAAGGGGCAGTTTAAAGGCACAGTGGGTCATATAGGAGTGCATTACATGGTGAGTAGATGCAGGCTGGTCTTTTCTCCCACCTAACTTTCCATAAGTCATGGTTTTGTCCAGGGAAAATGTTGAAATGGATTTTTTTTTTAAACTGAGGGAAGGGATAGAATCTTCAAACTTTAGTGCAGCAGACCAAACACAGCAAGGAGGGGAAGGAAGAGGAACTGAGCTCAGCATTGCTTAGCATATTGAAGCACTTTTTAAAAAAAATGAGTGGGAAATGGCACGAAATGGAAATCAGAACTGTTGAAAATTAAAATGGGAATTAATGTAGGAGGAAGGGAATGGTTCAAGATTTTTTTTTTCCAAATGTTAAACTATCTTACAATATTTGAATGTATTTCAAACCTCAGGTGCCATGATGCCCCCAGCTCCTCATGGGTATGGTCCTGTGCCTTGGACAACTTTGATCCCTCCCCAGCTATACAATAACTTTCAGATCCCATATTCAGGAGGCATCTGTCCTGGAGGAGTGCTTATAGGTACTCACAATCAATTTGTGCCTTTGCAGGTAAGTTGGTTACATGCTTTAAAAAAAAATTGCAGTCTCTGGAGTAGGGAAAAGCTGAAGGAAGAGAGATTTTGAAACTCGGGAAAGATTGCAGATGAAAGGACTGAGCGTAGTAATATTTTGCTTTTTCTATTTGATATACCAACACCTGAATGTCTTAAACTTTTAATAAACCATCCTGTTAAATGAATGCCTCATATACTTGACACTGGGACCCCGATTTACATACATAATTGAGGCTTCCCCCGATTTAGGCGGGCACACATCCGCACCAAAAATGGTGGTGGTGGTAAAATCCCTGTGGAATGGGAACAAAGTGGATAATTGATCTGCTTCTTTTTAACTGGTCCCCACCTGGTTTCTGTTGGGCAGGGAGAGTTAAAATCCCCACCCCCAAGTATCAGATTTCATTTTACAGTGATGCTTCAGTTTTTTTAAAAACAAAGAACTTGCATTCATATAATGCCTTATCACATCTATTGGGACATCCTGAAGCACTTCGACTTGCAACAAATTAAATTTTGTAGTACAGTTATTGTTACTATGTGGGTGAACTTGGCAGCCCTTTTGTAAACAGCAGGGAGATCAATGTTTTTTTTTGGTGGTGTTTGAGAGAAGAATGTTGGCCAGGATATTGGAACAACTGCCTTCAAATAGTGCCGTGTGATCTTTAAAGTTCACCTGAACAGGAAGACAGGACCTCTGTTGATACCCGCTCCCTCTGTACTGCACTGAATTGTCAGCCTAGATTATGTGCTTAAGGCCTGGAGTGGGACTTGAACCCACAACCTTCACGACTCGAAAGCAAAAATACTACAAACTGACCAAAAAGAAGTGACCTAATAATTCTGGACTTTTTAAAAAAAAATAATAATAATCACCCTATAGTTGTTCTAAATTAAAAGAAAAAGGCTAATTGTCACACATTTTATGATTTCAAATCATTAAGGAACGTTACGGTTTCCATTTTAGTGGTCCTGAAGTGCAAAATTCGGGGGACGGGAAGGGAGTCTGCCCAATAATTTTTAGTAATATTCTGTAAGTTTCTGCTTAGGAATTGGAGCTCTAAGAGTATATGTAAAATAGGATATAAACTACTAAAATTTAAACAATAACATCCACCTAATGTGTCAGTGGTTATATTCTGAGCCAACTTGAAAGATTTTCAAATGGCACTATAGTAATGAACTTCATCTAACCCCTCTTTCTGAAAGTTGTACTCAGCATTCTTGTGGTATGTTGAGTTGTGAACTATAGATTGTGCTGACCTTTTAGGAATCTTTATTCTTTGAATGGATATTTACTATATACATCTTTCCATCCAAGGCCCATTTACTCCTTTTTTTGGAAAGTTGGTGTATAGTGTTCACTGTACACACAACTGGTATGAGTAAATAGTTTGTTTATTTCTCTTGGGATAAGAAATGTTGCTGTCGTGAGAAGAAAACCATATATATGTGGTTAGCTTGGCTCAGTAATGTTACACTCTCTCCTTTCTGAGTCAGAAGTTTATAGGTTTGAGCTCTACTCCAGGACTTCACATCATCTAGCTGACACTTCAGTGTGGTACTGAGGGAACGCTGCATTGTCATAGATGCCATCTTTCAGATTAGACATTAAACTGAGGACTCATCTATACCACCTTGCGTTTATATAGTGCCTTTAACATAGTATAACGTACAAAAGATGCTTCACAGGATAGTTCTTCCAGTGTCTTGGCTAACAATCACCCCTCAACTAACACCCACCAAAACAGGTTAATTGGTCACTCATCTCATTTGCATTTGTGGGACTGCACTGTGCAAATTGGAAGCCACATTTGACGACAAAAAAAGTGAGTACACTTCAAAAGTAATTCATTGTTAAGTGGTTTGGGTATCCTGACGACACAAAGGTGTTAAATAAATATAACTTCCTCTCTGCCGTGCTCTCCCCTCCCTTCCACATATAAAAGGGCACGTCGCGTGTTGCAGTTCTGATGTCAAATACCTTAAGGGGCATCATCTTGTATGATTTTCCCACTGGTAACCTGAGTTTACTTCTAATGATTTGTGGAGTATTACTTCCATACGAAGAGTAAAGACCCTACAAGGTAAGTGTTTTTTTGTCAAATCAACATTTTGTTGAATAATTAGCATACATTTTTTTATTTAAAAGGTCACTAAGAGGAGGACAACCTTCAATAAGACTTATGACGATAAGGAATTCAATCATTCTATTCAGCAAAAGCTGAATCAACCAGCAACTACAATGGAGTTTTCTAACACATCACATGGGTATCCTGCTGCTGCCACCTCAAGAAACTTTTTCCAGCCTGGTCGAACACCTCTTGAACCACAGGACAAAACAATTGTACAAAGCCCCATTCAACCCAAGGGGCAGCAACAGTCAACGACAGGTTCTTCTGGTAAACGCAAGCAGAGGAAACTAGCAGTCAATTTTGGAGTATCTCGACTGCCCCAGTAGTTAAGGTGATTCAAATTACGCTGTTTCTGAAATTTAATTTCATATGGCAGTTCTTTTCTAAATAGTCTGATATTCAATGTTGCATTTTTCTTTATATTCATTCAGTGACAAGCTTTCCCGAATTTTCAAATGAGGCTAATCAATATTATCATCAGACTAAAACTGAATCCAGTGAAAGTTGATGAGTTCATAGATTCTTGTGCCATAGAGACAGTGCTCTTTATCCCAAGCATTTAAAAAGAATGTGTTTTTTGGGATATTCCCATCCATCGCTCTAATTTAAATCAGAACAATGAAAGACGAGTGCTGTAAAAATCCATTTCCACGCTTGGATTAAAAAATTTTCCAACTGCAATTAGCTTCTGGTAAAGGCCATAAAACACTGCAGTTTCTGTTGATCTGAATTATATTTGTTTTCTATTTGCATTAACAGCTCAAGTACCCCACTCTATCTTCAGAGGTTTGCAGTTTGGTTGAAATATAGAAGTAATGTATCTGATCTTTTTAAATCATCTACTGTGTCCATTCTTCACCACAACCTCCAATAAACACTTGACTAGTCTGTTTAGGGTTTGTAGAAAAGGTTTCATCGTACCATGGACAATCTCCTAATATTTGAGTCACTTATTCAGTCACTTAGTACTTTGAATTCCTCACCTGTCGATTAGTAAAGTGCCTCATCTTTCAATCAACCTTCTGAACTCAACATTGATTTCAATAACTTCAAATCATAACCACTGCTCCCATTCTTTTGGACAGCAGGTGCTGATAATGGTTCTGCTGTTGCCATTTACAGCTCCTCCTAGACCCATCTTTTGTTTCTTAACTTTTTGTCATTTAATCACTCCTAACCTCCACCCCATCAGAGACCTTCCCTTTTTGTTCTTTCTTTCCCTCCCCTTCCTCCTCCTCCTCCCCTACCCCCCCCCCCCCCCCACTCCACCTTCCCCTGGCTCTGTACTTGCTTAAAAACTGTTCAATCTTACACTTCTAGTTCTGACAAAGGGTCATCGACCTGAAACATTAACTCTGTTTCTTTCTCCACAGATGCTGCCTGACTTGCTGAGTATTTCCAGCATTTTCTGTTTTTATTTCAGATTTCCAGCATCTGCAGTATTTTGCTTTTGACTTTGAATTCTATCTTGGGAGGCTCATTAGAGATGTAACAGTGTGCTGTGGAGCCTTAGCATTTGGGTTCATACTGTAATTCTTCATGAACCATACTATCAAGAAGGCTTGGTGTTTTCACACTAAGAGGACAAATTGTAGGACTAGCCATCCATGCTACTCTTGTGGACCTCCTCCTACCTGGCTCAAGTGTGACATTGCCAAGAAGGCAGATAGACATACTTCCTGGACTTTGCCAGAGTGAGAATCGTTCAAATCCATTAAAGTGGGGATTAAAAGAGAGCATAATAAGTTAAAAGTATGTAATTAAAAAAAAAATAGTACAGACCATATTAATTGTGTACATCACTTGATTTAGTCACAATTGTCTGGAGGTGGATATCTGCTTTTAGGTACAAATTATGTATTCTACACCAAAATATTTGCTGTTACCTATATTCTAGGTGTGGATCGAGCACTGTGGAAATAAAATTTCCACACTTGCATAAGCACTGACATCATCACATGACTTCTCCATTTCTCAGCCTCAAGCCATTCAAGCGAAATTCACAACACTGGTCTCATAAATGATTCTCCCTGTGATAGGATTTTCATTCTGACTTGAGGTTGATCATAACTTACTAGTTAGTACTATTGCTTGAGTAATGTGGAAGCCTCGTTTGTGATAAATTTTATGATTTTAATGAATAATGTTTTCATGTTTTGTGGGTTACAAAAATTGTAATGGAACTGACTTCATTTTTTTTCTTCATAATAAATTGGTTTTAGATTTGACTTGTGACTTAACCTTGAGTCTCTTCTGCCCATTCATTGCCAATGGGCAGAAACTCCAGCCCTATATTTAATTGTTTCCATTTTGTATTCTGTACCTTGATGCAAAAAGTTATGAGTTTTAAACTCATTTATTTTTGGGCCAGGTTTTGTGGCTCAAATTGCAGAATATAAAAGTCTATGTACAATATTCTGAAGCTTGCTAAAAAAAATCTGCTTTTAAAGATAGAGCTTTTGTACTCTCATTTTCCTTGGCAAATTGCTGTTGTTTTATATAGTAAAATGCACTGTGAAATCTTGAACTTCTTTAGACATCACCTGGATAAAATTATATTTTTAAACTTAGTTAAGACAGTGATTAAAAGTGGCCCACAATCTGTCTGTAAACTGAGCAGTTCCATGTAACCAGTGTTATAAAATGGATGGGTTCCTCATGGATCCCAGTGGATTGTGTCACTGTTAGCTTATTTTGCTGAGCAAAATGCTTCAAAATATTTTTTAGAAATATAAATAGAGGCAATATTACTGTTAATGGTTAATTGCTTCTACAGGTAGCTTCTTCAACAAGTTGACCATCTCTTATGACAACATAGCACTCATGCTCCCTATGCCATAAGAGCCTTTTCTTTTGTTTTTACTCTCCCTTTGTGTGTGTGTGTGTGTGTGTAATTAAACCAGTAAAAGAATGGGACCATGTCCATACTGAGAAAATATTGATCCAAGGTATTATGCTATGTATTTATATTACATTGTTTCTTACCTTTTTGCTTCTTTCCTATTCTTTGCTTTGATTCTTTTCTGTCTCACTCATGAGTGGTATTGCTTGATTTTTTCAAAGCTGGACAGTAGTAGCTGTTCCCAGTTATCTTACACTTCATGTAGGAGAGATTGGTGGAATTCAATCTTTAAGATCCAGAAATTTAAAAATTTCATTCACTTAAGTGTTCTGGAGTTTGATAAAACTAAATTTTTATTTTAACACCCATTTAGTCAGAACAGCTAATGTCTTTTATTTTGGGGTTTACTTTGCTAAAATATGGTACCTGTGCTTTGAAGTGTTGAAAAAGTTTCTAGAAATATTTCTAGCTGTACTGAAATGGATTAAATACTGTAATTAAGTGTTAACTGAATTTTAATTGTGATTCATTTTTTTAAAGGTATTCCAGATCAATTTTTAATGTCCTCTGATGCCCTATATTTGTCCACATCTGCCGATATCTTGTGAATTGCCATCAGTTGTCCAGGAAACATCTGTCTCTCCTAAATGCAATATCCCATCTCAACATGTGTAACCATGTCTGTTTTTATAAATTTCATGTAAATTTTTATTCAATTATGTCCCTTGCAGTTAAAATACCAAAAGCTTGATGTGTACATGTAAAGCAACGTATTTTATACGACTAAAGAAAAATTATACGACTAAAGAAAAATTCAACTTCTGGTGTAGATGTTGTAGAAAGTGCTTTAAGATTGTTTTATAGAAACTGGAAAATTTCAAATGATTTACTGCCTGATTTGTAGGTTCTATGCATTTACTTGTAATTTTTTTTGTTTTAGAATACTTCAAATATTTTAACGACTTGTGACACAAAAACCTTTTAATGTTTATCAATGCTAAAAATGTATTGCTTTTATGAGTGCTCTTTAATGTTGTATTGAAGTCTTTCCATATGGATCACACTGGTTGAAAAAAATGTACAGTGAAAAGAAGGTGATGGCATATTAATCATATTTATTGACGAATGTGGACTTTTTACATTTTGTGTATTAAAAAATGGAGAACTTACTGGCTAATAAAACAGTACAATTCAATGTTGCACTTTCTGCTGACGTGTATAGGCAAGCTCAATAATACAAATAAAGCATTTTGTTACAAGTGTTCAAAATGTGATGCTGACTTTGTTCGATCGTTCAGTAATTTGTAACAACTCAGGAAAGGAGGATAAAATCAAGGTTTTTTGATTATTTCGATTGTTCCTGAATTTCATGTTCAATGGCTCAGTGGCTTCAAATTTTAGCTGGGCCCTTTTTGTGCATTTACTTATCGTGCAGTGTGTAATTTAATCCTAGGAAACTAATACCTGTGTGGTGCTCAGCCAGGAAGTTTGGCATAAATTCTGACTCTTATGAAATGATTTTATAATTAATTTTACAAATTGTGTGGTCTCTCTCTTCCTCCCTCATCTGCCCCTCCCATTATTAATTTCCAATTTTTACAAGTTGAAAACACATGGCCACTTTGGCACCTTAGCTAGTAGCCAGTAAACAAAGACTTGAGAACTTTGCATTGTCTACCCTCTTGGTTGAGGAAAGATACAATGGACCTAAGGAGGTGAGGGAAAATTAACTTGCCAGTTAGAGTGGAAACATTTTCCCCCTTTTTCAAACAACTTATGGGCTAAACCCTTATGCTATTTCTGCAACTCAAGCTCCAAATTTCATTGCAGCTGCAGAACTGCTCCCCAGTCCTGGATTGTGTATACCGTGACTGTCTTCCCACCACCACTGGCCCCCCAACCCTGCTCATTGAAGGGGGCATAACCTTAAAATTAGTGCTAGACTGTTCAAGGGTGATGTCAGAAAACACTTCTTCACACAATTGGTAGTAGAAATCTGGATTTGTGTCTCCCAAAAAGCTGTTCAGGCTAGGTCAATTAAAAATTTCCAAACTGAGATTGATAGATTTTTGTTAGGTAAGGGTTACAGAACCAAGGCGGGTAGATGGAGTTAAGACACAGCTCAGCCATGATCTAATTGAATGGCGGAACAAGCTCAAGGGGCTGAATGGCCTACTCCTGTTCCTGTCTTCCATTGAATAGCTGGTAATATAATTTTAGACACGATTCTCTTGTTAGTAGCAGAAACAAATGAACCAGTGGTCCACACTTTGATCATGTGCTTGGAGGATGAAGCGAGAATGAGTGAACTACTTCAAACCACCCATAAATACAGCGTTTCTCCTGTTCTGTTCTCAGTTTGTTCTCAGTCAAGACAAACTGTGAACACTCTCGGAAAAAGCCTTGCAACTATCTGATTATTCGGCAGATAGCAGTTGCAGTGACAGAGGATGCTGGGGAGTAAGAGTCTGAGGCCTTGGTTATGGAAACTGAGCACTATGTACATCTGAAAAAGAGGCAGATGAATAAGTACGACTGGAATGTGGAGAACGTATGTAGGGAAAACCAAAAACTTTGTCAACAATTTCAAAGGATTAAAAGAACCAGTTATGCTGCATTTTAGTGAGAATGGACAGTCATTTTGCAATCCAACCAAGCAATAGGGATCAAAGCAGTCTTATAGTGTGGAAGTTGCAGTTTTTATGGTTACTTTTTTTTTCTACATCTGAACTTAATGTTAAATGGTCTTTTCTGCCACAAGAGATCAGCTCAACTTTCATCTAATGACTAGAGTAAGTGATTTATCAACACCGAGGTGCTCCAAAGCTATATTAATATCTCCAGGATTATTGTGCAAATTTGTGGTTGAAGGACAATAAATCACACCAATTAAATTTTTTTCTGAACATTTAAGTTTTGGGACTTGTGCTAATTTATAGTGCTCAAGTTGCATGTTGTAAGTCTGATCAGTGGGCCAATTGAGTATTAAAAAAAAATCATGTTTTGCTGTCCCGTTCTCAATTCTATTAATTATGGGGCAACCACTGTTTAAACTATGCTGGCCAGTACGAAACCAGGTGTGTAGCTACTTTACAGCAATCTTACAGGTGACATTGTGTGCTTCTGCCTTTCCAACTCAGGATCAGAATTTCACACCTGCATATGCTGGTAATTACTGGTGTTTGTCTTTTTGGAGGAAACACCAGTAAATCCTACATCTAGGATTGTGAGAGAGAAAGATGATGACTTTGGTTGATATAAAGAATTCCCAGACACTGCACAGGCAAACCAGAGCAGGAGTACGGAAATAGCTAAAGCTGTTGGTTAAGGAGGCTTTTGAAGGTAGGAAGAAATGTAGCAAGGTACAGGGGTTTAGGAAGAATAAGTGGAAGTACCATGGCTGAAGTCTATCACCAATGGTAGAGTGGAAGGGGCAAGGGGGAGCGTGGGTGTGGAGTATGTGCACTAGATCAGAGGTGGAAAAGTAGAGGGTGCAAATTGGACCATTGAGCCAGAGGAGTTTTCAGAGATGGGATGGCCTGAGGCTGCCTGGAGAGTTGTAGATGAGGATTAGAATTTTGAAATTAATTGCTGATGCCCATTTGTTGCCCACCCTTAGTTAAAGACAACCACTTGCATTTATATAGAGCCTTTAATGTAGTAAAATGTCCCACGGGTGATGAGTGGAACTTCGTGCAAGATACGATTCAAGCGACTTGAGTCCTGGATGAGTTGCAATTTATTAGCACCCAAATCCTCGGGAGGCTAGCCTTGGAAAAATTAACTGCAGGTGATAAAAGGCATATGTAAGGAGTCACACACCAGGTTATAGTCCAACAGCTTTATTTGAAATCACAAGCTTTCGGAGCTTTGCTCCTTCGTCAGGTGAGTGCAGGGTTCCATAAAGGCACAGCATATATAGTCAGAGAACAATGCCTGGTGATTACAGATAATCTTTCCAACTGCCTGTTATCACACCTCGGCAGAGAGATAATCACAGCAATCAAAGGAGTGGATGGTGTTTAGACAGGTTTGTCAGGGAAATCAAAGGATTACATCCAAGAATACTGAATACACAAGGGGTCAGATCACAAAGACAGAAAGAGAATGACCAGTTGTATTAAAAAGATAACTTTTTATGTTTCCCTGACCAACCTGTCTGAACACCATCCACTCCTTTGATTGCTGTGATTATCTCTCTGCCGAGGGGTGATAACGGACAGTTGGAAAGATTACCTGTAATCACCAGGCATTGTTCTCTGACTATATATGGTGTGCCTTCATGGAACCCTTCACTCACCTGACGAAGGAGCAAAGCTCCGAAAGCTTGCGATTTCAAATAAAGCTGTTGGACTATAACCTGGTGTTGTACGACTCCTTACATTTGTTCACCCCAGTCCATCTCCACATCAGGGATAAAGAGTGTCTCAGCAGCAGTGGGCGGATGCAAACTAGCGTTGAAGAGGTGGAGAATATATTAGCATCACTTAAAAGTTATGCAGTGCCACCTGTGTGATTGATGTGCGAGGCGATGCCGGCGACTGAAAAATCCCCACGTGAACAGCTCCACCTGCGTAGATAACTCGTCAGTGGGAAGTAAGCACGTGTCATTGGCGCAGGCCGAACAAGGGCACGCACAGAGTACGTGTGTGTGTGTAACAAAAAATAGCGCGCATCAGTCCGAGCGGCACCTCCCCTTTAAGATGGGATGATGTGTGACGCGGTACGTCACAGGCGGGGCGAGACGAGGTTAATGACCGGGAGAAACAATAAATGCAAGACGATTTGTAGGGCTGTGCAAGCCTGATTAACCGGTCCCGGGTCAAATGGGCGCTCCAATGCAGACCCTGGTTCTGGAAATGGCAGGCTGAAGGTTCTCATCATGCCTTTTAAGTGCGAGGGAGCCTTAAAATCCATTGCGCTGGGAGGACCCTTGGAAGAAGAATGCGAGTGTTTGATTTGGATACATGTGCAACCACCTGGGATACAAAGTGACAGCTGAAGTCGGACCTCCTGCTGCTGCTTCCTGGTATTGGGGCGCGTTTGTGTGTTTAAGCCCTGCCCTTTACGTGTATTTTTTTTCCCTCTTTCTGCTCATTTATACTCTTACTTCCTTTTGTGTTTTTTTTTTGCGGTACATTCATGGCTCCACAGTCGCCCTGTCTCCTCAGTCTTTGACTCCTGTGGGTAGGAAGTGCCCCCACCCTCCCCTCAACGTTTGGGTGCGCCCCTCGTCCAGTTATGGGCTCTGTCAAAAATGGTGTTCGACGCAATGACACGTACGTTCTGGCCGTTGATGTTGGCTCCACGTCCATCAGGTGCTACGTGTATGACCCAGCTGCAAAGATTAAAGGTTTCAGCAGTAAGCCGGTAAGATCCACGTCAGAGGGAACACCCGAAAGTGTGTACGGGTTAAATATGGCATCTAACAAAATCCTGGGTCATTGCTCTGGGAAATGTTTGCCGAGGGACACTTACTATTTGTTTATTTAACCAAGGGCTGACCTAAATCTGTGTATGTTTTCATGTGCGTGCACTGATGTCATTTACGGGACAGGAATTGTAGCTTACAGGTTCTGGGGAACGTTTGTAGAATAGAATTGGCTTTATCATAGTTTACAGCACAGGAAGAGGCCATTTGGTCTATTGTGCCTGTGCCGGCTCTTTGGTAGAGCTAGCCAATTAGTCCTACTCCCCTGCTCTTTCCCATAGCCCTGCATTATGTGATTTAGTCAAAGTGCCATGGGCACTGGCTATGGTGACTGACCAATGACGATTATATTTTGGCACACTATAGCTGTAATTGGAACCAACTGTATAATACTAAACTGAATAAGTTAATTCAAATTTTATTACTTGGAAATCTGGGATTTTTCAGTGTTTTGTGGATCATATTCTGTGAGCCTGTTCGAGAATCATAGAAAGTTACGGCACAGAAGGAGGCCATTCGGCCCATCATGTCTGTGCCGGCCAAAAAAGAGCTATCTAGCTTAATCCCAGTTTCTAGCACTTGGTCCCTAGCCTTGTAGGTTACTGCACTTC
Organism: Heptranchias perlo; assembly: GCF_035084215.1. NCBI lineage: Eukaryota > Metazoa > Chordata > Chondrichthyes > Hexanchiformes > Hexanchidae > Heptranchias > Heptranchias perlo. Next base: position 17,239,413 of record NC_090337.1, read on the forward strand.
AAGTGCATATCCAAGTACTTTTTAAATGAGTTGAGGGTTTCTGCCTCTACCGCCCTTGCAGGCAATGTGTTCTAGACCCCTACCACCCTCCTGAGTGGAAAAAAAATTTCCTCCGCTGCCCTCTAATCTTTCTACCAATTACTTTAAATCTATGCCCCCCTAGTCACTGACCCCTCTGCTAAGGGAAATAGGTCCTCCCTATCCACTCTATTTTGCTCCCTCATAATTTTATATACCTCAATTTTAAATCTCCCCTCAGCCTCCTTTTGTTCCAAAGAAAACAACCCCAGCCTATCCAATCTTTTCTCGTAGCTAAAATTCTCAAGCCCTGGCAACATCTTCGTAAATCTCCTCTGTACCCTCTCTAGTGCAATCACATCTTTCCTGTAATGTGGTGACCAGAACTGTATGCAGTGATCTAGGTGTGGCCTAACTAATGTTTTATACAGTTCTACCATAAACTCCCTACTCTTATATTCTACACCTCTGCTAATAAAGGAAAGTATCTTGTGTGCCTTTTTAACCACCTTATCTACCTGTCCTGCTACCTTCAAGGATCTGTGGACATGCACTCCAAGGTCCCTTTGTTTCTCTACACCTCTCAGTATCCTCCCATTTATTGTGTATTCCCTTGCCTTGTTTGCCCTCCCCAAATGTATTACCTCACACTTCTCTGGATTGAATTTCATTTGCCACTTTTCCACCCACCTGACCCGTCCATTGATATCTTCCTGCAGTCTACAGCTTTCCTCCTCACTATCAACCACGCGGCCAATTTTTGTATCATCTGCAAACTTCTTGATCAAGCCCCCCACGTTCAAGTCCAAATCATTAATATATTCCACAAAAAGCAAGGGACCTAGTACTGAGACTTGTGGGACCCCACTGGTAACAGCCTCCCAGTCACACAAATACCCGTCAACCACTTCCTGCTACTGAGCCAATTTTAGATCCAACTTGCCACTTTCCCTTGGATCCCATGGGCTTTTACTTTTTTGACCTGTCTACCATGTGGGACCTTATCAAAAGCCTTGCAAAAATCCATGTACACTACATCAAATGTGTTACCCTCATCGACCCTCCTTGTTATCTGCTCAAAAAATTTAATCAAGTTAGTCAGACACGACCTTCCCTTAACAAATCCATGCTGACTATCCTCGATTAACTTGTGCCTTTCTAAATGATGATGTATGCTGTCCCTCAGAATCGATTTCTAATAATTTGCCCACCACCAAAGTTAGGCTGACTGGCCTGTAATTACTCGGTCTATCTCTTTTTCTCTCTTTTTAAACAATGGTACAACATTAGCAGTCCTCCAATCCTCCGGCATCATGTCTGTAGAGGATTGGAAAATAATGGTCAGAGCCTCTGCTATTTCCTCCCTTGTTTCTCTTAGCAGCCTGGATTCATTTCATCTGGGCCTGGTGATTTCTCTACTTTCAAAGATGCTATACCCCTTAATACTTCCTCTCTCATCCAATATTTCACACTCCTCTTCCTTAACTACAATCTCTGCATCATCCCCCTCTTTTGTGAAGATAGACACAAAGTGTTCATTAAGAACCATACCTACATCTTCCGCCTCCACACAGGTTACCTTTTTGGTCTCTAACAGGCCGTACTCTTACCTTGCTGCTTATGTATGTCTCTTGCTCTTTATGTATTTATAAAACATTTTTGGGTTTTCCTTAATTTTACTTGCCAGTATTTTTTCTTGCCCTCTCTTTCCTTTCCTAATTTCCTTTTTTAATTTCACCCCTGCACTTTCTATACTCTAGGCTTGCTGCAGTATTGAGCTCTTGGTGTCTGACATAAGCTTCTCTTTTTTTTTTACCTTATCTTACCCTGCATGCTCCTTGTCATCCAGGGGGCTGTAGATGTGGCAGTCCCACCCTTTTTTGTGGGAACATACTTACTCTGAACCCTCACTATCTCCCCCTTGAATGCCTCCCACTGCTCTGACATTGATTTATCTTCAAGTAGCTGTTTCCAGTCCACTTTTGCTAAATTCCTTCTCAGCTTAGTAAAATTTGCCTTTCCCCAATTGAGAACTTTTACTCCTGTTCTATCTCTGTCCTTTTCCACAACTATGCTAAATCTAACTGAATTACGATCACTGCCACCAAAATGCTGTCCCACTGATACTCGTTCCACCTGCCCAGCTTCATTCACTAAAACTAAATCCAGAACTGCTTCCCTGCTTGTTGGGCTTGCTAAATACTGGCTAAAAAAAGTTCTCCTGAGTGCAATTTAAGAATTTGGCACTGATTGTATCCCAGTTAATATTACAGTAGTTGAAATCCCCTACTATTACTGCCCTATTATTTTTGCACTTCTCTGAAATTTGCCTACATATTTGCTCTTCTGTCTCCCTCTGACTGTTTGTTTGAGAGTCTATAGTACACTACCAGCAGTGTGATTGCCCCTTTTTTGTTCTTTAGTTTAACCCACATGGCCTTATTTGATTGTTCTAACATATCATCCCTCCTCACAGCCGTAATTGTTTCTTTAACCAATATTACCACCTTCCCCTTTTTTTAAATCCCCCTCTATCTCGTCTGAAAGCCCTGTAACCAGGAACGTTGAGCTGCCATTCCTGCCCCTGCTTAAGCCATGTTTCTGTAATAGCTAAGATATCGTACTTCCACATGTCTATCTGTGCCCTTAGCTCATCTGCCTTATTTTCTGTACTCCTTGCATTGAGATTACTCCTGTCATTTGGGAGGGGAGGGAGGGAGGGGAGGGAGGGGAGGGGAGAGTGGGGTGGGAGGGAGGGGAGGGAGGGGAGAGAGGGGAGAGAGGGGAGGGGAGGGAGGGAGGGAGGGAGAGAGGGGAGGGGAGGGTGGGAGGGAGGGAGGGAGGGAGGGGAGGGGAGGGGAGGGAGGGAGGGGAGGAGGGGTGGGAGGGAGGGAGGGGAGGAGGGGTGGGAGGGAGGGAGGGAGGGGAGAGTGGGGTGGGAGGGAGGGAGGGGAGGGTGGGGTGGGAGGGAGGGAGGGAGGGGAGAGTGGGGTGGGAGGGAGGGAGGGGAGAGTGGGGTGGGGTGGGAGGGAGGGAGGGAGGGGAGAGTGGGGAGGGAGGGAGGGGAGAGTGGGGAGGGAGGGAGGGAGGGGAGAGTGGGGTGGGAGGGAGGGGAGAGTGGGGTGGGAGGGAGGGAGAGTGGGGTGGGAGGGAGGGAGGGGAGAGTGGGGTGGGAGGGAGGGAGGGGAGAGTGGGGTGGGAGGGAGGGAGGGGAGAGTGGGGTGGGAGGGAGGGAGGGGAGAGTGGGGTGGGAGGGAGGGAGGGGAGAGTGGGGTGGGAGGGAGGGAGGGGAGAGTGGGGTGGGAGGGAGGGAGGGGAGAGTGGGGTGGGAGGGAGGGAGGGGAGAGTGGGGTGGGAGGGAGGGAGGGGAGAGTGGGGTGGGAGGGAGGGAGGGGAGAGTGGGGTGGGAGGGAGGGAGGGAGGGGAGAGTGGGGTGGGAGGGAGGGAGGGAGGGGAGAGTGGGGTGGGAGGGAGGGAGGGGAGAGTGGGGTGGGAGGGAGGGAGGGGAGAGTGGGGTGGGAGGGAGGGGAGAGTGGGGTGGGAGGGAGGGGAGAGTGGGGTGGGAGGGAGGGGAGAGTGGGGTGGGAGGGAGGGGAGAGTGGGGTGGGAGGGAGGGGAGAGTGGGGTGGGAGGGAGGGGAGAGTGGGGTGGGAGGGAGGGGAGAGTGGGGTGGGAGGGAGGGAGGGAGGGGAGAGTGGGGTGGGAGGGTGGGGAGGGGAGGGTGGGGAGAGCGGGGTGGGTGGGTGCAGTCAATGGCCATCAGCAATGCTGAAGTACTTGTGTATTGCTGGGATACCTGCATCTGTTCATTTTAGTAAGCAAAATGCAACCATATCAATTTGCACTCAGTCTTTGCGGTTATCTGAATCCTTGATAATGTCAGGGCATGGGAATTTGACTTGTCAAATGTAATACAATCTTGGGTTAACTAGGACAGGCCATTTATATTAATGCAGGCAATAGTCTGAATAGAATATTATGTGCAGCTGTATGTGTAACATTCCCTGGCTGTGTCAACAGCTGCAGTAAAGTCCAACTGATAACTATGTAAATATGATAACAGACAGCAAATGTGCTTAAATCGAAGTATTTAAAGGATCAAAAGTGCCAATTAGGATGAGTATGGTTGACATTTGGCTGAATAGTTGGAGTAACTTATTGAACCATCAGTTGCTGTACAAACAGGTTATGTGTACATAAATTTAGATTGATTTAAATTGTTTTTTTAAAATAGAGAAGATGCTGGAAGTACACATCCATTCCGTCAGCATTTGTAAAGAAAAAAGACAAGAAAGAAAGAACTTAGATTTATATAGTGCTTTTTACGTCAGTGGTAGCGCACCTGCCTCTGAGTCAGATGGTTGAGAGTTGAAGTCCTACTCCAGAGACTCGAGCACATAATCCAGGCTGACGCTTCAGTGTAGTGCAGCATTCAGCACTACGTTGATCGGCGGTGCCGTCTTTTGGATGAGATGTTAAACCGAAGCCAAATCTGCACGCTCGGGGCATAATCTTAGAATAAGGGGCTGCTCTTTCAAAACTGAGATGAGGAGAAACTTCTTCACTTAGAGGGTAGTAGGTCTGTGGAATTTGCTGCCCCAGGAAGCTGTGGAAGCTACATCATTAAATAAATTTTAAACAGAAATAGACAGTTTCCTAGAAGTAAAGGGAATTAGGGGTTACAGGGAGCGGGCAGGAAATTGGACATGAATTTAGATTTGAGGTTAGGATCAGATCAGCCATGATCTTATTGGATGGCGGAGCAGGCTCGAGGGGCCGATTGGCCTACTCCTGCTCCTATTTCTTATGTTCTTATGTAAACGATCCCATGGCACAATTCGAAGAAGAGCAGGGGAGTTCTGTGTCCTGGCCAATACGTAGCCCTCGGGTAGATGAGGAAAAGGGAAGGGGCCATGAATGGGTTCTCGAGGAACTCCAGAGGTGACGGTGCGGGGAGCTGGAAGGGAAGCCATTACTTGAGATGGGCTAGTATGTTTGGATACATAGTGGTGGAACCATGTAAGGGTAGTTCCAAGGAGCTGGACAGTGGAGTTTGGCATGGTCCACTGTATCAAACACTGCGGAGAAGTTGCAGAGGGTAAGGAAAGATAACACTACAGTCACAGTCATCAAGGATATCACTTGAGACTTTGCCCAGGGCTGCCTTTGTGCTACAAGGAGGCTGGAAATCAGACTGGAGGGATTTGAACAGAAATTTTCAAGAGAGATAAGCACATAGCTGGGAAGTAATGACTGGTTTGAGAACATAAACCAGTTGGGCTGAATGGCCTGCTTCTGTGCCATAGAGTTTATGTAACTTTAGTGAGGAAAGGCAGGTTGGAGATTGTTGGGTTGAATGTGTATTTTTTGAGTTGCAGAGGGAGGGGTGGTGACAGCAGTTTAGAAAGGGAGAGGGATGTTGCCTGAGGACAGAGAACCATTTACAATGTCAACTAGCAGGGGGAGTTGGAAATTGAAAGGTCATAAATTGAGTAGGGGTAGTGGTGGGGGGTGGATTCGAGGAGGCACAAGTTGGGTGTCATGGAGGAAGTGATCAAGGAGATGAAGAAAAAACACAGAGTGACTGGATCAGAGCTAGAGAAGGTCAGGAGCAGGGGACCAGGAAAGTGAAGTAGTGGTAATGGCAGTCACAGAAATGGCCTTGGTCTTAGTGATGAAGTCTATGAGGTCTTCGTACTAGGTGTTGATAGGGAAAAGGGGTTTCAGGTAGCAGTTAGTTGTGGAGAAAAGGAGCCTTGGGTTGTTCTTGCACTGCAGGGTAATGTTCATGTTGTCAAGTAAGATGAGGGAAATAGTTGATGACCAAAATTGTTCTAAAATTATTTTTGTCAACTAAATTAAAAATAGATTAAAATTTCTCATGAAGACTTAAATCTCTGTTTCAGATTATGAATTATATTCTTTGCTTTCATTTTCTCTTTCTAATTCTGTCCTGAATATGGCCAGCAGGGATCAAGCACTGCTATTATGAAATAATGATGTGGAGATGCCGGTGATGGACTGGGGTTGACAATTGTAAACAATTTTACAACACCAAGTTATAGTCCAACAATTTTATTTTTAATCCCACAAGCTTTCGGGGGCTTTCCCCTTCCTCAGGCGGTGTGGAAATGACCACACCACCTGAGGAAGGGGGAAGCCTCCGAAAGCTTGTGGGATTAAAAATAAAATTGTTGAACTATAACTTGGTGTTGTAAAATTGTTTACAATTATGAAATAAAATACATCATGGCACAAACAAAGTAACTTTGGATTTTTTTTCTTTGTAACAATGGCTTACTCCTTGTTTGTGCCTGATAAGGAACTGCTGAACCCTATTTAACCATTATTCCTACATTTTTCCCAAATTGCAGCAATGACTACATTTCAAGAGTAAACAATTTTACAACACCAAGTTATAGTCCAGCAATTTTATTTTAAATTCACAAGCTTTCGGAGATTTTCTCCTTCCTCAGGCAAATGTTTTTGCCTGAGGAAGGAGAAAATTTGCCTGAGGAAGGAGAAAATCTCCGAAAGCTTGTGAATTTAAAATAAAATTGCTGGACTATAACTTGGTGTTGTAAAATTGTTTACAATTGTCAACCCCAGTCCATCACCGGCATCTCCACTACATTTCAAGAGTGCTTAGTTGGTTGTAAAGCACTTCGGGACATCCTGAGGTTGCAAAGGGCGTTATAAATGCATGCCTTTCTTATTATTGCGATTCAGGACAGTTGAAGACTGCAATCTGTCAGAGAATAAATACACCTAATTTTTCCATCAGGGCGGAGATGTTAAAGTTTGTCGGTCATGGTGAAGGGAGTGGAAGAGAAAATTAATTTGGATGGCGATCCAGTCCACAGAAAAAGGAGTGAAAGAATAAGTCCTTAGAATTGTTGTAGCTTATGGCAGATCTTCCTAGTGGATGCCCAGATAGTATTTACATCAGAGGGTGCTCTGTCAGTTGCTAAGAACATTACTGCAGGAAGGGAGTCCATATCTTTAGCAACTTGGTTGATTTGATTCAGTCAGAGAGCACACGGTCCTTGCTGAACTAATTTCCATAACATCTAGCTACAACCAGGTCATTTTGGCAGCACTATCTGAAACAAAACTAGACTGCATTACTATTCAGTATACAGAAGAAGGTCAATAAGTTGACTCACAGCAGGGTCCAAGGTGATCTCTACTAGGAATCTGAAGTAGCAGTGTGAAGTTATTGGGATCCAGGTTTTTTCCATGTCATAAATGTAATGATGATGTGGAGATGCCGGTGATGGACTGGGGTTGACAATTGTAAACAATTTTACAACACCAAGTTATAGTCCAGCAATTTTATTTTAAATTCACAAGCTTTCGGAGGCTTCCTCCTTCCTCAGGTAAATGAACATTTAAATGTTCATTTACCTGAGGAAGGAGGAAGCCTCCGAAAGCTTGTGAATTTAAAATAAAATTGCTGGACTATAACTTGGTGTTGTAAAATTGTTTACAATAAATGTAATCATCCATAATATTAAAAATTGCTGTTTGGAGCAGCAAAGTCCAAATGTGTTGGAGGCTGCCAGCTACCTTAACAACCTCACCTACAAATCACATACTTAGGGTTCCATTGGTGATGGTGCACTGATGTATTGTGTATCTGTTGTGGGATTTTGAGTTGTCCCTATTTCATAGAATCATGCGGCACAGGAGGCCGCCATTCGGCCCATGATGTCCGTGCCAGCCGATAAAGAGCTATCCATCTTAATCACAATTTCCAGCACTTGGACCGTAGCCCTGTAGGTTGTGGTACTTCAAGTACTTTTTAAATGAGGTGAGGGTTTCTACCTCTACGACACTCTCTCAGGCAGTGAGTTCCAGACCCCCACCACCCTCTGGGTGAAAAAAAATTCTCCTTAGCTCCCCTCTAATCCTTCTACCAATTACTTTAAATCTATGCTCCCTGGTCACTGGCCTCTCTGCTAAGGGAAATGGGTCCTCCCTATCCACTCTATCTAGGCCCCTCATAATTTTATACACAATTAAATCACCCCTCAGCCATCTCTGTTCCAATGAAAACAACCCCAGCCTATCCCATCTTTCCTCATAGCTAAAATTCTCCAGTCCTGGCAACATCCTTGTAAATCTCCTCTGTACCTTCTCCAGTGCAATCACATCTTTCCTGTAATATGGTGACCAGAACTGTACACAGTACTCAAGCTGTGGCCCAATTAGTGTTTTGTGCATTTCTAGTGTAAGCTCCCTGCTCTTGTGTTCTGTGCCTCAGTTAACAAAGGAAAGTATCCCATATGCCTTTTTAACCACCTTATCCAAATGTCCTGCTACCTTCAGGGATCTGTGGACATGCACTCCAAGGTCCCTCTGTTCCTCTGCACCCTCAGTATCCTCCCATTTATTGTGTATTCCCTTGCCTTGTTTGCCCTCCCCGAATGCATTACCTCACACTTCTCTGGATTGAATTCCATTTGCCACTTTTCTGCCCACCTGACCAGTCCATTGATATCTTCCTGCAGTCTACAGCTTTCCTCCTCACTATCAACTACATGGCCAATTTTTGTATCATCTGCCAACTTCTTGATCATGCCCCCTACGTTTAAGTCTAAATCATTAATATATACCACAAAAAGCAAGGGACCTAGTACTGAGCCCTGTGGAACCCCACTGGAAATAGCCTTCTAGTCACAAAAACACCCATCAACTATTAGCCTTTGCTTCCTGCCACTGAGCCAATTTTGGATCTAACTTACCACTTTCCCTTGAATCCCATGGGCTTTTACTTTTCTGACCAATCTGCCATGTGGGACCTTGCCAAAAGCCTGGCTAAAATCCATGTAGACTGCATCAAACTCTTGTTAAAAAGCAACCATATATCGTTCCTTCCATTATATTTGAAGATCATTGTCTGAATAGTTTTGACTAGTCCGCAGGACACGAACACCTCAAATGTTAATAAAGAACTCGCATGTCACCTTTTACATCCTCAGGACATCGGAAAGCACTTCACAGCCAATGAATTAGATTTGAAGCGTAGTCACTTGTTACAATTGGTGCACATCAAAGCTCTACTAACCGCAAATGAGATACTTGATGAGTTCATCAATTTCAGTGAAATTGATTGCCATCGGCCAGGACACCAGGCAAACTCCCCACTTTTTTTCAATACTGCCATTGGATCTTTTACGTCCACCTAAACAGGCAGCCTCGTCTCAATGTCTCGTCAAAAGATAAGCTCTGATAATGCAGCTGCCCACAGTACTGCACTGAAGTATCACCTGAGACTATGTGCTCAAGTCCTGGAGTGGACCTTGAACCTACGACCTTCCAACAAGAGTGCGACAACTGAGCCAAACTATGTTGTCGTGTAAAGGTTCAAAGTCTTTTGGCCCCTTGAACAATTAAGATTACTAAATTGCTTAATTTGGCAACGATTGGTCATTGAAAAGTTATTATTGCTGTTCAACACACACTTTTCCAAAGCAGTAAATGGCCTTAATGGAAGTAATGAGCTTACTGTTTTATTTCAGTCCAGCTGATCCAGAGACAAAGTTGGAGAGGTGAGTGGAAGGAAAGAAGGAAATTAGCTACATTAGGGGATTGAACCAAAAAAAATCAGTCTTGGGAGGAATGAGAATATTGAAAATTTACATTAAAACATATTTTAAGTCCTTTGTTTTAGCTAACTCTTTAAAAACTGGAATTGAGTGGTCTGCTGTAAGGTTAGGTCTCGAATAATTAGCTGTACACTAGAGGGCATGTTAAAACATTTGAAATATTTAACTTTCACATGTGTGGGTGGTTTTAACTTAATGTTAAATGCATCTGCATAACAATTCCATGGATAAAATATGTGTAAAGTCCTTTTCAAATGTGATTGGGTGGAGTTCTTTCTACTGTTTTGCAATATAATTGGAATAGTTTTTGGACCTGTTTCCAAATATGATTGAAATCCTACTCCCATGGAAGTTTCAGTTTAAAAGAATAATGACCCTATTCATAAACACAAAGCTGCTTGGAATCGTCGATACAGATTAGGAGTGTTTTGAAACGATTACTTGGCGTTCAATTATGTAGGAGATCAGGAGTGATGATCTGGTCAGGGCAGTATTACTGCATGGTTACTGCAATTATTAAGTGTTGACCTTTAATGATCTTCTATAATGAGGAATAACCTATTCATTCTGACCTGTGAGTGCTTATGAAATACCATGCTAATTCTGCACTCAATTTAAAGATTGCACAGTAACTCAGATTGTATGTAACTTTACAAAACCTTGTCTTGTGATTTGCAGAGGAAGTAAAGTACATTTATAACTTATTACATTCCCAATGACACGACAACCTACAAAACCAGCAAAAACTGATCAACAGCTTCAGAAAAGCTGAAGGCTCAAAATCATCTCTGACTAAAGGCCTTGTGATGTGAAGACAAGGAGGTGTGCTGACAGTGCAGCATGTCATAACATAAGATGCACGCATATTCATCATTCTACTGTGGGGGGAGGAAGTGAGGGGGATGAAGTAGTACCTAAAGTTGACCAAACTACAGCTTGCAACATTGAAAGGAGGAGGATGCTAGAACCGAAGGCACAAGGCTTGTTTTCTCAGAGCGTCTGGGGGAATGCTTCCTGTCCTAAAAAGTTAATTTTTTTTTACATCTTTATTTTTTCCAACATTTTGTGGTGTACTGTCATTCCACCTTGCAAACCAAAAATAATGTATCCTGGAGAGGTCACAGAGATATTTTGAGGATTAAAATAAAGTGCTTGCACGGATTTCAATACAACTCCTTCCACTGGGAATTCAACCGCACATAAACATTTGTTAGTTTGTAAACTGAAATATTGTTACAATATGCACCAACAAAAAAAATCAACTGGCAGTTCAGGAAGGCATTTGACACACTCTCTCATAATCGGCTACTACATAAAGTCCAAACCCATGTGATAGATGGGGATGCATTAAAATGGATTGAAAAATGGATGGTTGGTGGACAACAATGAGTAGTAGTGCATGGTCAGGTATCTGGTTGGCGGCCAGTTACTAGTGACGTGCCACAAGATTCAGTGTTGGGGTCGCTGTTGTTTATAACTTTTTTATAAATGATTGAGGAAGGAATTCTGTCAAGTGTCCAAATTTGCAGATACAGATACCAAATTGGGAGCAGTGGTAAATGATGGCTATTAATGTGCACAAATTTAGAAGTGCCTTGACAAACTCTATCAGTGGGCGGCAAAATGGCAGATGCAATTTAATACAGAGAAATAGAAGGTTATGAGATTTGGAAAAGGAAGGTTGATGTGGATTATGTGCTAATTGGGAATGCATTTGAGGTATTGGAACAGGAGAGAGAACTTGATGTTTAAGTGGATAATTCACTAAAATCATCACCAGAATGTTCCCAGGCAGCTTTTTTTAAAAAAAACAAGAATATTGGGATGCATATTAAGGGGTATAACACATAAATGCAGAGGTAATTTTAAAACTGTTTGACCCTGGTGAGACTACATCTAGAGTACCGCATGCAGGAGGAGACGGTCGGGGAGCACTGCTGGTATCTGAGTTATAGATATGGCGGGGTGGTGTTGTGGTGTGGGAGTTTTAAATGAGCACACAAACCTGTTCTGTGACTGTACAATCAAATTAGCACTCATCCTGCTCACTGACTTTTTCACAAAAATTACAGCTTACTTAATAAAGCAATGGTCGCCTGGTTAGCAGTAATCCCTCAGATGTCAGAAAGTGGATGGACGTTTTATTTATTAGTATAGGTTAAAAAAGAAAGACTTGCATTTATATAGTGCCTTTCATGACCTCAGGACATCCCAAAGTGCTTCACGGCCAATGAAGTACTTTTGAAGTGTAGTCACTTGTAATGTAGGAAATGTGGCAGCCAATTCGCGCACAGTAAAATCCTACAAACAGCAATGTGATAATGACCATAAAATCTTTTTTTAGTGATGTTGGTTGAGGGATAAATATTGGCCAGGGCACCAGGGAGAACTCCCCTGCTCTCTTTGAACAGTGCCACAAGATCATTTAAGTCCACCTGAGAGAACAGACAGGACCTCTGTTTAATGTCTCGTCGGAAAGACGGCATCTCAGACAGTGCAGTGCTCCCTCGGTACTACACTGGAGTGTCAGCCTAAATTATGCGCTCAAGTCTCTGCAGTAGGACTTGAACCCACGAACTTCTGACTCCGAGGCAAGTGCTACCAGTGAGCTGATACTGAACTATAGTTCCATGTTCATGTAATATTTGTATCACCACTGAGGATGAATATTTCAGTGCATTCACACAAGGTTAGCATTGGTGCAAAGCAGTTCTGGCTTTGCACAGATGTTAAACTTGTGAAGTGTAAATCTGGTGTTAAACCCTGAACTAACTCCTGAAGTGCAGCATAGTGAAACTAGCTTCTTGGGAAGTCTCATTCCTCTTGGTCAGGCCCTGATCCCAGATTAAGGCTGCTTTTAATACCATTACTGTTAGTGTGAATGCACCTACGGATTTTTACTTAATTCCAAATACCCAGCCTTTAACAATTACTGGTATTAAGATGTCAAATATTAGAAATTGGAAAATAACTGGTTTGTATATATTTAAACTGTTGATTTGATTTGTTTCACATTTATTGCTTTGTTACTGTGAACAGGTTTTTTTTTTACAAGTTGTCTTTTATAGTTTATCATGAACGCCTGTGAAAGTCTTTTCTTGTGTTAGCTGCATTGGTGTGTGCTACATTGTGACCATAAAGTAATCAATGCCCTGAAAATATTTTTTAAAACTTCTTTCCTCAGATTGACTGTTGCTATTTATTTTTCCAAACAGATAGAGCTGTTGTATCCCAAACCTGGTTGGGTTGAGGTGAATCCAGAAACAATGTTTGACCAATTTGTTGTTGTTGTGAAAGAGGCAGTTGAAGGTAAGGGGAAAGGTTTCAATTGAGTAACTCTTGTTGGAGGTTCAAAAAAAACCTCAGACTGATTTGTGTATATTTTATGTGCATTTTTTTTCTCTGGGTCATGCACCACAGTATGGCTAGGCAAGTAAACAACATGCTTTCTGAATTCTCAATACCAATCCAAACTGGCTTTTAGGAGGCGCAGAGAGACTGTGCTGCCTTTATTCTCTATAGAAAAGCACTTGTCTCTGGCTAAGATCAGAAGCTCCTCACATGGAGGAATGTTGGCTATGATTCCATGTTCAGCTCCATTATACTGCCTACTCCAGTATTGATTACACATTGGTGAGATCAAACTGAAAGGAGTTATTTGTAGCCTCCTCTACGTAGTCTGAAATAAGGGTTGAATGTTCAGTTAAGTTGAAGGAACTTTCAAGAGGTCCCGATGTGAATGTTGGTCATGATTTGTAAGGGCAAAATAATTGTGCAATGCCTGATCCTTGATGGCACTTTCACATTAATTTAGCATTGGTGCAACATGAAACTGCTGTGCACAGATGCTACATTGTAGTGTAAATGCACCTATAGAGAATGTAACCATATAATACTGCAGTTAAAGACTCCAATTGTGGAAGTTTTGCAATCTTTGTTCCATACAATCATTTCCTGTTTCTGTTCACTTAAGTGAAATGAGAAACAGATGGCTTTGTAAAACCAGAAGACTTCAGAGAACAAATGACTTGGGGCTTTAGCTTGTGTAATCAGAAATTGTTCAACTTTGGAGTTCACTCAAAACTTGATGTACCATTATTAACGGTACAGCCCCAGTCCGCTTTGGTTGAGTGTTTTGGTTCCCTTAAGTGGATCAATCCTCATTGTAGCCTGGTTATGGCTCATGGACACAGGTTACCACAGCATTGCTGCAATATTAAAACCAGACAGACCATTAGGCACCGGACACAACAAAGGCAAACCAAGCCCAGTCGACCCTGCAAAGTCCTCCTCGCCAACATCTGGGAACTTGTGCCAAAATTGGGAGAGCTGTCCCACAGACTGTCAAGCAACTGCCTGACATAGCCATACTCAGAGAATCCTACCTTTCAGCCAACATTCCAGACTCTTCCATTACCATCCCTGGATATGTCCTGTCCCACTAGCAGGACACACCATCCAGAGATGACGGTACAGTGATACAGTCAGGAGGGAGTGGCCCTGGGAGTCCTCAACATTGACTCTGGACCCCAAGAAATCTCATGGCATCAGGTCAAACATGGGCAAGGAAACCTCCTGCTGATTACCACCTACCGCCCTCCCTCAGCTAATGAATCAGTCCTCCTCCATGTTGAACACCACTTGGAGGAAGCACTGAGGGTAGCAAGGGCACAGAATGTACTCTGGGTAGGGGACGTCAATGTCCATCACCAAGAGTAGCTCGGTAGCACCACTACTGATCGAGCTGGCCGAGTTCTGAAGGACATAGCTGCCAGACTGGACCTGCGGCAGGTGGTGAGCGCACCAACACGAGGGAAAAATCTACTTGACCTCGTCCTCATAATCTACCTGTCGCAGATGCATCCGTCCATGACCGCATTGGTAGGAGTGATCACCGCACAGTCCTTGTGGAGACGAAGTCCCGTCTTCACACTGAGGACACCATCCAACGTGTTGTATGGCATTATCACTGTGCTAAATGGGATAGATTCAGAACAGATCGAGCAGCTCAAAACTGGGCATCCATGAGGCACTATGGGCCATTAGCAGCAGCAGAATTGTATTCCAGCACAATCTGTAACTTCATGGCCTGGCATATTCCTCACTCTACCATTACCAACGAACCAGGGGATCAACCCTGGTTCAATGAGGAGTGTAGAAGAGCATGCCAGGAGCAGCACCAGGCGTACCTCAAAATGAGGTGCCAACCTGGTGAAGCTACAATTCAGGACTACATGCATGCTAAACAGTGGAAGCAACATGCTATAGACAGAGCTAAGCGACTCCACAACCAACGGATCAGATCAAAGCTCTGCAGTCCTGTCACATCCAGTCGTGAATGGTGGTGGACAATTAAACAACTAACAGGAGAAGGAGGCTTTGTAATCATCCCCATCCTCAATGATGGCGGAGTCCAGCAAAAGACAGGGCTGAAGCATTTGGAACCATCTTCAGCCAGAAGTGCCGAGTGGATGATCCCTCTCGGCCTCCTCCCGATTTCCCCACCATCACAGAAGCCAGTCTTCAGCCAATTCGATTCACTCCACGTGATATCATGAAACTGCTGAGTGCACTGGATACAGCAAAGGCTATGGGCCCCGACAACATCCCGGCTGTAGTGCTGAAGACTTGTGCTCCAGAACTAGCTGCACCTCTAGCCAAACTGTTCCAGTACAGCTACAACACTGGCATCTACCCGACAATGTGGAAAATTGCCCAGATATGTCCTGTCCACAAAAAGCAGGACAAATCCAATCTGGCCAATTACCGTCCCACCAGTCTACTCAATCATCAGCAAAGTGATGGAAAGTGTTGTCGACAGTGCTATCAAGCGGCACTTATTCACCAATAACCTCCTCACCGATGCTCAGCTTGGGTTCTGCCAGGACCACTCGGCTCCAGACCTCATTACAGCCGTGGTCCAAATATGGACAAAAGAGCTGAATTCCAGAAGTGAGGTGAGAGTGACTGCCCTTGACATCATGGCAGCATTTGACCGAGTGTGGCACCAAGGAGCCCTAGTAAAATTGAAGTCAATGGGAATCGGGGGGAAAACTCTCCAGTGGCTGGAGTCATACCTAGCACAAAGGAAGATGGTAGTGGTTGTTGGAGGCCAATCATCTCAGCCCCAGGACATTGCTGCAGGAGTTCCTCAGGGCAGTGTCCTAGGCCCAACCATCTTCAGCTGCTTCATCAATGACCTTCCCTCCATCATAAGGTCAGAAATGGGGATGTTCGCTGATGATTGCACAGTGTTCAGTTCCATTCGCATAATGAAATAATGAAGCAGTCCGTTCCCGCATGCAGCAAGATCTGGACAACATCCAGGCTTGGGCTGATAAGTGGCAAGTGACATTTGCGCCAGCCAATAACCATCTCCAACAAGAGAATGTCTGACTACCTCCCCTTGACATTCAACGGCATTACCATCACCGAATCCCCCACCATCAACATCCTGGGCAGTCACCATTGACCAGAACTTAACTGGACCAGCCACATAAATACTGTGGCTACAAGAGCAGGTCAGAGGCTGGGTATTCTGTGGCGAGTGACTCACCTCCTGACTCCCCAAAGCCTTTCCACCATCTACAAGGCACAAGTCAGGAGTGTCATGGAATACTCTCCACTTGCCTGGATTAGTGAAGCTCCAACATCACTCAAGAAGCTTGACACCATCCAGGACAAAGCAGCCTGCTTGATTGGCACCCCATCCACCACCCTAAACATTCACCACCGGTGCACTGCGGCTGCAGTGTGTACCATCCACAGGGTGCACTGCAGCAACTCGCCAAGGCTTCTTCGACAGCACCTCCCAAACCCGCGACCTCTACCACCTAGAAGGACAAGGGCAGCAGGTACATGGGAGCAACACCACCTGCACGTTCCCCTCCAAGTCACACACCATCCCGACTTGGAAATATATCGCCGTTCCTTCATCGTCACTGGGTTAAAATCCTGGAACTCCCTACCTAACAGTGCTGTGGGAGAACTTTCACTACACGGACTGCAGCGGTTCAAGAAGGTGGCTCACCACCACCTTCTCATGGGCAATTAGGGATGGGCAATAAATGCTGGCCTAGTCAGCGACGCCCACATCCCCTGAACAAATATTTTTAAAAAGCCCCCTATCATTGTATCCAACCTTTGGTGTGAGGCTGTCTGGCTCACAAAACATGTAAAGCCGGCCTGGAATCAATCTGATCTAACAGTACATTGTTACTCTCCGTGCCAGAGGTTCTTACATTACATCTAAGTACATAATGCTGATTAGTTTCAATGATTCCCTTAAACAATAAAAGTGCATTGTAGCTTATTGGAATATATTTAATTTCCTTAACCAGGAT
The DNA here is from genome assembly GCF_035084215.1 of Heptranchias perlo. NCBI lineage: Eukaryota > Metazoa > Chordata > Chondrichthyes > Hexanchiformes > Hexanchidae > Heptranchias > Heptranchias perlo. The sequence continues at coordinate 17,256,385 of NC_090337.1, forward strand.
GATTTGCTTAAAACAGATCTTGCAATATAGCTTAAACCTTCTAATTTCCCCTTTCTCACTTGAAACTAGAATTCTGTACATTGTGAGGGATGGAGGAAATTTTCCCTCTTAGAAATAAAGGTTTTAAACTGGTTTTGAAATTAGAGGGGAGTCATTTCTCCCACCTCCCACAGTACTCATTCTCATTTTAAGTTAACTGGAGTACGGTTTCGTAACTTGAATCTGCTAATAAATCCTGAGAACAGTTGACCATTGTGAATTGTAGAACAATTCACAGGTGCATGAGCCAATTTGACTAATCCAGCTTATCCTTCCATATTAACCTATGGTTCCCCCTACCATCTGTCCCTTTTACTACCCAACCTAAAAGACCATTCCATGTATTAGTCCCTCTTTGCAGGTTTGCAAGAAATGTTTCTTGGCATCAACCTGAAATTGCCTTTTATCAGTTTGTACCCATGTCTCCTTGCCCTGCATTCATAAATTCATCAGCTTGTGAATGCTTGCATGATTTTAGCCCAATTTATTTTTTTTTATTGGATTAGCATGTATTGGAAGTCAAAATAGTGAACGTTTGTTTGTTCTTGGAAAATTGGCAATTTTTTTTCAAATGGCACTACACTAAGTGCCTATTTGATAGCCAAATTGATTCCCACATGGCAGCCTGCCAGTGTTGGCATGTTAATAAAAAAATTTTATGGGGAAAAAAATCCTATTGGGAACAGGTGGTGAAAGGTTGGTTGATCAGGCTGAAGTTGTAATGATTTCTGTTAAACATATATAACTACTTAAAAAATATCTTAAATATCAAAATAGGATCTTACTTTTCTTTTTATTAACTTTCAATTGTATAATCTCAAACTGGCTTTGAATAAAAGCCTTGAAATTACACCATGCGGATATTAACATTCAACTGGTTAACTGGATTGTATGAAATTCCTTTCTTCTACTTTAAAGGATTAATATCTCTGTTGAAAATAGTGGACAAAGAAATTTCACATGAATGAGTGTAATTTCAAGACTAAAATTGGCTTGTTGCTGTGCTGGTGTATAACACATATTCAGAACATTTCATTTCCTTTCCAACTGGTGAACTATTCACATTGACCGCTGAACCTGCACCTCTTTGGCACTGTGTTTCATGAACTGCTTTTGAAACTCATCCTTAATTATGATGTGGAGATGCCAGTGATGGACTGGGGTTGACAATTGTAAACAATTTTACAACACCAAGTTATAGTCCAACAAATTTATTTTAAATTCCACAAGCTTTCGGAGGCTTCCTCCTTCGTCAGGTGAACACACCGTTCACCTGACGAAGGAGGAAGCCTCCGAAAGCTTGTGGAATTTAAAATAAATTTGTTGGACTATAACATCCTTAATTAGGATGAAGGTTAAAAATTGTTTGCTTCAAAGCACTTTCCGTATTGATATACTTAGACTGCACAGGATTCTTTTACACTTCAGTTTTCCTTCCGTAGCCCAGAACTGTCTGTCTTTGCCGCCCCCACCTCCACAAAAAAAATCCAAGGACTAAAATTCCTGGAGGTGGTGAGACATGACTTCCAGCTGCTGATCTGCCCAACCTTGACCTTGTCTGAAATCCTGGGACAGGGTCATTTGCATGAAGGGGGCAGACACCTACGCCCTTCATGATGCTCTTTGGGCATCCAATTCGCTCAGGCCATGGATTTGAGTGGCACCTTGCTGCTCTATCGGGGAGGAGGCTCCAGCTAGAGATGGTAGAATTTTTTTTTTAAAAGTGCAATTTCACTGTTGCCACTTCCTCCTCCCTCACAGCCAGAATTTCTTATTGGTTAAAAGGGGTGGAGACCAGCTGGAACTGGGTCCTGCCCCAAATTTTGGCACCCTGTAATTTCGCCCCAATAGCATCCTCCCAGGCCCCAAACGTTTTGGGGCTTCCCCCTTTGAACAGCCACTGCTTCAGTTCGGCTGTTGATCTAGCGGTGCTAAAAAACTGGCAATGCTCAAGCACTGGATACTATGATCCTTGTTTTTTTGTGTTTCTAGCTTCAGGATTGCATATGAAGCAGATGGTAGCTCTTGGCATTTCAACACAGAGAGCAACATTCACCACTTGGGACAAGTAAGTATTTGAAGAGATGAGCATTCCTGCTGTAAGTTTAGAATGCACCATGAACCCAGGTTTAGGTCTGTAATTGCCCACGTAACAAATTGTTTTTTGGTTGAGCAATTGTAGGAGTCATGGAACGGAGGGAAGAAAAAATGTACAGTGAGCCACCCTCACTTTTATTTTCCCTAATTGTTTTTTTCCAGAGCATGCATTCTGTCATGTAATACCAGGGAAATAGAGGCCTTTTTTCCCCCAAAAAATAATTTGATACAGTGCTTTTAGAACAATGATCACTTTGTTTCATATCAATTTATAAAACCTGTGTATAATTTTGCTACTTGCCAGAACTGAAACATCATCTTCAGGACCTTATGTGCCAGCTCATAAGTTCCATGAGCTCCTTGGGTCAGGTAAAACTGAGGACGTCAACATCTGGGAGATATTAGGAGTGAGATTTACCAACAAAGTGATACAGATTGCAAAACGATTTAAACATGAAGCTGTGTTTTGCTATTGAGTGAGAAGTATCAAAATAGGTTTTGTTTTTAAACCAATATGAATAAAGTTTGACTGGTCTGGGTTAGCGTGATATTTAGAAGAGTCTGTTGTATACAGTAGTGCTGGTCTGTATGGTGCCTACTAAATGCCCTTGTCTGCCAGTTAAATACATTGCATTTATTTTACTCAGTAACTTGATATTGCAATGAGCCTATAGGTACTCACATGGTTGCTTTGCAGCCATCTGGGTTAGGTGGAAGAATACTTGGTTACAGCTATGTAGAGCAGACTATAGCTTTCAGACAGTGGATAGCATGGCCGTTCCAGCACCTGTGCAAGGCCCATTGCCATTATATATAGAACAGTAATTTTTTCTGACCCTGGGGTTTCTTAAGTTTTACATGTGGACAATATGTATTCATGATGTAATCATAGGAACAGGAGTAGGCCATTCAGCCCCTCGAGCCTGCTCTGCCATTCAATTCGATCATGCCTGATCTGTACCTCAACTCCATTTACCTGCCTTAGCTTCATATCCCTTACCTAACAAAAATCTATCTGTCTCCATATTGGAAGCTCTAATTGTCCCGATATCTAGAGCCTTTTAGGGGAAGAGAGTTCCAGATTTCTATTGCCCTTTGTGTGAAAAAGTGCTTCTTGATTTCCCTCAAATAGCCTAGCTCTAATTTTAAGCTTATGCCCCTTGTTCTTGATTACCCCCACCAGAGGAAATAGTTTCTCTGTCTCTATCCTATCGAATCCTTTTAACATTTGAAACACCTCGATCATATCACCCCTCAATCTTCTATACTCGGGAATACAAACCAAGTTTATGCAACCTGTGCTCATAATTTAACCCTTAAAACCCCAATATCATTCTGATGCTATAAGAAACTTGCGGATGACATAAAGATAGGCCATGTGGTTGATAGTGAGGAGGAAAGCTGTAGACTGCAGGAAGATATCGATGGACTGGTCAGATGGGCAGAAAAGTGGCAAATGGAGTTCAATCCAGAGAAGTGTGAGGTAATGCATTTGGGAGAGCAAACAAGGCAAGGGAATACACAATAAATGGGAGGATACTGAGAGGTGTAGAGGAAGTGATGGACCTTGCAGTGCATGTCCACAGATCCCTGAAGGTAGCAGGACAGGTGGTTAAGAAGGCATATGGAATGCTTTCCTTTATTTGCTGAGGCATCGAATATAAAAGCAGGGATGTTATGCTGGAACTGTATAAAACATTGGTCAGGCCACAGCTTGAGTACTGTGCACAGTTCTGGTCACCACATTACAGGAAGGATGTAATTGCACTAGAGAGGGTGCAGAGGAGATTTACGAGGATGTCGCCAGGGCTGGAGAATTTTAGCTATGAGGAAAGATTGGATAGGCTGGGGTTGTTTTCCTTGGAACAGAGGAGGCTGAGGAGTGATTTGATTGGGGTGCGCAAAATGATGAGGGGCCTAGATAGAGTGAATAGGAAGGACCTATTTCTCTTAGCGGAGGGGTCAATAACCAGGGGGCATAGATTTAAAATAATTGGTAGAAGGATTAGAGAGGAAATGAGGAAAAACTTTTTCACCCAGAGGATGTTACGGGTCTGGAACTTGCTGCCTGAGAGGGTGGTAGAGGCAGAAACCCTCAATTCATTTAAAAAAAAAAATACCTGGATGCGCACCTGAAGATCTGTGACCTGCAGGGCTACGGACCAAATGCGGGAAAGTGGGATTCGGCTGGGTGACTCGTTTCTCAGCCGGCGCGGACACTGTCTAATGTCCCCCTCCTATGCCCTAAATTTTCTGATTCTATGTAGAAGTTGTGCTGCCTGGATTTATCCTGTTGAAAATAATGGATGATGAGTAATAAAGAAATACTTTACATTTAATTAACACCTTATTACATCACCAAAGCATCTGAAATTGTTTCACAGTGTGAATTACTTTGGGCATGCAGTGACTTATGTAGGCAAATTCCCACAAACAGCAATGAGATGAATGACCAATTAATCTGGTTTTTAAAGGTATTGGTTGAGGGAGGAATGTTAGACAGGCCATTGAGGCTCCCTGCTTTCTTTCAAGTTGTACCATGGGATCTTTAACATCTCCCTGAACAGGGAGCTAGGCCAAGAGTTGGCTGCTCAAGGACAGGACCTCAGAGTGCAGCACTTCCGTAGTAATGGACCGGACTGTCATTAGATTATCTGCTCAAGACCTAATATGGGACTTGTACCTACAACATTCTGATCTGGAGGTGACAATGCCATCAATTGAGCCAAAATGACATGCAGAGCTGGAAACCACCTTGTTTCATCAGTATTTTTAATCGAAGATTTCCTCATAAAGCTTTTGTTTAAATTTTAATTTTGGTGGTGATGTATGAATTTTGGATGAATTTTTCAGCCTGTAAGCTGATAAGAAATTAAATTTAAAAGCAAAATACTGTGGATGCTGGAAATATTCAGCAAGTCAGGCAGCATCTGTGGAGAAAGAAACAGAGTTCATGTTTTAGGTTGATGACCTTTCATCAGAACTGAAAGAAGTTATAGATTTAACAGTTTTTAAGCAAGTACAGAGCCGGGGAAGAAAGGGGAGGGGAGGAAAAAACAAAAGGGAAGGTCTGTGATAGGGTGGGAGTGATTAAATGACTAAAGGGATGATGGTGCAAGGCAAGGAGGGTGGTAATGGAGACAAGTTAAGAAACAAAAGATGGGTCTAGAGGAGCTGTAAATGGCAACATCAGAACCATTACCAGCACCTGCTGTCTGGGAAAAAAAATGAAGAAATTATATTTCTTCAGTTATGCATGAATATCTTGCCTGCAATGAAGGGTTGTTGTCTAGATAGCTCATGTAGCTGCCAGTCTAAATTAATGATGCCTTATTTTGTATTTCACATTATTGGAAATGTTGAATGTTGCCAGATAGGGATTGCCTAAATCATTAATATCTGCAATTCTGTAGTAGGTGAGACAAACCAGGGGTGTTAGATTGCAGATATTTAGTCAAATACAGTCACTTTCATGGTTAAGCTACAAGGAGTGATTTTCCTGGGTTTAGTGTACAATTAGCACCTGAAAAGTCTGTTCCGGCGCTAGGTGCAGTTGGGGGGAAAACTTCCTCCAGAAAGACCCGACACTACCATTTCCAGGTGCTATCTGTCGTAAGGAGACAGATTGGTAAGTCAGAAAGTCTCTCTTTTTGGCCAAAAGTGGTTTCTCAACTTCAGAAATTGTTGCAGAATGCTGTAACTCCTTTTCGCCCAGCGATGGATACTGTGTTTGGTGCAATGGTTCCTCTTTTTGTGAGATGGCTTATTTAGAGGCATATGAGGAGCAACAGTTTTAATTATTTATTATGCCAACAGGTAGTACATGATGAAACACCAAAATTGACAACAGCTCTCAATATACTCTGGTACTACAATAAGTTTAACAGAATGGCAGGATTGTGGTGTCCAATATTAATTTATAGGAAACACAGCTGCTGCTACTTTTGTCAAAAGACCCTTTTATGGCAAACAGTATTCTGAAGCCCTTGCAGTGTTCCTTTATAAATAATTTTTACTTTTATCATTGGAGAAATTCAATGGAACTCCACGTGTTTGTTTGAAGGACAGATGATTGTAAAACACAAGACTCCAGCTGCTCCATGTCCCTTTAACTAACCTTGTGCCTTTTAAAGCCTGATATGCACCCTAAGTTACTGCAAACTGAAGATCCATCATTACTTCTGTGCATCTACGTGCACCTGAAGTTTACCCCCGTTAAGTTGATGTGGGCCAGCAGGGAATCCTGACATTATTTCTCTTACCCTGATTGCACTGCACTTCTGGTGAGCTGTGCTCATATTGTCCCCAAGCAGTGCCTGCCCAGAAATTTAACCCTATGTTCTCTGTGCCATTCCCTTGTATTGTAAAGTAGGAGTCATTCCATGATCTAACACTCCCAGTGGGAAGCCATGCTCACAGGGAGTGTGGATCAGAGAATTGGGGAAAACTGTGTTGTAGCTGTAACTCCATCCTGTGCTCCCTGCAAGCTTTCATTTCTCTCCCTAGTTCTTAATGGGATTGCATGTAGAGATGGGTGTATTATCAATCCTTATTGCCTAGTGATGAATTTCTTAAATATCTGTGAGTAATATATTGCAGTGGAGCTGTTTGTCATATTTCACCATAGGAATTGAAATTTTCAGTGGGGTCATTGGAACTGTTATGTTCTCCATCCATATGTTTTATATCTGTCTTGCAGGACAACAGGAAAACCATTTCATAATTTTATCTGCTGGCAGGACCTGAGAGCAGTTGACCTAGTCAGATCGTGGAACAGTTCATTGTTACTTTGGGTAATGTAGTTGAATTATAATTCTTGGGAGCTGCTAGATGCGTTTGTTATATTTTGAAGGTCATATTCTGTTGGGAAACTCAGTCTTCCTGTCACTGGGACAAGATGTGATACAAGTTGAAACTCATTTTGACGAATACAAGGTTATGACTATTTTGATTTGCATATTTCACAATACAGCACATGATATAATTTTGAAATTCTGTTCTATGTTTAAATAATCTAAATGTAACTGCACAACTTGTAAAATGACTTCTGACACCAAATACTCTGTAGAAACCACAGAAAGCTATTGTTTCAGGTCACATTTTTTCTCGTTATCTTCTCTTTTTCTTCTCCTGAAGGGAGTAACTCGTACTGCAGTATGGTTTCATAGTACCAAGTGGTTATTCTTCATGTGAGAAGTATTGAGAGCATTAGCAGGCTATTTTGTTGTGTTGGAGCATCACAATCTGGCTTAGAGATCTAGGAGTACAGGTTCATAGCTCCTTGAAAGTGGAGTCACAGGTGGATAGGGTGGTGAAGAAGGCATTCCGCATGCTTGGTTTCATTGGTCAGAACATTGAATACAGGAGTTGGGATGTCTTGTTGAAGTTGTACAAGACATTAGTAAGGCCACACTTGGAATACTGTGTACAGTTCTGGTCACCCCATTATAGAAAGGATATTATTAAACTAGAAAGAGTGCAGAAAAGATTTACTAGGATGCTACCGGGACTTGATGGTTTGACTTATAGGGAGAGGTTAGACAGACTGGGACTTTTTTCCCTGGAGAGTAGGAGGTTAAGGGGTGATCTTATAGAAGTCTATAAAATAATGAGGGGCATAGATAAGGTAGATAGTCAAAATCTTTTCCCAAAGGTAGGGGAGTCTATAACGAGGGGGCATAGATTTAAGGTGAGAGGGGAGAGATACAAAAGGGTCCAGAGGGGCAATTTTTTCACTCAAAGGGTGGTGAGTGTCTGGAACGAGCTGCCAGAGGCAGTAGTAGAGGCGGGTACAATTTTGTCTTTTAAAAAGCATTTGGACAGTTACATGGGTAAGATGGGTATCGAGGGATATGGGCCAAGTGCAGGCATTTGGGACTAGCTTAGTGGTATAAACTGGGCGACATGGACATGTTGGGCCGAAGGGCCTGTTTCCATGTTGTAAACTTCTATGATTCTATTCTATAATCTGTCCTCATCCAATGTTCACACGCACACATTTTTCAAAAGCGAATCTAGGGGATTGTTTTCTTTATTTCTCCCTTTTGATAATCTGAGTCCTGGAATATTGACGCCAATGGTAGTGTCCCCAACTACTAAAATGCAGCTGAGATCAACCCTATCATATTTTAAAGGGCACTATAGTAATGCAGCACGTTAGTGCATCAATACAATGTGGGACGATAGGATATAATTTCACCCCTATTATTGTCCACATGATAAATTCCTGACCTCAGGCTGTTTCAGCTGGAGGCAAGACCATTTCATGGATGGCGATGGGGAAGGAAAGAAGGAAGGATGGAGGGAGATTGGAAGGGTGCTCCCTTCCAATGTACTCATGCTTTCCTATATCTACAGTGCCATTAGTAGCAGCTTGGGACAAGGTCATATATGGGGGAACCTAAAAGAATGGTGAAGGAGAAAAAACTTCCAAAATAGGAGGGAAGAGGATGGAAATTAAAATTTCATTGCATTTAGTGATACTAAAAACATTACATTCAACAGTTTGTTATTTGCTCAAAAAAGATGTTTTCAATGAATATCTGTTTGGTAAAACAACCCAAGGCATTCACAAACTTTAACTTTTTTTAATATCATGTGCCCTTCCCATATCAGTCTGCCTTGTCTCCAGGTGCATTGGCTAAGGATTGCTGTTACTGTATCCATAAAGATGTTTTATGATCCTCCTGACTGATGAGAATAAGTTTTGCTGTCCCATTTAAGACTTGTAATAGAAGAAAGCTAATATGAGCAGCTCAGCAACTAAGTATATGTAATTAAATTCATTCTGATACTATGGTCCTGGAAATTTAACAATGGTATACTAACCATTTAAAATGAATTAGCAGTTATGTGTTAATATTACATGAAGAAATCTCCAAGCCTTTTTCTTTTGTCTTCCAACAATCAGCTGCATCAGAAAAATATAAAACGATCTTTATGAAAAGTGAGTGAGAGCTTAAGTCATAAAAGGGATGTCACATGACCTCCCCTCATGTACAAAGCGAACTCCACTTTTCATACCTTTTACCCTGATTCTGTTCTCATGCTCTGTAGTAGAAAGAAGATCCCAAAAGTTACTATTGATAAAGACAGACTTTATTTGGAGACTGAAAGCAGTTGACCTTACCTCCATTGAGATTTGAGCATCTTCTAGCAGAAAAATGTTTGTTGTAACTACGTTTTACAATGGTGAGGTTTCATAGTACAGGTAGTGTTACTGTGATTCTATGCAATAGACTCAATTACTGTTATCTTGTTCCTTTTTATTAAGTAATTAGAGGCCATTGTTTTCTAGTGCAATTAATACCTGAGTTTGGTACAAAAATCAAAATGTTTGCTGTTAGAATTTCATTTCAATTTAGTTCCGGGTTTTAATTTTGAAAAAATTGTGATCAACAACCCCCAGTATGGTGTGTGGGAAAAGTTGTGGTTTGAAAAACTTTCCTGGCATGCTGAAGATTGTGTAATTTGGGTTTCCATCTTCTTTCGCTCTCCAATGCTATGTGGAAATTCAAGACATTTCACCTCCGCTTCAAGTCTTGCTCAGTTTCTTAATGGATTCCAATAAAAATGTTTGCTTCGGAAGGCTATTCAATAACTTTCTTGCTTCATGCTCATATATATTTGGAATACTCACTTTTTTTTGGCAACTTTTCCTAAAAGGGAGGGAGGGAGAATTCCTCCAATTTGAGCTATATTTGCTGGTGGGAACGGGAACAAGAAATCGGTGCGACTCACTCCAGAAAAATCAATTTTGATAATTCTTTAGCGAAGTGATTGGATCAGACCCAAAGATTTAACTTTACCTCTGGTCTGAAACAATATTCATCTGAGTCTATGAATTGTGCATTTTGCAGAATAATTGACAGTTCTTTCTTGCTTTCAATGTAGCTGGTTCATAGGTCCAGTGGATTACTCCATTTTCTAACCAGGCAGAAACGCTTTTTAGCTGCAAGTGTGATCCATTTCTCCACGCAGCATGTGTCCCTTCGTTTAGCCTGGGTTCTCCAAAATATAAAACAGGTAAGAAAATGGACAGTTTGTATGTTGATATGTGCGAAGAGGATTCCCTCAAGACCTGCTACACTGTTATGTTTTGATCGAATCATAGAATGGCTGCCTCCTGTGCTGTAACCATTCAGCCCATCGAGCCCGTGCCTGCTCTTTGTAAGAGCAATCCAGTTAGTCCCATTCCTTCGCTCTTTCCCTGTAGCCCTGCAATTTTTTCCCTTCAACTATTTATCCAATTCCTTTTTGAAAGCCACGATTGAATCTGCTTCCACTACCCTTTCAGGCAGCGCATTCCAGATCATAACTACTCGCTGCATAAAAAAAAGTTTTTCCTTGTGTCGCCTTTGGTTCTCTTGCCAATCACCTTAAATCTGTATCCTCTGGTTATCAACCCTTCTGCAAAGGAACAATCTCTTTATTTACTTTATCTAAACCCTTCATGATTTTGAACACTTCTTTCAAATCTCCTTTCAACTTTCTCTGCTCTAAGGAGAACAACCCCAGCTCCTCCAGTCTGTCCATGTAACTGAAGTCCCTCATCCCTGGAACCATTCTAGTAAATCTTTTCTGCACCCTCTCTAAGGCCTTCACATCCTTCCTAAAGCGCAATGCCCAGAATTGGACACAATACTCCAGTTGTGGCCAAACCAGCATTTTATAAAGGTTCAACATAACTTCCTTGCTTTTGTACTCTATGCCTCTATTTATAAAGCCCGGGATCCTGTATTTTTTAAAACTGCTTTCTCAACCTGTCCTGCCACCTTCAAAGATTTGTGCACATATAACCCCAGGTCTCTCTGATCCTGCACCCCCTTTTAGATGTAGGGTTTTTTTTAAATTGAAAACTCCAGGCAAAGAACCAAGGCCCATGGTGCACAATGCCATTAGTGTTGAAAATGGGGCGTTGATGAGGCAAACCAAGTAGTCGTGATTACATGTTAAAAGAAAGAACTTCCATTTATTTAGGGCTTTTCATGACCTCAGGACATTCCAAAGTGCTTTATAGGCAATGAGGTACTTTTGAAGTGTATTTGTGCACAGCAAGGTCCAACAAACAGTATTGAAATAAATAACCAGATCATCTGTTTTAGGTGATAGTTGAGGGATAAATGTTGGCCAGGACACCAGGAGAACTCTCCTGATCTTCAAATTGTGCCTTGGGATTTTTTTACGTCCATCTGAGAGGGCAGAGGGCAGACGGGTCCTCAATTTAACTTCTTATCCGAATGACAGCATCTCTGATAGTGCAGCACTGCACTGCACTGAAGTACAAGCCCAGTTTATGTGCTCCAGTCTCTAGAGTGGGCTTGAACTCACAACCTTCTGACTCAGACGAGAGTGCTGCCACTAAGCTAAGGATCACACCTTGACTAACCTGGTTTTCTAATGCCTATACGTTGTAGGAAGAGTGGAAAATGAAGGCTAGCATTGAGTAAAATAACATGCAGGTAGTTTGTTTATTTGTTTTGCTTTTAGCCAAAGGAATTTGGCACATACTAGTGTAAGGGTCACAAAAATTTTTTACTATTCCTTTTTCTTGGAACAGTGTGACAACTAAACTTCCTCTTTCCCTAGGCTGTAGAGCTGTGGGTGAATACATTGATGCTTCAAAGCCACACACATTGCCATTTCCACATTATCTAGTTTACTGTTTGTCTGAAAACTACGTTCTTCTTTCCCACATGTGTGTTCAACCAATTTTCTTAGTAATCTACCACTTTAGCTGCTTGCAGGTAGACGTAAGACTTGACTTACCCCCTACAATGTCGGACACTGTCACCACACCGCTGTTACTTCCATTTTTTGATCTTGTATCAGCTTGTGATCAATCTGATCAAAGTCACAGTCCATTTGGTAGTTCTTTTATTCTGTATGTATTCTTTTAACCTGTTTGTTACTGCAACATACTTTGTCTGTTTCCAATATAATCCTTCTGGGCATTTAGTGAGGATGGACACAGTTTCATTCCTACGATTTTATTTTCCCTCTTGCATGAACAAAACAAAAGAGCAGCATTCTTTCCTATGATTTTAGCCTCTGGAGTTAATGTTACCAATAGGATGGTGTAACCTTAACTCATGGGCTATTCCTACACGAGCTCTTGAACTTCTTCCAGCCCTATGCCCCAGCCAGCATCCTCTGCTCTTCTGACACTGGCTTACTATACAGTTCCGCTCCACTGTACCTCTCCTCTGGAATTCTTTTCATGGTCACCTCCATGTTACTACATCTCAGCATTTTCAAAACTGACCTCTTTGACCAAGCCTGTCAGCTCCCCATACAACTCCTGGCATCTGTTCCTCCTCCCAAATCCTCTCTGAAGTTTTGCTGTATTCGAAGTGCTTTATGAGTTATTGCATGCAGAAGAGAAGGGTGGAAGGAGAGACTTGCAGAAAGAGTTACAGCCAAACCAATGACAATAAATTTATAAGAGCTATATAGAGTGTGGAAGATGAACAGAGACTTAGAAAGAAAAATGCTTGTCCGTGAATGATGTCACTCTTAAATTAACAGGTATTATCTAAATCTGGAAGTTGCAAATCCTTTTTATAGCGAGGTTGGTGCCTCAGCTTTTGTAATGCTGAGTACCAAGTTGAGTCATTTTAAAGCCTATGTAACCTTTTTAAAATGAAACTAAATGTCTTATGTTGTCAGGAAGTACCAATGTAATTTCCCCTTGTTATTAATTCATTGTATTGCAAAATATTGGCCCGGAATTTGCTCTGAGTGACGAACGAACGGCACCTGCCGCTCATTTAGATTTAAACTTACCCACAAACGATCCACTGCTTTGGTGTGGGAATTTCCTCTGATGGTGAGCTGCAAAAAGTGCAGCGTCCTCCCTCAGGCATCTGTGAGCTGTGAGAGTGGGGAAAGGATATCACTGTCCCCTCAACCAACCAGCTTGAAGTATCCTTGACAAGCCACGCAGAGTCAGAACCAGGAAGTACAATGTAATTCAATCTAAAATCAGTTAGTGAAATTGAGAGGGTAAGAAATCTGAATTAAGATGGACACAAAGAAAAAGTGGGAAAAAAAATTAAATTTTTTTTACATGTCCAACAACAACGAAAATCTGAAGGAATGAGCCTCCATATTTTCTGTGCCAGAGGGGACGTTTGGCAGTTGTTAAGGCTTACCACGCCGTTAAGTTAGTTTAAACCTTAACAAAAAACTCCGCGTAATTTTTTTCTGTGTAGATTAGTTCATTTCCAGTCAGGCAGTGCAGCAACTTCACACTGGTCCATTCATTTCACCGGTGAGCTGTCCTTCCCGTACAGCTTTCAGACAAGCAGGGGATCTGGGAGAGCAACTTCTGGATTTGCACGTTTGACTGTGCATGCACGCTCATCAGAAGTTGCTCTTCCATTTGCCCTTAACTAATAGTGAGCACTGTTGGGCTCTGTTATTTTTGGAGCAAATTCTGGGCCCATATTTTCATTTTTGGGGGGGGGGGTGGAAGAATTAACTCTTGCATACTGTCAGTGTCAAATGCAGACAATTCTTCAGAAACCATGATGAAAAATCTAGTCTGATTTTATATAACAAGACCAGTTATAACCTCCTAGAGGGTGTGGAGATGCCGGTGATGGACTGGGGTTGACAATTGTAAACAATTTTACAGCACCAAGTTATAGTCCAGCAATTTTATTTTAAATTCACAAGCTTTCGGAGGCTTCCTCCTTCCTCAGATGAACGTTGTTGGAAAAAACGTTATCCAACAACGTTCACCTGAGGAAGGAGGAAGCCTCCGAAAGCTTGTGAATTTAAAATAAAATTGCTGGACTATAACTTGGTGTTGTAAAATTGTTTGCAACTCCTAGAGGGCGTGGGTGCTTTGAGGGTATGGTGGCTATGGGGGGAGTGGAAGAGAAGGAAATATCCATTATGGTCCAGAATGTAACAACCTAACATGCCCAAAAATAATATAACACAATGAGACTATTGTGATGAGGAAACCATTGGATCCAATTAGTTTCTGTTTTAATACACAAAACACTGCTCAGTACTTGGTGTATATTTTTTTCTAATTTAAATGTGGAGACAAAGAAATCCTATTTCCAATGTGGGTGTCTTGCATTTGTTGGGAGAAGAGTTAATTATAGTGTGTGTTGGTTGTCTTTCACAAGATAGATATAGATGAAGGCCATTTGTCACATCTTGAGTCATCCATCCAGAAGGATTCTACAGTCTCTTCCTCATCTCCACCCCCACCATCCCCCGTAGCACATGTAGTTTCTTAAATGATTCTGGGATATTCACATGTACTGCCTGCACAATGTCTATTCCATGTATTGATCATTTTGTATCAGGAAGAACTTCCTGTTATCAGTCCAAAATTTATCTTTTATTAATTTAAACCCGTGCCCCCTTGTCCTGTCATGATGTTTTATTTTTTAAAGTAGTGTTCCAGATCTACTTTTTCTATAGTGTTTACCGTCTTCTTTACCTTTTTTTATAAGATCACTTCTCGGGCACCTGCATCCAAGGCTGTTAGGGCCATGTTTCTATAACCGTTCCTCATAACTGTCCTTTGATGCTAAGGACCAGTCCTGTGGCTTTTGCCTGAATTGCCTGAAGACTTAACTATTTCCCTTGTGTCTTAGAATTGGGCACTGTCCTCAAGGTGTGGTCTGACCTGAGCATTGTACAGCATGGCTTTCCCTTACTTGTACTTTACTGTTTTGGTTATGTAATCTAGTCCACAGTGATTGGAGCCTATTAAAACCTGTTCCATTACACTATTTGCTGCTGGTAGTTAAAATTTTATCAGTTATTTATGATAACTAGGAAAATGTCACATTCTAAACAATTTTTTAAGAAGGACCTGTGTGTTCTGAGTAAGTTTCTGAATGAATGTGCAGCTCTCTGGTGGCAAAAATAGGTACTGCAACTCCTCAATTTGTATCCTGGAAATTCTACCCAGCAATAGAAAAACCTTTAAGAATGTAACAAGAAAAGGCCATTCAGCCTATCAAATCTGCTCCTCCATTGATTGCCATCAGCAAATTACTCAGAAGATTGCTGGTCATCAGTCAAAGGCAATGCCTCCAAGAAGAAAAAGCTGTGAATTTTTTAAAAATCAAAATTATAGAATCTTTTAACTTCTCAATTAGATATGTAAGCCATCTAATATAATTATAGGTTTAAATAAATTTAGTGCTCTGGAATCTGGAGCTCTAAGGCTAGGAGTGAATAAATTACTTCAAACCCTGTAATGACCTTTTCTGCAGGCCCAAATTTGTCATCCTCTGATCTGTGGGGAAGGTGTCCCTTTTAAGAACATTTCTCATGAGCATTGTAATCCTACTTGTTCTGTAGTCCACAATCTCACTCCTATTATTTGAATTAATGTGACATTGTCAGTTATCTAAATAAAGTTATTTGAGTACTTTTATTTAAAAAAATATATAAATAGGTTGTTTCGTTCTTTTAATTACAACTTCTGTTTATTTCTTTCAGTCCTATCAAATCAGCCTTTGAGTCCCTTCAAGCTTTAGCCTCATGTATAATTCCAGTAATTGAGCATTTTCTGTTGGAGCTGTGTTCCACTTGAATCAAAAACTGTCTTTGGTCAGTGCTAGCACCAGGCTTGAGTTCAACTCCTTACACAGCCAGTGTGTGTGTCTTTGTTATCTTCCCACCTAGTGCAGCTTCAGAAAAGCTCATCTCCATCTCTCCAGATTCCATAGTGAGAAGGACTGAAGCAATCGAAGATTATCCTTTTCAGACTGAATGGCTTTGTTTCATGTTAAACTTCAGTGCACTGTTATTGAGTCTTCAGTAATGGTTTCTGAAGACAAATGTAAAAATAAGCACAAGTTCTCCAGGTCATGACATTACGACAAATGTGGAGACCTAAACCAGAGCACTAGTCCTTTTTTGCTTTGGCTTTTGAGCAAGCAAAGTCAACAACATTAATTGTAGCCTCAACCAAATTTTATTTTTTGTTTCTCTTTGCTTCGACTGGGTGTTTAGAAACTTCATGGTATGTTCTGATTCAAATATTACTTTGGGGTTCCAAGAATTATGAAGGAGGGGGAATAGAAAGTAGAGTGTGGCTTGGATTTCCTCTGGGACAATATCGCTGCCAAAATTGGGTTGGGCAGGACTACTCTCTACTGCTGTGATCCCACCCTATTTTCCTGGCTAGTTTCATGGCAGTATCTCCGTTCTGCAGAGGGTGCTTGTCTCTGTAGTATAGAGCCTTGGAGGATAAACTTGGCAAAAACCATCTGGTGATGCAGCAGAAAACTGAAGAGCAACAGTTAAAGGGGACAGAACCCCTCGAAGATATCCCATGAATGTTTTTAACTTTTTAAAACTAGCTCTGAATGTGGCTAGTGCAGAAGAAGGGGATAATTGTAGCTGCTCCCACTGCTAATGTCTATGTACTTCAGCATTGGCCTTGCTAAGGGTCAGCAGTACTGCGGTGAGAGCAAGGAAATCAGACCATCATTTAAACGTGGCAGGGTAGTCAAAGGATGGGAAGCCGACATCCCAGCTGGGGAGGAGGGGAATCTCCCGGAAGGCCACCCCCGTGGCCATCTATTCTGCAGTACCGCCCAAAAATGGATGGTTTGCTGGAAGAAATTCCAGCTGAAACGCTTTTAACATAAACTTTGTTATCCCTCTTGGACAGATACCATGTAAGTTTAGTATTCAAATGTTACCAAAACTTCAATCTTTATTGCAGGTTTTAAATCAATCTTTTTATGCAGTTACATCATGTGCCTTCCCTGGCTTCCAGTATTCAATGTCTTTTGTGAAATACAGGGAAGGGTTTCTCTTTTTTTTGGATCTGATCAGAGTGGATTAAATGCATTTGTTGAAGATGCTGTCTTAAGGATTCTTTAGTGAAATGTGGGGAGTTTCCTCCAAAAGAGAGAGCAGATAGCTGCATGCCAATTCTGGGGGCGTTCATATATATACAGATGTCACAGACCTGCCTAAATAGCATACCTCCTCTGCTGGATAATATTGTACAGATGATGAAGCTACTCTCCAACAGTCTGCTGTTAATCTTAAGATGGAAGTGTAGACTGCATCCTACTCTCTTTTTCCAGTATGGCTACCAATAGGGGAAAAATAGCTCGGGCTACAAATTGAGGAGATAATTGAGCATTTTATGAAGCACCAATAGAATGTCATCCATCCAAGAAATGGTCAGCGAGGAATGGCTAGCTTCTCCTTTGGAGACAGAGGCTGCAACATATCTGAACATCTGGATTCAACAAGAAAAAAACTTGATACTCCCATTACAGTAACTGTATGTGGTTACATCCTAGCCCATTGCTTCAGTTGCTAGCAGTAAAGGGATTCTCTTGTTTTTCAGGGCCAACATATATCATACTGTCTAACTTATGGTTTTTTTTTATAAAGGCATAGGTCTCCTTAGTGAAAGAACTTTAGGTTCAACTTTTTGGGGGTAGTTAGAGGGTACTTCACCAACATGGTTTCTCACAAAACATTTGTCTGTATGGTATTTTGTTCTGTATTTGTGATCATTTTGGTGAGGCGTATTCTACAATCTATGATCTGGTGGGTCCTTCTGAAGACAGCAGCTACGTAATTTGACATGATTGAAGTCCTTTTGTGTTTACTAACCTATGAAAGGAAGAGAAGGGCCAGTATTGTAAGAGTTTTTTTTGAAGCTGTGGCATTGCTATATATTCTACTATAGGCATCTCCTTACAGGTTCAAGATGCTGTTGCTGAAGAAAACTGCTGCTTCGGTACCATTGATACATGGTTGCTATACAAACTGACAAAAGGTAAGGTTGGCCTTGAAGGCAGAATGTTAGGTTACCTTAACCTAAAGGGCATTGAAGCAGCAAATTCAAAACTGTAACCAGATGAAAAACTACTTAATCCCAAAAATATGAATTGGGCAAATTTGTGTGGTTTTGTACACAATCCACATAATTAATAGTTGTTGACCCTCTGCATGTCTGTAGGGTGTGGGAAAGTGCACTATAAAATGTGAAGCACTGTGATTGGCTCAAATTTCACACACCTTTATAAAACAGTCACCAAAACACACATCACTTCATTATCTCAAAAAAAACCCCACTCATCCTTGAAAATTGTTTAAGTCCTTTTGAGTAGCTATGTTGGCTTCTTAGTTGGCCCACTATAAGCTCCAAAAAAATAAGTAAATAAAATTTATAATCTAATGAAGCTTTTAAAAAGAAAGAACTTTGAGAAAATCTTACTCATCCTATCTTCCAATACTTACAATAACTTTTCCTTGCACAGATTCTCTCCTTTTTCCCATTCCTTGCCTCTCCACTTCTCTGGGACCTTTAGTGTGTCTCTGTTCAGTTCCCAGAGCTTGATCCTTGAACTGTATGTTGGGTCACAATATTTTCCATGCCAGTGATCACCTGTGCTCTGCTTGCCATGGACTACCTGTAAGCAACATTATGGGAGTTCTACTAGTTATTGATCATTGATGAAAAATTAATGGGAAATATCTGATGGGAAATATATACACCTTTTCTAAGATGTAAAGGTATTTAAATCCTCAAGGTATATAGTCCTTTACTCAAAGGACTATGTTCAATTTTTTTATTAATGTCATAGGAACGTGAGTAGGCCATTCAGCCCCTCGAGCCCGCTCCACCATTCCAATAGAGCACAACTGATCTGCACTTCAACTCCATTTATCCCTTCATAACCTTGCATAACAAAAATCTATCTAGCTCTGATTTTAAGATTATTCCCCCTTGTTCTTGATTCCTACACCAGAGGAATTAGTTTCTCCATATCTACCCTATCCAATCCTTTTTAACATTTTAAACACCTCGATCAGATCACCCCTCAATATACTACACTCAAGGGAATACAAGCCTAGTTTATGTGACCTGTCTTCATAATTTAACCCTCTAAGCCCAGGTATCATTCTGGTGAATCTGCGCTGCACCCCCTCCATGGCCAATATATCCTTCCTGAGTTGTGGTGCCCAAAACTAATGCAGTACTCCAGATGGGATCTGACCAAGACTCTATACAACTGAAGTACAACTTCCTTCCCTTTGTATTCCAGCTCCCTTGAGATAATGGCCAACATTCCATTAGCCTTTTGATTGCTTTTTGTATAATTGTCTACTAGCTTTTAATGATTTGTGTACTTGGACTCCCAAATCTCTCTGCTCCTCTACAGTTCCTAGTTTCTCACCACTGTTTGCAAGATGCTCTCATTGTCAGATAATTAATTAATTCGAGGTTGTTACACATTACTAAATCTACTATGGCCAGTTCCCTTTTCGGTTCTAAAAATATTGTTTCAGAAAACTGACCTGGATACACCCTAGAAATGCATTGCCTTTACGATTTGAGCTATTTTGCAGCTCCCAGTCCATGTGAAAATTAAAATCTTCCATTATAACCACTTTGCCTTTGCTACATCTCTGATCTCTGTATTTATGCATCCTTCTACTGCTTCATTGCAGTCAGGAGGTCTGTGGACAACTCCCACCAGAGTACTGCACCCTTTGCTGTTTCTTGATTCTACCCAGAGTGTTTCCAGTGCATGCACATCCTTACTGATATCTTTTTTTCAACTGCTGTGATATTGTCTTCTAGCAATATTGCTATTCCTCTTCCTTTCCCTATTTCCCAGTCCTTTCTAAAGATCTTGTAACCTATAATATGACGCTCCCATTAATGCCCAGCTTGTAGCCATGTCTCTGTAATGGTTACTACGTCATACCCTTTGAGCTCGATTTGTGCTTCCATGTCCATCATGTGCTACCAATAATTCATTTGAGCAAATAGAAAAGCATTTGTAAATTGATCTGAGAGGATAAAGATAAATAGTTTTTGGTCACATCAGTGAAAATGTATTGATTGCAATGGAACTGGTATTTTAAAGAAGTATCTTGTTAACTGTGCCCTGAACACTTAATCAGCTTGTGAAGTGATTTTCAGTGGTACATACAATTATTCACATTACCATTAAAGAGTTTGGAATTGAGCACGAAATGGGAGCCTAAATGCCCATTGATTTAGCAGTTTCAATATCTTGGTTGAACTTTTATAGTTTTCCTATAGTTTATTTCATTGAGGCATATGTGCTATTTTGACTTTTGTACTTTCAGCACATAGATGATACCATTACAAAATTATAATTTTGTGATCAAAAAAACTGATTAGAGGAGCATTATGAATACCACCTAAATTTAATGATGTGCCTGAAGTATATATCCTTTCTTTATAGCCATGTAGGCTAGCTGAGGTTCTGGCTGTTGAAGTTGTGATTTTTCTGCCACTGGATGATGCCGAGTTATTAAATACCATTATATAAACACTAAGAACTGTAGCCAAATCTAGTGACAACATTTGGTACTGTACAAACTTAAGCCATTATTACAGTGTGAATAGGATATTTTTTCTCAATGGCTTTCAGTTTGTCATTAGTGAATGTAACAGTGATAAGTTTGAAAGAGACATGAACATCAAGTCTATTAAGACTCCTAACATGCCCAAACAATGCAGGATAGCAATCAACAAAGCAAATAGAATGTTGAGCTACATAGCCAAAACAGAATACAAGTCAGAGGAAGTAGTAATCATACTGTACAGTGCTCTGGTCAGACTGCACCTTGAGCACCATGCCCAGCTCTAGATGTTGAGAAATAAAGGAGACATTCAAGCGATTGAGGCAGTGCACAAATGAGCCAAGTGGCTGAACCCTAGTGTAGGGAGTATAAGCTACAAGAATTGAGGTTTTCTGCCTGGAAAGGAGGCACTCTGAGCTTTATAAGATAGTTAAGGAAATGGAGAAGTTTAACCCAGTATACTACTTTATATTAAACAAATCCAGTAGGTCAAGGGGACATTGGTTCAAACTAGTAAAAGGTAAATTTAGGACTGATATCAGAAAGTTCTTGTATAAGGAGTGATCAGCACTTGGAATGGAATTCCAAGAAAAGTAATTGAGGTGAAAATCCTCGCATTATTTAAGAAACAATTTAGATGCAGTAGTAGGGGGAGTATAAGGTCTTTCTGGATGATTTAAGATGGGCCAAATGGCTTCCCTCACCTGTTTAATATGTGCTAAGTACTTTAATTCCAGTTATCTGTACCTTTTACCTGTGTTTTCCTTAAATGTAGGTGCCGTTTTTGCTACAGATTACTCAAATGCAAGTACTACAGCGATGTTTGACCCTTATCAGGTATCTTCATTCCTGTTCTAATTCTGTACAATCTATGAGATGTTTCTATTTTGAACATGACTTTGAATTTTACCTGCTTTCAATTATATTAAATGTATTTTTATTGAATTTTTGAACAAACAAGTCTAATTTATGACTAATGTTTACAACTCATTAGTGCCATTGAAAATTTACAGTAGTTAATATTTATCATTTTAGTTGTGTTGGAGTACATTCCTCGCAAACCTTCTCTCAGTGCCTGTGTCTATTCTCCCTCCAGTAAAGGATACAAGGTAAGAATCTTGAGAGTTTTGAGATCAGTCATTATTGCACTGATAATACATTGCAATGTAGTTAAAACAATTGCCTGGCGGTGAATGGATGATGCTAATCTGACTAAAACTTAGATTTTTGGAAAGCACCTTCCAGGAGACCTGTGAGGTGAAATAAAGATGTAAATTGCACAATTCACTAGGTAATGAGGAACAAAGGGTAATGGTGGTAATTCTAATTGGGCAGATGTAGCCATCAAAGTACACCAGGTATGAGTTGGAAATTTGTACTGAATTATCATAATGAGGGTTTGGTAAGTAGAGTGTCTGACTGTGAAGTTTTAAAGACTTTGCAATTGGGCAAATTCTCTATTAAATACCAGAGAGACTTGTAAGTGTCGCATTCTGGTGCTAAAAATAACAAATGTGATTACAAAATGATGGGCTTTTTTAAAATTAATAAGGTGGGTCAGGAAAATTGTCTGGGTGTGATTTATTGACCATTGTGTTAAACTAATCTGATGCTGTTGTTAACTAGACTAATCAAGTGATGGGACACATTTGATTCCAAAACCTGGGATACAAAAGAGGAATAATGCTGTATAAGTTACTCTATGAATAATATAATGCATTCTAATTGCTAGTCTTATACCCTGTTGCGACTTGTTTACATTCCTATTATATAAAACCAGGATCTTGATTATTTTAACTGATTACAGTTAAGGCTACGTTTAGAAACTTGTATCTAATTATAGGTGAACTTCTCTAAAAGATTCAGAAAGCTAATTTATGAGCAGAGGGTAACTTAAGTGAACCTTTACATCGGAAATAAGTTTGAGATGGGACATGCAAGTATTTAGAATACTCAAAGGAATGGGAATGTAAGCATTTAACTCAGACTACAAGGGTATATGTACAATACTGAGACTGAGATAATGTGTTTTCAAATCTCTGTCCAAACAGTATCTGCATCATGTAAGTACTTAGAGGAAGAATGTCTGACTTATCTCTCTTCATATTGTTGTATCCTGATATTTCTCCATACCTATCTAGTTAGTAACAATAGAGGAGGTTGCTGACTAGTATTATCTGTATATAGACATTCTTATATTTGTGATCACTGACTTGAAGACCTTTGATGGGCATATATGCCACACTACCATTACTGCCACGACAGTGGAATACAATCAGCAAAGGAGACAAAGGGCAAGTTTAGGTTTTATTCCTATTCACTCCAAGTGAAACTAGAGAGTGGAGTACAATATTTGGATCTAGTTTTATGAACTCTGGCTCAATACCAAATCCCTTAGTATATATCCCTTAATGTGGCCAAATGCGTATCTGCATTCAAGGATAAAGATGTTGTTAGACCAGGTGCTTCTGCTGCTCCATGTGGAGAAGAGGTGTTGCATTGAAAAAGTTGTTGGAAAGATACCTGGTTACCTACACTGCCTACAGCATGGATGCCAGAATCTTTGCTAAGGCTTTGTAATTAATCTACATTCAGCACAGATGTGGAGTGTTAGTGCCCATATTTAATGGGTCTCTTTTTGAACAGAAGCTTGAGCCCTCTGTAGTGTTTCAGGATGTCAACAAGTATTTGGCGTAAGATGTAGAACTTTTGTTAGAAGAATCAACTGTGTATCATGTGGACCTGGGGCTTACCAGCTGCTATTGCCTATTCTATCTCCATTGTCGGAATGAACGAACTTTTCTTTCTCTGCTGTATCTGTTTTCTGTAAGTGCAGTCCTTTCTGGCAATTCTCGTATCTGGTCCTTTTAATCCTTAGTAAGCTACACAAGTTCCTTTGTCCACACCCTGTCACCATATATCATCGTTACTGCTGTTACTGCCTATGCTTCTTTCAGTTGCATTGTTAAATTCACGTAACTCACATCCTGTATCTATGCTTTCTGTTATTTCTTCAAAGAATTCTATAAGATTAGTCAAACATGACCTGTCTCTTAGAAATCAGTGCTGACTGGCCTTTCCCAACTGCTTCGTAATTTCATTCCGTATTATAGTAGTTTACCAACTACTGAGGTAAGACTAACTTGCCTATAATTTCCTGGTTTATCCACCTCCTTTTGTTGGTGGTTGGGGGGGGATGGAGATTGCATTTCCCGTTCTCCTTTCTACAACATTTTTGGAAAATTATAGCCAGGTTTCTGGTATTTCTTCCCTAGCCTCAGATGTAAACCATCAGGTCCCATTTAGTTTGTCTGTCTATCTCAAGTCTGTCTATCTCAAGTTTGAGTAACTTCTTTAGTACTTTTCTCCTTTTAAAAAGCAACCTGCACCGACTGTTCAACACCCATCTTTGGTAGTTTTACAATCTTACTATCCACCTCCTCTTTGAAAAGAGGTAAATTACTTACTTAGTATCTCATTCCTTCACTTTCCATGACCAGCTTGCCTATTCATCTCTAAGCAGCCCTACCCTTACTATGTCTATCTACTTACCACTTCTGTGTGCGTAAAAAGGTATTTTATTGCCCTTTGTTTTTTGATCATTTTCTTTACTGCTCTCTCTTAGCCTTTCTAATCTCCCTTTTTGTAGATTTCATCAATTCTTTATATTTGCCCTGGCTTTCATTTTTATTAACTGCTCTTTAAGCATTGAATACTTTTAGTTTTAAATTTGATCTAATTTCTCTCAAATCCGTAGAAACTTAGCCTTTGATCCACTCCCTTTTTTCATTACTGGAATATTCTTGATTCTGTCTCCTCTTAAATATTACTGGTTGCCAATCTATGGTTCTGTGTGCCAATATTTTCTTCTATTTAATCTGGGCAAGGTCCCTTTTTTTCCCCTTCCTGGCCCCCACGTTAGCTGATACTGTTAACAGTTCCCTCTCCTCAGGTGCTGTCCCCCCTCCCCTTCAAATCCGCAACTCAGTGTTTGAATCCACTGTACTGAAACGGCCCTTATCAAGGTCTCAAATGACATCCTATGTGACTCTGACCGTAGTAAATGATCATTCTTCATCCTTCTCGACCTGTCTGCGGCCTTTGATACGGTTGACCTCCCCATCCTCCTCCAATGCCTCTCCTCCGTCGACCAGTTGGGTTGGACTGCTCTCTCCCAATTCCATTCTTATCTATCCAGTCATAGCCAGAGAATCAGCTGCAATGGCTTCTCTTCCCGCTCTGGCACCGTTACTCCTGGAGTCCCCCAAGGATCTATCCTTGGCCCCTCCTATTTCTCACCTACTTGCTGCCCCTTGGCGACATCATCTGAAAACTCGACATCAGATTCCACATAATCGCTGATGACACCCAGCTCTATCTCATCACCATCTCTCTCGACCCCTCCACTGTCTCTCATATTTGTCATACTGCTAGTCCGACATCCAGTACTGGATGAGCAGAAATTTCCTGCAACTAAATATTGGGAAGACCGAAGCTATTGTCTTTGGTCCCCACAGCAAACTTCATTCCTTAGCCACCGACTCCATCCCTCTCTAAGGCCACTGTCTGAGGCTGAAAAAGACTGCTCACAACCTCGGTGTCTTTGTCCCTGAGATGAGCTTCCAATTACATATCTGCTCCCAAGACCGCCTGCTTTCATCGCTGTAACGTCGCCTGTCTCCACCCCGTCTCAGCTCATCTACCCTCGTTTTTCCCACCACTGTGATGTCTGCCTACGCCCCCCCCACCAAGGCCGTGGATGTCTGTGTCCCCCCTCCCAATCTCTTCCCTCCTTGCTTCAGCGCTCTGGGGTGGCCTCCTCACCATGCCCCCCTGATCTTCTCCAATTGCCAGGGAATGCCTTCGACTGCTGGCTTTCGCGCCCGGCAGCAGCTCGCCTTCAATCTGGCCGGCTGCCGGGCGAGCAATGAAGTAAAAATAGTTCTAATGACGTTCTGCCGTTAGATTCGGCAGGACCATTGTGCTCCCGGCATTTCCATGTTTCTCAGCCGCAGACACGCTGGCGCTCTCCCTCCCCGTAAGTATCAGGGCTGTTAACTCTGTTCCTCGCTCCACAGATGCTGCCTGACCTGAGTGTTTCCGGCATTTTCTGTTTTTAGAAAGGCTATATAATGCAAGTTCGTTCTTCTAAATTGTCCTTTATAAAAAAAACTTGCATTTATATAGCGCCTTTCATGACCTCAGGACATCCCCAAGCACTTTGCAGCCAATTATACTTTTATCGAAGTGTAGTCACTGTTGTAATGTAGAAAACATGGCAGCTAACTTGCGCACAGCAAGCTTCCACGAACAGCAATGAGATAATGACCTGATCTTTTTTGGTATGTTGAGGGATAAATATTGACCAGGTTGCCCAGGGAGAACTCCCCTGCTCTCTCGAATAGTGCCATGGGATCTTTTTACCAAATCTAGTTTGGTGTTCCAGAAACTAATAATTTTCTCCTAAGCAGGATGCTCTTAACAGCCTAAGTTTCACTTGTATGGTTCCCATTATTATGTTCTTATCACAGTTTGTCAGTGGTTCTGAGTGAAGTAGAATGTTCGGCTGTACAAATCCAAGGAAGTGATGATGCCACTTTATAAAATATTGGTGCAAATCACACATGTTGTACTATCCAGTTTTGATCACTGTATTTATAAAAAGCTGTAGCAGTAGAAAGAATTCTGAGATGATTGTTAAGCCATGAAGCGAGGCTAAAGGAACTCGCCATTTGTCTTTGGAAAAAGACTTAGGGGAGAGATAGCAAAGGGTAAGAAGCCAGTTTTTAAAACAATTAAGTGAGTCAGAGGTGGGTATGAAGAAAAATTTTGTATAAAACCAAGATGGGAGAATCTTTTTGCTGATGGAAAAAAAAATTAACTTCCCTTTAGCCTGTCTTTGTAGCTCAATGATTGTCACTTCACTGAATGTAAAGTTATCCATAAACTGATTAATGAAAATAGCCCAGACATGAATTTACATAAGCATGTTAACTACTGCATTAAAAATAATGCATCAAGGAAATTAAATTTGTCTTTCTTCCAACTCCAGATTCCATATTTCAATTAATAAGATTTTTTAAAGTAAAATTCAGTAACAATTTTTGACTTGATATTGAAACTTTATTATGTGTTTGAAAAAATATGATCATATAATTCAATAAAATTAATGTACTTTTCCCCCCAATATTTTAGTTGCAACTTTGGCTTCACTGATAAAAGTATATTTGGCATCCCTATTCAAATAATGGCCTTGGTGAGTATTGGGGTACGTTTATATATTCTGAAATAATTTTCCTATTTTGTGTGGTGTACTAACTTGTATAAAGTAATTATCAAAGGAAAGTGTTCTAGATACCTGGAGATTTAGTCTAACTAGTTTTCCAGATTGTGTGTAAATTTCCAAATTTGTGCATAATTGTTGCATTCTTGTATTTGCTTTCTGGTCAACAGTAACTGCACTTATTATTGAGCCTTAAGTTTATTTCCTATGCCTTAACATTGATATCTTATGGTGCTCATTACAACTGACCACTCAAACTAACAAAATAAGTGGATTCTACATACATCGCAAAAATTAGATTTTACATTATTTGAAGAAATCTATGAAAAATTATGGTCATTGTTGTTATACTCTAATAGCCAGGCGATGAAGGATTGAATACTGGAACCAAGTCTTCGACTGTTGTTCACAAGCTTTTATTTATTGTGGTGTACATCATGCACCCCTTAACTAAAGGCCTCCTGCTTCCCAAGCTTGCTCCCTGAGAGTCTCCAATTGCTACATGCACCTGAACACAATTAACATCAATTGATACAAATCACATGTCTATAATTAACAATAGTTTCAAATTTTTAACAAGCTGTGAAAATCATTAGTGATTTAGGAAGAGGTTTTAATATTTTGTTTGCTTAACAGTAATACTTACTTTGAAACTGCAGACGGTATACTTGATTATCATAGTGTCAATTGAGAGAGTTAAGTGATCACATTCTGAGCCCCTATCCCATTGAGTAACTTTTCCTGTCTCACTGGATTGGAGGGGGGGGAGGGAGGGTGTGGGAAAAGGGGGAAATCAGAAATCATGCCGGGAAGGATTTTTCTTCCAGTGCTTAGTTCCATTTATACTAAGTGGCCCATGGAGTGGAATTTGATGGTATCTGTGGAGAGGTATGAGCTTTCCTGTTCTCCTCCCAACTGAAGATAATGGAACATGGGAGGATTGTGAAAGGGGGAAAAGTGCCAAGTTGAGAAAGTAGGGTTAGCAAGCAATTGCACAATAGTATAGGTGTATGTAATATTTTTGCCCTCTGTACAGGCAGCTGATCAACAGGCAGCCATGTTTGGAGAATGCTGCTTTGAGCCAGGAGATGTGAAGCTCACAATGGGGACAGGCACTTTCATGTCTATCAACACTGGAACCAAGCCTCATGCTTCTGTTACAGGTACAGGAATATATTTTAATCACTTGCACGATGTAGATTCATGCAATACACTTGCAATCACCATGAAACAATTGCCATTTAACCATTGCCCACACTCGTCTGGGATAAGCTTGTATTATGCATAAGCAAGAAAATGTTGTGACATTGCAAATAGGTGATTCTGTGTATAATGTTTAGGTGCCACATTGTATGAACCCTCAGGATCTGAAATAAAGACATTTTGCTTTTTAGTAGATAAAACTTGCATTTGTTGCTCCTCATACTGAACTTCTTATTACCAAAACTGGGATGAAGTCTGGGGTCCTTCTGCAAGATTAAGTTCTATTAGACAGACGCTTTAGGATGACTATATGTTCTATTCATCAAACGGCCTAGTTCAGGGCTTTATTTTCTTTTGCAGGTTCCTGAGAATTTAGGGTGTTGGTGCCAAAAAACACCAACTTGTTCCAGTCAACATGCCTGCAGGGAAATATTAACATACAAGGATGCCTTTATTTGGACAAGCATATGAGAAACAAAGTAAAAGCAACACTTAGCTTCTCTACACCCTCAGTGAGGGGGGAAAAAAGATCAAGTATACTCTTTGGCTAATGGTTTTACCATACAACCTAATCATATGCTGCCTAAACCATCTACAGCACAAATGCAACCAAAAGCAAATCAGAGTACAGTGGAACCTGTACTAACGGACAGTCCCAAAAAAACAGACGCCTGCAAAAGGCAGACATTTATTGACAGTCCCCAATAACTAACATTGTTATAGATACTGCAACTTGAAACCACAGACATACGCAAATTACGAACTACAGGTAACCTTCAATGCACCAAGTCCGTTCACAACTTAAAACACGGGACACGCAGATCAACGCAAGATGGCAGCAGGTGAAAGGAATGGCTTTTGTGTTTTGGGGAGCTCTTTAGCCAGCATCCATAATAGCATAGAAACTGCACTATGGGATTGAATGTTTGCATAGCTCTATCCCAGAGCTAGAGCATTTCTCTACTGCTATGGATGCTGGGTAAAGAACTCCCCATTTGACAAAAGCCGGGACCTGCTCCAGGCAACACTACATCTCACTCCACCAGTACGTCAGGTACTGGTAAGCTGCTAACAACCCCTTACCCACTCCCCAACGTTAGCAGCTGCAGCACACGGGGAGAGTCTGCAGGACATTAATCCCTCCAATTTGGCTGGAATCTCCCAGGCACTCTGGCCCTACAGCAGCCACTTCGCCCTGTTCAGGCTGCCAACATGGCAGATCCCAGGATCACGACATCCCTCCCTCAAAGGAAAAGGACCCCAGGATGCCAATGAACTGGGAAACCCAACAAACAGAAAATGAACTGAAATCACATCCTGCTGGCAGGGCTCCAGAATTCAGCATGATCCCAGGTGAGGGCGAAAAAAAGGAATGCTGCAGGAGATCCAGCCAATCCTGGGATATTTGGCTCATCTGGTTTACTGTACATACAATGGCCATTTTGAAAATAGGGACACCTGCAAAAAAAAAGGACACCTGATGCAAGTCTCTTTGATGTCCCTAATTTACAGCTTTCACTTTACTAGCATACAAAAAGGACAGTACAAATTGGTGTTTTTGACAGCACACAGAATGTGCTCCCAACTGGGCAATGGTTGTACATTAAGCCCTTTGGCACTCACTCGTGCAAAACATTACCTACATCAAAACAAACTAATTGCTTCCACTAGTTAGCACAGCATATCTGCACAGACAGATGAAAGGTGTTTTAAAAATTGTCTAAAATGCAATTGTCCATTCAGATCACTGATGCTTGTGATTGTTACATAAAACACTAGTTACAAACGTGACTTGCCAGATTTGCTTTGGGTTCACTAAATGTACTAATGAAACTGCATCGTTTGAAATGGTCAACAAGTACAGTAAGGCTGTCGGAGGTTGCCATGTAGGGTTGTGCAGAGCTCTGGATAGATGCTGTGTTGAGCAGGGTTGAAATGGAACTGTGCAATGGCAGTTCCATGAAATTGGACAACAAAGATGATAGAGCAGGATGATGCAGCTGATGGTGTTGAATGTCAAGGTTCGAGTTAAGGAGAATGAGGACAGATAAAGCACCATGGTCACAGTTACAGAGAATGTAATTTGTGACATTGGCCATGGCAGTCTTGGTGCTGTGAGCAGGTTGGAAGCTGGACTGAAGGGATTCAAATAAGGAGTTTTAGAAAATGACATGATTTAATACATAGGATAGGAAAGGGAGTTATCAGTGCTGCACTGTGTAATGGTGAGACAGTGGTCCTTTCCTACAGTTCCTTGTACAGTGAGCTCCTGATCTTGCCTAAACTATTGAAGGAGCCATTTTGTAGAGGTGAAGTGTTCCTCTATAGGACGGAAGGAAATGTATGAGGCTAAGTCTTCTACATTTCCTCGCTGTTGGCTCAAGATCAGTGTAGATAGGGGCTTGGGAGCAGGTTGCTGAATTGTGTGATGTGCAGTGGATGTAAAAATGAGAAGGGGAAAGTGGAAGTGGATAAATGATTTTAATGTGTTTTTCCTCCTCACCCTTAAACTTTTTTTAAAAAAAAGTTTTAAACTTAATTGGGTAACGATTTAATTGCGGTCCATATTTATTTTGTACAAATTTATGAATAAGCTAAAAGATGTGTTTATGCTACTTATTGGCTGTTTTTAACTTCATTACCTAATTATGACTTTAATTCCACCACAGTTCTATGTTCTCATTTAGCTGACCATGGCTAACATTGGTTGATGCATTCATACAAATGGTCACCATTGTGGACGGACATTAAAACGGCCATGAGAGATGAAAGTGCTTTTGTGACTTCCTGCTTAATGATGGCACTAGGGGCTTGAAGTTGGTGGCCATACTGGCTGTCCAAGCAAAATATGAATGTGGAACACATCAGATTGTTCAATGTACAGAAGTTGAAGCATGCTTTCTAAAATCATATTTTATTAATGCAGGCCTTTATCCATTGGTTGGCTGGAAAATTGGATCTGAAATTACATTCATAGCAGAAGGAAATGCTGCTGATACGGGTAAAGTGATCCAATGGGCACATCGACTGGGTAAGTAGGTTTATTGCTGTGGTGCACTTTTTTTTTCTCTGGAGAGAAGACATAGTTGCTCTCTAAATTTAAGTCACATTTTATATGTAACCTTTTTGATGTCTGTTTGATATTGTTCAAACAACCAAGTACAATTAGATCAATAAAAAGGTTAACTACCTTCTAGTATTTTTAAAAAGTGATCGTTCTTGTATCATATTTCTATTTTCAAGATTTGTTTTGAGTGTGCATTTTTGTGACCCTCAAGTTAAGGAATGTACATGCAGGGAAATGGAACTCCATCCCATTTTTGTCATCCACTGTTGCTATCAAGCAATACCTGAAATGGGATTGCTTGATAGCAAGAGTTAAATACAAGACTAGGATCCCTCTCCACAGCTGCAACAATTTTCAGCTGAACAAAAGAACACATTTGCAATTGTATTATTAATTCTCAGATGCCCCAAAGCAGTTTACAATCAATGTATTACTTTTGAAGTGCAGCCACTGTTATGCAGACATTAGTGGCAACCTATTTGTGCACAAGTTCCTACAAATAACAAATCAATGACCAGATAATCCTGCTCTTGGTGTAGTGGGAGGGAGTTTGGCCTGAACACTGGGAGAACTCCCTTCTCTTCTTCAATTAGCACAGTGGGACCTTTTACATCCAACTGAGCAGGCAGAGGGGGCTTCAGTTTATCGTCTCATCTTAAAGACAGAACCACTGACAATGCAGCACTCCATCGGTACCGTGCTGATTGTGTCCAAAACTGTAGTGGGGCTTGAATCCACAACCTTGGGCTACCAAGTGGTACTTGGGTGAGCATGACTGATGCATTTTGACCCTTCTATTTCCCAAACCAGTCATAGAATAAAATTAAAAATTACAACACGACAACAGGCCATTTGGCTCAACCAGTCTGTGTTGATATTCATCCTCCACACGAGCAATAGTCCTAATCCCCTGTCCTCTCGTATCCTTTTTATTCCCTTTCTCTTCAACCACCTATCTAACCTGCCCTTAAAAGTTGACATGGCTGCTGCCTCAATCACTACCTCCAGTAGTGCATTCCACAGCCTCATAACTGTGTTTACAAAACAAAAAGATTCTCCACTCTGGCCTAAATCTTGTATTTCTGTCCTTCTCATTCTAGACCCCTCAACCATTGTTTGTTTCTACTTGGTCTGATCCCTTCATAATATTAAACGCCTCTACAAAATCACCCCGCTCAAGTCATTCGCTGTACTTGTATTTCTTCTTACCAGGCACATCCTGGTGAATCTGCACTGCACCCTCTATTGCCTGAATACCTCTTCTATACTCTGAAGCCCATAACTGCACACAGTTCTCCAGCTGTGGCCTTAAGGTTTTATGTGGATTCATTATTACATCTTTTTATATTCCATACCTCTTGCCATAAAACTCACTACTGTTAACCTTTTTATGGCTTTATCTGCTTGAGATGCTGCTTTTAATGTCTTTTGTATCCCAATGCCCAAATATCTCTGCTCTTCCACATCACAGTCTTCCCCCATTCAAAGTATAGTTAATACTTTTTATTTTTCTTACCAGAATGTACCACTTTATAGTTACTAACATTGAATTCCATCAGCACTTTTTTTGCACATTCCACCAT
The DNA here is from genome assembly GCF_035084215.1 of Heptranchias perlo. Classification (NCBI taxonomy): domain Eukaryota; kingdom Metazoa; phylum Chordata; class Chondrichthyes; order Hexanchiformes; family Hexanchidae; genus Heptranchias; species Heptranchias perlo. The sequence continues at coordinate 17,289,011 of NC_090337.1, forward strand.
CTTTATCAATATCCTGTTGCAGTTTCCTTTGGTCCTCCAGAATTATGCTCCCTATTTTAGTATCATGTACAAATTTGAACACTATTCCCTCTCTAGCCCTGTATCCAAATCACAGTGAACAGATGGAACACACCCCTGAGGATACCGCTTGCCACTTCCAACCACTGAAACTGTCTTAATTCTTGCCCTTTTGTTTCCCCCTTTCTGACCAGTTTTTAATACAATTTGCTACCTGTCCCTAATTTGATTCTTCTTAATCTCCTCCAATATCCTGTGTAGTACCTTGTCAAAGGTTTTCTGAAAGTTCATGTACACCATATTGACTGCAATTCCTCCATTCACCATATCTGTCACCTCCTTAAAGAACTCTTGTCAGGCATGATCTTGGTCTCTGGAATCCACGTTGGTGGCTTCTAATTATTTTCCCCTCTTCTAGCTACTTAGTAATTCCATCTTTATTAAAGATTGTAAACAAATTCTCCTGTAATTATCTGGGTTAGCTCTTTTTTTGAAAATGTATATTATATTGGCTACTCTCCAGGCCTCTGGCACACATCAATAGAACCCTGAAATATAATTTCTAGGGCCTCCGCTATTTCTTTCCTCGTTTTCCTCAAGATCCTTGGATGTATCCAGTCTGGTCCTTTTTGTCCTCCTAAACGTACTTAATTTCTCCATACTTTTTTATTTATTATAATCTTATCTCACTTGTAACCATTTCATGATTTACCTCCTCCCCAATATCCTCCTAGGAACATTAGGAACAGGAGTAGGCCATTCAGCCCCTCGAGCCTGTTCTGCCATTCAGTTAGATCTGTACCTCCAACTCCACTTAGCTGCCTTTGCTCCATGTCTCTTGATACTCCAACTGAACAAAAATCTATCTGTCTTGAAAGCTCCAAGTGTCCCCACAGCCTTTTGTCCTTGTGCTGTCTAAATAAGACTATTAAATTTTGATTTTTTTTAATGGGACTAGGAAGAGTCTGTCTAACTTCATTTCATTTTGTGACCAATAAAGGGAAGTGCCTTTTTTCAGTCACTCGGACTGGATTCCAGGCGGGATGAAATGGCAATGTTTTTAACCTTCTGTATCACACAATCTCCTCCTTCATTGGGTCTTCATATCTTTCCAGGTTTATTCTCTGATGTTGCTGAAACTGACAAGTTGGCGCAAGAAGTGCAAGATTCGGATGGTGTATTCTTTGTCCCATCATTCAGTGGATTACAGGTACTTGTGCACAAAAGATAAGCTGTACCTTCCTTGCTACAACAATTCTAAAAAGCTTGTGATAGATTAATTTAATTAAATACAATTAACACCTTGTATTAGAATCTTCTTTTGGGTGAGTATGGCACTTTTAATTTTCTTTTTAAAAAAAAGTAATGGCTGATCTCCGAAAGGGATCATCTTCACACTGCATCTGAGGCTAGCAATGACAATACAATTTTTAGCTCCTTAGCGTTGACACCTGATTTCCCTCAAAATTTCAGTGCATTCAGTGGAACAGGCTGTGTTTCAGCACCTCTCCCTGAAACAGTGCAAAGATGGTTGCTTTGAGTAAGAGGTCAGTCATTGTCTGATTTAATTTTAAAATACCCATGCGAAACATTTGAACTGGAGCACTGATCAGAGCAAAGAGCACTCTTACATTGACCTATGGTTATACTTATAAGGTCTAAATGGCTAGAACTATGTTTGTATGTTTAACTGGATTCCTGGGGCTGTGCCATCAGACAACGAAATTGCTACTCCCTGACTTGGAGGCTTTCTGTCATTTGGCAGCTAGGATTTTCTGTTCCGCATTAGAGGAATGGTTGCTGGGGAAGCTTAAAAGTGTCCTAATGACTTTGATGTAATCACTTTCTGACCTCCATAATGTCAATTTATTTCTCATCTCTTCAAAGTTTGCCTTACTTAAATTTTAAACCTTATGACTCTCACTTCTCCCTCTCAATCCTAATATCAAATTCAATCATGTGCTCACTATTTGCAAGATCTTCCCTTGCCTTCAGATTGTTAACTAATCCTGATTTGTTTTGCTTCACTACGTCTAGTATGGCCCTTTTCCATGTTGGTTCTAAAACATTTTTCTAGAAAACATAAGAACATAAGAAATAGGAGCAGGAGTAGGCCAATCGGCCCCTCGAGCCTGCTCCGCCATTCAGTAAGATCATGGCTGATTCATTGCCTTTACTACTTGAGCTGTTCTGCTTATCCCAGTCTGTGAAAATTAAAATCTTGCATTATAACAATGCTTCTGCTACATGCTTCCCTGATCTCTGTATTTATACACCCCCACTCCACACTACATTGCTACGGTCAGGAAGTCTGTAGACAATGCCCACCGGTCATGTATCCTTTACTATTCCTTAGTTCTACCCATAGTGTTTCCACTGCCTAATCACCCTTACTGAATTCCTTTCTTTCTACTGCTGTAGTCATGTCTTATTAATACTGATCCCTCTCCTTTCCCAATTTTCCTGTCCTTTCTAAAAATCCTATAGCTTGGAATATTTAGCTCTCAATGATGTCCAGCTTGTGGCCAGGTCTCTATAATGGGCATGGTATCATGTCCTTTAAGCTGAATTTGTGCATTTAACTCATCTGTTTTAGTTCTTATGCTATGTGTTTTGTGTACAGAACTTGCATTTACATAACTGTTCCCACCCTGCCCATGTACCCGTGTTTTTCTCACGCTTTTTGACTTCTCACTTTTTATTTGCTGATGCTCTGTACATTGCTATACAGGTAATTTTAATATGTTCTTATTTTTCATCACTCCTGCAAGTCATTGTTGTTGTTTTAGGGTTCTCCCCCTCCAGATTAAATTTTAATAGGGAGGAAGGAAGGGCCCAGTATATAATGCACAACCTCCAAGGATGAATGGAGTGCAATTGAGGGCTTGATGGGGTCCTGCTATTGTTACGTGCATATACAGCTTCTAACTTAATTCACCAGATCTCAGCAGTTTTTGTGCACAAAGTCTTTTGGGTAAGTGCTGAACAAAGTTGTTTTAAATGCCTATCTTGTCCGTATAAATTTAATGGTGGCCAAAATTATCCATTTTCCAGTTAAGTCAGGGTTCAAACATAGCTTCTGCTGCTTGATATATCAGCTACTAGATGGCATTCTATGTTTTATAACAAAGTAACAGCAAGTGGCATTCGAATCTTGGGGGAAAATAGATGATTGCTCATGGACTGTTTTCCTCTCTAGCTTGCTCCATGCCCTGTTCCGCCTCCTTTTTTATGTTTTTATACTTTCGCTTTAACTCTTTCCCCATCTTTTGGCTGCTTGGCATTACTTATTTAAAATATTGCTTCTTATAGGAAGAGATTCAGGGAGCCCTACTAGAAGACTGAGCTAGCCAGCCTCCCCCTTGCCTTATTACTACTGTAAATAACCACCATCAGAATGGGATGGAGCTAGAACATTACTGACTTCCAGTTGTATTACATAAAACGTTTTCTATGAATAGTGATTTTTACTGAGGGGTGTGGGGAAGGTAGAGTCTATTTTCAGGCAGTGTGTTATGCACAGGAACACCAGGAGTATATGGGCATCTGTTGAGCCCTGCAATACTTTTTGGTGGTTTTTTTTTTTAGCATTTACTCTATTAGCCAAGGCGAGCTCTGCTTCACATTATCACCACACTTTTTAATGTATCGCAGACGTCTGTTAACCTCCTTCTGTCAAAATGTTTGAGGATCATTTCCTTGGAAGGTGATCTGCTCCAACTCTCCGCCACAGGTTGACTGGCCAGAATTCTGCAAGAGTGGATGAGGTTGCTTTCCTCAACCCTGTGCTTCCCTTGTTTGATCAGCATAGCCAAAACTAGATATTAACATGAGTGAATCCATGTTCTAATACACTGCGATGCAGTACTTTGATGCACCAGCACACTGCCTGCCCTGCACTGATTTTATTTAAAACTGCAGTAGTTTCAACTTGATTAGTGCAATGTAATTAGCAATAGCAACCAATGTTTGTAGTAATAATTTGCTCTTTATTCTTGGAGTTATTTAGATGTTCAATTATATTAAACCATTAAGGGTCAAGTATTTTTATTATTACATAAGATATAGAACATAGTGACATTATGGTAAACAAAAGTCCAGCTCCTTCAAGTTACAACAACTTGCGTTTATATAGCGCCTTTAACGTAGTAAAACTTCCCAAGGCGCTTCACAGGAGTGATTTTTCTCAAACAAAATTTGACATCGAGCCATATAAGATGATATTAGGACAGGTGACCAAAAGGTAGGTTTCAAGGAGCATCTTAAAGGAGGAGAGAGAGGTGGAGAGGTTTAGGGAGGGAATTCCAGAGCTTAAGGCCTAGGCAGCTGAAGGCACCGCTGCCAATGGTGAAGCAATTAAAATCAGGGATGCGCAAGAGGCAAAAGTTGGAGGAGCGCAGAGACCTCGGAGGGTTGTTGGGCTGGAGGAGGTTACAGAGATAGGGAGGGGTGAGGCCATGGAAGGATTTGAAAACGAGAATAATTTTGAAATAGAGACGTTCCTGGACCGGGAGCCAATGTAGGTCAGCAAGCACAGGGGTGATGGGAGAATGGGACTTGGTGCTAGTTAGGATATGGCAGCAGAGTTTTGGATGAGCTCAAGTTTATGGAGGGTGGAAGATGGGAGAGCATTGCAATAGTCAAGTCTCGAGGTAACAGGCATAAGAACATAAGAAATAGGAGCAGGAGTAGGCCAGTCGGCCCCTCGAGCCTGCTCCGCCATTCAATAAGATCATGGCTGATCTGATCCTAACCTCAAATCTAAATTCATGTCCAATTTCCTGCCCGCTCCCCGTAACCCGTAATTCCCTTTACTTCTAGGAAACTGTCTATTTCTGTTTTAAATTTATTTAACGATGTAGCTTCCACAGCTTCCTGGGGCAGCAAATTCCACAGACCTACTACCCTCTGAGTGAAGAAGTTTCTCCTCATCTCAGTTTTGAAAGAGCAGCCCCTTATTCTAAGATTATGCCCCCTAGTTCTAGTTTCACCCATCCACCTGATCAAGCCCCTTCACATTCTTATATGTTTCAATAAGATCGCCTCTCATTCTTCTGAACTCCAATGAGTAGATTCCCAATCTACTCAACCTCTCCTCATATGTCCACCCCCTCATCCCCAGGATTAACCGAGTGAACCTTCTTTGTACTGCCTCGAGAGCAAGTATGTCTTTTCTTAACTATGGATACCAAAACTGTATGCCGTATTCCAGGTGCGGTCTCACCAATACCTTGTATAACTGCAGCAATACCTCCCTGTTTTATATTCTATCCCCCGAGCAATAAAAGCCAACATTCCGTTGGGCTTCTTGATCACCTGCTGCACCTGCATACTAACTTTTTGATTTTCTTGCACTCGGACCCCCAGATCCCTTTGTACTGCAGTACTTTCCAGTTTCTCGCCATTAAGAAAATAACTTGCTCTCTGATTTTTCCTGCCAAAGTGCATAACCTCACATTTTCCAATATTGTATTGCATCTGCCAAATCTCCGCCCACTCACCCAGCCTGTCTATATCCCTTGTTGGTTTTTTATGTCCTCCTCACTCTCTACTTTCCCTCCCATCTTTATATCATCTGCAAACTTTGATATGTTACACTCGGTCCCCTCCTCCAAATCGTTAATATAGATTGTAAAGAGTTGGGGACCCAGCACCGACCCCTGCGGAACACCACTGGCTACTGGTTGCCAGTCCGAGAATGAACCATTTATCCCAACTCTCTGCTTCCTGTTAGCTAACCAATCCTCCACCCATGCCAGAATATTACCCCCAATCCAGTGATTCTTTATCTTGAGCAATAATCTTTTATGTGGCACCTTGTCGAATGCCTTCTGGAAGTCTAAATACACTACGTCCACTGGTTCCCCTTTATCCACCCTGTACGTTATGTCCTCAAAGAACTCAAGCAAATTTGTCAGACATGACTTCCCCTTCGTAAAGCCATGCTGACTTTGTCCGATTAAATTATGTTTATTCAAATGCTCTGCTACTGTCTCCTTAATAATAGACTCCAAATTCCAGCCTTCTGCCTGCTACCCTTTTTAAATAAGGGTGTTACATTAGCAGTTTTCCAATCTGCCGGGACCTTTGCCGAGTCCAGAGAATTTTGGAAAATTATTACCAAAGCATCCACAATCCCTACTGCCACTTCCCTCAAGACCCTTGGATGTAAGCCATCAGGTCCAGGGGATTTATTTGCCTTGAGTCCCATTAATTTACTGAGTACCAATTCCTTAGTGATTTTAATCGTATTTAGCTCCCCCCCCCCCCCCCACCCCTAGAGCCCCCTGTTTGTTCAGTGTTGCGATGTTCTTAGTGTCCTCTACCGTAAAGACTGAAACAAAATATTTGTTCAGCATTTTTGCCATCTCCATGTTTCCCACCATTAATTTCCCGGTCTCATCCTCTAAGGGACCTACGTTTGCCTTAGCCACCCTTTTTCTTTTTATATAACTGTAGAAACTCTTGCTATCTGTTTTTATATTTTTTGCTAATTTATTTTCATAATCTATCTTCCCTTTCTTAATCAATCCTTTAGTTACTTCTTGCTGTCTTTTGAAGACTTCCCAATCTTCTATCCTCCCACTAAGTTTGGCTACCTTATATGTCCTTGTTTTTAGTCGGATACTATCCTTAATTTCTTTACTTAGCCACGGATGGCTATCATTTCTTTTACACCCTTTTTTCCTCAGTGGTATATATATTTTTTGAAAGATGTAAAATAACTCCCTAAATGAACACCACTGCTCATGTACCGTCTTACCCTTTAATCTATTTTCCCAGTCCACTTTAATCAATTCCGCTCTCATACCATCATAGTCTCCTTTATTTAAGCTCAGTACCTTCTCACCCTCTAATTGGATATGGAATGTAACCATGTTCTGGTCACTCATTCCAAGGGGATCCTTAACTAGGACATTATTAATTAATCCTGGCTCATTACACAGGACCAGGTCCAAGGTTGCCTGCCCCCTTGTAGGATCAGTTACATACTGCTCAAGAAATCCATCCCTAATACACTCAATAAACTCTTCCTCAAGGCTGCCCTGCCCAATTTGATTTGTCCAGTTAATATGATAGTTAAAATCCCCCATAATTATAGCTGTTCCTTTATTACATGCCCCGACTATTTCCTGATTAATACTTCTTCCAGCAGAGTTGCAACTATTCGGAGGCCTATATACTACGCCCACTAGTGTTTTTTTCCCCTTATTACTTATCTCTACCCAAACTGTTTCATTGTCCTGATCTTTTGTCCCAATATAATTTCTCTGTATTAGTGATTCCTTCCTTTATTAACATAGCCACTGCACCTCCCCTTCCTGCCTGCCCTTCCTGATTGTTAAATATCCTGGCATATTTAATTCCCAGTCGTTGTCACCCTGCAGCCATGTTTCTGTAATGGCCACAAGATCATACCCATACGTAGTTATTTGTGCCGTTAACGGATCCATTTTGTTACGAATGCGACGTGCATTCAGATAAAGAATGTTTTGTGACACTTAGTTCCTGCTTTTTCCTTTAACACTTTACCTTTTACTCCATACCTTCTGTCCCACAGTGAGGGAAGGAATCGGTGGCTAGGGAATGGAGTTTCTGGCAGGGACCCAAGGCAATGGTTTCAGTCTTCCCAATATTTAGTGGGAGGCCATTTTTGCTCATCCAGTACTGTATGTGAGACAAGCAGTGTGACAAATCAGACAGTGGAGGGGTCGAGGGAGGTGGTGGTGAAGTAGAGTTGAGTGCCGTCAGCGTACATGTGGAACCTGATGTTGTGTTTTCAGATTATATCGCCGAGGGGCAGCATGTAGATGAGAATTGGAGGGGCCAAGGATAGACCCTTGGGGGACTCCAGAGGTAATGGTGCAGGAGTGGGAAGAGAAACCATTGCTGGTGATTCTCTGGCTACGACTGGATAGATAAGAACCTAACCAGTCCCACCCAGCTACACTTTAAATGGTAGCTACTCAGTTAATAATCTGTACAGTAGGTTGGCATGGTGGCACAGCACTTTGGAGCTCTAATGCCCTGTAATATGAAGTGGTATGATGTGGGTTCATGCTAGGAAGCCCCAACACAGTGGGTTCTCGTTCAGTTGTTCGCTCATGGGAATATGCAGAGTAAAAATTGTGAATTTCTCCACACGGAGAAGAGGAAGCAGAGGGAGAGTCAGAACAAGAATCAAACATCGAAGCTTCTCAGTCTGTGTGGTTTGGTAGCACACCACACACTGTATTTACAGTGTCATGGGAATACCATCACCTCTGTTCCCCTCTGACTCTCACCATGTGACTTGGACATGTATCACTCTTCCTTCATCCTCATTGGGTCAAAATCCTGGAATTTCCTACCGGATACTATTGTGGGAGTACCATCACCAGAAAGATTGCAGTGGTTCAAGTAGTAGGCCCACTTTCTCAGAGCCACATGAAATGGATAATAAATGTGGACTTGACGTTGTTACTTGCATCCTGACACCACATTTTAAAAAAAAGACATACGGCCAATGTGTTGCAAAATAGCAGGTGTAACTTCAGTTACAATGGTTTAGATGCCTCTTAAAAGAAGCCCACTGAGAGTTTTTGTTTTAATCTTTGTCTCATCTCTTCAGCTTGGGGAGGAAATGTCCTCTGAATTTGTAATGTACTACATGAGGCCATTTCTACCTCAATGTGCTGATGCAATTTATTACATGAAATACATTTCTTCAGTGACGTGGAACAGTACTTTGTAATACTCAATACAATGCGCAAAACAGTGTCCGAAGGGACTAAAAGATACTATACCTCTACAAAAATGCCACAAATGTGTATGCGTATAACGCCATTCCAATCTCGCTTGTGACTACAATTTATTGATGTGGGATGCCGGTGATGGACTGGGGTTGACAATTGTAAACAATTTTACAACACCAAGTTATAGTCCAGCAATTTTATTTTAAATTCACAAGCTTTCGGAGGCTTCCTCCTTCCTCAGGTTTATCTGAGGAAGGAGGAAGCCTTTATCTGAGGAAGGAGGAAGCCTCCGAAAGCTTGTGAATTTAAAATAAAATTGCTGGACTATAATTTGGTGTTGTAAAATTGTTTACAATTTATTGGTGTTACATAAATATGTACCATTAGAAATGAAGCTTAATGAAGTCCTAAATTATAAAATGAAAAAGAATAACTGATATGTCAATAGTAGTGTTCACTTTTTTGGGGCATTTTGGTTGCTGGTCAACCCATATTAAAAGATCACTGGGTAAGAGCAAGTTGACTTTTTCTTTATGGTTTGAGTAAATAATTTTAAAATGGATGTTCCAGAAATGTGACATCATTATATATGTCCTATCAAATTTAAAAGAATCATTTTATCTCTAACTGCCTCCAGCCACAAGCAGTGCAGTGGGAGAACTGCTTGTCTTATAATTGTGCCCGTGCGAGAGACCAAAGTCACACTTTGTTTTATATCTGCGATTTTTTTTTTAAGAACAAAATCTGGTCATCAACATGGAGCCTCAAATTTACAAGTAATTACAATTGACCTCAGTAGCTATAGTTACCTAGCTTTGCCTACTTAAAGGCACAACCAGGTTAGCAGCTTAATATCCAGACCTGAAACTACCTGTAAACATGGATAGAAAGAAGAGGATAATTTTATAAACAGCCCATAAAATTTTATAAAGCAGAATTGAATCCTATAATGAGAAGTTAAGAATTGATCTTGTTTTGCATCCAAATGCTACCTTCAAGTGGATGTTATGATACAGTTTGGACAGGGCAAACTATTATAAGTGATTCAGAATTTTTTTCTCGTTATAAATTCTAACAAAGAATCATGTATTTACTAATCCTAGTCTTCACATCAAATAGGTAACGTTTCTTCATTATGGTGAATTTTAGTCCTCAGTGGGTTAATAAAACAAATTAATATTTGACTTGTTTGAGCTACGGTTTTGACTTGCAAAAGGTGAGAAAAAGAAGTCGCAAAAGTTCTTTCCAATGGTGGTGCTTTTCAAAGACAGTCCTATATTAAATGATACAAACATTTTGGTGGTGTTACAGACATAGAATTGTTTCACTTCAGCAGTTGTTCAGCTGGTTCAATTTCCAATCTTCACATCTGATGTGAAATTGAGATCCATTTCATATGTTAAACTTAAGTGAACTTATAGTCTGAAATGTTTGTGTCAATTTGTAATTTAGGCAGGGAATTAAAATGTTTAGAGCCATTTAGCACTTTCAATTTAACTCCTGATTTGGAGGATTATTTTTAAAAGTCTATTTGATATTGATTGTGTGCAATGGAGTGTATATTATTCCAAAGGTTTGTGAGTTTCATTACAGTGCTAGCTTTGTTGCAAGTCTACTGGACCTAGTTTTCAACTTTGTTTTTTATTCCTCCTCTAACTTTCTCATTTTGAATGAAATGAATCTTACTGGGGTGCACGTCTTAAAAAGAAAAAAATGCCAAGAGCCCTCTGATACTTTTCCCAAATGACCGTTTGGCATGCATGAGCATAGACAGTATCAGTTTGCTATTTGATGTTCGGGGGCAAAATAGCCATTTTCATTTAATGTCATTGCATGTATGCACTTCCGCAGAGGAACTGGATAGTGAGCAGGAGTAAGAACCCTACTGTACTTTTCTTTCCTTTCCCTTCCCCCGCTAGCATGTGAACACTGAGCCTATTGTGCCAGCCTAAATGTTGCCCTGGCTGAGTTGAGCTAACGCTACACAGACCAATAATCAAATCTGGGGCCTACCTGACTTTGCGTGGCTTAGTGCCACATCTAGTAACGTAGTTACCCACTAAGTGATTGGGAAGCATTACATTGCAGTTTATGCTGTCACTAAAACATACACTTTATTGTAATGCACACAACTAACTATGAACTAATTGCTGAGATCTATTTAATAATTTGTGGATTGTGTATAAATGAAATAGCCTTAATTCTCTAAGACACCATATACATAAGAATGCATGACATTTTAAGCTGACCCACCCTGTAAATGATAGGAATGACCACCTTTACAAAAAGACATAATTTTCCTCCTTTCTTTTTATGCTGCCTCTCACTGTCCTCTGTAAGTCATGTTTTTTTTTAAATTTGATAACCCAAAGTACTTTATGTACACAGTGTCAAACTATATAGTTTTTTAATGAGATAAAAATGTTTTTTTGTCAGGCTCCTTTGAATGATCCTCATGCTTGTGCGTCATTTATGGGACTGAAACCTTCAACGACCAAAACTCATCTAGTACGTGCAATACTGGAATCCATAGCCTTCAGGTGTGTTGAAAAGATGTGTATGTATTTGTTTGAATATATAAAATATGCCTTTCAGTAAAAGGAAATAGTACTACTACAGTGTCCAGCCAATCTGCACTATTTAGAATCATAGAAGTTTACAACATGGAAACAGGTCCTTCGGCCCAACATGTCCATGTCGCCCAGTTTATACCACTAAGCTAGTCCCAATTGCCTGCACTTGGCCCATATCCCTCTATACCCATCTTACCCATGTAACTGTCCAAATGCTTTTTAAAAGACAAAATTGTACCAGCCTCGACTACTGCCTCTGGCAGCTCGTTCCAGACACTCACCACCCTTTGAGTGAAAAAATTGCCCCTCTGGACCCTTTTGTATCTCTCCCCTCTCACCTTAAATCTATGCCCCCTCGTTATAGACTCCCCTACCTTTGGGAAAAGATTTTGACTATCGACCTTATCTATGCCCCTCATTATTTTATAGACTTCTATAAGATCACCCCTTAACCTCCTACTCTCCAGGGAAAAAAGTCCCAGTCTATCTAACCTCTCCCTATAAGTCAAACCATCAAGTCCCGGTAGCATCCTAGTAAATCTTTTCTGCACTCTTTCTAGTTTAATAATATCCTTTCTATAATAGGGTGACCAGAACTGTACACAGTATTCCAAGTGTGGCCTTACTAATGCCTTGTACAACTTCAACAAGACATCCCAACTCCTGTATTCAATGTTCTGACCAATGAAACCAAGCATGCGGAATGCCTTCTTCACCACCCTATCCACCTGTGACTCCACTTTCAAGGAGCTATGAACCTGTACTCCTAGATCTCTTTGTTCTATAACTCTCCCCAACGCCCTACCATTAACGGAGTAGGTCCTGGCCCGATTCGATCTACCAAAATGCATCACCTCACATTTATCTAAATTAAACTCCATCTGCCATTCATCGGCCCACTGGCCCAATTTATCAAGATCCCGTTGCAATCCTAGATAACCTTCTTCACTGTCCACAATGCCACCAATCTTGGTGTCATCTGCAAACTTACTAACCATGCCTCCTAAATTCTCATCCAAATCAATAATATAAATAACAAATAAATCACAGCGGACCCAGCACCGATCCCTGAGACACACCGCTGATCACAGGCCTCCAGTTTGAAAAACAACCCTCGACAACCACCCTCTGTCTTCTGTCGTCAATCCAATTTTGTATCCAATTGGCTACCTCACCTTGGATCCCGTGACATTTAACCTTATGTAACAACCTACCATGCGGTACCTTGTCAAAGGCTTTGCTAAAGTCCATGTAGACCACGTCTACAGCACAGCCCTCATCTATCTTCTTGGTTACCCCTTCAAAAAACTCAATCAAATTTGTGAGACATGATTTTCCACTCACAAAACCATGCTGACTGTTCCTAATCAGTCCCTGCCTCTCCAAATGCCTGTAGATCCTGTCTCTCAGAATACCCTCTAACAACTTACCCACTACAGATGTCAGGCTCACCGGTCTGTAGTTCCCAGGCTTTTCCCTACCGCCCTTCTTAAACAAAGGCCTTTCCCCAATTTAGAATTTTAACTTTTGGGCCAGACCTATCATTCTCCATAGCTATCTTAAAACTAATGGAATTATGATCACTGGTCCGAAAGTGATCCCTCACTAGCACTTCTGTCACCTGCCCTTCCTTATTTCCCAAGAGGAGGTCAAGTTTTGCCCCCTCTCTGGTCGGGCCATCCACATACTGAATGAGAAATTCCTCCTGAATACACAACAAATTTCTCTCCATCCAAGCCCCTAATGCTATGGCTGTCCCAGTCAATGTTGGGAAAGTTAAAGTCCCCTACTATTACCACTCTATTTTTCTTGCAGCTGTCTGTAATCTCCCTACATATTTGCTCCCCTATTTGGGGGTCTGTAGTACAATCCTATCAAAGTGATCTCTCCCTTCTTATTTTTCAGTTCTACCCATATAGACTCAATGGGCAAATCCTCGGATATATCCCCTCACACTACTGCCGTGATGTTCTCCCTAATCAAGAACGCAACTCCCCCTCCTCTCTTACCTCCTGCTCTATCTTTCCTATGGCATCTGTACCCTGGAACATTGAGCTGCCAGTCCTGCCCCTCCCTTAGCCATGTTTCAGTAATAGCTATAACATCCCAGTCCCATGTACCCATCCATGCCCTGAGTTCATCTGCCTTGCCCATCAGACTTCTTGCATTGAAATAAATGCAGTTTAATCTAGACTTCCCTTGGTCTTTGCCCTGCTTTCTCAGACCATCTGTCCGGTCATGTTTTGTACACTCTCCCTTACTGCCTTTTGTTTCTGTCACCACTTTACTTCCCACTGACTTCCTGCATCGGTTCCCATCCCCCTGCCACATTAGTTTAAACCCTCCCCAACAGCACTAGCAAACACTCCCCCTAGGTAATTGGTTCCAGTCCTGCCCAGATGCAGACCGTCCAATTTGTACAGGTCCCACCTCCCCCAGAACCGGTTCCAATAGCCCAGGAATTTGAATCCCTCCCTCTTGCACCATCTCTCAAGCCACGTATTCATCCTAGCTATCCTGTCATTCCTACTCTGACTAGCCCGTGGCACTGGTAGCAATCCTGAGATTACTACCTTTGAGGTCCTACTTTTTAGTTTAACTCCTAACTCCCTAAATTCAGCTTGTAGGACCTCATCCCGTTTTTTACCTATATCGTTGGTACCTGTATGCACCACGACAGCTGGCTGTTCACCCTCCCCCTCCAGAATGTCCTGCAGCCGCTCCGAGACATCCCTGACCCTTGCACCAGGGAGGCAACATACCATCCTGGAGTCTCGGTTGCGTCCGCAGAAACGCTTGTCTATTCCCCTTACAATCGCGTCCCCTATCACTATAGCTCTGTCACTCTTTTTACTGCCCTCCTGTGCAGCAGAGCCAGCCATGGTGCCATGAACCTGGCCGCTGTCACCTTCCCCTGGTGAGCCATCTCCCCCAACAGTATCCAAAACGGTATACCTGTTTGAGAGGGGGATGACCACAGGGGACCCCTGCACTACCTGCCTGCACCTCTTACTCTGCCTGGTGGTCACCCATTCACTTCCTGCCTGTACACCCTTTACCTGCGGTGTGACCAACTCGCTAAACATGCTATCCACGAGTTTCTCTGCATCGCGGGTGCTCCACAGTGAATCCACCCGCAGCTCCAGCTCCAAGATACGATTGGTCAGTAGCTGCAGGTGGACACACTTCCTGCACACATGGTCGGCAGGGACACTAGTAGTGTCCATGACTTCCCACATCTTGCAGGAGGGGCATATCACGGGTGCGAGGTCTGCAGCCATGACTTGCCTTAGCTGAGTTACCCCTTTTAAATTACGTTGAAATTAGAAAATGTTAACTATACTAGGGACCTAGGTTCACTTAAAAACACTACCTGCTATAAAACCTGCAGACCTTCCCTTTCTTATTACTTTACTTACAGTAAAATGGTAGAAATATTCACCTGAACCTACTCACCAATCAGCTCCGGTCTCACCAATCACCAACCCACTTCACCTGTGACGTCACTCTTTGATTTTTATCGGAACGCAGTCGTTCCATTCCAGCTCTCGCTGTGCGCTGTTTTTAACCTCGCTCCGCTCTCACTGTTTCCCGCCGCTCCGGTGAACTCCCGCTCTCGCTGTGCGCTGTTTTTAACCTCGCTCCGCTCTCACTGTTTCCCGCCGCTCCGGTGAACTCCCGCTCTCGCTGTGCGCTGTTTTTAACCTCGCTCCGCTCTCGCTGTTTCCCGCCGCTCCGGTGAACTCCCGCTCTCGCTGTGCGCTGTTTTTAACCTCGCTCCACTCTCGCTGTTTCCCGCCGCTCCGGTGAACTTCGGCTCTCGCTGTGCGCTGTTTTTAACCTCGCTCCGCTCAATTTAGCCTATTGTGTATATTAGCAGAATTTAGAAAAGATGTTGGACTTTTACTAGTTATTCACTGAAACCAAGTCTGTAGTTGGAAATTTAGTTCTCAAGTTTTGAATAAATCTTTTAGTTTTTTTTCCTATGGTGTTGGGTTTTATTTTTGCAAGTTCTCAGTTACAGACAGGCCCAAACACCATGGCTAGGTAATGACATTAATTTCCAAACCAAAGAACTGTAAACTTAAACCATCATCTTTGGTCACAAATTGGCAGTTCATGGTCAGTATACTGTATCACGTCATGTACCAATGTGAACTACATTTCTGGGAAGAGAAACAGTAGTGAGGCAGGAGCAGTGCAATAGAATTACGAATCTAGTTGCCACTCAATGAGCGCCATAGACAGTTATGGAGAGTTCCTGTGGCTCAAACTACCCTGCTTTCTGAGCAAGGATTGTGGAGTATCTTAAGAGAAAGAAAATAGGAAAAAGTTTTTTAAAAAATCTGACCAGTAACACTGTATAAGCACATAATAAAGATGTTAAAATAAATGTTCTTCAATAAGATTACAATGACTCCTTCTTTGGGAGGATGTCTGTGTGTGTACGTTTTTTTAGGTTGCTTGTGCATCATACCCTGCCAAAGGCCAGGTTGGTGACCTATCCTTAGAGATCTGCCATTGCCACTCAAGCCACCCACCAGACTGGGTGACTCACTATGTGATCCATTATCGTCCTCCCACATAAGTCCCAGGGGAAGTTTGGCAATTGTAGGGGCGAACACATGTTCTACTTTGTGGATCATTTGCTACAATTTTGAGTTTTTACAGGACTGTTTTCTCCCAATGGCTTTGCAGCAATTCGTGCAAGCAGACCTTGTCCTCTGCGATGGTTAATTTTCTGTATCTTTCCCTAGTAGATGCATGACCTGAGGATTAAACATTTCTGTACTTGCAGTGATCTGCTTATTGAATTTAACATAGTCTCGTGCTATGTTGCCACAGTCACTAGGACTGGCAATTTTATAGACTACAACAGCTAATGTTGTTGTAGAGATATGAAGTATTAAACATTCAGCAAATATGAAGAGTAGAATGCAACTTCTCCCCAATTGTTGACGCTGGCAGTGTAATTTCAAGAAGCCACCAGATTTGCCACCATAGCCCTCTGAATCACAGGAAATTTGAATCAACTCTTTTAATGTGCGATGCTAGTAACTCCCAGCGAATGTGCATTGTGCCTCTTGAGCAACAGAAACTATCTGAACTCTAATTAAAATGAAATGAGCAAAATCCATAAATTTGCAACAATTGTATTAGTGCGTTAAAGTGTTGTGTAACAGCTTCTCTCCCTTCTTACCTTTTTAGTATATTAATAATACTTTTTTGTTTTGTGCAGGAACAAACAGCTTTATGACACAATGCAGAAAGAAATCCACATTCCTATTACATACATCAGGTATATTCCACTGAATATCAGAACACTGGTTTACAGTATGTATTTTGCACTTTTTGAATGCTACGTTATATAATTAGTGAAAATTGCAGGTAGCAATGGTGAAAATTTCAAGCTTTTGCTTTTAAAATGTTGTTTTGAACAGATTATGCTTTTTGCTGGTATGGCCTTTAGCTGAATTTTACTTGACAAAAGATGGATTCTGTTGCTTGTTTGTATCCTTTGTGCTGATGAACTGTTTTGTTTTATTGTGTATAGGGCAGATGGTGGTGTATGCAACAATCAGTTTATCATGCAGCTTACTACAGATCTGCTTATCTGCGATATTGAGAAACCTAAACGTGTGGATATGTCCAGTCTAGGGGCAGCCTTTTTAGCTGGTCTTGCAATTGGTATGTCATAGATAATGACTTTTTTAATATTCCATTTCTTTGTATAAAATGTTGTAAATTATCAAATATATTTGTAACATGGTCTTCTGTTGTGAGTCCTTAATGTGACAGCACAGTTTGACTATTGTATTTGATGAGAGAAATTCCTTTATTAACATTTGAGAAGCCAATGTCATTCTTTTAGGTAAGTATCTTCTCACTCTTCCTTAAACTTTTCTATTTAAATGTTTTATTCCCTCTCTCCCATTCTCTCCTCCCCATTTTAATCTATTGTCTTTATTTACCATCAGTGGTGTCTTTTCTAAGTCATGTACCAATCTGTTGCTAAGTGGGTAGGTAGGCATGCTTTTTCCATGTCTCTACCAATGTCACTCTAGACTTGGTGCATGAGAATCACTTAGAATAACTCTCCTGATTTTATTATTATTAATGAGAATGCATTTAATCTTTACTCTATATTTACCCCTCTTGATGATACAAAATCAGAGACTGACTACGGGGAATCATGAGCACAAACTAATGTCTTACTACTCTAGTACAAAAGCTTGGAAGATCCATATGCTGCACTGCCCATGGTTTTGCATCTTTAGCAATAAAGCACAAAGATTTCTATGTATCTAAAAATGTTTAATTCTGTTGCAGGATACTGGGACAGCAGAGAAGAATTGAAGACAATTAGATCTGTGGAAAAGATTTTCAAACCACAAGCTGTGTTACGTCACTATAAACCCACCATCGAGAACTGGGAATTGGCTGTAAAACGATCCATGCAATGGTACAACAAAACAAAGCAGGAGTGAAATTTTACTTGAATAAAAGATGGCACTGATAAGTTTTCTTTAAGTGTCCCAAGTACACTTGTAATCAACTCCCTTAGATAAGGCTTACAATTGTAAATCTGAAGGAAGAACATGGAATACTGTGTGTAAGTCCTGTTTCGGTTATGTAGTAGGTATTGCTGTGGAAACACTTTCTAATATAAAACCATTTGTGCCTGCAACAATAGGCCAAAATATTGAAATAATTTAGGTTTCAAGATCTTCTAAATTTTCAAATCTTTCCCGGCACCATTTATCATAGCAAGGTAGCTTGCATCTAAATGGCTCAGTCAAAATGGTGAAATTCATTCCAAATCAGTGATAGCTGAGCAGAAGTGACTAGCATTGCTGCTCCTTGAACCTGTGACCATTTGATTGAAAGTCAGGTGCTCTACCTCCTGTGCATTTAGGCTGCTTTGATCATTGTAACTTCTGGTACAGAAGAATATTCTGAAGACATTAAGTGGCAGATTTTCAACTTGACATCTGGGCATGAAACTGGCATTGCAGAATGGCCACCTGTTATAGAAACCACCCAATTTTAATTTCTATTGAAATCAATGGAAAGGAAAATCATGTGCTTTCTTTAATGGATGGCCGATCTGCAATGCCAGTTTTAACTTGTTGGGCAAGAAATTGAATGTCTACCTCAAGTGTTTTAATCTGGAACAAATAATTACGTGCTTTATTATTGCTATCTGAAATATAAAATCTTTAGAGTGGCAATTTACAAATTACCAATGTGTGCCTTATTAGATTTTTTTATTGTAATTGCTTGCATATAGAGATGCAGGTTTAGCTTCCATTTTATGTCAAATTGTAAAATGTTTTAGATTAAGCTGATCAATGAAAAGTATTATGGAAGTTTAAATGATTTGCCACATAGTTTTAATGCACTACTTGAGAAATTAATGAAGATACCTGATTTTTTTAATACATTGTCTTTTTTGTTCGAGTTACATTCACATTTGTAAAAATATCAACTTTTGAACTGGTTGAGTCATCTTCAAAACAGTTGAACTCTGTAAGCAAGCTTGGACTTAAGTTATGACTACTCCATTTTGTAGATTAATTTTCTTGGGGTTATGAAACTTATTTGAAACAATGACTTAACCATTTTTTGTTCCTGTTACACAAACTGAAATCTGCTTGTTCAGAATATGGCCAGTAACCCACAGGGTGGCTTTCAGATGATTTACAGTCAGTATATTCCAGTTAATTTTGTGCTGTTCCAGTAATAGTAGTGTGCAGCAGTACAGTAATTAATTGTGCTGTGCCATGGAATAATAGGGCATGGACTTCCAATACCATTGCTATGGTGCTGCATTGTTGATCTCATTCATTCCATCAGGGGATGTTCAGTGAAAGTTAAGTAATTCCTCCTAAAATGAAAGCTCTGAGGACGACTCGTTCTGGGCTGCTCTTGTGCAGCTGCTAGCAGCAAGCTCAAAAACACCATTGGCAGAGGCCCACGAACAACTTACCTACTTGGCCTCTGTTGGGGATAAAATGTGTAATTTTTCTTTATGGGGCCTCTCTGCGCCACACGTTTTAAGAAGGATAATTTTCAGAAGATTCCAATGACTAAATAAAGTGACATGTGTTTATCTGAGTCAATACACAATGGTAAAAATAAAAGGCTCTAACTACAACAGTGGTGTTCTCTCGGCGGTCTTCCTATAATATTTTTATGTTCTGAAACTGCTAATTAGATGCAGGAATGTAGAATGTACAAATCATCATGCAATGACACTGACCACCTACTGTTCCCATTCATGATGCTGCTGCACAAGTCCAAAATAAATGTCAAAACTGCTTATCCAATTTATAACATAAAATGCTTCCAGTAGTAAAAGACACCAATGTCTCCAGCTTGTAAGATTTCAATCCCTTTTTTAAAAAAAATTATGTTTTGTCAATATGTTCATTAAAATGAATATGTCCTTGTTCAAATGTACATCTAATTCATACATTGAACTTTTTTAGTTTCGGAAACTGAATCTAAACTGTGATCGGTTGATGTAGTAGAAATGCGCACAGAGCAAACATTATATAAGAATGTCGCGTGTTGGGATCCTTCATAAGCCACTATCAGAACTCTATGCAATTTAACCTGTGGATTTGTTTAGTCAAACACGAATGCTATTTACTACCATATAGTTTAATAAATAATACTGTCTGCCCAGCCATTTTTTAATAGACATTAATGTGTAGATAAAAGGCTATGTTGGTTAGATATTTTCAAGAATTAAAAGTGTGATTAAAACTGCAAGTACTATATTAATGTTGGGTATCTGTCATTCTATTCTTGGAATTTGAAGTTTGGAATTTTTTTTTGTGGCAGGGTAACAGATTAGGAGACAAATTAAATATTGTATCAGTAGTCTAGACATGCTCATACATTAGGAGCTACAGGATGCAAAGGATCAGAGAAAGTCATGAAGGATTGGAAATAGTGGAATACAGACAATGATTATACTTTCAAGATGGTAAGGTTATTTTGCAGCTTGTAAATTTTTTTTCCCCCCAAGTGTGAAATTCACCATTTTTCAGATGTTTATTTTTGGTCCTTCATTTTAATATTGCCATCATCCTTAAGGGGTAAATTACCTGGCATATTGTCCCTTTTAAGAATATTGCATGCTGTTAAGTAATTGTTTCCCATCCTGCTGTGTAAGGATTTGTGAGGGGCTGCACTCTTTTAGTTTTTTTTTCTGTTATCTACAGCAAATCTCTTGCTTCAATCATTGCAAAAAGTTTGCAGCACTGGTTATCTGTTGAACAATGCTGATCAATACTTTTCATAGTCCCAAAGCTCAGGAAGTTCTTTGTTTTATTCTGTTTCTGGTTTGTTTTATAATTTGTCTGCAAAGTTCTTGCACATTCTTCACTGACCCATTTTGAGTAGAAGCCTACTGATTTTTTTCTTACCCTATTTGATTTACATTCTCTTCCCTCTTTTTTTTCCCCCTTCCCCCCCCCCCCCCCCCCAAGATGAAATAATTAAGGCCTCCCAAAAGGCATGAAGTCCTCCTTTATGACTGAAAAAGATCCTTTAAATCACCATGAGCTTTTGTAGCCAGAGCCCACGTATGGTGTGCAACGGTGGGAAGATATTATTTACAAAAGTTCAGAACATGACACTTTTCTAGTGACTTTCTGCTGATAGACAAGCTATATTGGGGGTGGGGGTGGGGGTGGAGAATGGAGGAAGGATGACAAGTGTTGCAACACTTTTGCTTCTGAGACCAGAATTCAAATCCACTTTAAAGAAAGCCTTCTCCAATTCTTATTTGAGGGTCATTAGTAGAAAAAGTAAACCTTCAGAACCATAATACAGTGTATGAACTTTCACATGGTGGATATCAATTCAAAGCTTTCTCCAATTCTGTACAGGCTAAATTGAACTTGGAACCATCCTGGTCTTATGGCTCAGTGGCACCTTTACCCATTGACCCATCAGAAGAATTCTAGTACACTAATCCATTTCTTCATTGTGTAGAGCTCCTGTTTATGAAATGTTTCTCTCCCCAATCATTTAATGTTGAGTATACTGATTCTAGCTAGTTATCTGTAGACAATAGTTTGAAATTTTTTGTTACTGAATTTAGATATGCAGCTATTTGGCTGAATGCACGATGGTACAAATTCCCTATTTTTGTTTAAATGTACAGGTGATAAAAATCTTGAAGCATTGTTCTGATCAAAATGAAATTTGGCAAACTAGTTATAGATTCAACTGTGTAATGATGGCTGGTTATAAGAATTAGGATCTCCATATCCCTTGATTCCCCTGGAGTCCAAAAATCCATCTATCTCAGCCTTGAATATAGTCAACGACTCCGCATCTACAGCCCTTTGGGGTAGAGAATTCCAAAGATTCACAACCCTCTGCGTGAAGAAATTCCTCCGCATCTTAGTCCTAAATAGCCGACTCCTTATCTTGAGACAATGCCCCCTAGTTCTAGACTCTCCAGCCAGGGGAAACAACCTCTTGGCATCTACCCTGTCAAGCCCTCTCAGAATCTTTTCTGTTTCAACGAGATCACCTCTCATTCTTCTAGACTCCAGAGAATATAGGCCCGTTTTACACAATCTCTCCTCTTAGGACAATCCTCTCATCCCAGGAGTCAATCTAGTGAACATTCATTGGACCACCTCAAAGGCATACATATCCTTCCTTACATAAGGAGACCAAAACTGTGCACAGTACTCCAGCTGTGGTCTTACTAAAGCCCTGTACAACTGTAGCAAGACTTCTTTTGTCTTATCCAAACCCTTTGCAATAAAGGCCAACATTCTATTTTCCTTCCTAATTGCTTGCAATACCTGCATGCTAACTTTGTGTTTCTTGTACGAGGCCACCTAGATCTCTCTCAATACCAACATTTAATAGTTTCTCTCCATTTAAACAATATTCTGCTTTTCTATTCCTACCAAAGTGAATAAGCTCACATTTCCCCATGTTATACTCCATCTGCCACCTTCTTGCCCACTCACTTATCCTGTCTCTAGCCCTTTGCAGATTTTGTGTCCTCCTCACGGCTTCCTTTCCCACATTGCACTCGGTCCCTTCATTTTAGAAACCAGCAAAGGATGACACAAAAATTGATTGATTTAAAAAGGGAGAAAATTGAATGAGAGTAAACTAGTGAGAAATATAAAAACAGGTTGTAAGAGCTTCTACAAGTATATCAAAAGGAAGAGAGTAGCAAAAGTAAACGTTGGTCCCTTTCAAGGCTGAGATAGGAGAAATTATAATGGGGAGTAAGGAAATGACAGAGAGGTTAAACAAATATTTGTTTATCTGTCTTCACTGTAGAAGACACCAAAAGCATACCAGAAATAGCAGGGAATCAAGGGGCTAATGAGAGTGAGGGACTTAAAGTAATTATCAGTAAGAGAAAAAGTACTAAAGCTATCGAGACTAAAAGCTGGCAAATCCCCTGGACCTACATCCTAGGGTTCTAAAAGAGATGGTTGCAGAGATAGTGGATGCATTGGTTGTGATCTTCCAAAATTCCCTAGATTCTATAATGGTCCCAGCGCATTGGAAGGTAGCAAATGTAACACCGCTATTCAAGAAAGGAGGGAGCGAGAAAACAGAACTACAGGCTAGTTAGCCTGACATCGGTTGTCTGGCAAATGCTTTAATCAATTATTAAGGAAGTCTTAACAAGGCGCTTAGAAAATCATATGATCATATTCCTTTATGAAAAGGAAATCATGAGTGTTGAACCTATTAGAGTTTTTTGAGGATGTAAGTAACAGGGTAGATAAAGGGGAACCAGTGGATGTAGTATATTTGGACTTTCAAAAGGCATTCGATAAAAGGTTGTTATGCAAGATAAGGGCTCATGAGGTTGGGGATAATATATTGGCATGGATAGAGGATTGGTTAACGGACAGAAAACAGAGTAGATATAAATGGGTCATTTTCAGTTTGGCAGGCTGCAAGGATCAGTGCTTGGGTCTCAGCTGTTTACAATCTATGTTAATAAGTTAGATGAAGGGACCGAGTGTGATGTATCCAAGTTTGCTGATGATACAAACGTAGGTGAGAAAGTAAGCTGTGAGGAGGACAGAGTCTACAAAGAGATATAGGCAGGGTAGGTGAGTGACTGGAAGGTGGCAGATGGAGTAGAATGTGGGGAAACGTGAGGTTATTCACTTGGTGTAGGAAGAATAGAAAAACAGAATATTTTTTAAGTGATGGGAAACTATTAAATGTTCGTGTCCAGAGAGACTTAGGTATCCTTGTACAAGAAGCACAAAGTTAGCATGTAGGTACAGCAAGCAATAAGGAAAGCAAATGGTATGTTGGCCTTTATTGCAAGGGGGTTGGAGTACAAGAGTAAGGGAGTCTTGCCACAATTTTACAGGGCTTTGGTGAGACCACACCTGGAGTTCTGCATACAGTTTTGGTCGTCTTATCTAAGGAAGAATATACTTGCCTCAGAGGCGGTGCAACGAAGGTTCACTAGATTGATTCCTGGGATGAGAGGGTTGTCCTATGAGAAGAGATTGAGTGGACTGGGCCTATATCTCTAGAGTTTAGAAGAATGAGAGGTGATCTCATTGAAACATAAGATTCTAAGGGGGCTTGACAGGATAGATGCTGAGAGGTTGTTTCCTCTGGCTGGAGAGTCTAGAACTAGGGGGCTTAGTCTCAGCTTAAGGGTTGGCCATTTAGGACTGAGATGAGAATTTTTTTCACTCAGAGGGTTGTGAATCTTTGGAATTCTCTACCCTAGAAGGCTGTGGATGCTGAGATGTTTAATGTATTCAAGGCTGCGATAGATAGATTTCTGGACTCTAGGGGAATCTAGCAATATGGGGATCGGATGGCAAAGTGGAATTGAGGTCGAAGATCAGCCATGTTCTTATTAAATGGCGGAGCAGGTTCGAGAGGCCGTATGGCCTACTTCTGCTCCTATTTCTTATGTTCTTATGTATTTCAGAGTTTACTTTATGCAAAACTGGCAAAAAAAACTAGAATAGTAAGGAAGTCAGTTGTATATGTGTAGCTTATCCACTGTATATAATTATAAAATCATCTTGCTCATTTATCATAGAAAAATGGTTGACCATCTGCTAGGGGAATCTTGACTGTAGGTAATGAAGCCCAATAGATAATTTGTGAATTTTCTGTAACTTCTATAACTTTAAAAATACCAAATATAAGAGCAATAGAATGGTAGTTGTAAAATGTAATCACCTTTCTTAGTGACACAGCAGATCTTCAAGAAGGTGAACCTGATAAGGAGACAATCACCTTGAGGACAATAGGAGTGTTGCTAAAGGAATCCAGAGAATGAAGAATTTGACTGATAAAACTTAATGTCAGCCATATATAACAAAATAGAGCATATGATGGTCAATTACCAGGTCCAAATCCTTTACTTTTTCCACCCTTCCTGGTGGCTGTAAAGTAGGGAAGAGAGGAGAAAGGGTCTCTGGACAAATGATTTAAGTTCTTGGTTATAGTTTCAGGTAATTTGCACCTATAAATTTGAGTTTTCCTGCTGTCCAGTGATGTGATTTGTGTACAATTGGGAACTATTGTGGAAAGTCTGCTCACAGGTTCACCCTTTTGTTAACCTGGAGAGAGAATTGATTACTGGTTTTCATTGCTGTACCTATGTCCATTCTGTTTTGATGTCTCACTATTCCCCCTGAATTGTTTTAGTTCCCCTATTCCCCCCCCCCCACTCCTTTGTCTATCAGTGTTATATCTGACTCTGTTCTAGTTGCTGTTTTTCTCGTACTTGTACTGTGCCAACATACAGCATTCATACTATGCTCGCTACCTATTCCATTGCTCTGACAGCTGGATACCGCACTTATTTGTACCCGTTCTTGCCCCCTTTCCTGATTATATTTGTACAGTTCTAACAAACCTTTGCCCTGAGTTTATTCATACCGTGTCCTTCTGTTCCTTTGCCTGTCCTGTATCCTGATTCTGTGGCATTACTATAATAAAGTTCTATCTGCTTTAATCCCTTCTTTACCCTGTTGGTCACATTTGCTCTTGCCCTATGTGTCCTTACTAACATACATTCTTCCCTCCCACCCTTCTTAAAAATTTCAAAATATACTTTATTTCATAAAATTTAAAGATACACATAGTTTAAGTAGAAAGACACAAATTGTGGCAAGGCTATTTATGGTACTATAGTGCAGATCATATGTGTTATAATATTAATACAATTTTTAAAACACAGTACATATTTTGTAATATATTCTGTATCCCTCCCTCCCCAGTGCTCCCTTTGCCCTGGGAATGCTCCCTGCCCTATGCCCTCTCCCCAGTGCACCTATTGCCCTTGGAATGCCTCCTTTGGGGATGCTCCCTGCCACTCTCCCCTATGCATTTGTGCCCTGTGAATGCTTTATGCGCTGGGGCTGCTCCCTATGCCTTGGGGATGTTCCCCTGCCCCCTTGGGGATGCCCCCTGTTCTCTGGGATGCCCCCTGTGCCTGGAGCTGCCCCCTGGGGATCCTCCTACCCCACTGTGCCCTGGGGGGTGTCCTGCCCCCCTCTGCCCTGGGGCTGTGCCCTGGGGGATCCTCCTACCCCCCCCTCCCCTGTGCTTGGGGGTGCCTCCTGTGCCCTGGGGGGGGGGTGCTGTGCCCTGGGGCTGCCCCCTGTGCCCTGGGGATCCTCCTACCCCCCTGTGCCCTGGGATGCCCCCCTGTGCCTGGGGGGTGCTCTGTCCTGGGGCTGTGCCCTGGGGGATGCCCCCTGTGCCCTGGGGTGCTCTGCACTGGGGCTGTGCCCTGGGGGATCCTCCTCTCCCCCCCCCCCCCCCCCCCCCGTGCCCTGGGGATGCCCCCTGTGCCCTGGGGGATCCTCCTATCCCCCTGTGCCCTGGGGCTGTGCCCTGGAGGATCCTCCTACCCCCCTGTGCCCTGGGGATGCCCCCTGTGCCCGGGGGATCCTCCTACCCTCCGTGCCCTGGGGCTGTGCCCTGGGGGATCCTCCTACCCCCCTGTGCCCTGGGGATGCTCTGCCCTGGGGGATCCTCCTACCCCCCCCCCCCCCCGTGCCCTGGGGCTGTGCCCTGGGGGATCCTCCTACCCCCCTGTGCCCTGGGGATGCTCTGCCCTGGGGGATCCTCCTACCCCCCCCCCCCCCTGTGCCCTGGGGGTGCTCTGCCCTGGGGGATCCTCCTACCCCCCCCCCCCCCTGTGCCCTGGGGGATCCTCCTACCCCCCCCCCCCCCCCGTGCCCTGGGGCTGTGCCCTGGGGGATCCTCCTACCCCCCCCCCCCCCTGTGCCCTGGGGGATCCTCCTACCCCCCCCCCCCCCCTGTGCCCTGGGGGTGCCCCCTGCCCCCCTGGCCCGGCGCACGCGCTTCCTTTGTATCCATTCGGGCCGCGCTGTAACCATTTGTTTACAGCACAGCGCGGGCAGCGACCAATGGGAGGGTAGCGCTGAGGCTCGGGCGGCCAATGGCTGGGGTGCCGCCGTGACGCGTGCGGGGCCGGTCCAATGGGGAGCGGGTGCGCGCGGCGGCCGGGAGGCGGGAGCGCGGCGGATTCTCGATCTTGTCACATTGACGGCCCCTCATTTTGTGTTTGTTTTATTTTCTTTTTTTTATTATTTGTAACATTTAGTTGGCGGCTGGTCACTTGTTTACTCGATAACGTTTGGTTGAAGTAGCACCTGAATAATCGGGACCTTATGGAAGGAGTTCCCCCCCCCCCGCGCGAATAATTTGTTTTATTTCTAATTATACAAATGTTAGAAATGAGTGCTTTTAAGAACAAAAGTTTGTTTCTTTTTTGACGTCGTTATTCGACGTTTCCTTTTTGTTCCTTGCCCTTAATCCGGAAATCCCACTAACTGAGGATAAGTGTGGAGTGTCTTGTGTTTTGTTTGGAGGCTCCGTTCTCTCGCTCCTGCTCGGGGTCTGTGGTAGGAGCGGATGACAGATTGTGCCAGCTGACTGCTGCTAACTTCTCGGCGAGTTATTGGAGCAGATAAAAAGATGGTGAGTGGCTGATGCAGTTTATCTGAAGGAGAGCCTGGGCGGGGAGGACGTGCGCACATGAGGATGCATACAGCTTGGAGCAGAGATATGAGCACGCAATCTTTGCAAGGCCGTGGACTTAAAGAAATTGGGATAATTATTAATCTAACTCTTGTTTTTATTTTTTGCTGCTTCCTCCCCCGGTAATGGTCGAAGTGCATTGTTGGACGTGTACATTGCTGGTTTACTCTTGACATTAAATGCACATAAAGTGTCTGTCTCTCTTTCACCTACCCCAGGGTAACAGTTTTTTTGAAAAAATGTGCATTAATTTGCGTGTATTGCTTTTATGGGTAGGGATGTTAAAAGTGTTGACAAGATAGTTGCAGAAATAACTACTGTAACAGCCAACATGAGAGCCTTATATGAGATACTTGAGGTGTCAGTTCTTTAATTGAAGAGGCAGCAGTTTATAACTTCAATTGCCTGTTATTTATAGTTTTAAGTCGTACTGCAACATTAGTGAAATTAATCCTTTTTTAAAAAGGAAAACCTTTTCTGCATTTTGGTCTGCAGTAGAACAGGCTTGTATTAATGGCAATAGATTTTTAAAATTGTATATTAATATTTCAGACCATGGACAACAGCACAATAAAATCTATGGAGCTGCATTCAAAGAATTATGCTAGAAGTGTAATTATTGATTCCCCCCCCCCTCCCCATATAAAACCAATTTCATGGACATATTTATCCATAGTTAGTATATTTGCTGGCAGTTTATGACACAACTTGCTCCTTTTGCTGCCTTTGAAAAATTAAGAAAATGCTTTATTTTAAACTGACCATTGCAAGAATGTGAAATTGATTATCAAATACTTTTGTTCTTTGGCCCCCCTTGTCGCTTGCTTGTGAGTTATCCAGTCTTGCTCACTCTCGGGGAGTCTTATTTTAGAGGGAGGTCATGAGTATCCTCTTGTGGAAATTGACTGGAATCATCCAGCATTTGATATCTAATCAGTTGCTTGTTCTCTCAAAATATTTTAGATCATTCTGAAATAGTACATGCAGAGTAAATTATGAGAGGCTGGAGAGAAGGAGGACATTAAATGTACTTTAATATAATTATTTTACTTTTTGAAAATATTTCAATACAGAATTTAAGTAACATTGTGCCTTTTTGTCTTCAAATGGATCTAGTACATTACAATAAAGTCAAACTACAGGTAAAGTACTAGTTTATTGAGAACGCATTGGAGTTTGAGTGCTGTGGGATTAGGGAAGCATTAGCAATGAGTAAATTTGCAATGATTAAATTCAGCTTTATTTAATTTTTAACCCTAACACCATGGGAAAAAAATGTGGCACAATTAACAGGAATTGTTTAAAATTGTGGTTATATATATGGCAAGGTTAAGTTACTCAATTGAACTCTGAACTTGACAGATGGTAGGAGGAAAGAAGAGAGGTTTGGAGTCTTCAAGAATGCTGCTGGGAGTGGCTTCCACCCACATTTGCATCATTATGGCCAGTGAAGAACTGTCAATTACCATACCTGAACCCAACAGCTGCCATGATTTATGCAGTTGGAGACTTCTTCATCTGATGAGTCAAGGCAGACTGTCCACTAATATTTTTATAATATCACAATGTGACATTGTTGGATGAGCATGGAACTCTGGTCAGTAAATCACACATTAGAAATTACCAGTACAGCAGAGGGAGTACAAATTCATTTGAAACTGGGATTTGCACAAGTTGTAAAGAAGCTGTTTTTTAAAAAAAATCTATCGTCTGAAGCCACACATGAGACTCAGACTTCCTTTCCTGTTCCAATTTTCTCCCTCTCCTTCCCTTGTAGATCCATTGGTGACAGTTGCCCTCTGGTAACTCTCCAAAGTGTTCCTTATTCATACATGAAACTTGACCATGAGTGCAGGCAGGTCATCCAACTGTGAAAGAGTCACAATCACGCCTGATCCTGACTTCTCCTATTGTCCAATAGGCATCACTGTGTAAGGGGTGGGAACATAGGCCAATTTTCTGCTCTCTAACCCAGGGGCTCTGTGCCCATTTGTAATGCCTCTGTTGCTGACCTAGCTGAAATTAGATAACTCAGCATAACTCTATGATTGAACCTGGGACCATTCTCTATCTGGCTCAGAGATGGAGTACCTCTGACCTATCTGAATGGGTATGGTATTGAGGGGCAATAAACTTGGAATTCTGTACAAGGGTATTATTTTTAAAATTTAAATTAGTGTCTCTTATGCTGAGTTTTAGAATAGTTTAATGTGCTGGTTTTCTTAGTGATAGGACTTGGATGTTGTTATCTACTATGGTATACAGTCTTGCATGCTATATTTGAACTTCACTTGATGAGCAACTTCCTGCCCTCAATTTTTTATTTTAAAATTGTGTCTACTGGAAAGTATATACTTACCAGTGTATTATTTTTTATGCTCATAAATGTTTTTCTTTAAAGAATACTCCAGCATAAGGTACTAAAGTGGTCTTGTGAAGATTACCTTTCAAAACATTGCAAGGATATGGCAAATTGACCCACATTCTTTCAAAAAAAAATTAATAAGTAAAACAACCTACTTTTTGTCTGGACCATCTGAGCTTTCGGGAGTGATGGGTACAATAGGGAGAGTATCATATCTTAGAGAGGGTGCAGAAGAGATTTACCAGAATGGTACCAGGGATGAGGGACTTCAGTTATGTGGAAAGACTGGAGAAGCTGGGGTGTTTTCCTTAGAACAGAGAAGGTTAAGGGGAGATTTGATAGAGGTGTTCAAAATCATTAACTGTTTTGATAGAGTAAACAAGGAGAAACTGTTTCCAGTGGCAGAAGAGTCAGTAACCAGAGGACACAGATTTAAGGTGATTGGCAAAAAAACAGAGGCGATATGAGGAAACATTTTTTTAAGCAGTGAGTTGTTACGATCTGGAATGCACTGCCTGAAAGGGTGGTGGATACAGATTCAGTAATAACTTTCAAAAGGGAATTGGATAAATACATGAAGGGTAAAAATTTGCATGGCTATGGGGAGTGGGACTAATTGGATAGCTCTTTCAAAGCATCGGCATAGGCACGATGGGCTGCATGGCGGCCTCCTGTGCTGGACCATACTATGATCGGTATTTTACTGCGTGCTGCCTGCCTGGCAAACTGACTCACTCAGGAGATGGGTTGAAACAAACAGGTACAGTCATCACAATCAACCCACGCACACATGGTGAGAAAGTTGTAGCAGGAACTGGTTCTAAACTTACCAGCTATTTCTGTGTGGCAGTTTGGTGAGATGACTATTAGTGATTGTTTTACCAACAATTTGAAATGAAGGTTATCCAGATATTTATCAAGTGAAACTGGGCATGAGTTTAATACCAACGGAATAGTGGAATGGTGGTTGATTTTGTCTGGATTTTAGGTATCATTAGAATTGTAAAAAGTTTTAAGGTTTTTTAGTTCACCATATGTCACTGGCACTCACTGATAAGAGTGGGTGCACAGGTGTTAATGGCACAGTCAAGGTGCCCACTGTTATTCTTACCAGTCTGATGTCCATGTTGGTGCACTGCATAGAATGCACTCCCAAAGTGATTTGAGCAATGAAACAGATTCATAGTAGGATGGGATGAGCAAGAGGTCTTTAAGGGCACCCCTGTAACTGCAGTAGCTACGTTATTTAGTGTTGTGAAGAAAGTGCTTCATTTGGCTGGTTATATGATTTCACCTTACAGAAAAGACAAGAAATATAGAAGAGAAGGATGATTGGAGACAAGTCTTTCATCCCAGGTGGTGGTAAAGGGTGGAAACAAATGTGAAAATTCAGCCAGAGATCCCTAAATAACATTTTTAGAGCTGTGTATGCACCTTAGAATAAAATCCATGGTGATTTATCTGGCAACAAAGAGGCAAACCAGGCTTATCACACGCACTGTGCATCAAGGACGTTCCAATTAACGATTAGCCTTAAAGAAAGTTGGCTTGGTAGGTACTCTGGAAGTTTGAAAACATAGTTTCAGCTCATTGGTTGATGGGAGGTAGACTGCCAACTGTACTGCTGGTTAGTATACTTCAAACTTCAAAAAGCTAAATGGGTAAACCCAAAGTACATAATCAGTCACCAGCTGCATCATTTTTGCATTCACAATTAGGTGCTGGTAACAGATCATGGGCTGATACAGCCCCCAACAGCTGGTATTTTTTTTCAAAACTTTGTGCATCACAGTTTTTGTGATTGTAAAAGCTAGATTCCAACACAAAATCTTCACTGATCAATTGCACCCCACTAGCTGTTGGATTATGTTTGGAATTACCCACTCTGACCACATAAACTAAAATATCTATTTCCAAATGAAGATGTAATCCTCCTCAGAAACCATTCATTGGCTCCAGATTCACCTGGTTAAACTTATGCTAAGGAAACGTGAGATAGAGCTGATGAAATTGTATGGATTTAACTAACCTTTCCATAGGATACAGCATCAAGGAAGGCACAAGCTTTTGCAGCCTAGATGCATCTTAGGACTGATGTATGATAACATCATGTTTGATGCCTGAGATGCAATCTTAATTGGCTCAACGGAGATGATTTCTGATTGCCATTAGCACTTGAGCTGACTGATGATACTCAGAAGACAGGAAGGTAGTGATGATGTACTTTCATATAGCAAATGAGGTCAGCCAGGATGTTGTAGGTAACAATAACATTTATCAAACTCCAAAGAGACTTGGGGGTCCATGCACATAGATCATTAAAATGTCATGGACAGGTACAGAAAATAATCAAAAAAGCTAATGGAGTGCTGGTCTTTATATCTAGAGGACTAGAATACAAGTAGGTAGAAGTTATGCTACAGCTATACAAAGCCCTGATTAGACCACACCTGGAGTTTAGTTCTGGGCACCGCCCCATAGGAAGGATATATTGGCCTTGGAGGGAGTCCAGCCTAAATTTACTAGAATGATACCTGGACTCCATGGGTTAAATTATGAGGCGAGATTACACAAATTGGGATTGTATTCCCTGGAATTTAGAAGATTAAGGGGTGATTTGATCAAAGTTTTCAAGATATTAAAGGAAACTGATTAGGTAGATAGAGAGAAACTATTTCTGCTGGTTGGGGAGTCTAGGACTAGGACATAGCCTAAAAATTAGTGCCAGGATTTTCAGGAGTGGGGTGGTAGAAGTTTGGAGCTCTCTTCTGCAAATAGCAGTTGATGCTAGCTCAATTGTTAATTTTAAATCTGAGATTGATAGATTTTTGTTAACCTAAGGTTATTAAGGGATCTGGGGCTAAGGCGGGTATATAGAGTTAGGTCACAGATCAGCCATGATCTCATTGAATGGTGGACAGGCTTAAGGGACTAAATGGCCTATGTTCCTATGTTCTTTTAACATGGTGTCATTTTGGCTTAGTTAACATTTTTGCCTCCAAGTGAGAATGTTGAGTTCAAGCCCTACTGTGATCTTGAGTGAATAATCTTGCCTGGTACTTCAGTGTGGAACTGAAGGAATGCTGCATTGTTGGAGGTGCCGTCTTTTGCATGACGTGTCGCACCAAGGGCCAGTTTGCCTATTTGCTGAAGGGCAGAGAGCTTGGCTGGTGCCTTGGCCTCCATACACTCACTTGCAGTTTGTGGACCTTACTATGTGCAAATTGGTTGCTGCATTTACCTACGTGATCTGTTGATTGTGTTCATTGTTGTTTGTGACTCTGATTAGGTGGTTTTGGTGCTCTGATGGAAACTATAGAATTTTAAGATCACAGAAGGATGCCATTCGGCCTGCCGTGTCTGTGCTGGCTCTCTGAAAGAGCTATCCACTTAGTCCTATTCCCCTGCCCTTTCCACATACTGTTTTAAATTTTTCTATCCCAAATATTTATTCACTTCCCTTTTGAAAGCTGTCACAGGGTTTTGCTTCTGCCACTGCTTCTGGTCAGGCCTTTCATGTCGTAACATGTGTGAAAATAAATTTCTTACAACCCTTCCTTTTATTCCTTTGGGTGATAATCTTAATTTACCCCCTTTAGTATTGACTCACTGATCAGTGGAAATAGTTTTGCCAGTTTACCTTTATCAGAAACTCAGAATCTAGATCAGATGTCTTCTTAACCTTCTTTATTCTAATGAAAAGAGCCTTAGTTTCCCTATTTTCTGCTCATGACTAAAGCGCCTCATTCCTGGCATCATCTTAGTTAATCTCTTCTGGACCCTCACCATGGCCTGGATATCCTTCCTAAAGTAGGGCTCCCAGACTGAAGGGATTGGAATAGAGTGTGTGGGGGAACTGAGCCAGGAGCTGAGTGTTGACATACAAGGATGTTGGAGAGGAAAGGAAGGTGGGCAGTAGTTGGTGAGGATGGAGGAAGTAAGCATCGGGTTTTTGTGCAGGATAATAATGACAGTAGTTTTGAAGGGCAGGGAAACAGTACCTGAGGAAAGGGAGCCATTTACTATTCCAGTGAGCATTGGGTTGGGGCAAAGTAGTTGTATGGTCATGAGTTTGGCTGGGATAGGATTCAAAGGCTCAGAATATGGGTTTCATAGAGGAGATGAGCTTTATAAAGGCTGGGGGAGAAGATGGAGATGAAACAAGTAAGTTGTTCACCTGAGGAAGGAGGAAGCCTCCGAAAGCTTGTGAATTTAAAATAAAATTGCTGGACTATAACTTGGTGTTGTAAAATTGTTTACAATTGTCAACCCCAGTCCATCACCGGCATCTCCACATCAAGTAAGTTGTTGAGTAGGTCAACAGTAGTAGCAATGTTATGGCAAGTGGAGGTCCCGAAGAGAGGATGTTGGCAGCTAGGGAGTTTGTGAGGGTGCAACTTTTTCCACGAGCAGAGGGCGAGGATAGTGGGACTGGAGGCAGGCAGGGACATATAGATGTTGAAAGAGATGACGTAATCAGCGATAGCCCTGAACCTCAGAGCCAGCAAGGTCTTATGTGATTGTGAGATTAGTGGAAGTGTTGGTGGAGTTGATGCTGAATGAAAATGGTCCAGCAAAATCAGAGGGACGAGAGGGATAGATGATTAGTTGCTTGATGCAGAAGCTAAGTGAAGAGGAGAGGGAGGAAATGTCTGAGGTCGTTGGGGGACTTGAAAGGGCGGTAGACAGTAAGGACTTTGAAGGAGAGTTGTGAGGGAAGGTCGGAGGATTAAAGGAACACTGTCAGCTGGCTATTTGACTGCAGCTGTCATCACTGCCAGGACCAATTCCGTCCCCACAATGTCACTTTCGAGTGATTGCTGATTTCTCCCATGTCTATACCACTGAGGTGACTGACATCAGCTAGCTCAGCATAGACCAGGATTCGAACTTGAGACCTTCCTGATATGTATTGCTCAGTTGTTCACTGTTTTAATGAGTTGCGCTATTGGAGGATTCACAGTGCAACTCCTTGCGTTGCTATTTTAATCCCCTTAGGGCAATGAAAAACAAAGCAACAAACCAATAGAAAAGGTTAAAATGAGCTGCTAGGAGATTAATATAGAGTTTCAGAGGTTACAAGCATTTAAAAAAGAATCTTTTGGACAATTTGCCAGATTGTGATTTTGTGTTGGGTTCTCCACATGCCAGTGGAATATTAACATATAAACAGTCAAAATGCATTCAGGTGAGAAACACCCCAATTGCGAGTGCCACATGTTAGTAAAGGAAATGTTATTGTTAGATGAAATGAAGTGGGAAAGCCACAGGTTGCACTGGGCTCTGAGTGAATTCTTGTCACGCAATGCAAAATGCACCTGTGTTATTAACTGGGTTTAACTGTTTGTTTGAGAGCTTATGGCACTATAGCATTTAAATATAATGTTTTGACAGTGACTATTGGCAATACAATTAAATAGTGGCGACTGGGGAGAGGTACCAGAGAACGGTTGTCAGCCATGGTATTACATCCCAGCAAAGAGTAAGACAGTCTTGAGGGGAGGGGGGAAATTGTAGAGTAAACTAACAAAAAATATAAAAACAGGTTGTAAGAGCTGCTACAAGTATGTAAGAAGTAAGAGAGTAGCAAAAGTAAACGTAGGTCCCCAGAGGCTGAGACAGGAGAAATTATCATGGGGAATCAGGAAATGGCCAATGCGTTAAACAAATATTTTGTATCTGTCTTCACAATAGAAGACACAAAAAGCATACCAGAAATAGTGGGGAACCCAGAGGCTAATGAGAGTGAGGAACTTAAAATAATTATCAGTAGAGAAAAAGTACTTAAAAAAACTAATGGAACTAAAAGCCGATAAATCCCTTGGACCTGATGGCCTGTATCTGAGAGTTCTAAAAGAGGTGGCTGCAGAGATAGTGGATGCATTGGTTATGATCTTCCAAAGTTCCCTAGATTCTAGAACGGTACCAGCAGATTGGAAGGTAGCAAATGTAACCCCACTATTCAAGGAAGGAGGGAGAGAGAAAACTGAACTACAGGCCAGTTAGCCTGACATCAGTTGCCGGGAAAATGCTGGAATCCATTACTAAGGATGTGGTAACAGGGCACTTAGAACATTATTATATAATTAGGCAGAGTCAACATGGTTTTATGAAAAGGAAATCATGTTTGACAAATTTATTAGAGTTTTTTGAGGATGTAACTAGCAGGGTAGATAAAGGGGAACCAGTGGATGTAGTATATTTGGATTTTCAAAAGGCATTCAGTAAGGTGCCACTTAAAAGGTTGTTACACAAGATAAGGACTCATGGGGTTGGGGGTAACATATTAGCATGGATAGAGGATTGGTTAACAGACAGAGAACAGAGAGTAGGGATAAACGGATCATTTTCAAGTTGGCAGGCTGTAACTAGTGGGCCATCGCAAGGATTGGTGCTTGGGCCTCAGCTATTTACAATCTATATTAATGACTTGGATGAAGGGACCAAGTGTAATGTATCCAAGTTTGCTGACGATACAAAGGTAGGTGGGAAAGTAAGCTGTGAGGAGGACACAAAGAGTCTGCAAAGGAATTAAGACAGGTTAAGTGAGTGGGCAAGAAGGTGGCAGATGGAGTATAATGTGGGGAAATGTGAGGTTATTCACTTTGGTAGGAAGGATAGAAAAACAGATTTTTTTTAAATGGTGAGAAACTATTAAATGTTGGTGTCCAGAGAGACTCGTGTGTCCTGGTACAAGAAACACAAAAAGTTAGCATGCAATTATGAAAGCAAATGGCATGGTGGCCTTTATTGCAAGGGGGTTGGAGTACAAGAAGTCTTGCTACAATTGTACAGGGCTTTGGTGAGACCTCACATGGAGTACTGCATACTGTTTTGGTCTCCTTAGATGCAACAAAGGTTCACTAGATTCATTCCTGGGATGAGAAGGTTGTCCTATGAAGAGAGGTTGAGTAGAATGGGCCTATATTCTCGAGTTTAGAAGAATGAGAGGTAATCTCATTGAAACATTTAAGATTATGAGTGGGCTTGACAGGGTAGATGCTGAGAGGTTGTTTCCCCTGGCTGGAAAGTCTCCTACTAGAGGGCATGGTCACAGGATAAGGGGTCAGTCATTTAAGACTGAGATGAGGAGGAATTTCTTCACTCAGAGGGTTGTGAATCTTTGGAATTCTCTACCCCAGAGAGCTGTGCATGCCGAGTCGTTCAGTATATTCAATGATGAGATGGATTTTTGGACTCTAGGGGAATCAAGGGATATGGGGATCGGGCAGGAAAGTGGAGTTGAGGTTGAAGATCAGCCATGATCAGATTGAATGGTGGAGCAGACTCGAGGGGCTGTATGACCTACTCCTGCTCCTATTTCTTATGTTCTTATGAGAAAATTGATGAGGGAAAAAAACTTAATGCACCATATCAGAATGTGCAGTGGAATGTTGAAATACAGTTGTAGTAAAATGTTGATGCTACAGAATGCTGAACATCCAAA
This sequence comes from Heptranchias perlo, assembly GCF_035084215.1. Classification (NCBI taxonomy): domain Eukaryota; kingdom Metazoa; phylum Chordata; class Chondrichthyes; order Hexanchiformes; family Hexanchidae; genus Heptranchias; species Heptranchias perlo. The sequence goes on from NC_090337.1 coordinate 17,326,211, forward strand.
CTGCTCAGGAATCTGCTTTTGGTTTGGATTTGGATTTTTCAGGGAAAATAAATGGCGATTTTCATCTCGTGCTGGATCTAAGAGTCCGGAACTTGATATGGAAGAAGTCCAAGATAATAGTACTGTAAATAATTTAGGCAATGTATCGGGGAGACGGGCTGGCAGCTATGGGTCTGTAACTAGGTACAACTGTGAGAAATATGGCACTTGTAGCACTAAAATAAAGTAACGCTTTGACATTGAGTGTTGCCAAAAGAATTTAATAATGACCACTTAGGGGGAATGTTGCCCATTGCCCGTAGAATGGTGCCCCAACAAGGAGTCAGCACATTCAGGAGAGATGGGGAAGGGAAAATACAGTGATTTAAGAGCCCTTCAGAAGGCATCAAGATGGATTGCTACCAATACAAGTTGCTCGATTACGCACTTTGGGTACAGCGCTATTCTAGGGAGCGTCGTAGGAAGTGTTATATGTAAAGTGCCTTGCATGAGCAAAGATATCAAGGGGGTGGAGAGGGTGCAGAAAAGACTCACTAAGATGATACCAAGGATGAAAGAATGTTGTAATATGGAGAGACTAGAGAAACTGGAGTCTTTTTCATTAGAATAAAGAAAGTTAAGAGGACATCTGATAGAGTTGCTTATTATCATGAAGGGTTTTGATGGGGTAAGTAAAAGGATTTCGACAGGCTGGTGAGTTGGTAACTAGAAGGAATATTTTAAAGTTAATTACTAAAAGAAATGAAGGGAGAGGTTAAGAGAACTCTTTCCTAAGAGCAGAGAAGGTTAAGATGACATTTGATAGATGTGTTCAAAATCATGAAGGGTTTAGATAAAGAGAAACTGTTCCCATAGGTGGAGGGGTCGAGAACCAGAGGACACAGATTTAAGGTGATTGGCAAAAGAACCAAAGGCGACATGAGGAAAACCTTTTTTACGCAGCAAGTGGTTATGATCTGGAATGCGCTGCCCGAAAGGGTGATGGGAGCAGATTCAATCGTGGATTTCGAAAAGGAATTGGATAAATACTTGAAGGGGAAACATTTGCAGGGCTACGGGGAAAGACCGAGGGAATGGGACCAACTGAATTGCTCTTACAAAGAGCCGGCATAGGCTTGATGGGCTGAACGGCCTCCTTCTGCGCAGTAACCATTCTATGATTCAACCGTTCTATGATTCCACCATTCTGTGATTTTCACAGATGGTTGTTGGAACATGGAATCCCTAACCAGAAACAAAGGTAGGAGCAGAAACCATAATAGCTTTTAAGAGAAGTGGATAAATATTTGAAAAACAAAAATTTAAAAAGGTATGGGAACAGGGCAGGGGACTGAGACTGACTGGATTGCTCTTTCAGAGCTCTAGTACAGACATGATTGATCAAGTGGCCTCGTTCTGTGCTATATACACACACTACTACACCTCCATAATCAGTTGTGTTCAGCGGTAGTCAGACATTCCGGTAAGGTGCACATTGCTTAGTTCAATCGAATGTAGCTATGTCATTACCAATTGTAATGCTTATTCCGTTGTTAAATTTGGCTAATTGAATTTGATCAATAGCAGACCTTCCACCGAATAGCAATTTTAATGAGGTACTCAGGTTAACCCAGTGTTGTCCAATACGTTAGCCACTAGCCACATTTGGCTAATTGGGAATTCAGATGTGGATAATTGCAGTTCTCATTAGTAAACAAAGACTGAGTAATAGACACAGTCAAAAGCAAAATACTGCGGATGCTGGAAATCTGAAATAAAAATAGAAAATGCTGGAGAAGCTCAGCAAGTCAGGCAGCATCTGTGGAGAAAGAAACAGAGTTAACGTTTCAGGTCAAAGACCTTTCGTCAGAACTGGAAGATGTTAAAAGAGTTAAAGTTTTTGAGCGAGTACAGAGCCAGGGGAAGGGGGGGGGAGGAAAGAACAAAATGGAAGGTCTGTGATAGGGTAGAGGGCACGAGTGATTAAATGACAAAGGGGATGATGGTGCAAGGCAAGGAAGGTGATAATGGGACAGGTTAAGAAACAAAAGATTGCTCAGGAATAGCTGTAAATGGCAGCAGCAGAACCATTACCAGCACTAGCTGACTTTCCCTGGCTCTGTACTTGCTCAAAAACTTTAACTCTTTTAACATCTTCCAGATCTGATGAAAGGTCTTCGACCTGAAATGTTAACTCTTTCTTTCTCCACAGATGCTGCCTGACTTGCTGAGCTTCTCCAGCATTTTCTGTTTCTATAATAGACGCAGTCGTTGGGTATGTGATCTCAATACCCTCATTTACACGGCGTATGCATGTGTACTTCAACCTTTTTGTGTGTTTGTTGGCAAAATAGTAAGACAAAAAGCAGAGTGTGCAAGTGTCTTTTGATCGTTGTGAGTGCTTTTCATCCCTAGTTCTGGAATGGTGGTAGATGTTTGTTTAGTAAATGTAGATACATGAAGTATATTTACTTGTATTATGTGAATGTATGTAAGGCGCTTTCTACTAAAATCAGTGCTTGTGGCTAAAATGGTGTCGCCGTAGCCACGCTTGTGGCTAATTTGCAATTTCTGTTGGACAACACTGACGAGCCCCTTTAACTGCAAGCACCACATTTTGATGACCATTTAAAATTGAAAAACAATGGAAAATATGCTGTAAATTTTGGAGCCAATTGAAAAGAGCAGCACATCCAAAATATGAGCGTGCTCTATCAAGGGAGAGCTGTATTGCTAACTGCCTGATCACATAAATCAGGAAATTATTGGGACTGTCGACCAAGCTTGGACTCTGCCCCATTTTACAGAAATCACATACCTGTGAGTTTTATTTTCACTCTTCCCTAACTTTAGAGGCTGAACATCCTGAAAGATATGTTTTTCCATCATCCTGGATCAGAGGCCACAATCCTAATATACATGTAATTAATTTATTCCTATAATTGCATATGTTAAGTCTAGATGTTAACTACTGTGTTTATAAATAAGAGACGACTACTTATTATTTTGTTGAGTTAAGAAATGTTCTTATTCTTCCTTGACCTGACCCTGGAAGCATCCAGCGGGGTTCAATTGCTGCAGTTAAGTGCCAACTCTTCTTGAAGACAATGTGGTCACTCCAAGATGCATGAAGAAGGCATCATTGCAGTTGCAGAGGAAAGCCAAGACTCAAAATATCAGTTTTCATGAATCTGTACCAAAAGGCCACAGGTATTCCTCTTAATTCAAAACCGGTTAATTCGAATTAATTGGATAATCTGATTTTTTTTTTCTTGCATAAACGACTTTCGAATTATGAGGGATAGACTCTTTATGCTTCATTTAAAACAAATTGAATAGGTATTTGAAAAGGAAGAATATAAAATAATACAGAGAAAGGGTAGGAAATGAGATTAGAATGGGTAGCCCTAGTTGAAGAGCTAAGACTGACACAGGTGCGATCAGCTGAATGGTTGCCTCCTGTGCTGTACGTTCTATGGTTTTGTAGATTTTTTTTTGAAAGGACAAAATAGAAAAGTACACTGCAGAAAAAACACTCCCACAAACTTTTATCTTTAAGATTATCTTTACTTTAAAACTCTTTTCCAGCATCAACATATAAGCTAATATTATGTAAGAAAACCTTTACATTAAAAATACAGAATTTTGTACTTTTTCTATTTAAAAAAAATCCCCTTCTGTCAAGTAGTGTGCCAGTCCCTTACTTGGCATTAAAGGTTTTTTGAACAATTACTTTGAGGGAAGACAAGTAAAGAAAGAAAACTTGGGGTTTGTGAATGAGCCAAGTGGAAGTTGGGTCTGAGAGCCCAATAATGGCATGAGAAGGCTCCAACTAAGAAGAGCACAGTGGAGTTTCTAATACTGGTTTGTTACCTTTAATACTGTGAAAGGTGGTTGACACCAGCAGTTTGGAGGGATGTCTTTTAAATATTATATAGCCCCTGAAACTTGAACAAGAATAGCACTTGAACAAGAATAGCAGATGAACACAGCCAAATATGAGCTGGGGCTTATGGCAAACTTTAAAGCAGTAAGTATGGTGTGATGGATTGAGTGACAGAAAAAAATGGTGGTTAGTGGTTGCTTTAATAGATTAGCGGTGTTTGATGGGAGACTTTAAGATGGCACCTGTTTGACATGCTTTAGATAATAGCAGTTGCCGCCCTGTTAGTCAAACATCTGGCTACTAACAAGATTGACTCTTATGGTGAGGAGGAGGAGGATGAAAGATGTTCAAGGCAGGTTGGGCTAATGATCTGTATTGTGGGGTCCTACTGGGCAGGCTTGATTCATTTCCTGTTGGGCTTAGGCCCACAGCATAAAGCTACCCTTAATTTAGCGTCAATTGACAATGAAATAGCACTATCACTCCGAGAACACAGGCTGGCCACTTGGGGTGTAGGAAATAGGAACAGGAGTAGGCCATTAAGCCCCTCGAGCCTGTTCCGCCATTCATTGAGATCATGGCTGATCTGTATCTTAACTCCATCCACCCATCTGGGCTCCATATCCCCTAATACCCTTGGCTAGCAAAAAAATCTATCGATCTCAGATTTAAAATTATTAATTGAGCGAGCATCTACTGCTTTTTGTGGGAGAGAATTCCACATTTCTACCACCTTTTACGTGAAGAAGTATTTCCTAACTTCTCTCCTGAATGTTTTGGCTCTGATTTTAAGGTTATGTCCCCTTGGCCTAGACTCCCCCACCAGCGGAAAAAGTTTCTTTCTATCTACCCTATCAAAGCCTTAGTCAAATCACCCCTTAATTGTCTATATTCCAGGGAATACAAGCCTAGTTTATGTTTTCTCTCCTCGTAATTTAACCCTTGAAGGCCTGGTAACATTTTGGTGAATCTGAGCTGCACTCATCGCAAGGCCAATATATCTTTCGTAAGGTGCGGTGCCCAGAATTGTACACAGTACTCCAGATGTGGTCTAATCAGGGCTTTGTACGTCTGTAGCAAAACCTCCTCCCTTTTATATTCTAGCCCTCCAGATATAAAGGCTGATATTCCATTAGGCTTTTTGATTATTTTTTGTACCTGACCACTGCATTTTAGTGATCTGTGCACATGGACCCCTAAATCTCTTTGGGCCTCTACTGTTCCTAGGTTTTCACCATTTAAAAAATTCTCGGATTTATCCTTTTTTGGTCCAAAATGGATGACCTCACACTTAACTGCATTGAAATTCATCTGCCACAGTTTTGCCCACTCACTTAATCTATCAATGTCTCTGTGATTTTATGTTCCCACCTACACTACTTACTATGCCACCTATCTTTGTGTCATCAGCAAACTTGGATATATGGCCCTCTATTGTGTTATCTAAGTCATTCATCAGTATAGTGAATAGTTGAGGCCCCAGCACAGATCCTTGAGGGACACCACTAGTCACTTCCTTCCAATTTGAGTACCTGCCCATTGTCCCTACTCTCTGTCTTCTAATGCCTAACCAATCTCCTAATCAGGTCAATAATTTGTCTTCAATTCCATGAGCTTTAATTTTAGCTAACAGTGTCTTATGTGGAACCTTATCAAATGCCTTCTGGATGTCCATATAAACTGCATCCATAGACATTCCTGTCAACTATTTTAGTTACTTCCTCAAAGAAATCAATTAGATTCGTTAGATATGACCTATCCTTTACAAATCCATGTTGGCTCCCTCTAATCAGCTTAACTTTCTCTAAATACACAGTCAGTTTGTCCTTAATTATAATTTCCTGGTTTCTCTCTCTCTCACCTTTCTTAAATAATGAGGATACATTTCCAATTTTCCACTCTAAAAGGACAATTCCTGAATCAAGAGAGCTTCAGAAGATTATGGCTAATGCACCTGCAATTTCTTCACCTACTTTCTTTTAAAACCCTGAGGTGGAAACTATCAGGTCCTGGGGATTTGTCAGTCGTAGGGCCATTATTTTTTCTAATACTGTTTTCTTGCTTACGTTAACTTTAGTGAGTTCCAGTCCTTGATTCATTATTAGTTTCCCTGGAATGTCAGGTATGTTATCCTCCTTCCTCTAATGTGATGACTGACACAAAGTAATTATTCAACAAGTCTGCCATTTCCTTATTTTCATTTGCAATATTACCCGCATCTGATTTTAAAGGGCCCACATTACCCTGATTACCCTTTTTCTTCTAATATTATTGTAAGAACTTTTTGAGTTAATCTTGATATCCCTCGCAAGTTTCTTTTCATATTCCCTTTTTGTAGCTCTTACTATTTTTTTTGTCTTCCTTTGCTGTTCTTTATATCTCACAGTCCCCTGGATCTATACTATTCTTTGCACTTTTGTATGCTCTTTCCTTCAGTTACATGTTATCTCCCGCCTGTTGTCGACCGTGGCTGTCTTATTTGGTAGGTAGAGCTCTTGCCCCTTAGGGGCATATACTGGCCTTGTATTAAGCTAAATTCTTTTTTGAACACCACCTACTGTTCATCTGTAGTTTTACCTGATAACACTTTTGACCAGTTTGCTGTCATCAGTCTCTGTCTCATCCCGTTAAAGTCAGTCCTGGCAAAACCTAGAATCTTAGTAACTGTGTTGCGTTTCTTCTTTTCAAACCTAACTGAATTTGATCATATTATGGTCACTGTTAGATAAATATTCCCTTACTGTTAGATTAATAACTAAGTCTGGCTCACTACTCATTACTAAATCTAGTATGGCCTGCCCTTCTGTTAGTTCTAGAACACATGGCTCCAGAAAATTATCTTGAATGCACTCAAGAAATTCACTAGCTTTCTGACTTGAGCTACTCTGCTGTTCCCAATCTATATGAAAATTAAAGTCTCCCATTAAAACAACTCTGTTTTGTTATAAGCCTCTCTAATCTCTGAATTAATACATTCTGTCACTTCATTGCTGCTATCAGGAGGCCTGTAGACAACTCCCATCACAGTTTTGAGTCCTCTCTTATTCCACAATTCTAACCATAGAGTCTCCACTGATTGCTTTCCCTTACCTTTAACCTCTCTTACAACATTGTAAGATGTAAAAGAGTAATAGTATTTTTAATCAATAAGGCTATCCCTTCTCCTCTTCCAATTTCCCTGTCCTTTCTAAAGACCTTATAACCTGGAATATTTAACTCCCAATCATGACCAGCTTGCAGCTATGTCTCAGTAATGGCCACCATGTCATAGCCTCTAAGCTGTATTTGAGTCTCTAATTTGCTTATTATACTTCGTGCGTTAGTATGGAAATGGAAAATGTCAACTGGTGTGCAGTAAGGGGTGATGTTCTGAGATTGAGGCTGAGGTACATTGTTGGGACAGAATAGGGAGCTCTTAAAAAATGAGTAGTTAACTAGATTACTTCAATATAACAAGTTAGTTACTGAAGGTGGGATATTTCTACCTATAGTGTAATGTATTCCAAGTAGGTGAGTGAGATGAAATGTTATCTGATGCCTTTCTAGGTCGGGTTATAGTATCTAGTGAGCAGCGTATGAAGCTTGTGCTTAGGCACCTCAGCTGAATGAAGAAGAGCTGAGATTGCAAGTGCCAAAGCACCAGCTATCCTCTGCTCATTAGGTACTATAAACCTACTTAGAAAAGCAGCTGAGCAAAGAATCCATATGGGGGGCAGACTCGACCTTTCAATTTTGACCATCATCTTAAAGAAGCAGATTTGTGGTCGCTGCAGAGAACATTACAAGCAGCTTCACGTATTCCTGCTTGGCACAGCTCAGATCAGGAATTGAGCAACTCGCCTGGCTGAGGAGCACACAGGCAGAAAATAAATTAAACAGTTAAAATTTGGGAGGGATGGAAAATAAGAACGGTGAAGCAGACAGTTTCTTAGAACAAGGGAAATCTCGAATGCAGATCAACCTGAACAGTTCCCTCTGCATGCTGTTACTATTTAGTTCTGATGTGGAGATGCCGGTGATGGACTGGGGTTGACAAATGTAAGGAATCTTACAATCACAAGCTTTCGGAGGCTTTCTCCTTCGTCAGGTGAGTGTGGGATTCCATGGAAGGTTACTGTATTTATAGTCCGAGAACATACCTGATGATTACAGATAATCTTTCCAACTGCCCGTTGTCAAGGCAATCAAAGTGTTCAGACAGAGAGTTGTTACCTACAGGACCACCGAATATACAAACGGCCAGAACAAAAGACACAGAGAGAGAGAGAAACATCCGAAAGGAAGAGAAAGACAGAGAATGACCCATTGTATTAAAAACAGATTACTTTTTTTCGCTGGTGGGGTTACGTGACATGAACCCAAGATCCCGGTTGAAGCCGTCCTCATGGGTGCGGAACTTGGCTATCAATTTCTGTTCGATTTTGCGTTGTCGTGTGTCTCGAAGGCCGCCTTGGAGAACGCTTACCCGAAGATCGGTGGCTGAATGTCCTTGACTGCTGAAGTGTTCCCCGACTGGGAGGGAACCCTCCTGCCTGGCAGTCCTCCCTCCTCCCTCCCAGTCGGGGAACACTTCAGCACTCAAGGACATTCAGCCTCCAATCTTTGGGTAAGCGTTCTCCAAGGCGGCCTTCGAGACACACGACAACGCAAAATCGTCGAGCAGAAATTGATAGCCAAGTTCCGCACCCATGAGGACGGCCTCAACCGGGACCTTGGGTTCATGTCACGCTCCACGTAACCCCACCAGCGGAAAAAAAGTTATCTGTTTTTAATACAATGGGTCATTCTCTGTCTTTCTCTTCCTTTCGGATGTTTCTCTCTCTCTCTCTCTGTCTTTTGTTCTGGCCGTTTGTATATTCGGTGGTCCTGTAGGTAACATCTCTCTGTCTGAACACTTTGATTGCCTTGACAACGGGCAGTTGGAAAGATTATCTGTAATCATCAGGTATTGTTCTCTGACTATAAATGCGGTAACCTTCCATGGAATCCCACACTCACCTGACGAAGGAGAAAGCCTCCGAAAGCTTGTGATTTTCAAATAGAACAGTTGGACTATAGCCTGGTGTTGTAAGATTCCTTACTATTTAGTTCAGGAGTGGATAAAGTCATATGCTTGATATCTTGCTCAGGGAAATACTTGAATGGGATTTGGAGTGGAGGGGAGTGGGGGAGGAAGAAAAGTTAATTTAGTATGTTATACTGAATTTAGAATTTGTGACCCATATAAAGATATTTTGTATTAATATCCCAAATTCTACTTTGCTTTTTCTTTTAAGCTCTCTATATGCTCAAGAAATACAATTCCTGACCTTCATACTTAAAGTACATTAATAGTGAAAGTATATCACTGATGATTCATTTCCTGTTCCTCTAAGCCCTCATTTTCCTTGCACATACACCAGATGCTACTTTGTTTTAGATGTTAAAAATTAGTGTAGGGAATGCAGCTTTACTTTAAAAGAGAAGTGGAAAACAGCCAGTTGTGTAAATCTGTCAAGAGAAGTACTGAACTGGAAGTGCATTCTGTAATCACTAACAACTGTTGCAGTGGAATGTGAGTTGGGCCGTAAGAGGACACAGTCCAAATTTTTTGCTTCTTGCTTTGAGAAAGAAAAAAAAAATTCTTGGGGTGTGAATAAAGCTATGCTGAGATCATTGGAAGCTGATATGTATGTGCTTTGTTCAGTGGTGGGATTGAGGCAAAGGCACTAGCTTAATGAGTAATGACAACAGGTGGCAATGTCTGCTGTCAAAAACTTGAGAGAAAAGGTAATGAACATCAGGAGTTCCATACTTGTGTGTATTTTATTTTGTGATAAGACCAGCCCTTTTATAGTAAATGAACTGTTTTCTTTTAAAAAAAATATCAAGTGTGCTGATGTGGACATTTTAAACCTGCAGCACTTCCTTTATTGGCACTTTGTAAGAACCAGTGTTTCTGAGCACTGAACTTGCTTCTAAACGCTTTCAGTTTACAGCAACTTGTTGCAGGTCGCAGTGTCAGTGAAAAATATCTCTTATTGCGCACTGATTAATGCCCAAGCGTACAAGTGCAAGGAATGCATCCTGTAGCATTTACTGCTGTATATTGGCGATTGAACAGTTGTTAAGAAGATTGTGTCGGTGGTGAGGGGGAAGAGAAAATTAGATAACCTTTGACAGGCAACCTTCTCTAGACCTCTGGTGCTCATGAATGTGTCATTGCGAAATATCCAAGAACGTCATGAGTTAACTTTCCCTCTAATCTATTTCTACTCTTATTTTCTGTGGAGAATCAGCTTTTTGGTGTAAATCTGCCTGACACCTGTTATTTGTGGCCCAGTGCACTGGTTCACTAAAGTGCAATGTACTGCTAGGCTGCTCCTTTTACCATGCAGGCACAGTATGTGTGGTGGTGCTATGATATATTATACACCATCAACCCTAGTTATTGAAAACCCATGGGATAAACGGAATTAGATTTCTTGTCTGCTCACCTCCTACCTTTTCTAGTAGAAGGATAAAATTGAAGTGTCAGTTTGTTTACTGGCTACAACTTGGCTTCTGCTGAATCTGTTACAAAGGAAAGCTTGTAATAAGAGTTTAAATAGTGTAATTTGCTTGTGTTTACTAACTGTGACTAAGTTTTGCTGGGGGACGGGAGGAGGTCATTAGGGAAAGATACAGCACTACTCTGGTAGATTCCCTTTCTTCCCCTACGCCCCAGTGATGAGATGCAATCACCCCCTGTGGATTTTCAGCCCAGTAATTTTGATTGGCTTTTTGTTGGACTGCATTCTGTACAGCAAATGTCACATTAAAGACCACTGATGCAAACTAATAATGCAAGCCTGTATTAGAATCATTGATTTGTAAATCAACATTCATTATTGAGGCCACTTTCTACAGAAGGCCAGGCCTCATATTCCAGCTTCATTGACCATCTGCTCATTTTTTTTTCTGATTCAGGAGAGATAATGGCAGATGGTGAGGTCAGAAAGTTCATGTTCCTTGGTTACACAGTGTGTGCTGTTCATAAAAATGTGTGGTGGTTGTCTATTGCTCCCAGCATCTCATGAGGTTATGAGAACAGCAGTGATTTGTGCGCTGTCTGCTCCAGATAGAATATTCCGGGTCAGTGGCAATAACTCATTTTATTTGCTAATAACCCATCATAATAAGAACCATAGCGTAATGAATGAATGTCGGCTGCGCACTCAATATTGAACAATACTTGGTGCAAAATGAGCTTTGTTTTCCATTTGAGGTTCTACATACTGTATCGAGTGGCTCAGCGACATTTGTTGTAACTTTTTAAATAAAGTTACACGCAGCTTTAGTACCATGTCTCTGGCTATATCATTTTTATTGTACTCTGTGACTGAAGCAGAATGATGTAAATGTTTAAGCTAAATCCGCCTAGCACTATAACAATTCTCAGTTGCATTGCCGGCCTACTGTTTGAGATGTCGACTGGTGCATTAATGTTCCATAAAGGAGGGGGAAGAAGAGTAGTAGTTGGTTTTCTTCTTTCTCTCCTTCCCACAGAGTGGGGCTCTCGTGGTTGGGAATGAGGGAAGGGGAGGACCATTGAATCAAACCTTTCTCCTCATCCCGCATGATTGCCAGTCACTGGTACAGGGAGAACACTGGTGCGATAATCAGCAGGAGGTGTTACGGAGCTGTATAAATTTAGCATCAGATGTGTCCAATTCAATGTCATCTTGTACTGTTTTATTAAAAATAGTTTATGCTTCAGTTGGCAAGGATAGAATTGTGCAGTTGAAGTGCGTAAGATGAATTGGAGTTGTGATGTACAAGATGCACAAAGCTATTGCAAAGCTTTTTTTAAAGTTGAGAAATCATGCTGAAGGGCAAGAATCACAGTGCAGGATTAAACCAAGAAGACTAAGTAAATCAGAAAATAGTGATTGGTAACTCCAAGCTTGGGATGTGAGACCCTGGAAATTGTTAGAGAAACGTGCACTGCTCTATAGCTTAAAGGTCCTGTAAAGAATGAGTTAGAATAGATAACTGAGATGAATCATGTTTTCAACAGGATGGGAATGTAGGGAGGAGGAAGAGCTTGTAGGACAGTGTATGTGACGCTTACAAAAAATGAGAGGAAAATTCAGAGGAGCATTGATCATATAAGTATCGATAGAATTGAGAAAGACGAGAAAGGTTTTGACAGAGATAGGTTGGAGGCTAGAGGTGAGAGAGGGAATACCTATTAGACAAGGATGCGAGAGAGATGCTAGAAGAGCCTCCCAGGATATGTTCAAGCCAGTGGAAAATTGCTCTGCTGCATCCTCACCACTCTCTTCTTTCCACCTCCCCCTCCCCCAATTCCTAGTGGGTGGACCTTGTGGCCTAAAAAGCACTTGCATTCTAGAAAAAAGAATCCCCTTCAGGCAGCCTGGTGGGTGCCTTCTTCCACCAGGCTTGCTGCACAAAGTCTCCGTTTATTATCTGGTGCAACTCACTGAGGCCCATATCTAGATGACTCTGGGACTGGAAATACAACTGGAGTCATGGCATCACCAAGGCAGACGGAAGTTTTCTCCATATGATGGTGACTTGTGTATGGTGCCGAAGCTGTCAAATGTTGGAAGTGAAAAGTGCCAGACCATATTTTACAAGCATTTGGGGCCACAGAAACCCTTCAGATAATAGAGCGAGGGAAAAAAAACACAAAGTCTTAGCTGAGACATTGGAAATCTTAACAGCACAATCCAGTAGTGTAACAAATACGAGGGCAATTCAGCGATCCTGTGCTCCCAGTGGGGGAGGGAGTGTGCGTTGGAAATAGGGATACATCGCTGCAGTGCCAATTCTCTGAACCCTGCTTCCTTCAAGCCTGGGGTTGCTAAATTCACTCTGTAGCTAGAAAATGAAGCCAATATCAATTGTTTTGAATCAAAGCTGGTCCAAAACTTTATAAGTGAAGTAGTACAATCACTGTTTTTAATGCTGTATATTGGAGAACTTACCAAATTAGTTCAGTAAGGGTTAGGTTAGCTGCAGTCGAGGGCTGATGAGGGTTACAAGGAAGTAGTGATACAAAAAGCTAGTCATGCATATGTAGCATTTCTGATGCCCCTCTAGCCCTGCTTTCATTCTCCTTCTCCTGTATATTCCTTCCTTTCTTTGAGTTGTGCTGGGTTTTAAAAGATTTTTAAAGTTGTTTTTCCACCTATTGTTTTATGCCATCTCTTGGGCTACTTTTTCAAGTTTGGGTTGTGTTTTGCACTCATCAATAGACAATTGACAGATTTTCTTTTGATATTTCAGATTATCCTGTTTTAATCTTTCCCTTTTCATTTTGTATACTCCTTAATTCTTTCTCCTTTCTACATTTCATCCCCAGCACGTTGAAGTCAAGACTCTTAGCATAGGCCGTGAAATGGCTCAGTTGAATAATAATGCATAAATGCTTAGTGTATTAGCCTAGAGTTCCTTTGTCTTATGGTTAATACCTCCACTAAAAAACGGCCAAAGGATTTCATACAAATATATTAAGCATTAATATGCTATTATCCCACAGTATAATTTCATGACTGTAGTCTCTGACTGTAACACATTCTTTCCCTTGATCATGTATGTTTTGGTGTCTTTTCTATCCTTATTACTCCAGATTTTTCAGTTCCCATATCTTAGATCACCCTCATAGGTGAGTCCCAACTTCCGGCTACTTCAAGAGTATCTTCACTTGATCTTTCGGTAAGCTTTAGGTAATATGCCCAGGATAACAAACTGAACAACCTTTACATTAATTATTTTAGCTACTGGAATTGTACTATACCTCCATAGGCTATCTCTCCAATTTTCAATAAGTGGTAGAGTATCACAACATTAGACTTCATTTTAAGTTTAAACTATCAAACAGACTTATTTAACAAAAAATTATCAAGCAGATAAATTAATCATAGAATACATTTATATTTACAGAAGAAATCCTATCTAGCTCCTCGGAAGGAAAGCAATAAAAGTCATAATCTAAATGCTAAGCTTTTTTTTTGAAAATAACTTTTATATACACCGTGTTTCTTTTCTCCTTGTATTTCTTACCACAGTGGAAGCCTGAACTATATCCTTGGAAGTTAAAGCTGACTCTCTCTGACTCAAATAGCTACAGCTCCTTAAATATTTCTGAAGACAGTTACCAGGACTTCCTGGATTTGAATAACTATTGATCACATTCAAAAATAGCTGGTTGTCATACACCTACCTGAACACGTCAGTTTTGTTTGCTCAAAAGTAGCTTGGCTCCTTCCTCAAGCTTCACAGACAATTGATGAAACTTACAATATTTGTATCAAGTTACACTTGAGATAAGATTCTGTGGCTAGATTTTTGTTAAACTCCTTATGACTAGTGACTGAATTATAAGAAATTCTAGATAGCTAAAGGAAGACGGGTTATGGTGGTGCAGTGATTAGGTTACTGAACCAGTAATCCAGAGGCCTCAACTAATAAACAACAGTAAAAAAACTGAAGTAAATATTTTTTAAAACCATGCCGAAGTATAATAGGCAAGTATTGAATTTCAATCTCTGGGTTTGTGATGTTAGAATTGTAAGATTAAAATTGTCTTGTCACTCATTGCCACATCTGTTGTCCTGTATGTTGCTTTTATAGGTGTGAAACATCTCTGTAGCAGCATGTAATATATAATGGCCGTAGGTTAGGGGAACAGCTGCTACTTGGCTAAAAAATATGTACTGTTACAGGGATTTTTTTTTTCATTTCTGTGATCCATAAGGAAATGTCTGGACTTTGTACACACAATTTTACAGTAAGAAATAGAGATGGTAGTTGTTTTGATTATTTGAAAATGGCGAACTGATGTTAAATCAGTTATGAATTGGTTGGTTATCTGTGCATGCTTTAAACTTTGTACAGTTGTGCCCAGGTGCACGAAGCCAACTTTGAGATCAAATTCCACTTCAGATTTAAAAAAAAGCTCAATGGCCAGAATCGGTTAGTGAGGTGTACTGATTCATTGTTTATGGTAATGATGCAATTAAAGATGATTTGAAAAGAATCTGATGATTGAAAATTACATCGAATGGCTATATCACGTGAGAAATTGGACTTGTGGAAAACAGATACCAACTGGAGAGGGAACAGACCTTTTGTGGCTGGCAGTTTCTTAAGAGTCCTGAGGATTTTGGATGGGCTCCACATGCAAATCCGAATGCATACAGAATGTAGCTAGGTAAATCATAAAGACATTCATTTGTGTCTATCATGGTTACCATCATCCTGCCCAAGGAGGAGCAGAATGAACAGTAGATTAGGAAACCCAGGCACCGTACTCTCGATAGTACCAAATCTGACCTAAATGGAAGTTGCACTCGAGGCAATTTTTTCTGAACTTTTTTTTAATGAATGTCTTTATGATTTATACCCTTACAAGGAAATGAGAACCCAGAAGATACTGATATGTCAGAATACTCCAGAAAGTGATAGTGGAGGACACAGAGCCACAAAGCTGGAGCCCCCATCAGTATGGGTGGAGCTAAGAAATAACAAGGGGCAGAAAACACTATAGGGAGTGGTTTAAAGACCCCCTAACAGTAGTTATAGTGTTGGACAGAGTATAAATCAGGAAATTAGAGGAGCATGTAATAAGGGTATTGCAATAATTGTAGGGGACTTTAATCTTCATATAGACTGGGCAAACCAAATTGGCAAAAGCAGTTTGGAGGATGAGTTCATGGAATGCATTTGAGAGTTTTCTAGGACAATATGTCGAGGAACCAACTCGTGAACAAGCTATTTCAGGTCTAGTATTGTGTGATGAGACAGGGTTAATTAGTAATCTTATTGTTAAGGGTCCTCTGGGGCAGAGTGAACATAATATAATAGAATTTTTCCTCATCTCGGTCCTAAATAGCTGACCCCTTAGCTTGAGACTATGACCCCTAGTTCTAGACTCGCCGGCCAGAGGAAACAGCCTCTCAGCACCTACCCTGTCAAGCCCTCTCAGAATTTTATACTTTTCAATGAGGTCACCTGTCATTCTTCTAAACTCCAGAAAATATAGGCCCATTCTACTCAATCTCTCCTCATGCATCTCTACTCTGTCTAGACCCTTCATGATTTTGAATACCTCTATCAAATCTCAACGCAAACTTCTCTGTTCCAAGGAGAACAACCTCAGCTTCTCCAGTCTATCCACATTAACTAAAGTCCCTCATCCCTGGATGCTGTGTTTCTCAGGGGAAATATTTATTATTTTTCCTGTGGAAAACAGATACCAACTGGAGAGGGAACAAATCTTTTGTGGCTGGCAGTTTCTTAAGAGTCCTGAGGATTCTGGATGGGCTCCACATGCAAATCTGAATGCATACAGAATGTAGCTAGGTAAATCATAAAGACATTCATTTGTGTCTATCATGGTTACCATCATCCTGCCCAAGGAGGATCAGAATGAACAGTAGATTAGGAAACCCACGCACCGTGCTCTCGAAGACTATATCCAAGCAAAGGTTTTATACCTAGAACTGATCGAGGGACCGAGTTTGGGTAGGTTGAGGCATGTAAACATTGAATTAAATGATAGCAGATGATTTGAGGCTCCATGGCCAGAACTGCTTTGCTTGTGGCTCTGAAGCTCACAGCTGCCTTGCATGTTTTCACTCTTGGATCATTTCTATCAACTGAGGGCTTAGGGTTGGGTTTGGGTTTTCACTCCTAGATCATTTCTATCGCCTGGAGAGAGGCGGGGGTGGGGGGTGATGTGGGGGATGACTTATTAGATGTCAGCTGACGAGCAATGTCCACCTCCATTCAAGAGGTGAATGATGCGCTGGTTCAGAAGGAATGCTGGCATTTCTGTTTGCACAGAAATAAGGATTAAAAAGTTGGAGAGGCAGCAACAATTTTATACCATTGCTGTCCTTCCATGTTCTTGGGTGTCACCGATTGCATTTGTGAAGATAATGCTACTCCACAGTCAATCTGATGGTGTACATCAACTGCAAAGGTTTTCCTTCAGTCTGTATGGAGGTGGTCTGTGATTGAAAAACAAAGGATTTTGTATTTGAAAATAAAATGCCTATGATCAACACCACAGCCTCTTCATTCTTGGCCAGTCATCTATGACTGTAACATTTGAGTTGGGAGATTTGAACAATGACATGAAAGTGTGGTTGTCACCCCAATGCATAATCCACAGAGTGCAGCAAAAAGGAGCTACAACCAGAGACACAAGATAACCTGCTCTGTCATTGAGCTAATATTTGGTGTTCCTTCATACTTTCAGAGAAAACTTCCTTCACAGTTGACTTCATCCTTTCTCCAACATGTTTAGCCTTTACCACAGCTCAATGCACCCCACCCAGTAATACCCACTCACTAAGCCATTGGGGGTGCCCTTCAAATGCCATTGTCATTATGTGCTTAGAGCCATTGCAATTTTATAACTTGAGGTTGCTGTTATAGCATGTAGCACCTACGCTAGTGACTCATTATTTGATTATCAATAGACATCCTTACACAGGCTTTATTTCTAGTGACTGTGTACATTTTCAATTAGTTCCTGGAAAGATCTCCACATTGCAGTGTAAAAGATTAATCGGATTAAATCTCTATTCCTATTTTAGCAGCAATGTTTGTAGCAGTGTTAAATCCCAAGCTGGCAATGCCTAAACTTGTATTTCACAAAGTTATTCAACTGGTTTGATTGTTGTACTGGTTAATAAAGCAAAACCTTATTTCCAACAGGACATCCTGATGTAAAAGAAACTACGTGCTAAAAGTATTATTCTTGTTTGCGTTGGAGGGCCTTGGAGAACTTTGGACCGAGAGCACCTTGAAGTAATTGGTGCAAGTACAATGGCAAAACATGTAAGTAATAGTACAGCTGTATAACAGTTTAGTTATAGTTGTGTAAGAATAGATAAAGAATTCATATTTTGAATTGTCTCTTTGGACCTATTGTTTTATGTGGCAGAAAACATGCATCAACCCAGGGTTTTAAGATCAGGTTTCATCAGGAATTGTGATGGTGTTTTCTATGAACTCCTTATGTGGTAACATTCTATGCAACAGTCACTTGTTAAAATGTAACTTCCTGAATTAAGTTATCAACTTTTGTGTTTGGCTAGGACTACAGTTCAATCTTGTTATTAACTCGCCTTTTACAACTCTCATCAAACCAAACTTCCTTTGGTTGTGACCAGAAATTACACTATAATGGTTTGCCTAGATTTTAATGTCTTATTAGAGGAAAGAAAATCTTGTCTAAACTTGATATGTTTTTCACCCTTACAAAATTTATCAGATTATTTATTATTTGATCTCCTTTAGATTTTTGTTTTCTTTTTCTCTTTCCTCCCCCCCACCTCCCTCCATAGCCATATAACATTCCCTAATAAAAGGCAGGTAACTTACTCCTGAGTCTCCATCAGTGCCACTGTGTAAGCAATTAGTAAGAAATACTCATCCTTTTCTTCCTCCTAGTTCACCTTTTCTGCTTCTCAACTGCTATTGCCTTAGGTGAGATTGTGAGTTTGCTTGACTTTGCTACAGGCTCGTTTTTCTTTCTTGTTTGGCCTTGTGCAGGGAATTTTTCTAACCCATTCATTTTAATTTATTTTCCACCCCCATTATTTCACACCATTGTGGAGAAAGCAAGGCTCCCAAGCTTCTGCCAATGGCAACCATATGACTGGGAAGCGTGCCAGAATTCCTGGGTAGTCTAGCCCTCTGGTTTTGGTTCCATGCACTGAGGGGAAGCATCTCATCTGTGTTGAATTACTCTCTCCTTCCACATTTCACTCCATTAGGAACCATGGTGACAAAATCACATTCTATCATTCTGTGCGGTCCTTTGATGGACCAAAGCATTGTACTAACAGACCATTCAATGTTTTCTTTTACCAGATTACTCGATTGAATTACACACAAATATTGAGAATGACATGATTCCTTTGGCAGCAACTCTCAAACCTACAATTTCCACCACCTAGTAAGACAAGGGCAGCAGGTGCATGGGAACACCATCACCTCCAAGTTCCCTTGCAAGTCACACTACATCCTGACTTAAACATATGTCACCATTCCTTCAGTGTCGCTGGATCAAAATCCCCACCACCCACCACCTTCTCGAGGACAAGTGGGGATGGGCAATAAATGCCAGCCTTGCTAGTGACACCCATATCCTGAAGAATTATATTTTTTTAAAAATAGCTTGCTTTAATTTTAGGAAAAATCAAGCATTCGTCTCTCCATGAGAAAAAATATCTGATTGCATAACTTTAGGAATAAATATTATCTCTTTCTTTCCTAGATGTCATTTTCATACTTTATGGGTAAAGTAATAGGTATATAAACTTTAAACCAGTAAGAGATGGTCTGTATACTCTTTTGTTAAAATAGTTTGCTCTTGTTATGCCTGCCATGAGTCCAATAAATGATGTACCCTTTCCGATAGTGGAAAGTCTATTATTGTATTCAATTTTTCAACAGAAAGAAAGAAAGAACTCTCATTTATATAGGGCCATTGATGATCTCGGCGTCCCAAAGCACTTCACAGTCAAAGAAGTACTTTTGACGTATAGTCACTCTTGTAATGTATGGGAATACAGCAGACAATTTGCGACCAGCAAGGTCCCACAAACAGCAGTGAGAACAGCAATGACCAAATAATCTGTTTTAGTGGTGTTGTTTGAGTGATAAATATTGGCCAGGACACAGAGAACTCCCCTGCTCCTCTTCGAACAGTGCCATGGGATGTTTTACGTCCACCTGAGAGAACTGATGGGAAAAATAAGACAAGGTTCCTGTGCCTGATTACTTTTCGAGTAACTCCTGCTATAAAGCATGTGTGCCTAGATATTGAAAGAGGATAGGAATGGATTCAACTATAAACTCATCAGTTGAATAGCCTGCTGATGCTTTCTATCTAGGCTCGTACATGAAGAATGGCCTCCTGAGCAAGGAGAACTGCTGGCACCCATGGAACTGTACCGCAGCAGGTGTCACTACCTTGAATGTGTATTCGGGGGTTCTGCAGGTGACACCTCTCTGTCTGAACACGGTGATTGCCTTGGCAACGGGCAGTTGCAGGGGCAGTCTGTAAACACCATGTATTGTTCTGTGATGTATAAATGCGTAGGCTTCAAGGAGCTCCTGAACATTTACCTGACGAAGGAGGAAGCCTCCGAAAGCTTGTGAATTTAAAATAAAATTGCTGGACTATAACTTGGTGTTGTAAAATTGTTTACAATTGTCAACCCCAGTCCATCACCGGCATCTCCACATCATTTCAAGAAGAGGAGGGAGAAAATTGGGAATAATAAAAAAAAAGTGAAAGATACTGCAATAACTCCTTTACAATGAGCTACAATTGTTCTGAGTGCATTTTGTTCAAATAGGTTTGTGCCAGTGAAGGGGTTAATATTTTTGTTGTGATCATCAGTTCCGTTGAACTTGCACTCAAAGTTAACCACAGCTTAAGTTGTACCAACACTTATGATTCAGTTAACTATAAAGGACCAAGAGTTAATTGTATATTTGGAAAGCTTGTTGACATCTTTCTTTACAGAAACATTTCTAAGTTAGCCCCTACTGAAAATGAAGACCTGTTGCTCAGGCATTTGTATTCCCCTCTCTCATATATAATGTTTTCCTTCATAGATTTCTTTCTATTTACCTTGCCCCAGCACCATCTCTTGCTGAGAAGGGTCGACCTCTGTCAATATTACTCTTTAGCTATCTACTTAAGTACTACCTGTCAAACAGTTTTTTAATAAAAAATCCACGCACACTCTCCCTTGTTCCCTGCAAAGAAACTATTGGCCTCTGCTTAGTACTGCTCACAGACCTGTTGTTATGAATTTGCATCTTACCCCATGATATGATGGGTTTGAGGAACTATACATTCTTAAGACTCGTCTTTTTTAACACCGAGCTGAATCCAGCTGCATCCAGACATGTCTTCAGTTGCTCACACCTGCCTACCAGCATATAGTTCCCTTTCTTCTTGGTGATTTAAAAAAAATAGGTATTATGTAGAAGGTTGAGAAACTGAAATCTGTTAAAGAAGCTGTAACTATATGTCTTTTTGCAGAGAGTCTGCAGTGTGGTAATTTCTGAGGTTTGAAGGTTAAGCTTATTAGTGGATGCATGCAATGGGGTTAGGTAACTTTTCTCTCATGTCATTTGCACTAGACTAAGTACTATTGGTGGTTGCTGTAATGGAAAGATATATATATTTGCAAAAGGAAATACACCATATTGGACTTTCAAAGTTTGAATATGTTTAGTTTGCAGTATGAATAGAGTTGTAGAATGTGGAAGTTTATAGTTATGTAAAACCTTTTGTTTGCTGCAGTGCAAAATATATATTATACGACAAGCATAATGGGTACAAATGCAAAGGTTGGTCTATTGTATTGTAAACTGACGTTGCAAATCTGGAGAAATGTTTTTTGTTCAAGGATTAGTGTACTGCTGATTTAATATGCTGTGTTTTAAACTCTTGGATTGCAAACTGTAAGTTCTCTGCTCCCCCCCACCCCCCCACAAAAAGAAAACCCAAAGCAGTGAATTTTATTGCACCATGACATACAAAAACTGCACATTTTGTACAGCTCAATTTTTTTTTACAATATATTCAAAATAGACTATTCGGGCAGCACACTGTTCCGATATGTTGTATCACATGCTGTCAGGCATTGTTTTATGCTGCACCATCTGTAAACTTGAGCCCATCCAAAGCTCTGCTGCCCATATCCTAACTCGCATCAAGTCCGTTCACCCATCAGCCCTAGGCTTGTTGACCTTAGTTGGCTCCTGGTCCAGCAACGCCTCGATTTTTAAAAATTCTCATCCTTGTTTTCAAATCCCTTCATGGCCTCACCCCTCCCTATTTCTGTAACCTCCTCCAGCCCTACAACCCCCCGAAATCTTTGTGCTCTTCCAATTCTGGCCTCATGCGCATCCCGATTTTCATCGCTACACCATTGGCGGCTGTGCCTTCAGCTGTCTAGGCCCTAAGCTCTGGAATTCGCTCCCTAAACCTCTCCGCCTCTCTATCGCTCTCTCCTCCTTTAAGACGCTCCTTAAAATCCACCCCTTTGACCAAGCTTTTTGGTCACCTGTCCTAGTATCTCCTTATATGGCTTGGTGTCAGATTTTGTTTGATAATGCTCCTGTGAAGCACCTTGGGATATTTTACCACGGTAAAGATGCTATATAAATGCATGTTATTGTTGTTGTAGTTGTAGGTACCATCGACAACAAATGTTAAATCGTGTACCTTGGGATGTCCTTTATTCGGTGTACAAATTGTTAAATTTTTCAGATTGCTGAAAATTACACTGTTGGTAGACAATCAATAATTCATGAAATAGCTTGACCATTCCTAACTGTATGCTATTCCCCCCCTACCCCTCCCTATAGGTTGCAATAATTAACACAAACGGAGAACTGAAAGGATACACAGACCAGAACCTTTTTCCAGTTAAGGGTGAGTGGACGTTGAATACATAAAAAGCATAATTTATGTGAACGAAAATTGAAATACTCAGCAAATTGCCTCACTTATCAACGTGAATCAGTTGGTCTAATATGAAATACACTCTGTCATATATAAGTAATCAGCTTCAGAGGAGGTGTTTTAGGAAGTTTTTCACCTGGAACTGATTCTGGATTCAGTTCTCAGGGATATCACCTTCAGTAGAGATGAGTTTCTATTTGGAAGCAAATCGAGAACTGGATTCTATTAATTTACTCAGTTTTGTACTTCCTTTATAAGATCATAAGAAATAGGAGCAGGAGTAGGCCAAATGGCCCCTCGAACCTGCTCCACCATTCAATAAGATCATAGCTGATCTTCTACCTCAACTCCACTTTCCCCCCCATCCCCATATCCCTCAATTCCCTTTAGTGTCCAAAAATCTATCGATCTCAGTCTTGAATATACTCAATTTTACAACACCAAGTTATAGTCCAGCAATTTTATTTTAAATTCACAAGCTTTCGGAGGCTTCCCCCTTCGTCAGGTGAACGATGTGAAATGAATGGTCGTTCACCTGACGAAGGGGGAAGCCTCCGAAAGCTTGTGAATTTAAAATAAAATTGCTGGACTATAACTTGGTGTTGTAAAATTGTTTACAATTGTCAACCCCAGTCCATCACCGGCATCTCCACATCTTGAATATACTCAGCGACTGAGCATCCACAGCCCTTTGGGGTAGAGAAGTCCACAGATTCACAATCCTCTGAGTGAAGAAATCACTCCTCATCTCCGGTCTGAAATGGCCGACCCCTTATCTTTAGAATATTAAGGACTCTGTGATGTCTGAAATCTGGATCACCACTTCAATCTGTGCAGGCCAATTTAGTGAAACTGTTCCAAATATGTTAGTAAGCATCTCTTTAAATAATAGTGTCTTTTTCTTTTACAGTCTACGTGTGAACGCACGTGGTGTGTACAGGGGAATTACAGACATTGCATGTATGTGCATGTGCTCACATTTTATATTCTTTTCTTTAAAACTCGTATTTTCTCACAGCAAACAGAAGAGGCTGGGGGCATGTGTTAACTCTTCTGTGGAAATTCGAGTCACGAGTTTACTGCCAGTTTATACTACTGACAAGAATCCTCCTTAGCACTGATACGACCTTTTTCCTGAGATGGAGAGAGCAGGACAGTAGGATTAGTTTTGCATTGCTCTAACAAAGAGCTAGCAGAGATATAGAATCATAGGTTACAGCACGGAAGGAGGCCATTCGGCCCATCGAGTCCGCGCCAGCTCTATGCAAGAGCAATCCAGCTACTCCCACTCCCCCGCCCTAACCCCATAGCCCTGCAAATTTTTTCCTTTTAATTACTTATCCAGTTCCCTTTTGAAGGCCATGATTGAATCTGCCTCCACCATCCCCTCGGGCAGTGCATTCCAGATCCGAACCACTCGCTGTGTAAAAAAAAAAGAGTTTTTTCTCATGTCACCTTTTGGTTCGTTTGCCAATCACCTTAAATCTACGTCCTCTGGTTCTTGACCCTTCCGCCAATGGTAACAGTTTCTCTCTATCTACTCTGCCAAGACTAGATTTTGAATACCTCTATCAAATCTCCTCGCAACCATCTCTGTTCCAAGGAGAACAACCCCAGCTTCTCCAGTCTATCCATGTAACGAAAGCCCCGCATCCCTGGAATCTCTTCTGCATCCTCTCTAAGGCCTTTCCATCTTTCCTAAAGTGCGGTGCCCAGAACTGGACACAATACTCCAGTTGTGGCTGAACCAGTGTTTTATAAAGGTTCATCATAACTTCCATACTTTTGTACTCTCTACCTCTATTTATAAAGCCCAGGATCCCGTATGCTT
The DNA here is from genome assembly GCF_035084215.1 of Heptranchias perlo. NCBI lineage: Eukaryota > Metazoa > Chordata > Chondrichthyes > Hexanchiformes > Hexanchidae > Heptranchias > Heptranchias perlo. The sequence continues at coordinate 17,350,400 of NC_090337.1, forward strand.
TTTTAACTGCTTTCTCAACATGCACTGCCACTTTCAATGATTTGTGCACATATACCCCCAGATCTCTCTGTTCCTGTACCTCTTTTAGAGTTGTGCCCTCTAATTTATATTGACTCTCCTTGTTCTTCCTATCAAAATGTATCACTTTGCATTTTTCTGAGTTAAATTTCATCTGCCACGTGTCCGCCCATGCTACCAGCCTGTCTATATCCTCTTGAAGTCTATCACTAGCCTCCTCGCTGTTTACTACCCTTCCAAGTATTGTGTCATCTGCAAATTTTGAAATTGTGCCCTGTACACCCAAGTCATTAATATATATCAAGAAATGCAGTGGTCCCAGCTCTGACCTGGGGAACACCACTGTACACCTCCCTCCAGTCCAAAAAACAACCGTTCGCCACTACTCTCTGTATTCATGTTGCTACTGCCCCTTTTATTCCATGGGCCATAATCTTGATGATAAGCCTACCATGTGGCACTTTATCAAATGCCTTTTGAAAGTCCATATACACCACATCAACTGCATTGTTACCTCATCAAAAAACTCTATCAGGTTAGTTTAACACTATTTGCTTTTAACAAATCCGTGCTGGCTTTCCCTAATCAATCCATGCTCATCCAAATGACTGCTAATTCTGTCCCGGATTTTCGTTTCTAAAAGTTTCCCCACCACCGAGGTTAAACTGACTGGCCTATAGTTGCTGGGTTTATCCTTACACCCTTTTTTGAACAAGGGTGTAACATTTGCAATTCTGCGGACCTCTGGCACCACCCCCATATCTAAGGAGAATTAGAAGATTATGGCCAGTACCTCCGCAATTACCATCCTTACTTCCCTCAGCTACCTAGGATGCATCCCATCAGGACCGGTTGACATATCTACTTTAAGTACAGCTAGCCTTTCTAGTACCTCTTCTTCATCAATTTTTAGCCCATCCAGTATCTCAACTCAATCTTCCTTTATTGAGACTCTGGCAGCATCTTCTTCCTTGGTAAAGACAGATGCTAAGTACTCATTTAGTACCTCAGCCACCCCCTCTGCCTCCATGCGTAGATCTCCTTTATGGTCCCTAATCGGCCCTACCCCTCCTCTTAACTATTTATATGCCTGTAGAAGACTTTTGGGTTCCCTTTTATGTTGGCCGCCAGCCTGTTCTCATACTCTGTCTTTGCCCCTATTATTTCCTTTTTCACTTCCCCTCTGAAACTTTCTATATTCTGCCTGGTTCTCACTTGTGTTATCAACCTGACATCTGTCATACGCCCCTTTTTTCTCTTTCATCTTACTCACTATCTCTTTTGTCATCCAGGGAGCTCTGGCTTTAGTTGCCCTTCCTTTCTGCCTCGTGGGAATGTGCCTAGACTGTACCCGAACCATCTCCTCTTTAAAGGTCACCCACTGTTCAATTACAGTTTTGCCTGCCAACCTTTGATTCCAATTTACAGGGGCCAGATCTGTTCTCATTCCATTGAAATTGGCCCTCCTCCAATTGAATATTTTTACTTTAGAGTGGTAATCTTTTCCATAGCTATTCTAAACCTTATGATACTATGATTGCTGCTTCCTAAATGCTCCCCTACTGACTTGCTCCACTTGGCCTGCCTCATGCCCTAGAACCAAGTCCAGCAATGCCTCCTTCCTCGTTGGGCTGGAAACATACTGGTTAAGGAAGTTATCCTGAACATATTTCAAAAATTCCTCCCCCTCTTCCCCTTATTATTATTGTTATCCCAGTCTATATTAGGATAATTGAAGTCCCCAGTTATCACTACTCTATAGCTTTTGCACCTCTCTGTAATTTCCCTGCAAATTTGCTCCTCTATATCCTTTCCACTAGTTGGTGACCTATAGAATACACCCAGTAGTGTAATGGCACCTCTTTTATTTCTTAACTCTAACCAAATAGATTCTGTTCTTGCCCTTTCCAGGACATCCTCTCTCTCCAGTACTGCAACATTCTCCTTAATCAATACTGCCTCCCCTCTCCTTTCTTTCCTTCCCTATCTTTCCTGAACACCTTGTATCCAGGAATATTTAGTACCCAATCCTGCCCTTTTTTGAGCCAGGTCTCTCATCGCCACAATATCGTATTCCCGTGTGGCTATTTGTGCCTTCAGCTCACCAACCTTGTTTACCATGCTTCGTGCGTTTACACAAATGCACTGCAAACCAGACTTAGACTTTCTTGTACTCTCTCTTAGTCTGATCCCACCTATTACTGTACTATTACTTGCTCTAGTGCTACCTTTCTCCCCCTATGAGGGCCAAAGAGCCTCCTTCTATGGTTCTATAGTATGTGTCAGGCTGGAGCCAGCAGCCTGTCTGGAGACCCAGCATTCTAATACAGTATTATACTGTATTACAATTGATCTGTGCAGTTATTGTCCATTGTATTATAGCTGGTACTCACACTGACGAACAAATGATTGAATTTACATGAGTGGCAAATTATCCTAGCAGCTAGCCAGCAGGAATTGAGCTAATAATGTGGTTACAGCTGATCCCCAACCCCCCCCCCCCCCACAATTCCACCTTAAACTCGCCATATTTCGACAGTCACTAATACCTGTGCTAATCTGGCCTTTCTTATAGATTACGCCCATTCTAACTAAGTATGAGTTGACAGCAAGCTGACTTTGTGCATACAGAGATCCTAAGATTTTAGTTCTCTTACTTGCCCCATTTCCACAAAGGACTGTTGCTGTGAAGAAGAGCAGAGAGAGGCCTCAAGGATTCAATCCCCAAGCACCTCCATTGATTTCACAGGGATCAGTAAACTTTTCATTCCTAGATGCTGATCTAAAGCAGTTTCAAACTTCATATCAGCTGAGTAAACTGAGGACAGGTTGTCAGTTATCACTACCTTCTTTCAGTGTAAAGCATTTAATTTCAGAGTAGTGTTAAGGTGTTAGAATTAGCCCTAAGACAACTTTGAGCACTTTTTAATCAAATAACTCCACCTTACCATCCCTTGGAAATGGAATAACTCTTGCTATCAACAAAGCTGGACACTAGCTTTGTGTTTTCCCCATCAGCGAGGAGCTATTTATGTGTTTTTTTTAAATACACATCTGGTCCAAACTTACTGCCTTGGACCGGATGACTACACTGCTGGTGGCAAACGGAATTTCAAGCGTGAAACAGTTGTGAATTTAAATAAGTTGCTTCTACTAGGCAGTGAGAAATAACCTGAATGGAGAGCCTTGTCCAAGGTTCTTGTCTTTGTGAGCTGCATAGGTCCATACCTTAGAGCCTCTCCAGCCTCAAAGTTTAAATCCATATTCCCATTAATTTGCACGTATCGCAATTTTGCAGATACGTCAGATCTTAATGTTCTTATTAGGATTTATCCACCAATTGAGGCAAAATAGCTAATACGCAGGGGCCAGGACATCAACATTCAAACTGGACAAACCACCAAATAAGAATTAACTGCAAATGGCACTGAGTTCCCAGAGCTTTGAGGGCTGGAATGGCAGGATTCGACGGCTGCATGTGACCCAAGGGCTGCAGTTTGAGCACCATGCCTCATTGCTACTCAGTGAGATATGGGTTCTAGGTTCTGCACAGCATGGTTAATATTTTGGTGTAAAATCAGGGGGGTAATCTACATTAGGACATGTTTTTGACCTAGTTTACAATAAATGTTTAAGAAGCTACGCCACCTTTGCTCTTGTTAATATTACTAACATCTTGAATCTAAATAGGGGCTAAAGAATATAAATATCTTGAGGGGGAAGGGTCAGCAAATTGAAGCAGGAAACTGAAGGTCTTCTGAGTCATCTGCCGTGATCACAGCAGTCAGAATTCTAGTATGTGTATGTGAATGGTACAGTTATGACTCAACTATTTGAGCATTCGTGCAAAATACTCAAATAACTCTTTAGCAGACTTTGCAGTTAAGTTAGCATCTTAATAAATATCCCATTTTGTTGATCTTTTGTATCACCAGCTTTGTGTTTTCCCCATTAGTGGGGAACTATTTGTTTTTTTTTAAAAATACACATCTGGCCCAAACTTACTGCCTTGGATCAAATGACTCCGCTGCAGGTGGCAAACACAATTTCAAGTGTGAAACAGTTGTGAATTTAAATAAGTTGCTTCTACTGAGGAGAAACTGTTTCCAGTGGCAGAAGGGTCGGTAACCAGAGAACACAGATTTAAGGTAATTGGCAAAAGAACCAGAGGCGACATGAGGAAAAAAATAATCTACGCAGCGAGCTGTTCTGATCTGGAATGTACTGCCTGAAAGGGTGATGGAAGCAGATTCAATAGTAACTTTCGAAAGTGAATTGGGTAAACACTTGAAGGGGAAAAATTTGCAGGGCTATGGGGAAAGAGCAGGAGGAGTGGGACTAATTGGATAGCTCTTTCAAAGAGCTGGCACAGGCACGATGAGCTGAATGGCCTCCTTCTGTGCTGTATCATTCTATGATTCACTCATGAATTTTTGTGTTTGGTTATAGTTGATAGTGAGTTACAATGTTATAATTAAATTGAGCTGTTCCGATAAGCTCCTTAACAATGAGAATGAAGTTGAGGTGGTGAATGAACCTCTGCAGAAATCTGGGTATGAATTACTGCCATAAATTCAGTTCTTAAGTATCATCTTTGCTCAGTTAGTGTCACACTCACCTCAGAGTCAGAAGTTTGTGTGTTCAAGCCTCATACCAAGAGTTGGAGCTCATAATCTAAACTGAGACTCCATTGTGAGAGGTGTTGTCCTGTGATGAGACAGTAAACCAACTCCCTGTCTGCCTGTTACGGTAGTTCAGGTGGATGGTCAAGATCCCATTGCACTATCGGAGGAAGAACCTGGATTTCTATCGGTGCCTCAGCTATGGTTTTCTCCGTTATCCCATACTACCACAAAACATTGCATTACTGTTGATGGGATGTTTTGATGTTTGTAAAATTCCTATTGCGTTTATCGACATAACAAAGTCACTGCACCTTGAAGTAAATAATTGCATGTTGAATAATAGAGGCAGTATTACTCTATCAAAACCCTTCATGATTTTGAACACCTCTATCAAAAATAATATGCGTATGTGTTTGTGAAATGGGACTTAAAGGGGGTACACCTCATCAATAAATAAACTCTTCAGTTTTTTAGTATAATTACAGGAAATCCCTGTGGGTATGGACTTGATAAATAGGTATACATTTTTGAACACCTAGGTGGAGGGTAATTGAGAGCAACACCACTGCCTGGTCGAGCATTGGTTTACCCATGAGAAAAAGAGAGATACTATCGATGAGAAGAGGCAAGTACTAGTTGCAGGGGATTCCATAATTAGGGCATTGGCTGCAGTCTAAAATAGTTCGCTTGGGGAGTTACGGAAAGATGTACCTTAATTTTAAAGGGGGTGCAGGAACAGAGAGACCTAGGGGTATATGTACACAAGTCTTTGAAGGTGGCAGGACAAGTTGAGAAGGCTGTTAAAAAGCCATACGGGATCCTTGCCTTTATAAATAGGGGCATAGAGTACAAAAACAAGGAAGTTATGCTAAATCTTTATAAAACACTGGTTAGGCTCCATCTGGATCATTGGGCCAGAAATCGCTCCCGAAATAACGGAGGAGCTCTCCGTTTTTAGTGACCAAGTTCCCGTGTTTGCACATGTGCAGTGAAACATCGAAATCCAAAATTTGCACCTAGTGGTTCGCTGGCAATATGACAGCTTCAAATTAAAGGGCCATTGCACGCTGCAATCAGAGAAATCATTGAAAAACGGCCAACTTGCTTATCTGCCCAGCTGGAAAATAGTTAATTACGCCACCGAACAGGTACGCTTAAAAAATACAAGGTCCAAACCAAGATTTAATAAACTTTTTAAACTTTTCCCTTCTGTCTCTTTAATTTAATTCAATTATTTCTTTGGCTTTTTATTAAAAAAAAATTAAAATGTTTATTTACAATGACATACCTGGAATACTAACTTTAAATGAATGAATTCTGCTTGCTTGCTCAAGCTATGCAGCCTGATTCTGTGGGGCGTGACTTTTCCAGCCACACGGCAACTCACGCTGCTCAAAGGCCGGGTTGTTAGTGCACATTTTGTTTTAAAGTTCAAATTCAAGCAATTCAACGCCACAGAGCCCACAGTAAGTATTTTCGTTAATTTAATTTGCAGGATCTGCGGTGAACATTGCCTCATCGCTCTGTGCAATTTCTGGCCCAATGTGTCCAATTCTGGTCACCACACTTGAGGAAAGATGTCAAGGCCTTAGAGAGGATGCAGAGGAGATCTACTTGAATGATACCAGGGATGAAACACTTCAGTTATGTGGAGAGAGTAGAGAATCTGGGGTTGTTCTCCTTAGAGCAGAGAAGGTTAAGGGGGGATTTGATAGAGGTGTTCAAAATTATGAAGGGTTTTGATAGAGTAAATAAGGAGAAACTGTTTCCAGTGGCAGAAGGGTCTGTACCTAGAGGACACAGATTTAAGGTAATTGGCAAAAGAACCAGAAGCGAATTGAGGGGGGGAAAAAATACGGAGCGAGTTGTTATGATCTGGAATGCACTGCCTGAAAGAGTGGTGGAAGCAGATTCAATAATAACTTTCAAAAGGGATTAGATAAATAATTGAATTGGAAAAATTTGCAGGGCTAAGGGGAAAGAGCAGGGGAGTGAGACTAATTGGATAGCTCTTTCAGAGTGCCGGCGCAGGCACGATGGACTGAATGGCCTCCTTCAATGCTTTATGATTCTATGAATCTAGGATTGGAGATAGGTTAAAGAAAAGGATAGTAAAAGAAAGAAGTAAATGTCTATAAATGATTGGATATAGAGAGAAAGAACTTGCATTTGTACAGCGCCTTCCACAACCTCAAAGCTTTTCACAGCCAATGAAGTACTTTTGAAGTGTAATCACTGTTTTAATGTAGAGAAACGTGGCAGCCAAATTACACACAGCAAGGCCCATAAACATCAGTGAGATAATGACCCGATTATCTGTTTTTAATGATGTTGTTTGAGGGATAAATATTGGCTAGGACACCAGGAGAACTTCCCTGCTCTTCTGTCAACAGTGCCATTGGATGTTTAATGTCCACCTGAGAGGGCAGCTGGGATCTTGGTTTAGCATCTTGCCTCTGACAGTGCAGCACTCCCTTAGTACTGCACTGAAGTATCAGCCTAGATTATTTGGTCAACTCTCCGAAGTGGGACTTGAACCCACGATCTTTTAACTCAGAGGTGAGAGTGCTAACACCGAGCCAATGCTGACACACTGATATTAGTGCAAGAGAAGAGACACTGAAATTTGCTGATAACAATTAGAGGGCATGGCAATCTAAAGATTTCAAGAGAACCTAGACAACATAGTGCAGTGGGCAGAAGGTGGCAGATGCAGAGAAATGGGAAAAATAGTGAAAGGAAGTATATGCTAACTCCAGTTGAAAAGCTAGCACCAGCACAGATGTGATGAGCTAATTAACATTCACTGTGCTGTCATTTCTCTGATAAGCCTGGTATGTGACACTAGACTTGGGCATCTTGAACATCATAGTGGTTGACATGTCTACGCTGCCCTGTATACGTTATTCTCCAGATGTCCATCACACAGTTGAAGAAACTCTGAGACTTAGGACCATAGCTGCAGGAAATTGCTACCCTGGAAGCTAGGTACAAGAACATGTGCCCATACATCCAGGATTCAGTGCCTGCAATGATTGCGTTGCAGATAGGCAAACAGCTGTTTGCCTAAGTTCTGCCACTCTAACTGATTGAATCGGCATTTGATGGAGTATGGTGTGTGTCCATGCTGTAGTCAGGGGGATGATGATAAAACACTCATTTTATGGTGAGTTGAACTGCTCACTGCACTATTTGTGAGGCATTCCTGTTACTCGCTGTTCACCCAGCAAGGGCTCAGACCTGCATTTGTCTAACAACTAACTTGTGAATATTCGCTTTGGGGGCGGAAAGGAAGGTAAGTCTTTGGGAGTCGAGTTGGCGGTGGAATTTTGGAACCGAGTCAATCTCCTGTGGCAGACTTGGTAATCTGATACCTGAGCCAGGCAGGCATGCAGTACTTCAAGGCATTGTTTGAATAGCAAGCCTGACTCACTAATTGAACCTGGAGGGGCAGACTTGTCATTTGAGGGTTGGAATTCTTTCCACTCGGTTCTAGATAAGCTACAAGCCAACGGCCTATTGGGTAGGTGGGCCAGCTGGACAAACAAAGGAGAGCGTACCAGTGCTCTTTGCTGGTAGGCTGCATGGTTTTGGTTGGTTAAACTCCAACAGTACCTGTGTGCATACTTGGGAGCCCGTAAGCAGTGGCTCTGCCAAGCTCTGCGTAAATTGTGTGGACCTCGGTAAGTATGTCCTTACAGGAGAGTGTACACTCTATATCGAGCAGCTCCCACTAGCTTGTTCAGAGTTTATTAAACATGGTGATGGGTTTCCTTGTACCCAGCTGACCAAAAAAATGATTAGGAGTCCACCATGTTGGTATTGAACAAGGAGTGGGCAGACACAAGTTTACTCCTTTGATTTCCTACAGTGAGTTCCTGATCTCAGCTAGGCTGTTTTCAGCTGAGAACTTTGAACTGTTTCAGAAGAGATATGGTATCAGTGGATGCTAATAAAATTGCTGAATTACTGGTGAAGAGAAGGGGGATTTGGGGAGTCAGATTGGTAGCAGTCATGTGTTTTTGCACTACTACCTTCCTGTTGGTGAATTTGCTGCACTCTATAAGCAAGAGGGGAAACCCGCAATTTATAAAGCCACGCATTACTATAAATTGAATACAAGTCATCCTGTCCAATGTATCCTTTATGGATTTTTTTTTCCATCCATATTTAATCCATAAATAGATGTATTACATATGAAATAATAGCTGAGTCTCAGCAGATATGTTACAAGGTTGACTGTTGGCATTTTAAGCTGCATGAGAAGAGTGCAAGCATTTTACACTGTCGTTAGAGCCCAGAAACTATTCGACACCCTGCATGTTCACAAATCATTTTTATTGTTTAGGATAGTTTGAAACATTTGTCATCTTTTGATTACATCTGGTAAATTAATAGTAGTTACTGTTGTGAAAATATGTGGACAGGATGACACACATCATATAAAAATTGTAGTATGCCAAATGCTGACTACAAATCATGCAACTGCAAAATGGGTTTATAGTGAACTGAATTGGAGGTGATCAGATTCTTAGACAAAAGAATCATGTAAAAGAAAGAAACCAACTTAACATTTATTACTGTAATAAATAAGAGTGCCTCCAGTGTCCTTAAAATTTTACTAATTTTTCTTTTCCATTTCTGAAGAGAAATAATTAACATTTTCTGGAGCGCCTTATTACATCTCTCAGTCTTAAGTCTTCACAAATAATTAAATTGTACAGTTGCTTCTATTATTTGGGTAAGTATTGTAGCCATTTTGCACACAGCAAGATCTCATGAACAGCATGAAGATGAAAAAACAGTTCATCTGTTTTTGGCAGTGTTGGTTAAGGGAGAACTATTAGCTAGGACTCGAGCAAGATTCCTACTAATTTAGCCAAGCTGGCACTCCTAAAGGAAGTCACTGATCCCTGCTGGGGTATTGTTCCATAGATGCCAGCTCCCTCTGGGGCCCTGTCCAAGTAGCCCTTATTCATGTGTTAGCCTGAACAATGATTGTGATGGCAGTAATTTCAAATATGAAGGGCATCCCCACTGAGCCTGATTTTCCCCCTTCCCCATGACCGCGCGCACGCAGTCAGGAGCAGGAACTCTAGCTGCAGCAACGCCAAGCGAAATTGTAGTTTCCCTACTGAGATCTATAGCATAGATAGGGAATTAAATAAAGGCCTTTTGTATGGCTCAGTTATCATTTTTTTTAAGAAGGAAAAATCTAAAGTCTTTTTAGATTGCCCACTGTACTCCCTGTGAGAGCTGATAAAAGTTATAGCAGCTGATAAGTAATTCAGTTTTTAAAAAAAAAACATTTTTTTTGTGCCATGCATCTTTCCCGGGTAAGAGATTGAGGACCTGCTCCAAGGTTGCTAGAAGGAGTGCAAGAGTTGATCAAGGCAACTGATCCTCTAGTTTCTGATTATAGTTGAGTTGCACTTGGCCCTGTCTTGGCAATTCCTCATTTTTGAACCCAGGAATTTGAGTTATGGTGAATCATGGATAGAGACCCAGGCATTACGACTCTGATGTTCCAACATATCATGCCGCAATTGGCCCTACATATTTTAAATTTGGTTTCACAACAATGGAAACATCGTGAAATCTGACACAGTGGGTCGGCAATCTACGCTATACTTGATGCTAAGTCATGATGCTGTTAGTGTTATTAAATTTTCTTTTGTGTTGCATTTCTTACAGTTGCTAAGTGACCTTTATCTTGACTGTTGCGAAAATTTTCACATAGCTACAATATTATCTACAATCCAATATTGATCTAAATTTTTTTTTAAATTTATTCATTGGGCATTGCTGGCAAGGCCAGCATTTATTGCCCATCTCTAATTGCCCTTGAGAAGGTGGTGGTGAGCCGCCGCCTTGAACCGCTACAGTCCGTATGGTGAAGGTTCTCCCACAGTGCTATTAGGTAGGGAGTTCCAGGATTTTAACCCAGCGACGATGAAGGAACGGCGATATATTTCCAAGTCAGGATGGTGTGTGACTTGGAGGGGAACGTGCAGGTGATGGTGTTCCCATGCGCCTGCTGCCCTTGTCCTTCTAGGTGGTAGAGGTTGTGGGTTTGGGAGGTGCTGTTGAAGAAGCCTTGGTGAGTTGCTGCAGTGCATCTTGTAGATGGTACACACTGCAGCCACGGTGCGCCGGTGGTGAAGGGAGTGAATGTTTAGGGTGGTGGATGGAGTGCACTCAAGCGGGCTGCTTTGTCCTGGATGGTGTCGAGCTTCTTGAGTGATATTGGAGCTGCACTCATCCAGGCAAGTGGAGAGTATTCCATCACACTCCTGACTTGTGCCTTGTAGATGGTGGAAAGGCTTTGGGGAGTCAGGAGGTGAGTCACTCGCTGCAGAATACCCAGCCTCTGACCTGCTGTTATAGCCACAGTATTTATGTGACTGGTCCAGTTAAGTTTGTGGTCATTGGTGGCTCCCAGGTGTTGATGGTGGGAGATTCGGCAATAGTAATGCCGTTGAATGTCAAGAGGAGGTGGTTAGACTCTCTCTTGTTGGAGATGGTCATTGCCTGGCACTTATCTGGCGCGAATGTTACTTGCCACTTATGAGCCCAAGCCTGGATGTTGTCCAGGTCTTGCTGCATGCAGGCACGGACTGCTTCATTATCTGAGGGGTTGCGAATGGAATTGAACACTGTACATTCATCAGCGAACATCCCCACTTCTGACCTTATGATGGAGGGAAGGTCATTGATGAAGCAGCTGAAGGTGGTTGGGCCTAGGACACTGCCCTGAGGAACTCCTGCAGCAATGTCCTGGGGCTGAGATGATTGGCCTCCAACAACCACTACCGTCTTCCTTTGTGCTAGATATGATTCCAGCCACTGGAGATTTTTCCCCCCTGATTTCCATTGACTTCAATTTTACTTGATGCCACATTCGGTCAAATGCTGCCTTGATGTCAAGGGCAGTCACTCTCACCTCACCTCTGGAATTCAGCTCTTTTGTCCATGTTTGGACCAAGGCTGTAATGAGGTCTGGAGCCGAGTGGTCCTGGCGGAACCCAAACTGAACATCGGTGAGCAGGTTATTGGCAAGTGCCGCTTGATAGCACTTTCGACGACACCTTCCATCACTTTGCTGATGATTGAGAGTAGACTGATGGGGGTGGTAATTGGCCGGATTGGATTTGTCCTGCTTTTTGTGGTCAGGACATACCTGGGCAATTTTCTACATTAGTCGGGTAGATGCCAGTGTTGTAGCTGTACTGGAGCAGCTTGGCTAGAGGCGCGGCTAGTTCTGGAGCACAAGTCTTCAGCACTACAGCTGGGATGTTGTCGGGGCCCGTAGCCTTTGCTGTATTTAGTGCACTCAGCCGTTTCTTGACATCATGTGGAGTGAATTGAATTGGCTGAAAACTTGCTTGTGTGATGGTGGGGATCTTGGGAGAGGCCGAGATGGATTATCCACCCAGCACTTCTGGCTGAAGATGTGCTCTCGTATATATAAAAATAAAAAAATCATTTTGGCACATTGATAACATAGAGTGTTGTGTGCTGTATAAGAAATCCCGACAGATTCTGTTTTCTGGTGGTTTATTTTATTAAGCGTTGTCAGTAATAATGAATACTTCACAGTAAGTACTGTATTCCTTCAACTTTTTCAGTGTTCGATATTCTATTCCTAACCTAAAAAAGTTAGCAGGCATCCTTTCCTCATGCCTTTTAACAGTGCTACTCTTGAGGTACCCAGTAATCTGTAACTTCCCAAAAAATGATTATTTGGAATAATTAGAAATTGCATTGACATACTGATGGAGATGTGTGTGGTTTGCGTGTACTTTTTATTAAATGACTTAGAAAATCACATCTTTCCACAAACAAAATAAAAGTTAATCGATGCTTCTTGTGAATGCCAGAAATGCAGTTTTCAGATGTTTGAAAATGTTTGATGTATTTTGCATGTCATACAAAATGTGCACTATAATGAATGCCCCATAATAAACACAACATAAAATGAACTGAGTGAAGTCAGGAGCCAACACTTGGTAGCCTTCCAGCAGAAATGGTGGCATAACTGAAATTTGAGCTTTTAAGTCCTGAAAGATGTCTTGAGAAGTGCAGTTGTAAAGGAATATAATAGTTAATGGTATGGTAAAAGTAAATCTGGAAAATGGTTCAACATAATAAACTGCAAATATTAGACTAATATCAGGAAGTTCTTTACACACAGAATCATAAATACATGCCCATTCTGGACAATGATCTTTTTCAACGCAGGTCTTGTCACGTTTTACTGTGTTCTACTTCACTTTTGTTTGAATTGAATGATTTTTATGTGGAGGAACCCTTCAACTAAGGCTTACTTGTCAAAGAAAGGCTGTTCAAAGTTAAGGCTGTGGAACCACACCAGGAGGTACCGGTATATTATGTGGGTGTACTTCTTCTGGTTAGTACAGTCTATTTCCTGCTTCAACTTGTGCCATGGAGTGGTGGTACAGTGCGTGGGTATGCACTCGGAATTCCTGATCTTGTGTAGGCAAGCATTGGTGAGAGGTGATAAACAGAGGATAGGCAATTTCGTCGAAGTTATCCAGGCTGATTTTGCTTATGTTTGAGTGGCCATTTCAATTCACAAGAGAGGTAGTAATTTGGAAACTGCTTTCAAGGCCTTCCTCTTGGTTAGGAAATATAAAGAATCTTACAACACCAGGTTATAGTCCAACAATTTTATTTGAAAATCACAAGCTTTCGGCGATTATCTCCTTCGTCAGGTGAGTGTGGGATTCCTTGACCATTTCGCATTTATAGTCAGCGAACAATACCTGGTGATTACAGATAATCTTTCCAACTGCCCGTTGTCAAGGCAATCAAAGTGTTCAGACAGAGAGGTGTTACCTACAGGACACCGAGTATACAAACGGCCAGAGCACAAGACAGAGAGAGAGAGGGAGAAACATCCGAAAGGAAGAGAAAGACAGAGAATGACCCGTTGTATTAAAAACAGATAACTTTTATTCGCTGGTGGGGTTACGTGTAGCGTGACATGAACCCAAGATCCCGGTTGAGGCCGTCCTCATGGGTGCGGAACTTGGCTATCAATTTCTGCTCGACGGAAATATAGTATAACGTAGGAAAGGCCTAAAAGGAGGGGTGAAAATAAAATTTGCTTTTCCACAGCCAATTTCAGCTTTATGTTAATGTTCAGTAGTCTCCCATGCGGCATTATGCTTTTTAAAAAAAAAACTGTGGACAATCCTTGACACAGTGGTCAGGGTTCTCTGCTCCTGTAGATGATCAGCCCATGATTCTTTTCCCCTTGTTCATTTAAATGGGCAGGAAAATCAAGGCTTGGTGAGTGCACAGTGGAAATCCCCACCTTGTATTTTCATCTTCCATCAGTTGTAATGTGAGTACGTCTTCTCCTTTTATATCCCTTTCCATTCCCCCCCCCCTTCCACAGAGGGAAGCTGCACAGTTTGGAAGTACTGTGAACAGACAAGCAACAAAATGTGCCTCTCAATTCATTTAGTAAAATCAGGTTTTACATTTGGTTTGTACAACTGATGTGCTTCAAACCTTGTCCCTTGAAAAACTGGAGTCTCTTTGTTGTACATGCTGTAGGTAATAGTTACTTGTTGTTCCAAAACGTACAATGAAATGTGACATAAAAAATCTGATTGCTTTACAATGGAAATGTTTACAATGAGGCTAGGTTACAGATCTGCAAAAACTATGCACACCCTTTCCTTCCACCCCAGAAATACTGTGGGACACTCAAGCAAGTTTTGCTTTCTGAATTCTGGTATTTCTAGGTTACCAACTAATTCATATCTGTCAGAATCTTTGTTTAATGTCTAGTTAGAAATGCTGATGTTACTGTTGTGTTGTTACTTGTGCATTGGTAAGGGTGTGGTGCATACAGGATGTTTTATGTAGTTTCTATATTAAGAAGACTGCGTTTTCTGGTAGAATTTGGTATATCAGGAAAGTGTTCCAGTGAGGGGTGTGTCAGAGAGAACGTGCTTCATACAGTTTCTACATTAGTAAGCATTGCACAAACATTTCAATCTATAAATGGGGTGAATTAATTTGGCCCCATCATCGCTGCTGAGCTGACGGACAGTAATTTAGTAGCAGCTCAAACATTTCAGAAAAATTATATATGCTTTAATTTGTGTAGTACCGTATCACCTTGAAATGTCTTAAGAGTTTTCACCCATAATTAATTATTTTAAAGTGAGGTGAGAGTTATTATTTAAGCAAGGATGGGAGCCATTATTTACCAGCAAAGAGAAAGATTGCATTGAAAAATGTTCAAGACAAATAAACAAACAAGAAAGAGTAAGAGAGAATTTGTATGGGTGATAAGCAGAGAACTGTTTGTAGGAAAAGAGATTCTTTTGAGAGTAGAGCCATGGAGCGATCAACAATTACTTTCACAGATGCTTATCGATTTTGTTCATCTCTCTGCCATATGTCTTGTTTGATAAGGAAATTATCATCAATTACCTGCAACCTAAACTTCTAACTTGCAACTTTGTGTATGTGTGAAGCATGATGCCTACATTTATCTCCATAAAATTATCATTACAAGATCACCTGCTTTGATTCAACTCATTTCAAACCAGTTTATTCTTCAGTATACTGGGCCTGATTTTCAACTGCCACGTGCTTGTTTCTCACTTGGAAAAAAATGGACAGCCGGTGGGGAGGGCGCTGGCCGCCCCTTGGAGACCTAGGGCTCGCCTGATGCAATTTTTAGGCGGGCTTGTAAATGGGCGCACAACATGCACGCTCGAAACAGGCGGGAGGCTGCTCCCCGCTGCCCCCCCCCCCACGTTGCAATTTTCAAGTACAAATGGGGTGGCACGTGCACCATGCACACTCTGGTACAAATGGGCAGACAGGGGTGACCTAACCAGCATGAAGCCTCTCTGGAAACAGCCTGGAATGTGAGACCTAGAAGAGCAGGAATGTTGCGGCTGCTGAGTAGGCCCCTCCAGTGTGCCTCCCTCCCCCCTCTCTTTTACTGCTGACTTCCGGCTCACTTGCCCATGGAGCCACCATTCGCCCCCTCCCCCAGGTGAAGTTAAAAATTGCCCCCACTGACTACAAATAAACTAGGTAAGGGTTCATTTGTGATTTAAGCATAATTAGTGTTAAGTAAAGTGCTTTTAAATGAAAGTCAGCAAGCTCTAAAATAGCATCTCTAGTTTGAAAATTGCAACTAAAACACTACCAGTTTATAATATAAAAGTCACAACAGTTACATGAGAATAGAGAGAGGCCAATTGTAGTACACTGACATCTGCCCCAGATGAGATCAGCTAACTCAATGCAGACCAGGAATATTCTGGTTTGTATAACTAATACCACTCTGTACAGTGTATCTACCTGTTGAGACTGTCACTTTCTATAACTTGATGGCATCAAGTGCACACAGCAGTTGTGAAGAGCATAATGAGCGAGCAAAACGGCAGAACATTCATACATTATTGTTCCGGCAGTTTAATGCAAAGTCTGATGTTTATTCTACTCGTGTTTAACACCATATTGTTTGACATAAATATTTGAGTACAAAAACTGCACACTGGTGCATATCTCATCATTTTGAAATTAAACAGTGTTTAATATATTTATACATAGTAACTGAAGGGAAAAGTTTCAATTGGCAAAAACATTTGTACCAAAGGCAACATTGGTGAATCTTGAGAGGAGATTGAAGATGAGCAAGATTGAGTAGACACCACTGGTAATATACACTGTTATCTGTTATCCAATAAGATGGCATATCCAAAAAAAGCCAGGACTATGTCACTGCACTTGTAGGATCCTTCACAAGGTTGCCTTGAAGACAATGAAGGTGTTCGTGCCTGTATCTGGAAAACACAACAGATATATAAGCCACAATGAGTTGTCACCTTAATTACCAGCTGCCACACACTTTGAAATAACAGGAAGCACAGAGTACTCCAATGACTCAGGTACTGAAAATGTCTCCTCATGCTTTACAAATCAGCAAAAATCAACGGTGCATTGGCAGCACATAGTTATATCACACTATGCAAGTTGGCTAAGTACACATAGCAGCTCTTTGGTCAATCTGCTAAGCACACGTGTATGCTACCTACCTCACTTAGAAACATAGGAACAAGAGTAGGCCATTTCAAACCCTTGAGTCTGTTCCACCATTCAAATAGATCATGGATAATCTGTACCTCAACTCCATTTACCAGCCGTTGGTCCATTTTACCTACAGAGTGAGGGTAATGACACCTCAAAGGAGTGCAGTCCTGAGCATGGCACCATAGGGCAAAGGACTGCACGGGGGGGGCACAATGAAGTCTAGAAATGAAGTAGTCACAGGGGATTCGATAGTCAGGGAGACAGACAGGCGTTTGTGTTTGCTGATGTGAGTCCCGCATGGTATTTTGCCTCCCTAGTGCCAGGATAAAGAAAATCACGGAGAGGGTGCAGAACATTCTGCAGGGGGAAGGGGAACAGCCAGAAGTCGTGGTCGATGTGGATACCAATGACATAGGAAGGAAAAGGGATGCGGGCCTGCGGTCAGAGTTTCAGGAGCTGGGAGGAAGTTATAAAGCAGGCCCTGAAAGGTAGTAACCTCTGGACTATTCCCAGTGCCACGTGCTAGTGAGTACAGAAATCGAAAGATAAGGCAGGTTAATACGTGGTTAGAGCGATGGTGCAAGAGGGAGGGCTTCAGGTACTTGAGGCATTGGGACCAATTCTGGGGCAAGAGGGAACTGTTCAAGACGGACGGGTTGCACCTCAACAGAGCTAAGACCAATGTGTCCAACTAGTGCTATGGGGGAGGGTTTAGACTAATTTGGCAGGGGGATGGGCACCAGGATGTAGCATTAGAAAGCAGAAACAAGATGCACAAAGATTGGGAGAGACAGATAGCACTAGAGTAAGAAATAGTACAGTATTAGGCAGGATCAGACTAATAGAGAAAAGAGATAGGTTTAGTGTGCATGTGTGTAAACGCACGAAGCGTCATAAATAAAGTTGGTGAGCTGCAGGCGCAAATAGCCACATGGGAATATGATGTAGTGGCGATAACAGAGACCTGGCTCAAAAAAGGGTAGGATTGGGTACTAAATATTCCTGGGAAAAAAGAAATTCAGGAAAGATAGGGAAGCAAAAATAAGAGGTGGGGGGTGGTGGCAGTATTGATTAAGGAGAATATTGCAGTGCTGGAGAGAGAGGATGTCCTTGGGTCAAAGACAGAATCTGGTTAGAGTTAAGAAACAATCGAGGCGCCATTACACTGCTGGGTGTATTCTATAGGTCACCAACTAGTGGGAAGGATATAGAGGAGCAAATTTGCAGGGAAATTACTGAGAGGTGCAAGAACCATGGAGTAGTGATAATGGGGGAATTCAACTATCCTAATATAGACTGGGATAGTAATAGTGTAAAGAGCAAAAAGGGGGAGGAATTTTTGAAGTGTGTTCAGGAGAACTTTCTTGATCACTATGTTTCCGGCCCAACGAGGAAGGAGGCATTGCTGGATCTAGTTCTGGGGAATGAAGTGGGTCAAGTGGAGCAAATGTCAGTGGGGGAACATTTAGGGAACAATGATCACAGTATCATAAAGTTTAGATTAGTTATGGAAAAGGACAAGGAGCAATCTAGAGTAAAAATACTTAATTGGAGGAGGGCCAATTTCAGTGGGTTGAGAATGGATCTGGCCTGGGTAAATTGGAATCAAAGATTGGCAGGCAAAACTATAAACGAACAATGGGCGACCTTTAAAGAGGAGATGGTTCGGGTACAGACTAGGTACATTCCCACGAGGGGGAAAGGTACGGCAACAAAAGCCAGAGCTCCCTGGATGACAAAAGAGGTAGAGAGTAAGATGAAGCAGAAAAAGGGGGCGTATGACAGATGTCAGGTCGATAATACAAGTGAGAATCAGGCAGAATATAGAAAGTTCAGAGAAGAAGTGAAAAAGGAAATAAGCGGGCCAAGAGAGAGTGAGAATAGACTGGTGGCTAACATAAAAGGGAGTCCTATAGGCACATAAATAGTAAACAGGTAGTAAGAGGAGGGGTGGGGCTGATTAGGGACCAAAAAGGAGATCATGCACGGAGGCAGAGGGCATGGCTGAGGTACTAAATGAGTACTTTGCATCTGTCTTTACCAAGGTAGAAGATGCAGCCAAAGTCATAGTAAAAGAGGATGTAGTTGAGATACTGGATGAGCTAAAAATTGATAAAGAGGAAGTACTAGAAAGGCTGGCTATACTAAAATTGATAAGTCACTAAGTCCGGATGGGATACATCTAAAGGAAGGAAGTAAGGGTGGAAATTGCGGAGACACTGGCCATAATCTTTCACTCCTCCTTAGATATGGGGTGGTGCCAGATGACTGGAGAATTGCAAATGTTACACGCTTGTACAAAAAAGGGTGTAAGGATAAACCCAGTAACTATAGGCCAGTCAGTTTAACCTCAGTGGTGGGGAAGCTTGTAGAAACAATAATCCAGGACAAAATTAATAGTCACTTAGACAAGTGTGTATTAATTAAGGAAAGCCAGCGCGGATTTGTTAAAGGCAAATTGTGTTTAGCTAACTTTATTGAGTTTTTTGATGAGGTAACAGAGAGGGTTGATGAGGGCAATGCGATGATGTGTATATGGACTTTTAAAAGGCATTTGATAAAGTGCCACATAATAGACTTGTCATCAAGATTGAAGCCCATGGAATAAAAGCGGCAGTGGAAGCATGGATAGGAAAATGGCTAAGTGACAGGAAACAGAGTAGTGGTGAATGGTTGTTTTTCGTACTGGAGGAAGGTATGCAGTGGTGTTCCCCAGGGGTCCGTACTAGGACCACTGCTTTTTTTGATGTATGTTAATGACTTGGACTTGGGTGTACAGGGCACAATTTCAAAATTTGCAGATGACACAAAACTTGGAAGTGTAGTAAACAGTGAGGAGAATAGTAACAGACTTCAAGAGGACATAGACAGGCTGGTGGAACAGGTGGACACATGGCAGATGAAATTTGACGCAGAAAAGTCCAAAGTGATACATTTTGATAGGAAGAATGAGGAGATGCAATATAAACTAAATGTTACAATTTTAAAGGTGGTGCAGGAACAGAGAGACCTGGGGGTATATGTGTACAAATCTTTGAATGTGGCAGGACAGGTTGAGAAAGCGGTTAAAAAAGCATATGGGATCCTGGGCTTTATAAATAGAGGCATAGTGTACAAAAGCAAGGAAGTTCTGATGAACCTTTATAAAACACTGGTTCAGCCACAACTGGAGTATTGTGTCCAATTCTGGGCACCACACTTTAGGAAGGGTGTGAAGGCCTCAGAGAGGGTGCAGAAAAGATTTACTAGAATGGTTCCAGGAATGAGGGACTTCAGGTACATGGATAGACTGGACAAGCTGGGGATGTTCTCCTTAGAGCAGAGAAAGTTAAGGTGAGATTTGATGAGAAATTTGCAGGGCTACGGGGAAGGGGCGGGGGAATGGAACTAACTGGATTGCTCTTACAAAGAGCCAGCATGGGCTCGATGGGCTGAATGGTGTCCTTCTGTGCTGTAACCATTCTATGATTCTACCTGATACCATTGCCTAATAACAATCTTATCGATCACAGTCTTGAAAATTTGAACTGACGCAGCATCCACAGCCTTTTGGGGGAAGAGAGTTCCAGATTTCCAATACCCTTTGTGTAAAAAAGTGTTTCTCGATTTCACTTCTAAATAGCCTAGCTCTAGGTTAGCTCTAATTGTTCTGGATTCCCCCGCCAGAGGAAATAGTTTTTCTGTATCTACCCTATTGAATCCTTTTATCATTTTAAAGACCTCGACTAGATCACCCATCAACCTTCTATACTCAAGGGAGTACAAACCAAATTTATGCAACCTGTCCTCATAATTTAACCCTTTAAGCTGTGGTATAATTCTGGTAAATCAGAGCTGTACCCCATCCAGGGCAAATATATCTTTCCTGAGGGTCGATGCCCAAAACTGAACGCAGTACTCCAGATGGGGTCTGACCAAGGCTCGATACAACTGAAACATCATTTCCTCACTTTTGTATTCCAACCCCCTTGAGATAGAGGCCAACATTTCTTTTTGATTGCTTTTAGTGCACTAGATTTCAGTGATTTATGTACCTGGACACACACATCCCTTTGCTCCACCACATCTCTTAGTCTCTCACCATTTAGAAAATATTCTGATTTGTCTTTCTCTGATCCAAAGTGGATAACCTAATTTTTCCCCACATTGAACTCCATATGCCATAGTTTTTCCCACTCGCGTATTCTATCTATATTCCTTTGTAACTTCCTGCTCCCATCAACACATCTTACTATGTCCCCTAACTTTGTGTCATCTGCAAACTTGAATATACAACTCTATTCTTTCATACAAGTCATTAATATATATGGTGAAAAGCTGAGGCCCCAGTACATATCTCTGGGGAACATCACTTGTCACTTGTCCTGCCAAGCTAGAGAATGTTGCCTTTACCCCTACTCTCCTATCTGCTGGTCAATTACCAGCCCATGTCATAAGGTTACCTCCAAATACATGCACTTTCATTTTTGCTGCTAATCTCTTGTGTAGAACCGTATGAAATGCCTTTTGGAGGTCCATATGGACAATATCCATAGACACTTCCCTATCCACCATGTTAGTGACCTCCTCCAAAAATGTAACTGGATTAGTCAGACATGACCCTTCACAAATCCATGCTTATTCTCTTTGATCAGCTCATACTTGTCCAAGTGCTCTGTCAGTTCTACTTCATCATTTGTGTACACATGAACATCCATCAAAAACACTAGGAGTGAATGTTTAGGGTGGTGGATGGGGTGCCAATCAAGCGGGCTGCTTTGTCCTGGATGGTATTGAGCTTCTTGAGTGTTGTTGGAGCTGCACTCATCCAGGCAAGTGGAGAGTATTCCATCACACTCCTGACTTGTGCCTTGTAGATGGTGGAAAGGCTTTGGGGATTCAGGAGGTGAGTCACTCGCCGCAGAATACCCAGCCTCTGACCTGCTCTTATAGCCACAGTATTTATATGGCTGGTCCAGTTAAGTTTCTGGTCAATGGTGACCCCCAGGATGTTGTTGGTGGGGGATTCGGCGATGGTAATGCCGTTGAATGTCAAGGGGAGGTGGTTAGACTCTCTCTTGTTGGAGATGGTCATTGCCTGGCACTTGTCTAGCGCGAATGTTACTTGCCACTTATCAGCCCAAGTTTGGATGTTGTCCAGGTCTTGCTGCTTGCGGGAACAGACTGCTTCATTATCTGAGGGGTTGTGAATGGAACTGAACGCTGTGCAATCATCAGCGAACATCCCCATTTCTGACCTTATGATGGAGGGAAGGTCATTGATGAAGCAGCTGAAGATGGTTGGGCCTAGGACACTGCCCTGAGGAACTCCTGCAGCAATGTCCTGGGGCTGAGATGATTGGCCTCCAACAACCACTACCATCTTCCTTTAGGCTAGGTATGACTCCAGCCAATGGAGAGTTTTCCCCCTGATTCCCATTGACTTCAATTTTACTAGGGCTCCTTGGTGCCACACTCGGTCAAATGCTGCCTTGATGTCAAGGGCAGTCACTCTCACTTCACCTCTGGAATTCAGCTCTTTTGTCCATGTTTGGACCAAGGCTGTAATGAGGCCTGGAGCCGAGTGGTCCTGGCGGAACCCAAACTGAGCATCGGTGAGCAGGTTATTGGTGAGTAAGTGCCGCTTGATAGCACTGTCGACGACACCTTCCATCACTTTGCAGATGATTGAGAGTAGGCTGATGGGGTGGTAATTGGCCGGATTGGATTTGTCCTGCTTTTTGTGGACAGGACGTACCTGGGCAATTTTCCATATTGTCGGGTAGATGCCAGTGTTGTAGCTGTACTGGAACAGCTTGGCTAGATGCGTAGCTAGTTCTGGAGCCCAAGTCTTCAGCACTACAGCTGGGATGTTGTCAGGGCCCATAGCCTTTGCTGTATCCAGTGCACTCAGCCGTTTCTTGATATCACGTGGAGTGAATCGAATTGGCTGAAGACTGGCTTCTGTGATGGTGGGGAAATCGGGAGGGATCATCCACTCGGCACTTCTGGCTGAAGATGGTTGCAAACGCTTCAGCCTTGTCTTTTGCACTCACGTGCTGGACTCCGCCATCATTGAGGATGGGGATGTTTACAGAACCTCCTCCTCCCGTTAGTTGTTTAATTGTCCACCACCATTCACGATGAATGTGGCAGGACTGCAGAGCTTTGATCTGATCCGTTGGTTGTGGAATCGCTTAGCTCTGTCTATAGCATGTTGCTTCCACTGTTTAGCATGCATGTAGTCCTGAGTTGTAGTTTCACCAGGTTGGCACCTCATTTTTAGGCATGCCTGGTGCTGCTCCTGGCATGCTCTTCTACACTCTTCATTGAACCAGGGTTGATCCCCTGGCTTGTTGGTAATGGTAGAGTGAGGAATATGCTGGGCCATGAGTTTACAGATTGTGCTGGAATACAATTCTGCTGCTGATGGCCCACAGTACCTCATGGATGCCCAGTTTTGAGCTGCTAGATCCATTCTGAATCTATCCCAATTAGCACGGTGGTAGTGCCACACAACACGTTGGATGGTATCCTCAGTGCAAAGACGGGACTTTGTCTCCATGAGGACTGTGCGGTGGTCACTCCTACCAATACTGTCATGGACGGATGCATTTGCGACAGGTAGATTGGTGAGGACGAGGTCAAGTAAGTTTTTCCCTCGTGTTGGTTCGCTCACCACCTGCCACAGGCCCAGTCTGGCAGCTATGTCCATCAGGACTCAGCCAGCTCGGTCAGCAGTGGTGCTACCGAGCCACTCTTGGTGATGGACATTGAAGCCCCCACCCAGAGTACATTCTGTGCTCTTGCTACCCTCAGTGCTTCCTCCAAGTGGTGCTCAACATGGAGGAGGACTGATTCAACAGCTGAGGGAGCGTGGTAGGTGGTAATCAGCAGGAGGTTTACTTGCCCATGTTTGACCTTATGCCATGAGATTTCATGGGGTCCAGAGTCAATGTTGAGGACTCCCAGGGCCACTCCCTCCTGACTGTATATCACTGTCGGTGGGACAGGACATACCCAGGGTAGTGATGGAAGAGTCTGGGACGTTTTAACTTCCTTTGACCCTTTTTCTTTCCTTTCTGTGTTTATTGTTTTTTTTTCATTATCTTATTCACTTCACTAAAAGCATCCGTGTTAATGCATGGTTATACTTGAAAATTAGTGCCTTAGACATACAGAAGAGTTTGCAGGTCAAGGGAGTAGATTGAAATAAAGAAAACCCAAAGTGGCAAACATTTCATGTTTTGGGATTCTTTCTTCCTACAATGCACTTTTTAGCACTCTCTGGAATGCCTTAAATTACAATGTACTTGTAAAACCCTAGCATGTGGAAGAATATTTAGGTTGGAATCTTTCTTCTTAAATTACATCTACGGTGGGCAATATGTACTGAGTATTTTGTTGTATTTACTGCAGGCCTGAAATGAACATTAAAGAATATGGAGATGACAGCATGAGAGTGGAATCAGGTTTGATGGCCCATGTGTAGAAAAACACCGACGTAAGCTTGATGGGCCAAGATGCAATTATTCACTTCTCTAAGTGAAGAACGGCATCTTAAATTTAACAATAACGTAGCTGTTAACGTATATTTTTTCTGGCCTTCGCGATGACTTGCACGGTGCTAAGCCATATAGAACAGAAGGATTGCAGGTTTATTCCCCATCCTCACTTAAACTGTTATTGGTCTCTATGTCCCTTGGCTAGGGAGGGGGAGAAAGTCTTCTAGATTCCTACAGACCATAAGGGTTGCAAATCCTGATTGCTCTCCATTGATTGTTGCTGGAAGATGCATGTGTTCCCCCACCCCCTCAAAGTTAAATCACTAATTGCACTCAGTGTGTAGACTCAAAAAAGAAGAGTGACCACTTGGACAAAGTACTCATGGGCTGCAGGTGTTCAGAAGATGGAGAAAAAACTACATACTTTTGAGTTGAAAGCATTAACCTATATTTTATTTCAATGACAAAGGTATAATACAATTTATAGTGTGTAAGGGACCACCAGTAGGAAAAAAAAATATTTTCAGTGGGTTGGCATCACACAAAATGTGCTAGTACTTATAGTTCCCCTCTTTTCCTGGGCAGCTAGCAAAGTATTACATTTAATTCACTAACAATGCTTTTTATTGAAGTGAGAGGAATAATAGTCAATTTATTTTATTGGTTCCCATTTTGGAACAAACTTTTTCAGGAGAAGATCACTTGAAAAGAGTGATAGGGTCAAGATGTATCAGCTTCATCTGACCTCTCATTGCCTCTTACTCAGGGTTACCAACAATTTCAATCTGAAACCCTGAGTAGAGGGCAGCAAGAGGTAGGTTGGAGTCAACAGACTGCAAACCTGCCTTTCCATTTAGCACCAGTCTGTTTAACTTTTTTTTAAAAATCACACTGTACCTCTTGTTCACACCACAACCAGACTGACTTTGAGGCTTTGCAATATGCAAAAACTTTTCCAGCTATCCCATACTGATGGCACCAAGATTAATGTATGCATCAGCCTATTGATGATTTTAAATTTAAATTATTTAAAAACATATGTTATCTTCCCTTACTATATATATGTATATGTCAGTCATGTATTATTTGATTAATCTATGCATGAAAAGAAAATGTCTTAGCTCTCCATGAATGTTAAATCATTACTATTAGCAACAAATTAAAAACAGGCATTTTATACATACAGAGTAGGTCCGTACTGATTATTTTCCAAGATTATTTCTATGCAACAAACACACACTCCCATTTGTTTCCATGTTTTAGTCTGGACAACTAATACCTGGTATGAACAATATTTTATTACCTACCAATAAGCTGCAATATATTACGACAAAGAGAATATACATTGACTGTGCTATTTCCCAGTAATCAACACTGGATGAACTTGCAGTGATTAAGTCACAGATGTTAATCCTGCAACAAGCAGTTAGGAAGACAAATGGTATGTTGGCCTTCATTGCAAGAGGATTTGAGTACAGGAGCAAGAATGTCTTACTGCAGTTATACAGAGCCTTGGTGAGACCACACCTGGAGTATTGTGTGCAGTTTTGGTCTCCTTACCTAAGAAAGGATATACTTGCCATAGAGGGAATGCAGCGAAGGTTCAACAGATTGATTCCTGGGATGGGAGGACTGTCGTATGAGGAGAGATTGGGTCGACTCGGCCTGTATTCACTCGGGTTTAGAAGAATGAGAGGGGATCTCATTGAAAGATATAAAATTCTGAGGGGGCTAGACAGACTGGATGCAGGGGGGGGGTCCAGAACGAGGGGTCACAGTCTCAGGATACGGGGTAGGACGTTTATGACTGAGATGAGGAGAAATTTCTTCACTCAGAGGGTGGTGAACCTGTGGAATTCTCTACCACAGAAGGCTGTGGAGGCCAAGTCACTGAATCTATTTAAGAAGGAGCTAGATAGATTTCTAGACACAAAAGGCATCAAGGGGTATGGGGAGAGAGCGGGAATATGGTATTGAGATAGAGGATCAACCTTGATCATATTGAATGGCGGAGCAGGCTCAAAGGGCCGAATGGCCTACTCCTGCTCCTATTTTCTACGTTTCTATGTTTCTTTACTAGCAATACGCATGGCGTGGAGTGTGCTCTGCTGTAACAGCTTCTGTCCATCATCACGCATCGTGTTTCACATTTTGGGTGTCATTCTTCTGGTATCATTGATTGGCTCATATTTCATATATCTCTTCAAGCAGGTTTTCACACACCGCAATACCTAAACGGCCCTAACTAAAGTCACAAATGACATCCCCTGTGACCGTGACCATGGTGCACTTTTCCTTCTTGACCTATTATATGATGTGGTCGGCTTTAACATGGCCGACCACATCATGATCCTCTAACACCTCTTGTCCGTTGTCCAGCTCAGTGGACTACTCTCGCTTGGTTCAACTCTTACTTGCCAGATCATCATTTTCTTTTACTATCCCTCAAAGCTCTCAATTTCTATGAGAAGAATATTTGAAAAAACTCCTTGGTTAGGAATGGACGCATATTTTGTTTTGTTTTAATTAATGGACATGTATGGAAAGTCTCAGCACACATAAGTAGAGGTTATAACACAGAATCAGGACATTCAGCCCAATCAATCCACGTTGGTGTTTACCCCTACATGGGCAAATAGTTCCAATCACATTTACCCACCCTGTTCCCATATCCCTTCAACCCCTTTTCCTTCATCCACCTATCCAATCTAATCTTGAATGTTGACACAATTTCTGCCTCAATCCTAACGTTGGAAGTGAATTCCACGACTTCACAACTCTGTGAAAAGAGGTTTCTCCTGCCCTCTTCTAAATCTCTTACATTTAATCTTCATTCATTAGAAAGGTTTCTGCTGCACCAATGAGGTTTGCCACTGATCTTGTGACCTCTCTGGGTGAGGCTTCTAATGTAGGGCCAATTAATGTCAAATAAGGGCACATTTTGTGCTGTGGATGCAGATCAAGTAAGAACTGGGCTGAAACTATTTAATGTTAAAGTCTCTTGCACCTGGCATGGGGAAGAGAAGAAACTGATTTTAAAAAGTGCTGGAAAGTGCAAAGTGCAGGAAGGATTTGCTTTCTTTTAGATGCTCCTTTCTGGTTGTTTTATAAATACTCAATAAAAACATCAATGCAGGCAAGCATTGTGTCTATTTGTTATTCAATATAATTGTTTTAGTGAATAAGTATCAGGATAACAACTTGGTAATGGGCACTTGCCACTTAAGCTGCATGAATACTTGCAGAATGCACTGGACCTTTACAACAGCCTGCTTTGTGCTGCTGTATATCAAAAGATTCATCATGTTAGACCAGTTCAACTGGATCATTGGTTCACAATCATTTTAAACTGTCCCAAGTATGGGGATAAACTCCACATCTATTCAAGCTCTCAGGCATGGAGGCAGTGGAGGAGGTTACAGAGATAGGGAGTGATGAGACCCTGAAGGGACTTAAATGCAAGGATAAGAATTTTAAATTTGAGGTGTTGGTGAACCAGGAGCCAATGCAGATCAGCGAGGACTTGGTTGATAGGTAAGTGGGATGGTGCAGGATAGGATACAGACAGAAGAGTTTTGGATGAGCTGACGTTTATGGAGAATGGAAGGCCAGGAGAGCATAGGAGTAATTGAATCTAGAGGTGATAAAGGCATAAATGATGGCTTCAGCATCTGAGGTGGCGTGGAGGTTGGTGCGTATTGTTTGTGATGAAGAGGATTAGGGGTTGAAAACTTAGATCGGGGTCAAACAGGATGCCGAGTTGCAAACTGTCAGGTTCAGCCTGAGACAATGACCAGGGAGGGAGGGGGAGTTGGTGCAAGGGTACAGAAACGACGGCTTTGATCTTCCCAATGTTCAGCTGGAGGAAATTATGGTTTATCGAAGAGTGGAGATGATGTCGCCAAGGGGCAGCACGTAGATGAGAAAGAAGATGCACCTTGGAGGTGACAGTGCAGGGATAGGAAAAGAAGCCATCATTAAAGATGCTCTGGCTACAATCAGATAAGCAAGAGTGGAACCAAGCAAAGGCAATCCCACAAAGCTAGACAACAGAGAGGAGGCTTTGGAGGAGGCTAGTGTAATTGACTACTGTATCAAAGGCTGCAGAGAGATTAAGGATAAAGAGGAACAATGCACCATGGTCACAAGTCACAAAGAAAGCCGTTTGTGACTTCGGTTAGAGCCATTTCAATGCTGTGAGAGGGGTGGAAACCAGATTGAAGAGATTCAAACAAGGAATTGCAGGAGAGATAGCACAGACCTGAGAAGTGGACAACCTATTCAAGAACCTTGGAGAGGAAAGCAAGGTTGGAAATGGGGCAGTGGTTAGTGAGGGCAGAAGGGTTGAAGGTGAGTTTTTTTTAAAGAGGCTGTGATGTTGAAAGGGAAGTGATAGTCACTGATGATAGGGAACCATTTACAATGTCAGCTTGCCAAAATTGGGCAGTCAGGAGTTTAGTTTGAATGGGGTCAAGGGAGCAGGAGCTCTGTCTCATTGATGAGATGAGCTTGGAGAGGGGATGGGGGAGAAACTATAGAGAAATATGGAGGTTCCTGATAGTTTGTCAAGGATAAACAC
Organism: Heptranchias perlo; assembly: GCF_035084215.1. Taxonomy (NCBI): domain Eukaryota; kingdom Metazoa; phylum Chordata; class Chondrichthyes; order Hexanchiformes; family Hexanchidae; genus Heptranchias; species Heptranchias perlo. The sequence continues at coordinate 17,379,196 of NC_090337.1, forward strand.
CAACACCAACTGGTTGGCCTGAACGGCCTGTTTACTTGTTGTAATTGCTATGTAATCACTCAGTACGGCACTGAAGTGCCATCTTTTTAGTCCTGGAGTGAGGCTTGAACCCAAAACCTTCTGACTCACAGACAAGACTAATATCAACTGAGCCAAGCTGATACACTGGTTAAATAATCTGCAAACGCTTCCCATTGACTATTTCACTTGAAGAATGGCTACTTGGGCAATATACTGGAGAGTTGATGGAACTGTGGCCAGCATTATTCAGCATCTTCGAGAGAAGATGAGAAAATTGGGAGAAAAATAGTTGTGTACCTTGTTATAACAAAATAAATATTTAGTTTTCAGGCTTTATTTAAAAGTTGTGGTTTTTTTATTTTATATGACATGATCTGATAGAATATGCTAAAATATACATTTCACAATACTGGCAGGAACATGCAGTGAAGATTGTACATAGTTGTGCTGTTCTATATATTAGGGTCAAGAGTTCTCAGTGACAGATCAACTCTAGTGGGGGAGGGAGGGTGAAGTGTTTCAATAGGTTACGGCAGCAACATCTCTAAGTACTGTGCAGAATGTTGGGGCCTATCGCCTTAACAGAAAGACCGACAGGCCCACTGGCACCTTTAGTGTAGCGAAGGCTTCCCTCCAGATTGTCATGGGTACTATCAGATGATTCCAAACAGCTACTGGTGATTCCTGGGAGTTTGTAAACGAGAGAATGTATAATGGGGCTTGTAGGGTGGTATTTATCTCCATGCCATGTGAGAAGTTTTGTGGTGAGGCCTTGTTCCAGACATTGATGCCCTGGACTTGGCCTACCCATTAATAACACTTAAATTGGGAGATTCAGCTCACCTTTTCCGCGGAGTTGGATCTGTCTTGAGCACATTCTTGGCTGCTTTCTTGCCCAAGGAACTTGGAAATGTGTTTGTCAAAGTTTTGGAACTGTAATGCCAAGACGCAGATGGGCAGCATCTGGCGTTTCATCTTTATGTTGCTCACTCTTCTCAGTAATGAAATGGTCAGACTGTTCCACCTGTTCATGTTGGCATATATTTTAGAAAAGCAGGTAAGGAAGTTATTTCTGTGAAGTGCCTGGGTATTCAAAGCCTGTCTTTGTCCAGATAAAGGGGTATTCCTATTGCATTTGTGCTGTGATATCCTGGGCAAGGGCAATGTTAAACCAATTGAATTTCTGGCCTAGGAGTTGGCCAAATGCTTCGATAGTCTGTAAGATGCTGGGAAGAAACATAGCAGGATATGGAGGATGAAGGGTGGACGTAAAGGACTTTGATCTGTTTGAATGCGCCTCCAAAGGACACTTGCTCAAGCACAGCGAGCATGAATCTTGACTGTACCTGGTCGAAATCCTTTTCTGCATCCGACAATAGCATCAGGGCAGTTGTGTATGTGGTGTTGCAGCGGTGCACAATATTGAACCATCTGGTGCTCTCCACTGAGAGGCGTCCTTGGGTGAAGCCAATTTGGTGTCGGTGGACGAGAAACCATTGTATTATAATCACAGCTTAGAGGTGATTTAGGCCTGTAGGATTCATAGGCATTGGGACCCTTACCCTTTCTACGTTTGAGGGTGGTTGTGGCTGATTTCAGGGATTCTGAGAGTGCACACCCAGTATGTAGTAGAATAGCTTCATCGACATGGGGGTCAGTTCAGGGAGTAAGATTTTATAGAACTCAGATCAAAGTTCTTTACTCCCACCCTTCATCCTCCCATGAAAAATAATGCTACACTCTACCCACATTCTTCCACCAGGAACCAAAGAGGGCTGTCCCTATCCCCCCCCCAACAATAAAACCCCTAGCTACAGCCATACAATTAGATACCTGTTTCCACTGAATGCAGGCTGGTGGAGTAGAACACAAAGATATTCTGTAGCAGTAAGATGAGTTTCTTACAGAAAGGCCACATTTGCACATAATTTCCTCAGGTACATACAAGATTGTTTTCCTTTTTTTGAAGTATTTGAGTCCCCTGACATTTGGGGATATTATTTTAATGTTATGCATATTGCTTATTGTGGTTGGCCCAGTTTGGGCTGGCCCATGGGAATAGATTTCAGGCGACAACTGAAACCATTGCTTCTGGGGCTACTTAAAGTGAGTTTGGTTATGTAAATAATCCCATCATCTCCATACCCTTGGATCAACAGCTTATTTCCTCCCCATTAATCTCCATATTTTTAATTTGGTGACCCAGGTCAAACCTTAAAATCTATATTTCCCAATTTTAAAATTTTTACTGTGCCTAATAGATGACACGTTAGAGACATTTGAGATGAGAACCTGCTGCATTATTCGATTTTTGATATTGTTAGTTATTCTGGGCCTTCTCTTGTGGTGCATCTGCTCTCCATGTTGCTGCTCCTCAGGTATGGGGTTAGCAGGCTGCCTACTCCCAGCTCTGTGCCTTTGCTACTCTGCAAAAACCTATGGCGTACCACAACAGTATTTTTCTTTATCCATCATTAACGTTTAATTTTAAAATCACCCCACTATAGATTTGCTGTACCCATGTAACATTTTTTGTAACCCTTTGTCTCTTTAATATGTGTATATATTTTTTTAAATAAATGAACAGATATAAAGTTTTCTTGTTAGGTATTGGTTTTCTTTTTTAAGGCTTTCTAGAGCAAACGGGTGAAAAATAAGCTTTGATGAAGCAAATGTATTCTCAGCATCAAAAATGCATGTACTGATGTTTAATTTTTTTTTTGCAAAAATAAGTTTTATAATTCATTTTGTGGTCAGTGAAGTGCTTACTTCCTAAGTGATTTTTTTTTTAAAAAAAGAAAGCCATGAATATGAGCCTGATTACCTGTTTCCAGTTTGAACACCAATACAGAGTTGTCCTGCACTGCTGAGTATCCTGTGTACTAGGCAGACTTAAATAGTTGATGTAAGAATCACAGATGTGCCTCTTCTTATTTTTTCTCCCTCATCTGTTAGCCTTCCGCAGACGGTGCCAATGATGTCTGCTCCATTCGAGATTTTAAAACGGTACGGTTTTTAAAATGCCCACACGCGCGTAGGGGGTGTTTAAACCTGTGCGATTGGGCCAACGTGTAGTTGATTGGTAATGCCTGGTAGAGTCTCAAGTTTCCATTGAATGCTAACAAAGACTGTTGGTACTGCAGTGAGAGCATGCTTTCTGAGTCCAGGTAAAAGAGAGAGCTTCTGCAATTTATAATTACTACAGCCTTCTTCGTGTAACAAATGTCTGCATCCTTTTTGTTATGTTCAGCGATCCTGGAGTCGTAAATAGCTTATTGTCCTAGTTGCAAAGCATACTGGAAGTTTCAGTTAAGCAAAGTACATAGTGTGGAGAGGGGGAGGGGCAAAGTTAAGGCTGGCTTGCAATAGAATTTATTCAGTGGAGATTATTTTCATCAACTCAACAGGGTACTTTTATACCTCACAAATCATCTGCCTGTTGCTGTACATAATTAAATGTTGATTTTAGTTGATTTTAAAAACACATGTGCAGAACATGATCTTGATGATTATAACAAAGGTGCACACGAGTAAAGTGCATTAGTAAGTTTCAGTTTCTATACATTATATATGTATTTTTTAAAATCTAGCATGTACTTTAAAAACGCGAGAACGTTCTGCTCCTGGAACATCTTACTGCTACGATGGTGTTTTTCTTTTGTTATAAAGACTCTATAATGCAGTGGAATGGTAGTTGGTGGTCAGCTGTATTCTAATGAAGTTGAGCCATTGTTTGTTCATAAAGGGACTGGTGCATTCCACTGCCTTATGGTTTATTATCAGGCAGTTTGTGTGTGTGGGTGGCACCATTTGGTATCCGCCACTTGGGCTCTAGATTGGCAAATAAAATACTTGCGGGTTCTTTTCTCTCTATCTCTTTCCCCCCCCCCCCCCCCCCGACATCTTTTGAACTGGATAAATCTGTGGCTACTGTAACAAAATAGTGGCAATAATGTAATCATGTAGAAAACAGTAAACTCAACCGGTGGATGGTTTATGTACGAATGCTTAATGCAGCAAAGAAATTGTGTAGTAAAGACAAATTAATTGCAATGTGAGGTAACCATACATAATTTATGCAACTTCATCATAATTTAAAATAAGTTATGGTAACTGCCTGAATATGCAGAAAACTTCATATATGAGTTCTTTCCCCTCTTCCCACCTGCCACCTCCGTTGACTTTTTTGTATCTTGCACCTTATTTCATTTGCACCTTCCTTCCACTCCCCAAAAGTGTGGTGAACTAATCAATTTCCAGGCTTGTGTCAGTGCTGTACTCTGTCCGGCTGAAAGGAAGTGCACGGGAACAGAGTTTGCCTCACCTCATCTCACCAAAAATCTCTACCCCTGTAGGAAAGTACCTCGATCGGGAACGTACTGAGTGGAAAAATTGCAGGCACAAGCATGGTATACCAGCATTCTCTGCTTTAGGGCCTTCTAACCACAGGTTTAGATGACGTTAGAACAGATGTGATTTATCTCTGGTTATAAAAACTTTCTATTTTAGTCGTTCTAGATGTTTTGATCTTTTTTTTACTGCTATGCATTTTAACGCTATATCGGTTGAAATTAGTTGTGGTACTACAGTTTGCCTCAGAACCCATCCCCCCCCCTCCAATTAGGAAGGACAAAAATCAGCCTTGAGTCTTGGCTTCTGATTGCTTTGCAGTGACCCCTGCTGGAAAGTGTGGATGTTGGGTGAGAAAACAATCAGGCTCCGCTGTGATGCCTCTACAGACAAATAGCCTGCCAACACTCTCGTTAAACTCATGCAAGAATAAGTTGCCACTTGGGCAAGGCACTTGGGAGAGCTGCTGGCACCTGTGGAAAGAAGGGGAAAATTGGGGGGAAAAAAAAGCAAGTGACCCTTGCTTAGAAACAAGGATACAATAGATTACGTACAAATATTGACTTTAGTAATTCTTGATAATTTTGTTAATACTCTTGTGAGCAAATCAGGGACACTGCAAACTAGCAACTGTTACCAGCAAAACACAAAAACATTCAAGAGTCAAAAGAAATAGTATATATTGTGAATGAAGGGCTAAAAAAAATACCTGGACACGAGTCATTTATCTTATTGCTGTTTGTGGGACCTTGCTGTATGCAAATTGGCTACTGAATTTATCCACAAAACAACAAAGACCTCACAGCTAAAGTAATTCATTGTACATGAAGTGCTTTGAGATGTCCCGAGGTTGTGAAACGTGCTATATAAATGCAAGTTCTTAATTCAATTTATGGTTTACATTGCCATCTCAATCCTTGATTTAGAATATACCCTTCTAGTTCCTGTCCAGGTAACCATTATTCTAACTGAAATGCCTTTAGGAAAGCAAAATTCAGGAAATGCAATGCCTGCCACATCTTAATTATAGATAAGAAGCTAATAACTTGAAAAGTTTACAAGTTACAGATATTAGGCCGAGCGCTAAACATATGTGTTGTTCTACATGACCAAGCCTTCATACACTTTTGAATTTCTGTGGTTAATTGTTGGGGGGAACCATGCTCCCATGTCATAATCCAATATTTTAGGTACATCATATCTTGCCCCTCCCCTTCTTTCCTGTAAATGTTTCCTGATTTAAAAACTGCTTTTTCCCCTCACTTTGTTTGCACCCATGTGTAAACAGGGAGAAAAATGAATCGAAGAATATATACAACTTACTGTTTTTTCTCTTTCAATTTTGTTTTGTTTTATTTTTTCTCTGATTTCTTTTACTCTTTGATTTCCTATCCTAAATACTCTGTCCTGGACATTGAAATAATGAGTGTCTTGTACACTTGTGATACCATGATAAGGCCACCGAGTTACCCAATTTGTGAGAGTATTTTCTTAGAGAGGCCCAACAGCTATTTGCTTTGCTGAAATTATTGAAAGCCTGAGGAAATGGATCTTGGTGGGAAATTCTTCACAAATCATTTGATGTGCCAAGAGTTCCCTTAGAATACAGAAATCATTGTGAAGAGAAAAGCAGTGGAAAATACAATGGTTGAATTAGTAGGAGAAAAAATTTAGTGACTTCTGGTATTTTCTTGCCCCTGTAAGCACTGTTAGATGCAGATGACCTCTGCTGTTACTCTTCTGCCAAGTATCAGCTTGGCTTAGTTGCTGGCATTCTCATCTCTGAAAGAAATTTATGGAAAATTATGAGTTCAACCGCCAGTGTAGTACTGATGTAGTACTCCATTTTCAGATGAGATGTTAAACTGAGGCCCTGTCTGCCTGCTCAAATGGATGGAAAAGATCTTGTGTCACTCATATAGAGGGATACATTTTGACCAGTATACCAGGAGAACTCTGCTGCTCTATTTCAGATATTGCTATGGAATCTTTTACGTCCACCTGAGAGATCAGATGGAGCCTTGGTATAGCATCTCATCAATTGGTGTCTTCAACAGTGTAGCACTCCCTCAGTAGCGCACTGAAGTGTCAGTGTGAATAATGCGCTCATGTATCTGGAGTGGGATGTGAACCTATGACCTTCTGACTCTGAGTGCTCCTATTGAGCCAAGGTTGACGCTTAGTGATTCCTCAAGTATGCTCTCTGTAAAGCTTTCCTTTTTTTTGAAATTTTGTTGCTGCTTCCTGTAGGGGTTTCAAATAATTAAAAATATTGTTGGCATTTAGTCCATCAGTTGTTTTGTTTTACTGAATAAACTAGTAAAACTGGTTGAAGTAGTAGATCGTCTACACCGTCTGTCTCCATCAGATGCTTGTGCTCACTATATAAGCCTTTCAATACACAATACTGTCAGTGCTTAACAAGATGGTGGCAGCTTTTAGAAATTGCCTTATTAAACCTTGATGCCACATTTCTTGGAGTGTTGATATTGTAGCATTTGTTTTCTGATATCAGTTCCAAACATACTAATGTCATTGTCCGTTCTGGTATTGGAAACGGTATTAGTTAAATTAAAGTCTTTGGGTGAATGCCATTCTGGATGCTACTGTTCATGGTCTGCCTTTTTAAAAGTCCCATCAGCAGTGCCCACTATATTGGCTGCTGTTGATACCCTTGGTACTGACAGGCTTATTGAGACAGGTGGTAGCTTTTCTTGCTTCCTGTGCATTCCAACAAAGGCAGCTGCTACAGCAGGCAACAGTGTTGCTGATCAATGCCAGTACATGTTCACCACCTGTGTTGGCATTAGAGCTGCAAGCTTTGGTACTTAGAGCAGTGCAGTCAGAGCAGGTGTCCCTCCTCGAGAGTTACGGGTGTGTAGAACCTTGGAAGAGATTTCATTGTTTTGTGAACTAGGCGTTCTGGAACTCTGTATAAAATTTCTGGCATAAGCTTGGCAAATTATCTGATTTCACAAGACAAACAAGCTGTCCCAAGTGCCAGGAATTGATCCAAGACTACTCTTGTGTAAATTGAAGGCTGGAAAGGGAAACCATTTCTCTCAACCTCTTAATTGTGGTATTGAAAAATGTGGAATGTTGGAGATAGTGGACATTTTTGCGAAACAGTTTACAAATGTATATCTGTACATAACCAAGCTATGGAGTGAATTAAGAATCTCTTGTTATTAGGTTGTAAAGATGGGCTGGGAGCTGATGGCCTCTTTCCAGTCTAAACTGGAGAGGAAATTTCAGAGGAAGGTCTGAGTAGTTCTTTTCCAGCAATTAACACTTTTTGAAAATAAGTTGTAAAGTACGATGATGAACATTAGAGGCCTTCATTGTTTTGATTAAGGTTTTAAAATACTTCTCCACTTCGACATTGAGTTCGAATGACATCATGGGGGGTTTGGGGGTTGGTGGGTAGTGGTTTGATGGAGATACTGGAGGCGACTGTGAAGGGAGCTGCATTATCATGAGCAGAAACAATAGAGATAGAGATTTAATGAGTTGTAAATCCAGAGATGATTTGGCAGCGACTGCTTATGCTCATTCAGTTCCCTCACACTACTGAGCTGAATAACCCAGATGATGTCATGAGTACTTGCTGTTTAAAAAAAATGATCACCACGTAAAATTCCAATGGACAGGGGAAATTTCTTGAAGGGAAGTTTAGAGCTAGAACCAGAACCAATAACATTATTTAACCATTTCGCTACTCAATGGACAGGGGAAATTTCTTGAAGGGAAGTTTAGAACTAGAACCAGAACCAATAACATTATTTAACCATTTCGCTACTCAATGGACAGGGGAAATTTCTTGAAGGGAAGTTTAGAACTAGAACCAGAACCAATAACATTATTTAACCATTTCGCTACTCAATGGACAGGGGAAATTTCTTGAAGGGAAGTTTAGAACTAGAACCAGAACCAATAACATTATTTAACCATTTCGCTACTCAATGGACAGGGGAAATTTCTTGAAGGGAAGTTTAGAACTAGAACCAGAACCAATAACATTATTTAACCATTTCGCTACTCAATTCCTGGAATATTTCCAATGGATAACTGACCTGTTCTAGCTATATATGAAAAATAACTAAAATAATCCTAATAAGAATTGTTATGATTGGAAGCTTTTGTCCCTCTCCATTTTTAAAATCTGAACTACTTTCCGGCCTCTCCGAATGTCATTCTTCAGGTGATTGCTAACTGAAGCATCAGAGTCTCCCAAGGACTCATGCTCCCATTTTATTTTAAATATCATCATCCAATGCATGGCCACGTTGGAAAGAGCAGAAAACATGGATTACAAATATCTGCAATGGACTTACTGTTACTAAATAACATCTGTCACACATGGTTACCATGTATGTCATGTTCAGTTTCTGCAAAAAGCAAAATTCGGTGTTGTGTATTAAATATAAAATTATTTCAAAGTTTTGTGCCTAAATTGTGAATGGAGAGGACTTCAGCTTTTTTTTTTCTCATCTCCAATCATGGGGTGTATTGGTAGACAATTTTTTTTTTGTTAACTGAAAATGATTTAGTATGTAATTATGAGCTGCTGTAGTCATTGTTGTTATTTCTTTTGCGTGTCCTACCGTTCATAGCTCTGCCAATCTGTAAATTCATTCTTGCCCTCCCACCAATCTTGGATCACCTTTCTCCATGTTGCTAATACTTCCCCATTTTTCCTGCTGCTGGTTAATCCATCTTGAGACCTCTGCTTACCTTCTCTTCTCCCTATTGTACCTCATAATCTTGCATGATGTGCCTCTGAGTTTCCCCCCCTCCCCCCAACCTTAAAAGACAAAAGGGGAGAAAGGTAGATTTCAGATACAGGGGAGAGTATTGGCGATACCTAGACAGACGCACATACCACCATGCTTATGGCCTTGGGCGCTTTGAGCAAACACATTTCTATCCTCTCTGCAGCCCAGATCTTAAACTGAACCTTTCAAATTGTTGGTGCTAGAGTACGGCATCAAATGATGGAGGTTGTGTTGAGCTCCTCCATAGGGTGCCACTGAAGGTCAGCCACGATTAGGTCTCTTGCTTTCGAACTAGTTGCAGTTGTATGAATACTCAGCGGGATATTACCCATTATCTAGTCACCCCATCCAGAAACGTTATCAAAGTGCAGCCCTTCTGTCCCGTGGAAGCCGTAGTTTCACGATCACACTTTCTGTTGTCAGTGTCTTCACGACAGGCTGACGCTATCCTAGATAGTCTGTTTTTCCCAGGACAGAGTATACCTTTGTTAAAAAGGGCTGCCTCTGATCATTGTACTCCCACATTAGCAGCATTACCTGCCTTGTGTAATTTTCTCTTCCCCTGTAACACAAGCATTGACTCGTTTCGTACTTAATTTGGCAGCAGAAGTATACTTACGGCCTTGACCCAATGATTTCCTATGCAAAGTGGACCTACCCTTCGTATAGGTGAATCTCATGTATACAAGGGGTGAGCCCACTTTTTATAGGAAATGATCCCCAAATTAAGTGGGCAAAGCTACCTACAGGATGCAGGGACCCAGAAAGCCTGGGACTGGTCCACCATAGGTGCACCTTCAAGCTATGGTAAGTCACTACAACAGGTCATGGGGGAACAGAGAGAGATGTGCACATGCATCTGACAAGGAAAGTGAAATCTAACCAAGAAAATTAACACAATACAGAACAAACATATTTTTCCGTAATACAAAATAAAAGCACAAAATAGTACAAGAATGTTACAGTCAACTTCGTCTCCTAGCTCATTATTGCTGTCTGTATTTTTCTTGCTTATTTTCTCCTCTTTCTCCTGAATGAATTGAGTACTCATTAGGGTACAATTCCATGGGTGCTGGTTGCCCTCCAGTTCCTCAGCCAAGTGGTCATTATTCATGTATGAGCCATGAAGGTAAGTGCTGGCAGACTGTTTTTTCATAGGGGGGTGTATTATGATTGAACCCAATCTTTTTCGCACCGGATGTCCATACATGAGCACTTCAAGCAGGGGTTGCTGGATGGTGATCAGCAGGAACTTTGGGCGATTTTTCCCTCCAAATCACTAAGGGGGCTGAGGTCAATTATAGGACCGCTGCCACCAGCCTGTCTGAGATCAGCTCATCACAGTCTGGGGTAAAAACCTGGGACCTCCCTGGATCTGTGCATCCCATTTGCTGACTGGATAAACTTGGTAAGGGATTGAGGGAGCTGGCTTTGCTAGACATATCTTCTCCCATCCCTACAACTCCCTCCTCTGTTTGCAGTTGGTTTCCAAGTTTTCCCATTTCTTACCTGTTGGTAAAAATGCAAGCTTGTTTCCTGTTAAAAGCAAATCTCCTGCAGCAAAATGATGTAGTTTTGATGCATGTTGAAATTAAAGAAACAAAGGAAGCTGAAAATAAGATGATTTTATTGAAAGGAGAGTGGAGAGAAAGCTTCATTCTTTGTAAAGTTCTGAGTGTCTTACTTATTACTGAAAAAATTAATAAACATTTTCTTTTCATTTTAGTATACTAGTGACGTGCTCAAGTAACGGGAAATTCTCCTCCATGGTCCAGCGCGTAATCAGGGGATTGCAGCAGGGAATGTTGGAAAATTCGGGCGCCTCAGATCGATAGATTTTTGGGCACTAAGGGAATCGGGGATATGGGGATCGGGCTGGAAAGTGGAGTTGAGGTAGAAGATCAGCCATGATCTTATTGAATGGCGGAGCAGGCTCGGGGGGCCGGATGGCCTACTCCTGCTCTTATTTCTTATGTTCTCGCTGTCCTGACTGGGATTTTCGGCCTCCCAGCTGCTCCTTCCGTGCCCGTTGCGTACAAATGGCAGCGATGAGATGGGGGCCAGCGTCCCCCGGTTCACCTCCCTCCTTTCCACCTCAGTTATCACCTCTTGCTGGGGCCACCATGTGGAAGGTGGCGGTAGGCCCTGGGTAGTGGCGGTAAAGGATTCACGGTCTCCCAATGGAGGAAGAGGGCCTTGTAGCAGCTGATATAAGGTGCTCTGGCTTCATTCGGCTCCAAACACTTAACTCAGCCTGAGGTAGAAAACTTAAAAATAACAGGGGTTATGGAATGGAGCATCAAGGAGGGCTGTTAATGTGTTTTTGTTTTTTTTTATACTTATTCTGGAAACACTGAAAAGAACTAAAGGCATATTTGAGAACAGATGTTTCAGTAAATGTGCGCTTTGGTACCTTTTTGTGTACTGTGCATTTCTGGGCTACCAATATATGTTTATCAGCTCCTGCGATATGCTTGCTCCAAATGTACACATAGTTTTGTGAATTAAGCCGTGCTTAGGTGAGCATTGAAGCCTGTCTTCAAAACTCAGAGGCCAGAAAGTTAACTTTCTGAATAGTCCGTGCTCAACTCCGAAATGAAGGGAAACCACAGCCTAGACTTTTCCTTATGGTCGGGGAGAATAATTCATTTCTTTTTCTCACTGTTTACTTATTCTGGCTTCTGTTATTTGAAACCCAGGGACAGAACCCAAACATTAGAAAATGCAGTACCTGTCCTCCCGCCATCATCTCCAAACAATGATTCAAAGTTTCTCTGAAACCTGATGTTTTTACTTTTCCTGCTCTGAAAAGCGGAAAACTAATTCACGGTCTCACTGTTTTAGATCTCTCTATATCTTTTATCTTTTTAAAATTGTTTTTTCATTGTTTAAGAAATAAACAATTTCCCAAATTTTCAATTTGGGAGGGGCAGCAGAGATGAGTGATTTGTTTTTTCTAAATATCAGAAACCCTAATTATATTGGAAGGGCATGTTATAAACATAGTGAGAAAGGAAGTATTAAGGGGTTTAGCTTATTTGAAAGTAGATAAATCACCAGGCCCGGATGAAATGTATCCCAAGCTTGTAAGAGGAGCAAGGGAGGAAATAGCGGAGGCTCTGACCAACATTTTCCGATCCCCTCTGGTGCCGGAGGATTGGAGGACTGCTAACGTTGTACCGTTGTTTAAAAAGGGAGCAAAGGATAGACCTAGTAATTACAGGCCAGTCAGTCTAACATTGGTAGTGGGCAAATGATTGGAATCAATTCTGAGGGACAGTATAAACTGTCATTTAGAAAGGCACGGATTAATCAAGGACAGTCAACATGGATTTGTTAAGGGAAGGTGCTGTCTGACTAACTAACTTGATTGAATTTTTTGAGGAGGTAACAAGGAGGGTTGATGAGGATAGTGCGTTTGATATTGTCTACGTGGAATTTAGCAAGGCTTTTGACAAGGTCCCATATGGCAGACTGGTCAAAAGAGTAAAAGCCAATGGGATCCAAGGGAAAATGGCAAATTGGATCCAAAATTGGCTCAGTGGCAGGAAGCAAAGGGTAATGGTCAATAGGTGTTTTAGTGACTGGAAAGCTGTTTCCAGTGGGGTTCTGCAGGGTTCAATACTAGGTCCCTTGCATTTTGTGGTATATATTAATGATTTAGACTTAAATGTAAGGGGCATGATTAAGAAGTTTGCAGATGATACAAAAATTGGCCGTGTGGTTGATAGTGAGGAGGAAAGCTGTAGACTGCAGGAAGATATCAATGGACTGGTCAGATGGGCAGAAAAGTGACAAATGGAATTCAATCCAGAGAAGTGTGAGGTAATGCATTTGGGGAGGTCAAACAGGTCAGGGAATACACAATAAATGGGAGGATACTGAGAGGTGTAGAGGAAGAGAGGGACCTTGGAGTGCATGTCCACAGATCCCTGAAGGTAGCAGGACGGGCAGACAAGGTAGTTAAGAAGGAATACGAGATACTTTCCTTTATCAGCTGAGGCATAGAATATAAGAGCAGGGAGGTCATGCTAGAACTGTTTAAAACACTAGTTAGGCCATAGCTTGAGTACTGCGTACATTTCTGGTCACCACATTACAGGAACAATGTGATTGCTCTAGAGAGGGTACAGAGGAGACTTATGAGGATGTTGCCAGGGCTGGAGAATTTTAGCTATGGGGAAAGATTGAATAGGCTGGGGTTATTTTCTTTGGAACAGAGAAGGCTGAGGGGTGATTTAATTGAGGTGTATAAAATTATGAGGGGCCTAGATAGAGTGGACAGGAAGGACCTATTTTCCTTAGCAGAGAGGTCAATACCAGGGGGCATAGATTTAAAGTAATTGGTAGAAGGATTAGAGAGGAGCTGAGGAAATTTTTTTTCACCCAGTAGGTGTTTGGGGTCTGGAATTTCCTACCTGAAAGGGTGGTAGAGGCAGAAACCCTCTACTGATTTAAAAAGTACTTGGATATGCACTTGAAGTGCCATAACCTACAAGGCTACGGACCAAGTGCTGGAAAGTGGGATTAGGCTGGGTAGCTCTATTTCGACCAGCACAGACATGATGGGCCGAATGGCCTCCTTCTTATCATAAATTTTCTATGTTTCTATTCTGAGGTCCTAAGTCAGTTAGCATCACTAACTCAATATTCTGTGAGGTTTTTGTGTTACTCTTGACACTCGAAGAAATGCTGCACCATTTTCTGTTATTGGGCAGCAGCAGAAAAGAAATATTGATATTGAGGTAAACATTCTGTAAGAACTACTGAATGGGTGGTAGTAGATCACAGGGAGTCATTCAATCAGGGTTAAGACAGCTAGACCATGAAGTCTATGACATCATGTGAGGCCCTTGGTTGGATTATTGCCTTGCAAGCCACTCTTAGCCATCTCGTATCCCCTGTAATTTGGATTTAACAATGTTCTCGTAGAGGAATAACACCTGAGGTGTTTATTTTAAATGCTTTTTTTCTAAAACCTAATTTAGTTCAGCACTAGCTAGAATTGTGCTACCTCAAAGAAGTACTCATGATTTTTTTTGTCTTTTGTTTTTGCAACTTTTTAACTTAAATGTACCAAAAAAAATGACAGTGATTTGTAACATTTATAGGCACAAAAACAAGGATACAGTTAAACAGCCATAAGCATATTAACAAATTTCAAAGACCCTGAAAGAAAATGTTGTATAAGCTCAGCTTTGCCCACATTTACAGAAAAAAGTTGCTAACCATACCTCATTTAATAATAGAAGAAAAAATACTGCAAAGCTGAAAATATACAGCAGTCTGCCAGCATCTCTGTTCTGATGAAGGCTCTCTCTCCCCAAAACATTAACCTGTCTTTCCTCTTTACAAATGCTGACACACCTACTGTGTATTCCAGCATTTTCTGTTCTCATTGATACTATATTGAACCCCCTGTTCCTGAGATTATGCCTGGGGCTGATTTGGTTGGGGGTAGGGGAGTAAAGGTCAGAACTACATGTGTAATGGTTCATTTACCAACCATAAAATATATGGATTATCAACCCCTCAAACCAAGACACAAAAACTCATCTGCCTATGATCTCGGCTTCTGCCCCCAATTCCCTAGTTTTGCTGAAAGGCATAGATGTACATAGAAGTTACAACACGGAAACTGACTTTTGCCCAACTTGTCCATATTGGCATTTACCCTCCACCCAAGCAAGTAGTTCTAATCACATCTACCCAACCCTGTTTCCATACCCTTCAGTCCCTTTTCCTTCATTCACCTATCCAATCTAATCTCAAATGTTGACATAGTTTCTGCCTCAACTATCCCTGGAAGTGAATTCCACAGCCTCACAACTCAGTGTGTAAAGAAGTTTCCCTTGCTCTTTGTTCCAAATCTCTTTCATTAAATTTTGTGTCTATGGCCTTTCAACTACTGAAAACACTCTGCTTCTATCTACCATGTCTCATCCTTTCATAATTTTAAACATAATTTTAAAATTTTTGATAGATTAATTTTAATCTGTCATATAGCTCTGTTCTAACAAAAAAAGACTCAATTGTTAATTTTTTTCTTTACATCTGTATTTCCTCATACATGGCAACATCCTAGTTAATCTGCATTGCACTCTCTCTAAAGCCTCAATATCCTTCCAAAGTGTGGAAACCAGTACTGCACATAGTACTCTGACGTCTTAGTGAGGTTTTATAGACATTTGATAAAGCTGACTTGCCTAGGTGTGTCTATCTTCAGTAGAATGAGACGTTGTTCTTTTTGTTTCAAACTGTTTATTTTTGAAGGTTTTGCACATATAGCCAAAAAACCCAGTGTACAGAACAGAGCTGGAGGCAACAATTGCAACCTAGGTTCAAGAGAACAATACAGCCTTGATTTATTAAACATGGCATGTAACAGAAGGACAGCAGGTTAAACATCACAACAGCTCGCACAGTAGCCTAGTGAGTTTACTCAGTGAGTAGCTGAGCTATACATACGAAGAAGATCCTGCGTTCAGTCCCCAATTTGTGTTGAATTAGTTGATCTGCCTTAGGGTTCTACAATTGGCCTGTTGATATCTCTGGGTTGAAGAGGGGAAAATCAACCAGGATTCTGGCACTGGAAATGATTGGTCCCTAAGAAGATCATCAGTATCCAAAAGACTTAAAGAAACTTGGTGGCATTGTGGTACCCAGAATAAAGATTTATTGGGCCAATGGTTGGAGCCGCACCTGGTCCACTTCTGCTGGGGTTGGCATAGACCACCAAAGACTGGAACAGGACCAATAACCACTCAGAAATCAAACTTTCAAAAAGGAGCGAATTTGGAGGAGGGAAAAGTAAAATGAGGAAAGTTGGGGTAGAAATTGAGGAAGGAAGTTGGCGTTAGGAGAGGCTGCAAACTCAAAGAGCCAGGTCCTAATAGGTAAGACATGGCAGCCTGAAAACTTCCACCACCTACTGGGGCCGGCCAATTCACAAGAATCCTGCAGTCATTAGATTATGAGCATGCCCTGTGCAGTAAAGTGAACCACATTCTTTATTTATGATTTTCACAAATAAAGTAAGAGCTTACATTTGTATAGTGCCTTATGTCCTACAGCACTTCTCAGCCATTAAAGTGGGTGCAAAATCGCAGGTTGGTGTGCGCAGAAGCAGAAAAAAACAAGTACCACTGTATAACAAAATACATTAATGTTTAAATAGCTTGTTTAAACAGTTTTTTTGTGTCTACGTGTGGCTTCAGGTCTTCCAATGTAAATTATAGAAAAGAATCGAGTATGAATTTGAACCATCAATATGATAGAATCATAGAAGTTTACAACATGGAAACAGGCCCTTCGGCCCAACATGTCCATGTCGCCCAGTTTATACCACTAAGCTAGTCCCAATTGCCTGCACTTGGCCCATATCCCTCTATACCCATCTTACCCATGTAACTGTCCAAATGCTTTTTAAAAGACAAAATTGTACCCGCCTCTACTACTGCCTCTGGCAGCTCGTTCCAGACACTCACCACCCTTTGAGTGAAAAAATTGCCCCTCTGGACCCTTTTGTATCTCTCCCCTCTCACCTTAAATCTATGCCCCCTCGTTATAGACTCCCCTACCTTTGGGAAAAGATTTTGACTATCGACCTTATCTATGCCCCTCATTATTTTATAGACTTCTATAAGATCTCCCCTTAACCTCCTACTCTCCAGGGAAAAAAGTCCCAGTCTGTCTAACCTCTCCCTGTAAGTCAAACCATCAAGTCCCGGTAGCATCCTAGTAAATCTTTTCTGCACTCTTTCTAGTTTAATAATATCCTTTCTATAATAGGGTGACCAGAACTGTACACAGTACTCCAAGTGTGGCCTCACCAATGCCCTGTACAACTTCAACAAGACATCCCAACTCCTGCATTCAATGTTCTGACCAATGAAACCAAGCATGCTGAATGCCTTCTTCACCACCCTATCCACCTGTGACTCCACTTTCAAGGAGCTATGAATCTGTACTCCCAGATCTCTTTGTTCTATAACTCTCCCCAACGCCCTACCATTAACGGAGTAGGTCCTGGCCCGATTCGATCTACCAAAATGCATCACCTCACATTTATCTAAATTAAACTCCATCTGCCATTCATCGGCCCACTGGCCCAATTTATCAAGATCCCGTTGCAATCCTAGATAACCTTCTTCACTGTCCACAATGCCACCAATCTTGGTGTCATCTGCAAACTAACCATGCCTCCTAAATTCTCATCCAAATCATTAATGTAAATAACAAATAACAGCGGACCCAGCACCGATCCCTGAGGCACACCGCTGGTCACAGGCCTCCAGTTTGAAAAACAACCCTCCACAACCACCCTCTGTCTTCTGTCGTCAATCCAATTTTGTATCCAATTGGCTACCTCACCTTGGATCCCGTGAGATTTAACCTTATGTAACAACCTACCATGCAGTACCTTGTCAAAGGCTTTGCTAAAGTCCATGTAGACCACGTCTACTGCACAGCCCTCATCTATCTTCTTGGTTACCCCTTCAAAAAACTCAATCAAATTCGTGAGACATGATTTTCCTCTCTCAAAACTATGCTGACTGTTCCTAATCAGTCCCTGCCTCTCCAAATGCCTGTAGATCCTGTCTCTCAGAATACCCTCTAACAACTTACCCACTACAGATGTCAGGCTCACCGGTCTGTAGTTCCCAGGCTTTTCCCTGCCTCCCTTCTTAAACAAAGGCACAACATTTGCTACCCTCCAATCTTCAGGCACCTCACCTGTAGCTGATATGCCAACAAGTATTCTGTGGTTCATGTATGCAGTGTTGCTGTGCAGTATAACCCAAGCATAAATTCTGCACACGACTTTTATTTAATTCTGGGTTCTGTCTAACCCAAGTTTGGTAGAGGTGCTGTACGACTGACTCGTTCAATTGTATTGCATGTATTGTTTTGGGATCTTGCCGTAATCAGGATAAAATTGGTTCCAAATTATAAAGTTCAACTTTGCCTAATAAACTAAAGTTACGAGCAACAATTTTCTCGGCATTGGAAATGTTACCAGGCTTTTATAAACGTCAGTGGTAATGTCACACCTTTTGATACTTATCAGTTTAAAGCAACAACACCAAACAGTTGTACAGTAATTTTTTTCTATCTGACAAACTGGAGTTATTGTAAAAAAAAAAGTTACTGTGATTTCTGTCTTGAAAATATTTTGCTCTTCACGCTGGAAGTTAACTTTAGAACCGTAAGCTGCTGATCTCTGCAGTTTAGCCCAGAGTTCTCTGGTTCTGTAAAGGGCGAGAGCAGAAGCCAGAGGGGTAGGTGAATGAACTTGCATTTGTGAAATTGATCTCAAACGTGAAGGCTTGGAATAATTTTACAACCAATGTAACCAAGCAGGCGTGCTTTTGTTTTGAGCAGGCGGGCTTATTTTAGATTTGTGGAAAGTGCGACAGCAATGAAGTATGTCAGCTTGAACTACCGTCCCTCTGGTCAGAGCGCACTGATCAATGTATTAGGCCACTTGTAAATGGGTTTTCTTTTTGTTTTTTTCTCCTTGCTCCATTCTTGCTTAGAATTTTGACTGGGAGATTGCTGTAGTGTAGGCCCGGGAAGTATGTAGTTTTAAAAAAAAAACTTAGGCTCACTCGATTTGCTATATTGAAGCCATACGATGCTTTCTTGTAGCTGGGACAATATGCTGTTCATTCACATTACAAAGGGGACCCTGGATTCTTTATTTGTGTGTTCTACAATTCATCTGTGTATTGGAAAATCATTTTAGAAGTTTTAGAAATCAACATCAAAAGTTGGTCTTCTGGTGTGCTTTCCCATGGGGCAGCAAGTGTGGCCTCACCCCCCCCCCCTCACCCCTCCCACCATCGCCATCATTTCCCAAATACTGCATTCTAAATTTCTGCCAAGCTATCAGCACAGCTGTTGATTTGATGTTTTGATGGATTGAGGGAAGGAAAATCTGCCTGAAGGAAAACCAGAGGACACAGATTTAAGGTTATTGGCAAAAGATTCAAAGGCGACATGAGGGAAAACTTTTTTACGCAGCGGGTAATTATGATCTGGAATGTGCTGCTTCAAAGGGTGGTGGAAGCAGATTCAATCGTGGCTTTCAAAAAGGAATTGGATAACTACTTGAAGGGAAAAAATTTGCAGAGCTACAGGGGAATGGGACTAACTGGATTGCTCTTACAAAGAGCCGGCACAGGCTCGATGGGCCGAATGGCTGCCTCCCTGTGCTGTAACTATTCTATAATTCTATGTTAACACTTAGTTGTTGGTTACCAGAGCTATAATTACAGAGGCTTAAGAGAAAATCTCCCTCAAATTTGAAGTATTGGGTTGTGGGGAAGTGATTTAATTTATTTTTGAAATGAAGATTAAAAATATAGATTTTTGTGTTTATGATTCATTTGAAGTAATTTCTGGCATTTTTACTTAAATGGAGCAATCACGTGAGTGACCATCTAAACAGTGAACTGTGTAACTAATGGTTATTCTTAAATGCTGTAACATTTAATTTACTGAACCTATTTCCGTCAAAAGAGACTGAAGCAAGGTTATCCACTATCGTCCATCGTACTACTCTTTTCATCTTTGATGTGTCAGACAGCATCGTAAAAGATGAGTTTGAAGTGTCTGCTCCAGGAAACTCTGAAAGAATTGCAACGCTTCTTTTCATAGGTGAAACTGTGTTGCTGGCGGACTTATCCAGGGATCTGGTATGCTACCTTGAACAATGGACTAACCAGTGGGATATTGTGGTGGGTGCGCAAAAGTGCAGTATTACATAGAATTTACAGCACAGAAACAGGCCATCAAGCCCAACTTGTCCATGCCGCTGCTCCACACAAGCTTCCTCCCACCCAATTTCATTTAACCCTACCAGCATAGCTTTCTATTCCTTTCTCCCTCGTGTTTATTTTGCTTCCCCTTAATGCATCTATGCTATTTGCCTCAACTACTCCTTGTGGTAGCGAGTTCTACATTCTAACCACTCTCTGGGTAAAGAAGTTTCTCCTGAATTCTCTATTGGATTTAGTAGTGACTGTCTTATATTTATGGCCCCTAGTTCTGGTCTCCTCCACAAGTGGAAACATCTTCTCTACGTCTACCCTATCAAACCCTTTCATAATCTTAAGACCTCTATCAGGTCACCCTTCTGCCTTTTTTTTTTAGAGAAAAGGGCCCCAGCTTGTTCATTATTACGGTTTTGCAAAGCTGTAAAGGGTTACTCGAAGGTATTGATTGAACGCTATAAGGGGCATCTGTATCAATTTTTGATTCATATCAGTACCAGGGGATTCTGGTGTATTGCAGCTTCAGCTTGAACGTAATTCCTTGGGACTGCACTAAGAAGGGGCATAAGAAATAGGAGCAGGAGTAGGCCATACAGCCCCTCGAGCCTGCTCCGCCATTCAATCTGATCATGGCTGATCTTCAACCTCAACTCCACTTTCCTGCCCGATCCCCATATCCCTTGATTCCCCTAGAGTCCAAAAATCTCTGGGCAAAGGGCTCTTTACCATCACTGAAGTAAACAATTTTACAACACCAAGTTATAGTCCAGCAATTTTATTTTAAATTCACAAGCTTTCGGAGGCTTCCTCCTTCGTCAGGTGAACGATGTAGGAGGAGGAAGGAGGAAGCCTCCGAAAGCTTGTGAATTTAAAATAAAATTGCTGGACTATAACTTGGTGTTGTAAAATTGTTTACAATTGTCAACCCCAGTCCATCACCAGCATCTCCACATCATCACTGAAGTAAGACGAGAAAGTCCTAATTCAGATAAAACTTGTGGCATATAAGACTTGCGTCGAAACAAATTTCCTTCATGGTTCGGAATGCCTAGGCATGCGATGCAAGGTTTTAATTCAGCCCACGTGCGAGATCCAGGATCAAGTTGCCATTGCGGGGAATAGGTGCCAGAGTCCACACCGGCCTCGCGGTCAGTGCACTTGAAGGGGTGGGCAGACTGTCTCTGTGCGAGAGCCCCTCACGAGGACCTAGCTTAAGCACTGTGGCTAAGTGGCATTGGACTTGGTTTTTAGAACTTCAAGCTGGCTGGAACATTGCAAACTGTCCTGCGTTGGTATTTGCACTACTCTGAATCTGTGGTATAGCTAATGAAGAAGCTCTTGGGGTTTTTTAGGAAGGTCTTAAAGGATGATCCATAATAGAACTAGTAATCTGGAACCTGAACCAGACAATACTCCAGGACACTGTTAATAAGTGACCAAGTGACCTGGCTGGTTAATGTGATCTGGAGGGATGGTCCTATCACTGGGGGCTCAGATTTATTCCACTCAGTTGCAGATTATGCTGTAAATCAATGTCCTAACTGTGCTGTCAGTGAACTGCTTGCTACTATTCCATGCTGGTAAATTGCATAGTTTTAGCTAGTTAAAACCCAGCACCACTCCTGCGTACATTTGCGGGCCCCCAAGCATTGGCTGTTGCCAACCTGCACCTAACATCTCAGAACTTGGGTAAGTGGGCTGTGTCTCTACGTGGAGAGAGTGTGCATTGTAAGATCGGCAAACCAAAACTATTGTCTGTGTTTTAGCGTGCATTAGACATCTGGCTAATCACAAATGTATGTACCGATGTCGAACTTTGTTGGCAGAACATATATAATGTGTGAGTGTGTTTATTTGTAAGTACCTGTGAGAATCACCTTTTGAGATAAAAGTAGCTGATAGCAACTTTACTGTACTGCTGACACATTGCACTCCTCATTCATAATAAAACTGATGTAAGAAGACCCATAGGAGGTGGGTTTAAACACACGTATGATTACATAATTTCCCTCCATTCTTAGCAAGAAACAAAATTTGGCAGCCCAGGTGGTTTAAATAAATTAATCGAATGCTGTGATGAGAGGAAGAATAAGCCACTGCTAATATTCTAATAGAGAGAACAGTGAAACGGGATTTACTGAGGATCAGTTTTCCCTGCTTTAGAAATTTGTTTTTGCGTTTATAAATATTGATTAGGCCTGATAATCCATGGATTGCATTGCATGTTATCTATCCATTGTTGTGTTAGTTCCAGAAATTATTTTAGTTTTAGACTTGTCTCAACCTGGAGTTTCAGTCTTCATTTTATTTAGTCTTTAGAAAACATTTAGCTCTAATTTTTAGTCGAGTCATTTGTTCCCAATTTTCAGTTATATTTTAGTTTTACTCTTTTGGGGGGACGGGGGGGGGGGAATGTCAAAAGTTTTTAGTTTTAGCTTCCTGTATTTTTCTTTTTTAAAATTTGTTTCAGAAAATGAACATAAATTATCAAGATTGTTGTTTTGCTGCTGACTCAACTCACAAGGGAATGTTAAGAAACTTGTTTTTGGTATTTAAATGACAACTAAGTCAACAATTTGTCCACTTCAATATCCAAAATCTGTTCCAGAAGTTGTGGTCTATGGACCAGTGTTGCTTCAACCCTAGAAATAATATTTTAGTTGCCGACAATACAATCATTTTAATTGACTACTTCTCTGCTCATTTAGTCATGTTGTGCAGCCTGTATTGAAAACACATATTTCAAAAATTGTGTGAAATAGAGAAGAATTGCCTGGGACCATTGGCTTGACGACAGAAGACAGAGGGTGGTTGTAGAGGGTTGTTTTTCAAACCGGAGGCCTGTGTCCAGCAGTGTGCCTCAGGGATCGGTGCTGGGTCCGCTGTTATTTGTTATTTACATCAATGATTTGGATGAGAATTTAGGAGGCATGGTTAGTAAGTTTGCAGATGACACCAAGATTGGTGGCATTGTGGACAGTGAAGAAGGTTATCTAGGATTGCAACGGGATCTTGATAAATTGGGCCAGATGGAGATGGAGTTTAATTTAGATAAATGTGAGGTGATGCATTTTGGTAGATCAAATCGGGCCAGGACCTACTCCGTTAATGGTAGGGCGTTGGGGAGAGTTATAGAACGAAGAGATCTAGGAGTACAGGTTCATAGCTCCTTGAAAGTGGAGTCACAGGTGGATAGGGTGGTGAAGAAGGCATTCGGCATGCTTGGTTTCATTGGTCAGAACATTGAATACAGGAGTTGGGATGTCTTGTTGAAGTTGTACAAGACATTAGTAAGGCCACACTTGGAATACTGTGTACAGTTCTGGTCACCCTATTATAGAAAGGATATTATTAAACTAGAAAGAGTGCAGAAAAGATTTACTAGGATGCTACCGGGACTTGATGGTTTAACTTATAGGGAGAGGTTAGATAGACTGGGACTTTTTTCCCTGGAGAGTAGGAGGTTAAGGGGAGATCTTATAGAAGTCTATAAAATAATGAGGGGCATAGATAAGGTCGATAGTCAAAATCTTTTCCCAAAGGTAGGGGAGTCTATAACGAGGGGGCATAGATTTAAGGTGAGAGGGGAGAGATACAAAAGGGTCCAGAGGGGCAATTTTTTCACTCAAAGGGTGGTGAGTGTCTGGAACGAGCTGCCAGAGGCAGTAGTAGAGGCGGGTACAATTTTGTCTTTTAAAAAGCATTTGGACAGTTACATGGGTAAGATGGGTATAGAGGGATATGGGCCAAGTGCAGGCAATTGGGACTAGCTTAGTGGTATAAACTGGGCGACATGGACATGTTGGGCCGAAGGGCCTGTTTCCATGTTGTAACTTCTATGATTCTATAATTTTTCTGCATCCTGGCCGGGTCTAGTTTTGTGTCTGATTCTGACGAAAATGTTTCACACATTTGTATAGAGCCTTTAACGTAGAAAATAGTCTCCAGGTGCTTCACAGAGACATAATCAGACAAAAAATAGATGCCAAGCCAAAGAAAGAGATGTTAGGAGAGATAGCCAAAAGCTTGGTTAAAGTTGTGGCATTTTAGGAGGGTCTTAAAGGAGGTGGAGGGGCGGGGATTGATCAAGAAGTTTGCAGATGATACAAAAATTGGACATGTGGTTGAAAGTGAGGAAGAGAGCTGTAGACTACAGGAAAATATCAATGGACTGGTCAGGTGGGCAGAAAAGTGGCAAATGGAATTCATTGAAGGGAAGTGTGAAGTAATGCATTTGGGGAGGTCAAACAAGGCAAGGGAGTACACAACAAATGGGCGATACTGAGAGGTGTAGAGGAACAAAGGGACCTTGGAGTGCATGTCCACAGTTCCCTGAAGGTAGTAGGACAGGTAGATAACGTGGTTAAAAAGGCATATGGAATACTTTCCTTTATTAGCAGAGGCATGGAATATAAGAGTAGGACGGTTATGCTAGAACTGTATAAAACATTGGTTAGGCCACAGCTTGAGTATTGGAATTCTGGTCACCACATTACAGGAAAGATGTGATTGCACTAGAGAGATTACAGAGGAGATTTACGAGGATGTTGCCAGGGCTGGAGAATTTTAGCTATGAGAAAAGATTAGAGAGGCTGGGGTTATTTTCTTTGGAACAAAGGAGCCTGAGGGGAGATTTAATTGAGGTGTATAAAATTATGATGGGACTAGATAGAGTGCATAGGGAGGATCTATTTCCCTTAGCAGAGAAGTCAGTGACCAAGGGGCATAGATTTAAAGTAATTGGTAGAAGAATTAGAGGGAAGCTGAGGACAAATTTTTTCACCAGAGGGTGGTGGGGGTCTGGAACTCACTGCCTGAAAGGGTGGTAGAGGCAGAAACCCTCTACTCATTTAAGATGTACTTGAAGTGCCGTAACCTACAGGGCTACGGACCAAGTGCTGGAAATTGGGGTTAAGCTGGATAGCTCTTTTTCGGCTGGCACGGAGTGGTTTAGGAAGTGGCAGAATTAGGTTTGGCTGACTGGGGGCGTTGAACTCAAGGTTTGCCTAACTGGACAGGAAGGGGACCATACTGGGAAATCTGAAGGCCGAACGGGGAATTGCACAGACTTGCAGGCCTAGCCTGGAGGTCAAAGACAGGTGACTGAGCTTCCTGGGAGCGAAATGGAGGCGGTCATTCAAAGCCGCCTTGGCCACCTCAAAATGGTTGGGGACATGACCCTGACCCACCACACACCCCTCCCCCTTCCCCCCCACCTCCCCCCCCATTAGTTCAGCCACTGGGTTTAGGGAGAGAATTCCAGAGTGTAGGGCCTAGTCAGCTGAAGGCACGACTGCCAATGGTGGGACGAAGAAAGGGAGGAAAGCATGAGAGACCAGAGTCGGAGGAACATAGAGTTTTGGGGGTGTTTTTTGTAGGGCTGGAGAAGAGTACAGAGAGAAGGAGGATCAAGGCCCTGGAGAGATTTAAATATGAGGATGATCATTTTAAATTGGAGTCATTTGGGGACCAGGAGCCAGCAAGGTCAGGGGTGATGGATGAGCAGGACATGGTGCAGGATAGAGTATGGAGGTTGACAGGCTGGCCAGTAGAACATTAGGGTAGTCGAGTCTGGAGGTGACAGAGGCATGGATGAGTATTTCAGCAGCGGATGGGTTGAGGCAAGGGCATGGGCAGGCAATGATACAGGGGTGGAAGAAGATATTCTTTGTGATGAAGAAGATATGTGGTCATAAGCTTACCTGGGGGTCCATTCGGATGCCACGGTTGTGAACAGCTGGGTCAACCTGATACAGTGGCTGGGGAGGGGAATGGAGTGAGTGGCAGGGGTACTGAGGTGATAGCTTCGCTTTTCCCAATGTTTAACTGGAGGAAATTGCGGCTCATCCAAGACTGCATGTCAAATAAGCATTCTGACTGTTAGTGGAGGTGTTGAGAGTTGTTGTCAGCATACATGTTAAAGCTGACCCCATATCTTGGGATAATGTCATCAAGGGGCACCATGTAGGTGAGGAAGAGGAGGGGCTCAAGAAGTAATGGTGCAGGGGCTGGAAGAGAAGTCATTGCTGGAGTTGCTCTGGCTACAATTGGTAGGTAATAGTGGAACCAAGCGAGGACAGTCCCACTGAGCTGGACAACGGAGGAGAGGTGTTAAAGAAGGATAGTGTGGTTGACCATGTTGAAGGTGGAAGAAGGGAAAATGCACCATGGTCACATATGTCATTTGTGACTTTGATTTGGGCCATTACAGTGCTACAGCAGGGGCGGAAACCTGATTGAAGAGATTCAAACATGGAGTTGTGGGAAAGGTGGGCACGAATTTGGGAGGCAACAACATGTTCAAGGACTTTGGAGAGGTGGCAGATGGAGTGCCAGAGGAGAGTGAAGCGCGAAAGAGCTCGATGTGGTCTTGCCTGATGATGGATGGTTAAACCAGTTGTCAGCCAGATTCACTCAAGTCTGCGACTTGGACTTGAGGGAGCGAAGATGGGGGCCATACTAGGGGGAACGGCCAGGATGGGAGACAGTAAAGGCTTTACTCTGGCTAAGGCCGTCAAAAGTAGAGGTGAGGGAGTGGTTGAACAGATAGACAGCTGCAGATGTATTGTGGTGAAAAGGCCAAAGACTAGGTAGCTAACAGGTTGAAAGCGCAATTGTAAGTGACTTGCGGGGAAGCTTTTTTTCCAAAGTAGATGCAGAAGGATGTGGGTGGCGAGGGATACATGGAAGTGGTTAGGGATGGTCTTGTCTATGATTGAGGCCATGTGAGATGGCAAAGTTATGGGAGTGGCCGTGACAATGGATGGGAGAGTTTATATGAAGGGAGAGGTTTAGGGAGGATAGGAGGGCAGTGAAATTGGAGGAGAGAGGGCAAGTGAGCTCAGATGGAGATTGAAATCACCAAAGATGAGGAGTGACTCAATCTAAATGGCCGAGGGAGGAAAGGAAGGAGGATATCTCGAGGATCAGGCTTGGGGACATGGTAGAGAATGTGAGATTTTAAAGGAGAGGTGAGAGGGGTGGGACAAGGTGCTCGAAGAAGGTTCCAGAGGCGTAGGGGAGAGACCAAGCGTGATTTGGTGTTGAGGACCACATTGCCACCATGCCACAAACGTGCCTTGCATGTGTACACGGAATGTTTTTGGTATTGTTGGTGGGAGGAAGTATGCCTGTGGCAGTATCTCCCAAAGTTTCAAAAATTGGAGTGTTTATCTAAACTTTTGAATGGAGCTGAAGTCAAGAATTTCTTGTAATAACCGTGGAAGGGAAGTTGGGTATATAAAACAAAACCCAGAAGATTCTGGACAGACAGACAGGTAGAAAGTGAAGTGCTGGTGTAGTTGCTGACTTATGAAATAGTTACAAGTTATTATTAAAACATTCTGTTCTACATAAAGAGCCATGTTTGGAGCTCTATCTGGAAAAAGTTGAAGACCCTGTGATCTGGTACTTATGTGAGTCTTCACCTGTCGTTCACATTTGATTTTGAGCCCATGTATAAAGATGCTGTTTTCTACTTTGTCAGAAGCTGCAGGTGTTATGTTTTATAGTTTAGTCTTTGACAGGCTGGAGAGGGAGAAAGAAAGATACTTTATTAATTATCTTCCACACACCATTGGAGCAAAGCCTAGGTTTATAGGTTCTGGGGAAGCCTTGTGCCAAGATAGCACCTTGAAAGTGTCATCATTTTGATGAAAATAATTAGCTTTCAACAAGGTCACTTGCAGCGGCTGAAAAGGTCACTTTTGTTTGGAGGGGAGGGGGTGAGGGCAGATAGATGGTCTTGTGTCCTGTGAACCCCAAACTCCTGCCGCAAAGCATCAGTTCAATTTTTGTCCAGCTAAAAGTTGCATTCGTTGCTCCTCAAGTAAAGCTTATCGTTGCCTGAATTGGGAATGTTACTACATTCTCAACACTGGCCAGTCTGTGGGTTTTTTTTTCAGGACATCAGCCTACACTGGTACCAATCGCTGAACATCCAAGAAAATGCCAACATACAACACTTCCCCCAAATCACTTATAATAGCACAAACAAATGCGAAATGAAGTAAAATAAAATTGGTGGTCCATTTACAGGTTCAGGAAGAAAAAAGCAGAACTATACTCTTAAGACCATATGGTAACACCATTAGCCAATTAAATGGCTGTACAGAGAACAAATAAAGCAAGCAAAATAAACAGATTGTTAGCATATGGTCGAAGCACTGGAGTGTATCCGCATCTGGCCTGTGGTGAAAAAATCTGGTACACCCTTTGGCGCTGATACATAGCCCGCATCAAAACTAACTTAAGTGCCTCCGTAGTTGGATCAGCATGATTGCATCAACATCTGCTAACGGCTTTATTTTAACCATTATTTTGGTTTAGCCTATCTATTTCAGCACAGTTTGAGCTTGGAAATCTGTAGGGAAGGGAAGGTGAGTAATCTGAGCTAAAATGCACAATGATTTGAAAGTCCAGTAATACGGAACGGTGTTTCATTGCTGGAACTTTCAACATATGGGCACCAGGTACATCTGTGAACTTGTCTTGATTTTCTGATTACAGTTGGAAATGGGAAAACCAACGGAATTACAGTTGGAAGTTTTGAGGGCTTGGTTTGCTATATGTTGTAAAATCTGAGGAGCTTTCATGATCTCCCCTCACCCCCTCCCCTCCAAACAAAAGTGACCTTTTCAGCCGCTGCAAGTGACCTTGTTGAAAGCTAATTATTTTCATCAAAATGAATGCGAAATAGAGTGCACTGGTGGCAGTAGGAGGTTACCAAGATATTGTATACAAGTTAACTCCAAGGACCTTTCAAGTGGCTGGGAAAGCTACTAAACTATTGTGGCTGCTGAAGCTTTGTTGTTAACATGCTGATGGATAATGCAGAAGGAATTTCTAAAAAATTTTCTGGTATTTCATTTGAATCCAATACATTACACTAATTGCTTTGAATATTGCTAGTGAAAGGGACAGTGTTGGTATGTTGGAGGTTTTGTTCACAAGCTAAGAGTCTTGAATGGGATGCTCAGAAACCTCAGCTAAGCGTCATATTGACCCTTGAGGTGCGATACAGTTGCACAAGTGTTTACAATTTTTTAAAACTATTTCTATCGAGTGGCATGACAACAGTATCAGTTTACAGGATAGTGGGTTGAGCTCCTGGAACTCCCAGTGCACTAACGTATAAATTTGAACAAAGAGGAAGATACGTACGCTTTTTAGGTGCCTCTTGAGGCTGCTTTCTCCTCACATATATATATATAAAAAGGGCAATGGCTCTCACATTTTATTGGGAAAGCATTGCACGGATCCCTACTCACCTTCTGAAACATTGTTTCTTTATTATCTATAAGATGATTGTGTGAACAGAGCGTTGTGTCTGTGTGCAGGCATGTGAGTGCTCATGCTGTGATCATTTACAGTACATCCAGGTTCTTACATTGAACAGGAATATGAGCATTTTACAGGATTTCCATTTAAGTAAATCCTTAGAATGAGGCTGCCTGTCTTTCAAAATACACTGGTGTGAATATGATGTGTACTCACTGTAATATTTAATTTTTTAAGTTTTGAAGTATGTTCATTTCATTACAGTAAGCCGAAGGCTTGCATCCACATAATTCTGTACAACGGGCAAGATGTCATAGCTAGTGTATCAAACTGAAAGGATCCAATAGGCCACCAAATTTAAGAACATAAGAAATAGGAGCAGGAGTAGGCCATATGGCCCCTCGTGCCTGCTACGCCATTCAGTAAGATCATGGCTGATCTTCAACCTCAATTCCACTTTCCCGCCCGATCCCCTTGATTACCTTAGAGTCCAAAAATCTATCGATCTCAGTCTTGAATATATTCAATGACTGAGCATCTACAGCCCTTTGGGGTAGAGAAGTCCAAAGATTCACAACCCTCTGAGTAAAGAAATTTTTCCTCACCTAAATGGTCGACCCCTTATCTTGAGACTAAGACCTCTAGTTCTAGACTCTCCAGCCAGGGGAAACAGCCTCTCAGCATCTACCCTGTAAAGCCCTCTAAGAATTTTATACGTTTAATGAGATCACCTCTCTTCTAAACTCCAGAGAATATAGGGCCATTCTACTCAATCGCTCCTCAACTATGATTTGCTTTGGGAGAAACCTACAGTAAACAATCTTTTTTTTTCTCTTGGGTTTTCATCCCTGATGCCCTGAGGATGTTAACTCATCCTGGGACACAGTTCCATGGACTCTGGGCACCTCACCCAAGTGACCATTACTCGTGTAATCCTGGACACTGAATGCTGCTAAGATACTCAACCGTGGAAGGGCATCGCGGCCAATCTTAATCCTGCCCTGATCAGGGCCCATGCATGTATACTTTACAACAAGGGAAGGGGGTGGAATTTCACTGGATAATGAACACGAGCAAGAAGCCTGGCTGATTTATCACTCCATAGTCCAGAGGTGCTAACGTCAAGTTTAGTGCTTTGCTGTCATCCCAGCTGAGATTAGTTAACTCAGCATTGACCAGGAATCAAACTTGGCATCTTCTTGACTGCAAAGCACAATTGAACACTGCCTTTACTAACCCAGTCCATTAAGAAAAATGGCAGGTTTCTCTGCTTTTATAAGCATTCAACTCCCAACCAGAAAGTCACAAGTTTGGCGTCAGTTGTCAGGCATATCGTTTAAGTGTTATGCCGTGAACATTAGACGTTTGGCTCTTAGAATTTGTGTGCTTTAAAATTTTGGTGTTTAATTGTATCATTTGTGTCTTCCTTCCCCACTCGATGATTATTTGCCATTGAAAATTACATGATCTGGATAATTGTGTCATTCCGACTAGCAGAGGATACATGGTAGTGATTGGTTTCCAAGATGATGGAAAACTGAAAATTAAAGTACGTAGGGACAGGAGTAGGCCATTCAGCCCCTCAAGCTTGTTCCGACATTCAGTTAGATCGTGGATGATCTGCCCTCAACTCCATTTACCCGCCTTTGCACCATATCCCTTGATCTCCTTGCCTAACAAAAATCTGTCGATCCCAATCTTTAAAATTTCAATTAACCCAATATTCACAGCCTTCAAAATCCATGCTGACTCTCTTTGATCAGCTCATCCTGATCCAAGTGCTCAGTCATTCTGCCTCTGATGATAGATTCCAGTAACTTCCCCACAACTGATATTACACTGATAATCTGTTGTTACCTGATGTCTCCCTAACAGTTCATCCCAGTTTACACTGGTCAGTTCATTTCTCATCCCTTTGATGTTTGCCGTACTTAAATTTAAATCCTTTGTAACTCTCACTTCTCTATCAAACCTAATATCAAATTCAGTCATATGGTCATTATTTGCACGATGTTCCCTTACCATCAGATTGTTAACTAATTCTGGTTTGTTACTCATCACTAAATCTAGTGCGGCCTGTTCCCTTGTCAGTTCTAAAACACTGTTCAAGAAAACTGTCCCGAATACATTCCAAAAATTCATTGCCTTTCCTAGTTGAGCTGATCTGCTTCTCCCATTCAATGTGACAATCAAAATCTCTCATTACATCCGCGTTGCTTTTGCTACATTCTTCCCCGATCCCCACATTTT
Source organism: Heptranchias perlo (assembly GCF_035084215.1). NCBI lineage: Eukaryota > Metazoa > Chordata > Chondrichthyes > Hexanchiformes > Hexanchidae > Heptranchias > Heptranchias perlo. Next base: position 17,410,649 of record NC_090337.1, read on the forward strand.
TACATCCTCTCACTACATCACTATTATCAGGTCGGTAGACAACTCCTACCAGAGTCTTGCATCCTTTGCTGTTCCTTATCTCTACCCATGGTGTTTCAACTGCCTTATCACCCTTACTGAAATCCCTTCTTTGTACTATTGCAAATGTGTCTTTTATCATTATAGATACTCTGCCTTCTTTCCCAGTTTTCCTGTCCTATCTCAAGATCCTATACCCTAGAATATTTAGCTCCCAATCATGACCAGCTTGTAGCCAGGTCTGTAACGGTTACTACATCATACCCGTTAAGCTGAATTTGTGCTTCTGACTCAATTGTTTTATTTTTTATGCTATATGCATTTGTGTACTGAACTCTTACTTGGATAATTGTTCCCACTCTGCTGGTCTTTTACTCAAACTTTTTGACTTACTGTGTGGATTTTCCCCTCTGGGTTTGAAGTTACTCATTCATTAGAATTAAAATGCTGTGTGTTCAGCTGCAGGGATGCAGTGTGCCATCAAGTGACAGAAGCTTTGGAACAGGTCACTCATGTCTGCTCTCTCAGCCAAGGAATAGTGTGTGGCAGTATAGAATCATACAGCACAGAAGGAGGCCATTTGTCCCATCGTGCCAATTCTGGCTCTTTGAAAGAGCCACCAATTTGTTCCACTCACCTGCTGTTTTCCCCATTGCTCTGAAATTTTTTCCTTTGTAAGTATATATCGAATTCCCTTTTGGAAGTCACTACTGAATCTGCTTCCACCATCCTTTCAGGCAGTACATTCCAGATCACAACAACTTGCTGAGTAAAAACAATTCTCATCTCCCCCCGTCTTTTTTGCCAGTTATCTCAAATCCGTGTCCACTGGCTACTGACCCTCCTACCAGTGGGAACAGTTTTTCCCTGTATTAAAACCCCTTTATAATTTTGAACACCACTATTGAATCACCCCTTAACCTTATTTGTTTTAAGGAAAACAGTCCCAGTTTTTAAAAAAAATTTGTTCATAGGATGTGGGTATCACTGGCGAGGCCAGCATTTATTGCCCATCCCTAACTGCCATTGAGAAGATGGTGGTGAGCCGCCACCTTGAACCGCTGTAGTCCGTGTGGTGAAGGTTCTCCCACAGTGCTGTTAGGAAGGGAGTTCCAGGATTTTGACCCAGCGACGATGAAGGAACGGCAATACATTTCCAAGTCGGGATGGGGTGTGACTTGGGAGGGGAACGTGCAGGTGGTGTTGTTCCCATGTGCCTGATGCCCTTGTCCTTCTAGGTGGTAGAGGTCGCGGGTTTAGGAGGTGCTGTCAAAGAAACCTTGGCGAGTTGCTGCAGTGCATCCTGTGGATGGTGCACACTGCAGCCACGGTGCGCCGGTGGTGAAGGGAGTGAATGTTTAGGGTGGTGGATGGGGTGCCAATCAAGCGGGCTGCTTTGTCCTGGATGGTGTCGAGCTTCTTGAGTGTTGTTGAAGCTGCACTCATCCAGGCAAGTGGAGAGTATTCCATCACACTCCAGACTTGTGCCTTGTAGATGGTGGAAAGGCTTTGGGGAGTCAGGAGCTCCTCCAGTCTCTCCACATAACTGAATTCCCTCATCCCTGGTACCAATCTGGTAAATCGCCTCTGCACCCTCTACAAAGCCTTGGCATCCTTTCTAAATCGTGGTGCCCAGGAAAGGACACAATACTCTATTTGAGGTCTAACCAGTGATTTATAAAGGATTATCATGGAATACAGAAACTAAAACCTGGGAAAAGGTGTAAATTAAAATGTGAACTGGGCTTTGATGTTGTCCAAACTAAAAGTGTGGATATAAGTAAAAAGAAAAAAAACTATAAATGCTGGAAATCTTAAATAAAACCAAAAAATGCTGAGAAAAGTTCATGTAAGAACACTGAAAAGGTACCCTGACAAGAATATTCATCAAGGGCATCAGATGAGCCCTTCAACTTAACTCCATGTCAAGGAACCAGTTGAGATTTACCACCCAACTTCTGCCTTGGAGTTAATGATACCTACATTTGACTCGCCAAACTGTCTTACATCAAGCAGTTTGATTTATATTAGCATTTACAGTACCAACCTCCCACCACAAGCTGTGAGCGAATGAATTAAACCTCTCTTGCTAATTATCGAATAAGTCAGAGAGCAGTCGTGAACTAACACGTGCTTATTAACCGTAGAATCATAGTCAGCACCGTGTAGACTTAAACATAGAATATACAAATAATTAGTAAATTGAAAAAATAAATAAAAGGGGTAACAAAGACAGTTCAGTTATGTCACAGTAACTCAGCATTAACTGCTTGATTATTATAAATTTACAGTAGAGATCAGTGTTTGAAATTGATATGAATTCATAGAATGGCGACAGCACAGAAGGAGGCCATTTGGCCCATCGAGCCCGTGCTGGCTCTCTGCAAGAGCAATCCAGTTAGTCCCATTTCCCCGCCCTTTCCCCATAGCCCTGCAAATTTTTTCCCTTCAAGTATTTGTCCAATTCCCTCGTGAAAGTCACGATTCAGCCTGCCTCCACCACCCCCTCAAACAGTGTCTTCCAGATCATAACCACTCGCTGTGTAAAAATGTTTTTCCTCATGTCGCCCATGGTTCTTTTGCCAAGTATTGTAAATCTATGTCCTCTCGTTCTTGACCTTTCCTTCAATGGGATCAGTTTCTCTCTATCTACTCTGTCGAGACCCTTCATGATTTTGAATACCTCTATCAAATTTCCTCTCAACCTTCTCTGCTGTAAGGAGAACAACCCCAGCTTCTCCAGTCTATCTACATAACTGAAGTCCTTCATCCCTGGAACCACTCTAGTAAATCTTTTCTGCACCCTCTCTAAGGCCTTCACATCCTTCCTAAAGTGCAGTGCCCAGAATTGGACACTACTCCAGTTGTGGTCAAACCAGTGTTTTATAAAGGTTCATCATAACTTCCTTGCTTTTGTACTCTATGCCTCTATATTTATAAAGCCTGGGATCCAGTATGCCTTTTTAACCGCTTTCTCAACCTGCCCTGCCACCTTCAACGACTTGTGCACATGTACCCCCAGATCTCTCTGCTCTTGCACCCCCTTTAGAATTGTACCCTTTAGTTTATAATTCCTCTCCTCCTTCCCCCTACCAAAATGTATCACTTGGCGCATCTCCACATTAAATTCCATCTGCCATGTGTCCGCCCATTCCACCAGCCTCTCTGTGTCCTCTTGAAGTCTATTACTATCCTCTTCGCTGTTCACAACACTTCCAAGTTTTGTGTCATCTGCAAATTTTGAAATTGTGCCCTGTACACCCAAGTCTGAGTCATTAATATATATTAAGAATTGGTGAGATAAATTTAGGATTGGACGCCTTAAATGACTGACAAGTTAACAGCAGTAGATAGCCAGTCTATGGAATAGATTAAAGTCTATGTGCTTGTAGTTTGCATTGTTTCCATAACTTATACAACTTCATCCATATGAGCTAGCGTGGATGAACTGATTGCCTCGCCTTCTTCTGGGCGGATGGTGTTAGCCTCCTGAGAAGTGAAAGTGATGAACTTTCGTCTGTGGAGATGCTATCCATTCCTGAGCTGGTAGCTGCATCTGGAGTAGCTAGCTTAAATTTCACCACCCTTGAATTCAGGGAAACTTGTACATCTAAGTGACACACTTGTGTCTGCCTGTGTCTATAATCTTTCTCTCGCTCTCTGTCAGAGATGCACTTTCCGATTTTACAGAGACACCTTTCCACACACACTAGACACAGAACTAAACCTTCTACTACAAAGATTACTGCAAGAAATTCTAAAAAGAGCTGGAACTAAACTGAGGACTAAAGACCGAGACTGAAGACTGAAGTTTAGAGTCAAAAACACTATCATATATCCTTAGTTTCCAAAGAAACCTCTCAATTCTATTGATCAATCCAAGTGCCACACATGTTAGAAGAGTTATGCCCTTCTGGTGTCAAATCACCTCACATAGGCCTGTTGGTAAGATTGGTGACCTCCAAATAAATGAAGCAATGGCAACCACACATGCCTGGCCATTCCTTTACTCCCTAACTTCTCAGATCAACAAAGGAGTTGCACACATGCTCAAATGAGGCAGAACAACTTTATGGTTCCCTGTGGCCTTGATGGCTTGTTTTCTGTCCCTGGGAAGGAATGCTTTGTTTATACAAGTCTTTATGGTTTAATTAGGATAAGCCCTTTCCTTTCCTTGTATTCAGTCTTGACTACTAACTCCATTCTGAGTACACTTTTAAGACAATTCTTATGGAATTTCTCCTACATTCATCAGTATCTTTAAAGAGAGAAAGCAGGTCACTGTTTTAGGGTGTAGACCGACAGACGGGTCTAAATCCACAGTGTATTTCCAGCATTTTCTGATTTTATTTCAGCTTGGGGTATAATCCTATCTCAGATGGAGCTACATCAAAAGTTGTCTGTAGAAGTTGAAGTCTAGATGGATTTGATATTAAAACAATTCTGTCAAGAATCCATCGTAGTCATGAATTATTGACTAATGTATTTTTGTTTTGCTTGTTTGTTTTCAGGTAGTATATCCATGGTTGCAGCATCAGTTTCCAACATCGTCTCTCAAACCAAGATCTTACCCAAAACCTTAGGCCTAGCAAACGTGAATGTTGCACCCCAAATGGTGAGTACAGTACATCTTCACCCTTCAGTGGTTTCATAACTAAGTTCCATTGTCTATCAGCCAGTGATGAATATAGTGTAATATGCTCATGTGTTCATGGCAACTGAAATATATCATCTTTCAAAGTCCAGAAAAGAATGTGTTCTGTGGATTGGTACATGCTTCAGTTTCAAATGCTCATACAAAGAGAGGAAGAATAGTATTCAGGATTTTAAAATCTACAGGCAGAGAGACTTTGCTAAGCAAGAATCTTATCACTCACGTTGCTATGATATCCCAATCGAATATGCTGTGAACGAGTAGGATGTAGGTCTACATCTCGTGATTGCCCACATGGTGAGATCTCATCTTGTCAGTACATTTGTTAGAAGATGCCAAGTGAAATCTAGGTACTTTTCCCTCCAGAGTGGCACAAACAAACAGAGACTTGGGAGCAGTTTTAAAGTGAGCTCCATGTTAGATAGGCTTATGTCTTCCGGATAATGATAAAATAATGATTTTTTTTTAAGTTATGAAACAGTGCAAATCTTGCATGTATTGCAAGTACAAGTTTGGAACATAATACGGCATTGTCAGTGAGAGACACTAGTGAACTGCCCTTTTACATTTTCCTTTCGGGAATGTTGATCTTGAAGACTGTAATGCACAACGCAGGATGACTGTGTTGAGATACCAATAGAATGAGAATTTGTCTCCTGTTTTATTCCGCTAGTTGAATTCCTGATCTTGGATCAAGTTTTATGGGGGAAGGGCGTATTATACCAAATGGAAGCTAGATTCTAGCCCTAAAAGACTGAATGGAAGCAAGTTAAGTCACATTAATGGGTCACAGAGCACATTGACAGAACCCGGGGTGCCTTCAGCAAGGGAATTTATAACTCAAAATATGGAGCGAGAAAATTTCCAATCTTGCAGCAAGGGGGATAAACATACTAGACAAGAAGCTGTATCAAAATTTTCACTCCAACCCCAGAAATATAGAACTTTGGATCTGTTCCTCTTGTTGACAAGTAAAGGAACCTTGTAAAGATGAATTAAGAATCTGTACCGGGTGAGCCCATTTTTCTGTGTAGCTAAAAACATTTTGTTTAACTTTTTGTGGATACCGTTTTCTCTAGGGATCCTATCACTACCCAGGTACACCATTCCTCTTTGGGCCACCAAATCACTATACTTACCCTGTTTTGGTGTGTAAAAAGATGTGCGAGATTAACCTGATGATATTCACAATACAACAAAGATATTTCATCACTCTTGGTTTTTGACTGGCTAAATAATCTGACCCTGTGAAGCTTGTTTTTAGCAGGTCAGAACTTTTTTTTTATATAGTTGTTGCTCTCACAAAATTGATAGTAGGAATGAGGAAGAGGAGGAAGAAGTAGTAAGATAAGATGAGTAGTAATTTTGAAACAGAAATAGGGTATAGAAAAATTATATTTGACACCAAAAAAAAATTATTAAAAGGTTGGAAAGGAGAAGGAACAGCAGAATTATTTTTTTAAAAATCCAATTATAATTATCTTTAATTGTTTATTTTTGCAGTGTATTCTTCTATGACAGCAATAAAGCCAATCAAAATTTGAGTAGTTTTGTCACTGTAATATTGGTATTTGCATCACAGTCACAGCTGGGGAGGATGAGGAAGTTGCAATTGGATTTGAGAGGGTGTTAGAGGATGAGAATTTTGAACGAGGTGAGAGATGGAATTGGGTGACGTGCTCAAAGGGGGAAACGGTCGGTGCCAGTCATATAAGGAGAGACCCAGGTGGGACTTGGCAATGAGAGCAACATTGTTGTGGTTTGGGCAGGGCATGTGATGCAACATGTAGCAAAGCTTCAGTGGGAGAAAGGAGTCGCTGCTTGTGTGTCAGGTTTCTGTCGAGGCCAAGATTTCAGTAGTGAACGGTAAGGGGCTTATTCACAAGGGAACGATCAATCCAGAGCAGGACAGTGTATGATAATTTGTTGGCAGGGTCAGAGAAAGGGGGGAGTGAAAGAGGGACAATTAGTGAGGTTAGCCCCCCCCAGGTATAGTTCCGAGGCGTGGGAGATGATGCAGTTGTGAGTGTTGCTCTGGAATGGCCAGCTACGGGTACTATGATGGGTGTGGCGGAGAATACCGAGGGACGATGTGGGCTCGTTCAGGGATAACTCGTGCCTGGAACCTGCTGGGGAGTGACATCAAAGTGGGTGGGGGAGTGAAAGAGGATATGGGAGGAAGATGCTGGGAAAGATGGAAGAGAGCACATTAGGGCCAGGAGGTGGCCATAAATGGGCAGTGGGATGGTGGAGAATGTTTTTTGATCTATAGCAATAGAAATAATGTGCTAGTAAGTTTAAAAAACATACAGAAAAATATAGAAATGTAATGACGGATGTGTAGAATTGACAGGGTCTCTTGTTCCTGGTTTGAAAATCAATGTCCCTGGAGGTTAATATAACAACAACTTGCATTTATATAGCGCCTTTAAAATAGTAAAATGTCCCAAGGCGCTTCATAGGAGCGTTATCAAACAAAATTTGGCACTGAGCTACGTAAGGAGATATTAGGACAGCTGACCTGGTCAAAGAGGTAGGTTTTAAGGAGCATCTTAAAGGGGGAGAGAGAGGTTTAGGGAGGGAATTCCAGAGCTTAGGTCCTAGGCAGCTGAAGGCACGGCCGCCAATGGTGGAGTAATTAAAATCAAGGATGCGCACAAGGCAAGAATTGGAGGAGTGCAGAAATCTCGGAGGGTTGTAAAGCAGGAGGAGGTTACAGAGATAGGGAGGGGCGCGGCCATGGGGGGGTTTGAAAACAAGGATGAGAATTTTAAAATCGAGGTGTTGCCGGACCGGGAGCCAATGTAGGTCAGTGAGCACAGGGTTGATGGGTGAACGGGACTTGGTGCGAGTTAGGATACGGGCAGCAGAGCTTTGAATGCTCAAGTTTATGGAGGGCGGAAGATGGGAGGCCGACCAGGAGAACATTGGAATAGAGGTAACAAAGGCATGGATGAGGATTTCAGCAGCAGATGAGCTGAGGCAGGGGCAGAGATGGGCAATGTTACGGAGGTGGAAGTAGGCGGTCTTGGTGATGGAGCAGATGTGTCGTCGGAAGCTCATCTCAGGGTCAAATAGAACGCCACGGTTGCAAACGGTCTGGTTCAGTCTCAAGACAGTGGCCAGGGAGAGGGATGGAGTCGGTGGCTAGGAAAGGGAGTTTGTGATGAGGGCTGAAGACAATTGCTTCAGTCTTCCCAATACTTAGTTTGAGGAAATTTCTGCTTTTCCAGTACTGGATGTCGGACAAGCGGTGTGCCAGATCATAGACAATGGAGGTGTCAAGAGAGCTGGGGGTGAGGTAGAGCTGGGTGTCGTCAGCGCGCGTGTGGAACCTGACATTGTGTTTTTGGATGATGTCGCCAAGGGGCGGCATGTAGATGAGAAATAGGAGGGGGCCAACGATAGATCCTTGGGGGACTCCAGAGGTAACGGTAGACGGGACAAGAGGCCATTGCATGTGATTCTGTGGCTACGACTGGATAGATAAGAATGGAACCAGGCAAGGGCAGTCCCACCCAGGTGGACAACAGAGGAGAGGCGTTGGAAGAGGATGGTGTGGTCAGTCGTGTCAAAGGCTGCAGGCAGGTCGAGAAGGATGAGGAGGGATAGTTCACCACTGTTACAGTCACAGAGGATGTCATTTGTGACTTTGATAAGGGCTGTGTCATTACTGCGGCAGGGGCGGAAGCCTGATTGGAGGGATTCAAACGTCGAGTTGCGGGAAAGATTGGCACGGTTTGGGGGGTGGGGGGGTGACAATACGTTCAGGGATTTTGGAGAGGAAATGGAGATTGGAGATGGAGTGGTAGTTTGCAAGGTCAGAGGGGTCAAGGGTGTTTTTTTTGAGGAGGGGCGTTATGACTGCAGAATTGAAGGGGAGGGGACAGTACCTGAAGAGAGGGAACTGTTAACAATATCAGCTAACGGGGGCCAGGAAGGGAAGTTGGGTGGTCAGCAGTTTAATGGGAATAGGGTAGAGGGAGCTCGTGGTCAAGATGAGCTTGACGAGGGCATGAGAGGAGATGGGAGAGAAACTAGAGAAAGATGCGAGTTCAGGACTAGGGCAGGGAGGAACCGTAAGGGAAGTTTGGCTTGGTGGGCTAGGGGAAGGGAGGGAAGTGGCAGAGGCAGCTGAATGGATGGTCTCAATCTTGGTGACAAAGAATTCCATGAGCCCCTCACACTTGTTGGAGGTGAGGATGGAAGAGGCAGGGGTGAGGGGTTTAAGAATTCTGTTTGTAGTTGAGAAGAGAAGCCGGGAATTATCTTTGCATTCCAGGATGATCCTGAAATAGTAAACAGTTTTGACAGAGGAGAGCAGGACCAGATAGTGCTTTATGTGGTCCAGTCAGATCCACTGATGAATGGCCAAACCAGTTGTCTGCCATAAACGCTCAAGTTCCCTTGGATTTAAGGGAGCGGCGATGAGGGCCGTACCAGGGGGAACGACCAGGGTGAGAGAGAGTAATGGTTTTAAGGGGACAAAGGCATTGAAGGTGGAGGTGAGCATGTGATTGAGCAGATTGGTAGCTGCAGAAATGTTGTGGTGAATGGAGGGCTAAAGGCTAGACAGTTGGGAATTTGAAAGTGCTGTTGTAAGTGACTTGGGGGGAGAGTTTTTTTTTAACAGGGGTGGACACAGAAGGAAGTGGGATTAGAAGGGGGTTGTGGGTGGAGGAGGTACATGGAAGTGATCAGAGATGGCCTTATCCGTGATTGACATGATGGGAGTGGAGAGGCCGCGTGAAATGGCAAGGTCGAGGGGGTGGCTGTGAATATGGGTAGGGGAGTTTATATGGAGGGAGAGATTAAGGGAGAATAGGAGGGCAATGAACTCAGAAGAGAGAGCATGATGAGTTGAGATGGTGGTTGAAATCACCAAGGATGAGAAGTCGCTCAGTGCAGAGGAAAGAGGGAGGAAAGCAGTGAAGATATCTCAGGGAGAAACTTGGCGTGGTACTTGGGTGGGCGGTAGAGAACGAGGATTTTAAAGGAGATGAGAGGGGTGGAGCAAGGTGAGATGCTCAAAGGAGGAGAAGGTGCCAGAGGAGTAGGCTCTGTTTTCACTTACAAATCCCAGACAGAAAAGGTTCACAATGATCTAATATTTTTTTTCCCTTGGTTACTGTTGGGTCAAGTCACAGTGATTTATAGAGGCATGCAATTACCTGCAGAGGTAACTCTGAAACAGCTGTTGTGTATGAGAATCGGACGTTGAAATCTTACAAATTTCATATCCTGACACAATAAAGCCAACTTCTATTCAATCAGATCTGCCATTCATGTTCAATCTCAATGTGACATGGCTAAAATTACAATGAACTGAGAACATTAATTTCTGTTTTGAATGGAGCACTTTAATGTTTTATGATTGGTACAAGTAGAAGTTCATTTTTTCCCCAGCAGATGGCAACAAAACTTCTTTCAAACATTTGCAAGTAGTTTATCATAATCCAACTAATTTGCTAGCAGATTTATTGCTTTAAACTATTTTGACATTTCAATCATTTAATTATTTAAGGTTCATATTTTTGCAGAACACGCTGGAAATGCTTAGTAATTACCTATTTTTAACTAACTTTTCATTTTTTAAGCCAATGTATCTGATCAATAAATTAATATTTTTAAATTCAAGATAGTACTGAAATTGATATCAACACAGGGTTGAGAATTGTGTTAAGGATAGAATGGAGAGCAGGCCCAATACTCCTTTGTGAAAAGCTATCCTGTGAGAAAGGTACACTGATATGAGCAAGACATATGGCTACATGCCATACAGAAGTATACAAAGTACAAGGAAATGCTTTCTTGGAAGATGGTACCAGGATCGTAACTAAGCCTCGAAGCTTTGTTTGTTCCACTAAGCTACAGATTTCATTCTAACCCTCCTGTTTTCTCTCTGATCTTGCGTCTCCTCTCATACCTGAATTTCTTTTGCTGGCTTCAAGGTAGACTTCCGACAGAATGGCAACCAGAACAGGGCTGTATCGAGTGGCTGAAAATTGAAAGCCGGAATTAAAAAAGACAACTTTAATACCTCTAGATTAATGATGTACTACTTGGTCTTCTGAGTTTTGTGTTTCTTGCATGAAATGCTGCCGCTGTCCACTGCTCTGTTCAAAAACATGAAACATTTACATTATGATACTATATGCAAGCACTAATATGTCATCATAATACCTTAAGAATGCTTTAGCAGATTTTAAGCACATTTTAGTAAAATATCTTCTCATTATTAGATAATAGCTTCTTCTTTAAAATGGGATTTGCTCAAATCTATCTCCTACAGACAAATGAAGGGGGCATGTTATGTGTTGCCTTAATAATAAAACAAATTAAGGTTTTCATCAAAGTTGACAAATTATTTCCTTTCCTCTGCTGATCTCCTTATGAAAAATGTGCCGAGATCAGCTAAGTCATCACCGGCCAAGGATCTAGCTTGGGACTTTCTTGGTCTGTACAGCTTGGCTATCTAGTCACTGGATAAACTTGCTGACCATTAGAGTCTGAACATTTCAATAACTTAAAAAAACTCATTAAACTTTCACCAGATATGATGAGAGGTGTTCAGTCTTGAGACTCTTGGTTCATTTTGGTATCAGCAAACTGAAAACTGTGTTTGCATAAAATCTTTATTTTCATTTAAACTGTGTTTTTTTAATTTTTCAACTTTACACAACAAAGAACAAAAACACAATTAAACAGTCCAGTACATCTAGAAGCAACAAAGGTTGAAGAGGATCATGGCACAAGAATTGAGCAGCCAGCGACAGCACACCAGTTCAATTTTGCCCTATTAGAGATCCTAGGTGTCTTAAAATATGCCACAAAACTCCAGCAACCTGCTTAAGGTTACCAGTTAGTCTAATTATATAATGAGACTTGAGTTGCAATATTATTTCATTCTACAATTTCTAGACCTTTATAGGTATAAAAGGGTGGAATCTGTTACAAGATTCTCTGCATTTTTGCATGGGTGAGGGGGGCTGGTGAATTTAAATCTTCAGTTTCTATTATGTCAGTTGATTTTAAACACCCACTGTTTTACTTATGCCCTCGTTCAGCATCCTTTATACACTTTATAAGTATAGCCTAAATTTGATAAGTTGCAACCCCCCCCCCCACCCTGCTAAACCCACATATGAAAATGTCATGATGTTGCAGTTAGGTGGTAGCAAATGTAGTCTACTCCTGCATTTAGAATTAGCTGTTAAAAACATTGTAGTACAATTCATGTAATTTTTATAAAATGCAGTATTGAAGCATGATTTGTGTCTTTATTTGAAGGGTTATTGGTTTTAACTACTCAGGAAGGGTGCACCTGAAAAAAAAATCCTTGTTTAATTGGTAGGTAGATAGGGAGAATGATGCATGAAACCAAAAGGTCCTGTGTGGAGGAGGACATTACTCTTCAGTTCAGATGTTTCTTCTGTTGAATTTGCTGCTATCTACAGACTGGTTGAATTGGGCTTTCTCAAATGGTGCCCAAATGAGAGAGATTTTATCAGTCAATCGCCTGAATAAAACATTATCATATTTCTGCACTCATTTTTCTCAGGAGTTTATTTTAATCAATTATTCTGAAATATAAGAGCAATTGGGAGAATACAGCTTTAAATACATACTTATAGTTGACGCAACAGAAACGTTATTCAGCATTATATAAGGATGTATTTTTAAATGATTTTAAAACTGCATAGCTATTTTAATTTAAAATGTGCTTTTGGTTTTTTCCATGGCTCCAATCCTCTCTGCTTCCAGCATATTTCCCATTGGGAGACAGTCGCATCGTCACTTGCCTGATAAAATTCATTGCTCATAAGATTGATGGGATTGGGTACCCTCTGCAGCAGAGGCAATTCTTCTATAAGAGCAGCAGAATGCAAGTATTTTTACTGTTATCCTGCAAGGCCACTCACCTTAATGCAAAGTTCCAGTGTTTTCTTTGGCCTTCCTTCTTTCTTTGAAGACATGAGCTGAAAACCTGATTTTATAGGGACTGAATAATTCTGCTTCCCACATAAGTGTAATAATTTGATTCAAGATCTGATTGAATATTAAAATTGTATGACGCAGCCATGAATCCATCCATGCAGTGGTTTCAGAGACAGTTTATGCAGTAGCTTTTTGCTGTCACTAGGTGTTGATCTTTCTAAACATAGTATAGTACACAGTATAGTACTCACAAGTAACTGAGGCGCAGTACGGTTTTTCTTTGCAGTAACTACTTCCTCACCCTCCCCCCCCCCCCCCCCCCCCCAAAAAAAAAATAATTGCTTAATATTGATGTTTATAAAGAATGCATGTTGAGAGTAAAAAGCATTTCCAAATCTGAGACTGCCGTGTATGTTTTATTTTTGCTGCTTCTCCTGAAGTCTCCCATTGCCACAAACTACAATTCAAGCAATAGAGCAGGTTGAAGTAATGTTATCCAAGTTGATCAGTTGTCTAATTTTCTGCTTCTTCCTTAGTGATAAGTGTTTGGCACAAACACTGCACTGGTACAGTTAAGTTCAGGAACTCACTGTGCAAGCCCATATCCCACAACTCTGAGGCACAGTGTGGTAGTACTTAAATGCACTCCACATGTGCCACTCTAGTTTGCTGTGCTTTGTTATTGCTTATCAAATTGAAGAATGTCAGTGCTGGGAACAAATTGCAGTAATGAGCACAATGTGTCAATACTGAGTACTCTCAGGATGAGGTATAGCACACATTAGGGACAGTGTAAAATTCTCTCTCCTTAGACCCAAGAGTATTAACCCCAATAGAGGAGGACACTGTACTGTGCATTAGTATGACCTTTTAAGTTCCCACATTAGCCATCTCTGTGGCTTCACCATTTAAGCTCAAAACTGCATTCAGAATCAACATACCTTCAGTTATAATGGCACGGTTTTCATTCAGACTCCAGGAGACTGGCATCTGCGAGCCAGATCCCAATATACTCCCTTATGCCAGTAGCAGACTCGTAGACCCAGTTTTTAATGAGTCTTCGAGTTTGCTGTCAGAATAAGTGAGCCATATTTAACAACATAAACATCAGGAGCTAGCCCAAGAGTGCTGGTCTCCTAGAATCCCAATTAAAACTGTGCCACTATAAAAGCAATTTAACTGTATTGTACTGGGTATGGGGAATGGCTTTGTTAACTGGAAGGAGGAAAAATCTATTTACAGAACAAAAACATATGGCCACCAGGGCTTAAAAGGCTAAATTATGAGGGCAGTTTGCATAATTGTGGCTTGTATTCCCTTGAGTATAGAATATTGAGGGGTGATTTAATCAAGGTGTTTAAAATGATTAAAGGATTCAATAGGGTAGATAAAAAGAAACTCTTCCCTCTGGTGAGGGAATCCAGAACAAGGGGGCATAACCTTAAAGTTAGATCCAGGTCATTTAGGAGTGAAATCAGGAAGCACTTCTTCACACAAAGGGTAGTAGAAATCTGGAACTCTCTTTTCCCCCCACCCCCCTACCAAAGACTATGGGTGCTGGGTCAATTGAAGCTTTCAAGGCTGAGATCAATAGATTTTCATTTGGTAAGAGTATCAAGGGATATGGAGCAAAGGCGGATAAATGGGGTTAAGGTACAGATCAGCCATCATCTAATTGAATGGCGGAACAGGCTGAATGGCCTGCCCCTGTTCCTATACTTCTGTCTCATCATTTGTCCCAGCAGCATTTGAATGGTTTTAGTTGTAGCACAGTACTGGAAAAGTGGCAAATCTGTTTTTTTTTGGAATAAAAGCTACAATATCTTGCATTTGTTTAGTACACTGTGCTGTATGACATTCTGTTACAGATTGTTACTTGTTTATTTTTATTACAGTTGAATCTCATATATACTGTTTAACAGCTACAAATTGCTTTTCCCTTTGTACTTGTCATTGACAGATCATAAGCACACCACAGCGACTGAGCAACTCTGGGACTGTTCTGATTGGAAGTCCGTACACCCCCACGCCAACTATGGTTACTCAGAGTCACATAACGGATCCATCTGGCTGGGTCGCAGGGTAAGCTTTTTTGTTTAAAACTACATTCCTATTTAAGAAACAAAAACTGAAAAAGCATCTGCAGAAAATGAAATATTCAGCCAAACCTCTTACTAACAAATTGGTTACAATCTGAAGATGATTTTTGGCAGATTCACTGATCACGTAGACTTAATGGTTGGATCTGAAAAATCTCTCTCCTATTATATGATTCAAGATGACAAAGTGGTTTCTGATTTGGCAAAAGTGCTCTGATGTTAAAACAAGAGTGCTGTTGCTTGAGGAGGTGCTGGACACTAGGATAGCTGTGCTGCTGGTCAGAGAGGAAGGCATTTGATGGGAGATGGGGTGGGGTGGGGGAGTGGGGGGGAATGCAACTGTCTGGAGTTCATTTATTGCAGTGCACTGGGAGAATACCGTATGCAAGCACGCTGGCATTATCACGAGGTTGGAATCCTTCAAGAAAAGTATTTCATTGTTACTACAGTGGATACCTGTTTGAGCAAACTCAAAATGTGCTCCTTGACTGCTTTTGCAAAATTGATGATGTACTTTATATACAGAACTGTTTATTACAAGATTTCTCCCCCCATCCCCAACTCCCCATTGGAAAGCAAGAACAGTGTTGTCCAATAGAAATTGCTGACTAGCCGCAGAAGTAGCTGTGATGGCACCATTTTAGCCACACGCACTGATTTTAGTGGAAAACACCTCGCACGCAATGCAGGTAAATGTATTCCACATGTGCTTATTTACGTAACATTTAACACCATTCAGTTGCCAAAGATGTAAAGCACTTTACATCTTTTTCAACTGAATGGTGATCAAAACACACTTGCACACTCTGCTTTCTGTCTTACCATTTAACCAACAAATGCACCAAAAGGTTAAAGTACACATGCATGCACCTTGTGGATTTGAGTATTGAAATCATACGCTGAACAACTGTGTATGTTGCTCCTTTTTTATTTACTGATCAGAAATGCAATTAGCCAGGATGTGTTGATGGGGTGAGGCTCATGTGGAGCATAAACATCGACATGAATCTGTTGGGCCGAATGGCCTGTTTCTGTGCTGTAAAATTCTGTGTAACCACATCTGTATTCCCAATTAGCCACATGTGGCTAAGTGTAGTCCAGCGCTCTGGAATAAATTTTGGAATCATTCTAAATTGCACAGCTGTTGTAGGTTGGCACCAGTAGTGCTTTGCCATTCTCTAAGATGTGGGGCCCAATATTAGCACCCGCTATCGGGTGCGTTTCTGGCAGGGGGGCCCCGAAAATCGGGGAATCCCGGAGTGGGTCGGGAGCCCGGCTCCAAGCCGACCACTTCCGGGTTCCCCACAGACGCGCTGACGTGCGCGCGCAGCACCTGCATGTGGGACTCCCGCAGGCAATTAAAGCCGGCAGGGTGCCACTTGACAGTATTTATTCTGCTATTTCAGGTCGTTAACAGACCTGATTAAGGAAACATTTCAGGAGGGGTGGGATTTTAGAAACAACTGGGACTGTTTCCCGTACTGGGGGAAATACTCCCAGTTGAAATGGACATGTTGCAGCTATCAGCCTGTGGCAGCTGCAAAGGTCCATTTGACAGGTGCGGGGGGAGACCCTCACTCATTACAGGAGGCCACTCTGTCACTTTGGACAAAGTTTGGCCTCCACCACCCTCCTCCTAACAATCAAATTCACAAACTTGCACACTTACCCCGGGGTCCAGACACATGTACCTACCTTGCGGACTCCCTCAGATGTACATCTTCCGGATGGGGGCCGCTGTAGCTGCAGTCATGACCTCGGAGGGCGAACAGCATCACTAGCCTCGCTGGCCACGCCGTCCACCTCTGACACGTGGAGCTCCACAACACAGTGCTGTGACGCATCCACCTGCACAGCAGGAGGGAGGGCAACCGCAGAGAGAGATGCTTCGCAGAGGGCACTACCCTCGCCACAGGGTCCACAGACCGAGGCTCAGCTTCCTGGACCTCCTCTGAGCAGCAGTGCACACGGAGGCTCAGAGTCACTCGACATGTAGTCGTGGACATCTGCATCCTCCTTCATGCCGAGCTGCTCCCGGCTGGCCCGAGCACCATCTTCTTACCTGTCGCTGTCAAAGTCACCACTGCCTTCAACAACTTCTCCTCCGCATCCTTCCAGGGTACCACCAGGGACGTTGCCGACGTCTCTCAGTCGTCTGCACAAAAGAGCCCTGCAAATACACCTGCATCCACTCTGCAGTGACACAATGGGTGGCATCAGTTGTGGGTCTTCATTGTGATCCTCAGGAAAGGGCATTATTGCACAAACCAGACAAGATTCGCAAAGATGTGGCAGTAGTGGTGCCAATATGATATGTAATGTGAGTTGGTCAGAAATTAAATAGCAGTAAAAACCATGACAAACCCTCAAACACCCTTGTGCATCCCCTTCATGCTCACAACATGTTTGCCTTACGCTTCCTACTGCACATATGTGATGCATGCCCTGTGGCTGCAGCACAGGTAGTGGCAGGTTGAGTGAGGCTGACAGTGAAAGAGATGCATGAGAGGGTGAGTATGAGATACAGCCATGAGATTGTATGAGGATTGGGTTGAGTGGTAGTGGTGAGGTGAGTAAGTGCAGGTAAGATGAGGATGAGGTTTGAGTGGGTGTGAGGGGTGATGTGACAGAGTAGTGTTGGCAGTGCAGAAGGAGATGTGGGGTGGGGGCGGTGATGTGGCAGACGGAGTGTAGGAGAATGAGTAAGTGTACTCACTTTGGCTGACCTACTTTGGTCATTGCAGCGCCTCCTGCACTGTATGTAGGTGGGCGATATGTTGGTGGTGCAGGTGATCTCCTCTGCCACCTTGAGCCAGGCCTTCTTGGTGGCAAAGGCAGGCCGCTTCCTCCCGCCCACCGGGGGAAGATCTCTGTCCTCCCCTTCCTCCTCACCCCGTCCAGTGATACCTGGAATGAGGCATCATTAACCTGGGAGCAGCCTTCCCCCTGGGCTGCTCCATGCTGTAATTTTTCCTATTTCTTGCAGCATCAGTCAGTGGAGGACTGCCCCTTTAAATAGGGCTCCTCCAGCTGACAGACCTTACTGCGCATGCGCAGTCCGCCCGACGCGCAGCTCAGCAGCGGGGAACCCGGAAGACCAGGTAAGTGGCTCCAACTAGGCTGCGATCGTGCGCGGGGCAGACTGATTTCACCGGGCGCGTTACCCACGCGCCCAGTCGCGCCCCCCCCCCCCCCCCCGCCACGCGCCACAAACCCGCAGCCCTCCTACTATCGAGCCCGTAGTTCCAACACAACAACAACAACTTTCATTTATATAGCGCCTTTAAAGTAGTAAAACATCCCAAGGCACTTCACGAGCAATTTTCAAACAAAATTTGACACCAAGCCACATAAGTCGATATTGGAACAGGTGACCAAAAGCTTGGTCAAAGAGGTAGATTTTAAGGAGCGTCTTAAAGGAGGAGAGCGAGGCGGGAGGTTTAGGGAGGGAATTCCAGAGCTTAGGGCCTAAGCAGCTGAAGGCACGGCCGCCACTGGTGGAGCGATTAAAATCGGGGAAGCGCAAGAGGCAAGAATTGGAGGAGCGCACAGATCTCAGAGGGTTATGGGTTGGAGGAGGTTAGAGATAGGGAGGAGTGCAGCCATGGAGGGATTTGAAAACAAGGATGATAATTTTAAAATCCAGGCGTTCCCGGACCGGGAGTCAATGTAGGTTAGCAATGGATGAACGGGACTTGGTGCGAGTTAGGATACGGGCAGCAGAGTTTTGGATGAGCTCAAGTTTATGGAAGGTGCATAGGATGAAAGATCTATTTCTCTTTCAACAAAAAGGATATCTAAGAAATGAGTTCCAAAATGCTTCAGTCCTGGGGGTGCGAAGCTATCTGGATGGGGGTGGACAGTGCACCACTGATTTATATCTATGTGGTATAAAACCGGAAAGAGTACAAGATACTAACTTCCCTTTCACCCATCCCCTGGGTTAGTCATGGGCATTGCTGCAGCTATCAGAAACTTGATTTTCCATCTAGAAGTGTGATAAAGAAGTTTCTGATTTTCTTCTGTTTCTTGGTGCAGGCAAGAGGGGTGCCACCAGGACTTAGTAAGAAGGAAGGTTGACAATGCTACTTACCCAGCAAAATGTTTTTTAACTCTTTGTTGATATTAGCAGTGGGAGAGATGAGGCCAAATAATACCTCATCAGTTCTCTAATGCCAATCAATATAGCTGTTTTTATATTACTCTAGTGTTTCTGACTCATGACCCAATTAAGGAACAGGACTTTCAATGTGAGACGCACTCATCAGGAGCCAATGATATTACAAAAGCAGCTATTGTTTGTTCTTTGAACCAGTGCAGCCATGATTACAAAGTGGAATTTCCTCCTGAACCATGAGCAGTATTACCAGCAACTATTCCCACTGTTGTCTCGCCAAATACAGTCACTTGTCAACATAACAATAACCATTACACATGTGCTCAACATAAACAAAAAGTAAAACCACAATATTCTCTTTCTCTTCATTATATAGCAACTCACAAGCACATGACCACAGCAGAGCGCTGCAGAAATTTTAATTGATAACATTTGCAAACAACAATACTTCGTTACTGTTTAGTGTATTTTTAAAGCATTTTTTGCTTAGTGTGTGGTGTAAACATAACACAATGGAATCTACTGGTTTGCCTTTTGGTATATCGCCAAGCCCTGTTGTGTATCCCATGTGGCTTGTTAAGTATAAACGGGACTTCCACTGATTTGAAGCATTCTGGGCATTAATGATCTTGATTCATTAAATGTGTAGCCATCTTGTTTCTATGAAGCTAATATTATGTGCATCAGTGATCTCATTACTGAGACTCTTTGAATATGACCGTATCTGTTACATTTAAATATTAAATGCATTTTATGTTTACCAGTTTTCCGCTTTTTGCTTTGCCCCTTTTGGATTGTTGCTTTTTAAGAATGCACTGCAGTGTTAATTGCAATCCAAGTGCCTGCTGTTCAGTGCTGACCAGAATTATATTCGCAGCTGCCCTCAATAGTTTAGTATATGTAAATGCAACTTCTGGCATGGTATGAACCAAGAAAGTCCTAATTTCAATTCCTAGTTTTGCTAAATTTGTAGATTTCAGCTGGTGGGGCTGCTACATTTTGGTGTCAGTGTCTGCAGGCAGGGAATGGGAGACAGATAGTTGGTTAGAGTTCCTCCTTCTGATTGTTATCCAGTGATGCTGCGGCATTTGTATGTGGATGTTGGGTGAGAATGGGGCTGGCTCCGCTGTGAGACTACCACAATCATAAAGCTCATCAACAGCCACTGTCCATCTTCCCACATGCAGAATGGAGGATGCAGGCACCTCTGGAACTGTAACCCAGGTTGAGTCACCATCTACAAGAGAAAGAGGAGAAACCTAGATTTTTTTTTTAAGAAGCATTTTCTGACCTGATATTCATAGTCAATAATTAGAATCATCTGTATAATTATGTAAAAATGTTGAAGACCTGATCTCGTGTTGGTTTAAATATTTCCACTGGTCGGTAACTGGCGGGCATTAATTTAAGAATATCACCAAAAGAATAAAGGGAGAGGCTAGAAGATTTTATTTTATGCGGAGGGTTGTTCAAATGTGGAATGCCCTACAGAATCAGTAATAGAAGCAGAATCCATTATAGATTTTAAAAGGGAAGTGAATAAATATTTGAAAAAGTAAAATTTAAATTGCTACGGGGAAAGGACAGTGGAGTGGGACTAAGTGCAAGGCTCTTTCCGAGAGCTGGCACAGGCACAATAGCCTTGTGCTGTGTTGTAAAATTCCATGATTCTAGCAATTGCACTTCACTCTTTTGTTTGTGTGTTGGCCTTCAAACCCAGAGCAGTTGGAGTTTTAATAATCTTGCATCTGACTCGTGTTCGATGCGACTCATACTATGCGTGGTTAAAGAGGACTTGGTGCAGACGTTGAATTCAGAAGATTCCACAGCACTGACATTGCTTATTTTGGCCTCAAAATTCTCTCTCTCCCTCTCCATGTGTGCGCACGCACGCACGCACACACACACACACACACACACACACACACACACAGTAACCCACGCAAGCGAAGTGCTCTCATAACTACTATTGTTAGAAACTTGAGACTTGATGTAGTCTGTGCAATAATCTGCTATTGCATTTCAATCTTGGCCATACCATGAGGAGACACTGAGCAGAAGCTGGCACTTCCTTGGAGGGAAAATCCATAGCTGAGTGATCCTGAGGTTCTCTGATGCACTTCCATTTGCAGAAGCCTAGGCGTAGCTCATCCATCTACCTTTGCAATAAGGAATGGGTATAGGGAAGGAAAATAAAGGGACTGAAAGAAAATTGTCTTTTATTGATGGCTGGTTTTAACTTTCTGGTTCACTTCAAGGAGTAAATGTTGCTTACTAAAATAACAATGTAATTGGTGGATCAGAGAAACCCCGTTTACCTGATTGCACTCTAACTTCCATTTGCAAGGTTTACAAACTGAGAGTAATGGTCCTGTTTGGAAAGTTTCACCGGCAACTCTTTTAAGATTTGCATATTATATGGTTAAGTATTCAAATTCAGCCGTTGATATTTAAACATAAACCTGAAATGGTTGTGTAAAAGTTTTTTGCCATTCCTTAAATTAAATTTTAAAAGGAAAGATGTGGGGTATACCTTCTGTAAAACATCCTCTTCCATTTTGCTTTTTAAATAGGCTACCACACTATCCTCTACTGATTAGGAAATATCCTTGTTTTAGTAGCATGTTTCTGATCTCATGGCAACCAACCATTTTGGATCTCTGCTCCTTGCCTGAATTGCTTCAGCGATATAGGTTACTGGCATGGGAAATCTAGGCTGGCTCAATTTGGATCAGCTTGGAGGCCTGTAATTTTATAATGGTGCAGTTTTCAAAGTAAAAGGTATTGGATATTTAGGTGCAATATTATCTTTTCATTTTGGAAAGAAAAAATGGAAGAGGAAGAGAGAACTTTACATGTTTGATGCAGTTAGCAAAAATATTAATTTGGTTGTTATAATTGTCCTTTATTGGGACACACTGGTTCTTCAATTATAATCTCCAAGTTCACTATTATTAATTGTATAATTATAAAATATCAAAAGATATGGGGAAACAGCAAGGAAATGGGATTAGAATAGATGGCTCCAATGTGGAACTAGCATCTGCACAGGCACCAAGGACCAAATGACCATATTCTGTGCTGAAATTTCGATAACTCAGTCTCTGATGCTCTCATTTTACTTTAGAAAAGAAAAATCTGCAAATCAGTTTGTCCAATGTCCCATTAATTTACATAAATCGTAAGCTGCAGATACTAACAGATCTTGGTGTTTTGATTTAAGATTTAGCCACCAATGAGGCAACAGCATCAGGAGCAGCATTTCCAAATCTCCAGGCCCACGAAATTCAAACAGAACAAATTGGCAAGTAAGAAATATAAGAGCTAATAGAACTGAGTTGCTTGGGTTTAATGGAACTGATTGACTAGGCTCAAGAGCTGGAAATCACCCACGGGCTATAGTTTGACATTCCTTCCCTAGAAAACTCTGGGGAGAAAACCAACAAAGCAGTCCTCAGTGACTATCCTTCATAGGCGGTGCTATGCTTACTCTTGCGTCCCATTGGTAGCTTCCTAAGACCATGAATGACTGTGGGAAGGGGGCATGGAGTTGTTAATCTTGTGATAGACCATTTGTCTTACTGTCGGTAGAGAAATTAATTTGCACTAAATTAAATACATTTTCCATATTTATAAAGTCACTTAAATGAAATCTCTTTTCCTAATTCATCTGAACAAATTATACAAAATGTACCTTTTTAAAAAAAAACTCCAAACTAGCAATGTATGAAGTGCTTTAATTTCTTTTAAAAGCTATAGGTAGATATGTGTTTCTAGGATTTCTTGTATGTGAGTAAGTAAACATTTAAGAAAACTGAAAGTACTTGTCTGCTGTACTGTAAAGAGCCAGGTAAAGCAGCCTGTCTTTTTAGTGTATAACAGAATTTTACAGGCTATTTTTATATATTCTATTACGAAAGCTATCCCTTTTTTCCTTAAATTTCGAATTGGCTTTTTCTTCCTTGCAGGAGCAGAAAACGTACCCATGAATTTATTGAATCTGATTTTTCAGACAAGTAAGTACATCTTAGCATTTTAAATAATCTTCATCTTATTCTGATGATTATTTCCCCATTTTATTTGAAAAATGATTATGTAAAACATTTTTTTTGGAGGAAACAGTCTCTCGTGCATGATAGTGCCTTGGACCGTTTTGATTTATTTTCTGTGACTAAAAATAGCTTTTCCTTCAGAGGGCTGTAACCTTGTTGCACATCAGCACCAGAGTAACTGCCATGGATCAAATCCCCGGAGAATAGGGCATCTGCTCTTTTTCTTTGCGCAGGCTCTGCTCACTTTCATTGTAGGGGATTTTCCTGCAAAATAAGCTACAGCGTTTCATGTATGCTTTGTCGTGGACTCCATATTTAGATCATTATGCTTTTGAAAGTAATGTATTTGCTGTGAATTTGTCTTCAATTTAAAATTTAACATATATACACATATGTATATGTGTATATATTTTTCATGTGTGAAAGTGATAATGTCTATAATTAAATGTTATACTAGCAGTCTTTATCCCTTAAAACATTTATTTTTAAAAAAAAAGGTTAGAGGTAATTTTTTTGTGTTACTGATATGGTAATTAATTACTTCATCCACAAATAAAAGGCAATAGTTATTTTCTGTAATTTAATTTGTGTGTGGCATATAACCTGATTTGAAGAAAGCCATGTTTAACAGATCCTTGACACAGCTGCTTTTTCATAAACCATTCTCACTGTAAACAGCATCACTGACCAATGGTAATTTGTCTATTGCAGCTCCACAAAGTGGAGGAGGGGAAGGTAGTGTTGGTAATTTTCAGTTAAATTTAGTTTTTCACTTGAATAGAAAATGATACGTCACATCTTCTCTAATTGATGCATGTGGGTTTTTTTTGTATTTGCAGGTCAGTTATTTTTCGGCTCAAGTTTGTTCATAAATATTCAGGTTTTAGTTGTCTAATATTGTAAAGCATAGTGAAAATTTCTGAGATGCCTCACCAAGCAAATTCTAAATATTTGCAGATTAATCATTTCTGTGGCATATATGGCTTTTAAAACAAAACAAAAGTAATTTTGTAGAAGGATAGTTCGAAGCAATTCAACTCCAGTGATGCAGCATACAGCAGCTCACATACTAATAGCCACCACAAGAGATATTGCATCCACAGACTTTTAAAATGTAGAGATCTTAACTTCCAAACCTTGTAACTTATTCATAGTCACAAATGAGAGCTAAATTGATGTAAAAGTGGGTGATTTGGCTCCTATTTGTGGTATAAAAATTAGAAACAAATGAAACTCTTACGGATGATTTTATTTATTCAGAATGCCTGCCTATGAGTAATTCATTAGTAAATTTGCAATAGTGAAATGTGCCAACTGATAGCATTTTGTTTGCTAAAGTCCTGTTATTTGCTTGATATTTCCTGCTTTATGTTTCAATATTCCACTTTCACTTGTACCTTATTAAGAAATTTTTTTATGTTACCATGCAATGATGCCTTCATCAAATATTATTTGAACGTGTTCTTCCTTTTCATGAACGATAACTTACAGAGACCTCTTTTAAACACCTTTCCTTCTCTAGAAAAACTGCAAGAGATAAATGAATATAGACTGGTCGCTCACAGGCTCCTACTGTCACTATAGATACTGTTTTTTTTTGGAAATCTTTTGAGAATATCCAATGATATAATTTGGCCTGCCACTCATGTGGACATTGATGCCTCTATCTGCTTCACAAATGCCTTGCCTCCACTTTCCATACCGTTTTCCTCATCAGATCTCAGATTGTCTCACAGTCCCATTTTTCCACCTGGTACAATAGCCATCTCCATGTACTTAAGGCCATGCAAACCAAAGCATGTTGGCCTGGCAGTCCATTATCATATCTTGGTAGAGCATCTCGAGCAACACCACAACTCCCTCTCTAGCCAATTTCTACTATGCCAGAGCCATCCTAGAAAGCAAAAGCAACCCCAAACTTCTCCACCACAAACCGCAACCTCTGATTTCTTTCCTCCCCCCTTCCTGTTCCTTCTGTTCCCCCTTCTGAAATTAAGTACAAAAAGCACAGATTTCTTTGTGTCCACGCCCTCTTCCGTAACACACAATCCAACCTTTCTGCCAACTCATTCTCCCCCTTTTGCATTGCATAGCCTATCCTACATCTCCCTCTCCTAGATCTTCCCCCTACCACCTCCATGCTACCATCAAACTTATCTCCTTCATGAAGCCACCAACTGCTCCCTCAACCCCTCCCCTCCATGACCTAGCTTCTTACTACGCACTAACTTAATCATCCTTTCCTTGTACTCTGGCACTGTCCCCATCCCTTTCAAAACCCCAGCCTGGACCCCTCTATTTTCTCTGTGTACAGGTCTATCTCCAACCTATTGATTCACTTCAAGGCCTTTGAACGCGCGCCATTGCCACTCAACTATGTGCTTACACTTAACACCACTCCCTGTTCAAGTTCTGCTTACCTACTGCACAGAGACTGCCCTGGTCCAGTTCATTTTGTACATCTGGGGAGGGTGAAGGGAGAGCAGCCCTAACTACCCAGCCTAGAAAGGAGAGTACATACATTTGAATGACAGGACAAGGCTGCCCACTCACAACACGCAGGTGAAGGCTTTTGCATAAGCCGAGACAAAATTTGATATTCTCCTCAACCACTTCATGTATGAATAATACTGTGAGCAAGTTGGCAAGTCAAGCAAACTTCTAGCCAATTCCCTAAAGCAAGAGGCTCACCCCATCAATGACAGTGCTGTAACTTATAAACCTTGGGCAGTAGATCCAGAATTCCTCATATTGAAGAAGGGCTGTACAAATTCACAGCAGCACTGATGACATATGATTATAACTGGCTGGCCTAAAACATCCCTCAACCAAAATAGGGGAAAAAACAAGCTAGTCTCCCCTATTCCCTAGGTAAAATAACTTCAGCAGTTTAGGCCATGGAGATTGGTAAAGTACATTCCTGGATGAGCACTTAGCAGAATTCTGTTTTTTTTAAATAACCAAAGTGCTCCTCTCCACAAAGCACTCCAATACACAGACAACAACCAGTACATTCCTCAGCACGGGATGGAATGCAAATATCTATAGTTTTAACAGAATGATCACTCCTGTAGTTTCCCCATTGCTCCTTCTCTTCCTTTCCTGTGATGCAACTGTTAATTGTATCCATATCTATTAGTGTTAATTGTATTCAGGTAGTGTGTATCAATTTGGGACTCTCTTGTATCCATTTATATGAGCGCTTATCTAGGGAGTGCACCGTATGGATCTCTGTGAATAAAGGCTCGGAATCAACTAAAGACCAGGCTGTAGTATTCTATTCTCCACCACCTGGCTATCCAGTGTGCGACAGCAACTGCCTAGTGTTGCACATTTAAAATCAGGAGCTCAACATGCTGCGAAATGTAGCTGGCAGACCTAAATACCATCCCTCTGTGGCACAGCATTGCTGAGAGTGGCCCTCAAACAATGCATTGTTTGGGATTGTAGCTCTGAATAAAAGATAATGAGAAACACTTCTGTGTGCCATGAAAACAATCATATGGCAACACAATGTAATATTAATTGCAGCTTAAAACAATTTTGAAAAAAAATTAATTGATGTTGCACTTAAGACCGACATTAATGTTTTATCTATTTTAATTTTAGGCATTTTGTCTCCCCTTGCTTTTCTTCTCTATCACATTTTGACACATCCTGATGCATCTCAGTAGATTATGCAATGCTGTAGTCTTCCTTGTATGAAAACACCAATAATGATGTTAGGTTTCATTTTCCATTGTAGTTTACTCCTGTTCCAGCCACACCATGCAGTGATGAATGTTGTATTTTCCTTCTGTTTTTCTCCCTGAATGGTTGCTGAAATTAAACTAACCCAACATGAATTGTCATTTATGCTTTAACCAGTCATCAATTTACCAAGTCCTGAAAGTATATCTGACTAATACCTTTTCTTCCTTCAATGGAAACTTAGTAAATATTAAAATATCCGTGAAGATGTAATCTTACTCCATTATGGTGATACACTGACTGTACTAAGGGGTTGCACTCTGCAGTTGCCTCATACGTCATTATGACAATGGCAATTCAGCAAATCCTCTGGGGCATTAACAAATGCAATTAAGATCTCAGTATTCTTTCTATTAATGCTCATAACATACAAGCAAGCTTTATTTTCCCGTTAGAAACAAATCCTCTCGTATCATCTTTTTTTAAAGGAAATACAATGTTTACCTTTTTATTAAAAAATGATGTGGGAAACTACCAGCAGCATTTTCCATCCTGGGTAGCTTAAGGCTAGGTGTCGCCATTTTATTGCTGTGTTTCATTCATTAGTTTACACTGTTATAGGTCATGATATCCAGAACGAATTCCCTTTGGCAGCTGAATGGTTTTCTTTGCCACCCAACAACTACTACAGTCCATTCAACTTACTATGCAGGGATTTGCTGCTAGAGCTGCTTACTAAAGTAACTCATTTCTTTCACTAAGAAAACAGCTTCTGCTTAAAGAGACTGCCCTATTTTGTTGTATGCAGCAATGCCAGAATCTTGAAAGGTAACCACTGCCTTTCACAGTGTAGCAAGTTCATGTTTTCACACAGTATTTTAGTAAACTTTTAAAAAATGAATACCAGTTGCCTACTTAAGAGATTGTTTGTTTTTAATCCATATATGTGGTGTTTTTTAAAATTAATTGCCTAAGTTCCTGGCGATAAGATGTTTTTCTTTTCCCCAGCTACACTGCGCTCCCTGTGATACCGGGGAATGTGTACTCTGTTGCCTTACAATCTGACCCATTAATCACCCAAGAAAGCCTTCAGAATGTATTAACACTCTAGTTGCAAAAGCTGGGCAATGATGTGTATGCCGGCTTGCTTTTGCGTCCACCATAGCTGTGACTGCAGAGTTTTTTGGGTACATGATCTGCAAACTACCTAATCAAATAGACAGTGATTTCACTTTGTTGTCCAGTCACTTTCTGTAATTGCCTAGTGTCATATCTTCATTTAAAACACTAACTGCATTGCAATTTAATAGTTTTCTCTTATGTACCAGTGTATCTATATTTTTAACTTTCTTCCTCATCTTGTGTGGAAAGTAAGATTATTATTTCTATGCTGTAGACTTGATCTGCATTGTATGTACAACTGGCCAGTTTTGTGTGAGTTGGAAAGAAAATGACCGTAGTGATTCTAATGTGCCCTATCACAACTTATAACAATTTTTATTTACCTTTTTTAAAATTGTCAATTGTGAACTGAAATGAACCATAGTGATCCTTTGAAAGCAAATGGGGAGAAAATGTAGTTTGCTATAATGTGCCAAGTTCTCATCAGAAAGGTAAATTAATGATTAGCAGTTTTGGCTACAAAGGATGGTGGTGACAATTTTTAATAAATTTCAGTTCACTTTTAAATAAATCAGTTATATAGCAAAAAATTAGCACAAATTATTGCTTTAATCTTTTCATTGACCTGATTAACACTTTTGTTTTACTTGTAGCCCCCAAGAAAGCAGGATGAATTTTCTGAGGCAGTAATGATAAAGTTATGGGTGCAAACCTTGCTATGTAGCAGATCAGGAGACGTTTTTAAGATTAAAAACTTCTGTAATGGCAAAGGAGATAGATGGTAAAAGAATCTGTGTTAGTACAAGCCCAGAATCCTTTCCATTTATGAAGTCATGATGATTAATTATTTAGACACGTAGCAAAGGTGAAATGGAATGAAATTTTATTGCACCAAAATGAAAGCTTATGTGTGTTCAATGAGACTGTTTAGAAAAGTGGATAGCACAATATTATAATGAGAGGCAGATCAGAATGTAGTTAATAGTCTCATTGTCTCTGCAGGCATACCTAAGAAAGAACAGTGAATTCTTCTTTCTCAGTTATGGTATTATACTTGTCAGTGGTTCCAAATTTTTTTCAGGAGATCCAAATTTTCACCTTAATGTGCCTAATAAGCTTTAATTTTATGTGCCCATTCTGTGCAGCATAAAAATTAGCTTCTAAAACATCTTCAAGACAGAAAATAATCAGAGACTTCTTTCTTAACTTTAGATTATTTGTTATTCTATATTTGGTGCTATTGCATATGTGCCAACATTCCTTAAAGAAAAATCAGAAGTTGTATATAAGAATAGGTTGTCTTGGCAGCCAAGGACATTTTATCTTGAGAGTAATGATTCAAACAATGCAATCTGGTATCTCACCATTTGAGGTTAACAAAAAAAATCAACTAATTGCACCCCTGTTTGCTATTACACAAAAGTGGATTTGTTTCTCTTTGTGGAAAACAATGTGGGAGTAAGGCTCGTTATAAATTGTGGGCCATGACGTAAATTACTGTCAGTTTGTTCATTCCGTTTTGTCTGTGGAGTACGTTGGCGCACTTGCTTATAACCTGACATGCATATATAAGGAATCCGGCGGTGCCAACTGGGTAGGGAACAAATGAGTGCTCTTTAACTGTTTGTTTATATCAAATGTGCATATTTTTTTATTTTATTTATTTTACTGTACACCATAACTGGTGAATTGTTGTTATTTAGTAAACCCTTCTACATAGTTGATTTAGCT
Organism: Heptranchias perlo; assembly: GCF_035084215.1. Lineage (NCBI taxonomy): Eukaryota > Metazoa > Chordata > Chondrichthyes > Hexanchiformes > Hexanchidae > Heptranchias > Heptranchias perlo. Next base: position 17,440,070 of record NC_090337.1, read on the forward strand.
GCAAGATATGGGATGCTTGTTACAAAAATTCAAGCGTATGGTAAAAGAGGAAATGTAGCACAGTGGATAGAAGATTGGTTGACTGACATGAAACAAAAGTACAAGTTTTGGAAAATAGCAAGGATGACAATAAAATCTTCAAGAAAGCTAAGTCAGGTTAGCAGACTTGAGACAGATACAATTTAATGCAGACAAATATGAGGGTAAAGCATTTTAAAAGGAAAAATTTGCTTTTATGTAGTGCCCTTCACATTCTCAGATCATTCTAAGCACTTCACAGCCAGTGAATTACTTATGAAGTGTAGTTACTGTTGTTTTGTAGGCAAATGCAGTAGGCAATTTCCTCACAGCAAGGTCCCAAAAACAGCATGAGAGAAATGATCAGTGAATCTGTTTTGGTTGTGTTGATTGAGAGATGAAAGTTGGCCAGGACACCAGGAAAACTAGAATAATGCCATGGGATCTTTTACAAGGCTTCGATTTAACGTCTAATCTGAAAGATGGAACCTCTGACAATGCAGCACACCCTCAGTACTGCACTGAAATGTCAGCGTAGACAAGGAATAGAAATGTAAACTCAATAGAAAAAAACTTTTATAGGAGGCACATAGAGAGACTGAGGATGCAAATACGTATTTCCTTGAAAGTATGAGTGCAGTTAGGTAATGCTAATAAAAAAGGAAATCGCATTTTAGGTGTTATAAATATGTGAGATAGCAAGATTTTTGACCTTGATGCATACTCTTTTTCAGTTGCGTATGCAAAATATACATAAATGGGCACTACATAAATTAAGTCTAAAACCTGCTTATTTTTTGTTTCAGCAAAAGAAGCAAAAAAGGAGAAAAGAATGGAAAGGGCCTACGACACTTTTCAATGAAAGTGTGCGAGAAAGTGCAGCGGAAAGGAACGACTTCGTACAATGAAGTGGCCGATGAGTTGGTGGCTGAGTTCAGTAATTCCAATAACCATATGTCTTCAGATTCTGTAAGTGGGATAATTCTTCATATCAAGTCAAACCTTGTTATGATAAATTCAGTTAATAATCTCTCATATAAGTGATTCCTCATTTATTCAACCTTCACAGATATTCATGAGGGAAGGGACATATAGGGTCACTGTATCTTTGAGAATTTTGTGGCATTTTGGTCAGCTGATCTTCATACATTCGTCCATATACATTTATAATCTATCTGAGTGGGACCCCACACTTAGTGCTTTTTCTCCTGCTGTCCATATATTCAGTTTAAAGGTGGTTTACAATTCATTACACTGTAAAACCACATGATGCTGCTGTTATTTTTTCCCCTACTAATCACTCAAAATGCTTTCAGAAACAATTTTTGGTTACCATTTTTTTATCAATAACTGAAATTTTAATGTCCAAAGTAAGGTTTTAAACAAAATAAAACAAATCAAAAATTACATATTTCACAATAGACATGATTAAATTTATCCATTGAATTGTCTTTTAATGCCTTCATTAAAAACTTTAATTGAAGACCTCTCTCAAAGGTCTGGGTTTGGACTGCCCTCGCTTGGCGCCACTCTTCCCTCTCCAATCGTAGCCAGAGCATCTCCAGTAATGGCTTCTATTCCTGCACCTGTACCATTACCTCTGGAGCCCCAAAGGATCTATCCTTGTCTCTGTCCTGATCCTCATCTACATGCTGCCTCTCGGTGATATCATCCGAAGACATGACGTCAGGTTCCACATGTACACTGACGACACCCAGTTCTACCTCTCCACCACCTCTGTTGACCCCTCCACTGTGTTGTCAGCCAGCTTGTCCGACATCCAGTCGTGTATTAGCCGCAATTTCCTCCAGTTAAACGTTGGTAAGACCAAAGCCATCATCTTCAGCCCCTGCCACAAACTCCATACCCTCACCTTGAATTCCATCCCCCTCCCCAGCTACTGCCTCAGGTTCAAGTCAACTGTTCACAGCTGTGGTGTCCTATTTGACCCTAAGTTTCCAACCCCATAGGGACTTCATCACAAAGACTGCCTACTGCCAACTCCATAACCTCGCTTGTCTCTGCACTTGCCTCAGCCCATCTACTGCTGACACCCTCATCCACGCTTTTGTCATTTCCAGACTCAACATAAGAAATGTAGGAAATAGGAGCAGGAGTAGGCGATACAGCCCCTCGAGCCTGATCCGCCATTCAGTCAGATCATGGCTGATCTTCGACCTCAATTCTACTTTCCTGCCCGATCCCCATATTCCTTGATTCCCCTAGAGTCCAAAAATCTATCTATCTCAGCCTTGAATATACTCAAACGACTCAGTATCCACAGCCCTCTGGGGTAGAGAGTTTCAAAGATTCACGACCCTCTGAGTGAAGAAATTCCTCTTCACCTCATTCTTAAATGGCCGACCGCTTATCCTGTGACTATGCCCCCTAGTTCTAGACTCTCCAGCCAGGGAAGCAACCTCTCGGCATCTACCCTCTCAAGCCCCCTCAGAATCTTATATGTTTTAATGAGATCACCTCTCATTCTTCAAAACTCCAGAGAGCAAAGGCAAATTCTACTCAACCTCTCCTCATAGGACAACCCTCTCATCCCAGGAATTAATCTAGTGAATCTTTGTTGCACCGCCTCTGAGGCAAGTATATCCTTCCTTAGAAAAGGAGACCAAAACTGTACGCAGTACTCCAGGTGAGGTGTCACCAAAGCCCTGTACAATTGTAGTAAGACTTCCTTACTCTTGTACTCCAACCCCCTTGCAATAAAGGCCAACATGCCATTATTCCAAAGCTCTTCTGGCCGGCCTCCATAAACTTCAGCTTGTCCAAAGCTCAGCTGCCTTTATCCTGACCTATACTAAGCCCCAATCATCTGTGCGCTAGCTGACTTACTTTGGCTCCTACTCTACTAATGCCTTGATTTTAAAATTCTCATCCTTGTGTTCAAATCCCTCCACAGTCTCGCCCCTTTCTATCGTTGTGACCTCTTCCAGCCCTACAATCCTATCAACAACTCTGTGGTCCTAAAATGCAGGCCTCTTGCGCATCCCCCATTCCCTTTGCCCCACCATTCGTGACCATGCCTTCAACTGTCTAGGTCCTAAGATCTGGAATTCCCTCACTAAGCCTTTACAACTCTCTCTCCTCCTTTAAAACCCACCTATTTCACCAAGCCGTTAGTCACCCCTCCTAATATATCTTCTTTGGCTCAGTGTGAATTCTTGTTTGATTACACTTCTGTGAAGCTCTTTGGGTCATTTTCTTATGTTGAAGGTGCTATATAAATGCAAGTATGCAAGTTGCAACAACAAGATCAGTTCGGTTTACTTCTATTTATCTGCCACTGTTGAGCGCTCTCCTCCCTAAAGGCACAGCTGAGAGCAAGAGCTTGCGATGTGGGACATCACAAGAGTACAACCTCTCTGTGGCAGACCACTTCAGCTGAGAATTTGTATAGCCTTTTTGTAGGGGTGCTTTGTTTAGAGAAATCATATGTAAAAAAAGTAATCAATTTGATTCATAGATTTTCAATTAAACTAGAGGTTTAAAACAGAATTTACCATTTCTTGATTGAAATTGTATTAACATTGTTAAATGTTGAAATATGGAGCAGCAGAATAAAACCTTAGAACTATTTTTTTTTGTTCCAAGCTCATGAGTAGACTTGAAGAAATTCTCATTAGAGTTGGTTTGTTTTGCACCTCCCTTTTCAGCAGGCATACGATCAAAAGAACATTCGGCGCCGTGTTTATGACGCACTTAACGTGCTGATGGCTATGAACATCATTTCCAAGGAGAAGAAAGAAATCCGATGGATTGGGCTTCCCACAAACTCTGCTCAGGAATTTCAGAATCTTGAGGTGATGTTATTGTAAACTGTGCTGAATCTTATCTTAACCTTATATCTGCTAGAAACATTACCATATGATGTGAGTATGCTAGTAGACTATCAAGTCAAACCATTGAGAACCTGGACAGTTGACTCAGACCAGGCTGCAAATTGGTTTAGATTATCATAGAGATACAAATTTTGTAGCTTGTCAAGTTTTAGTTTGACAATTTTTCACCTGATGTTTTGGTACCAGCTGTGGCTCAGTAGTAGCACTCTCACCTCTGAGTCAGAAGGCCGTGGGTTCAAACCCCACTCCAGAGACTTGAGCACATAATCTAGGCTGACATTCCAGTGCCGTACTGAGGGAGTGCTACACTGTTGGAGGAGACGTCTGCCCTCTCAGGTGAATATAAAAGATCCCATTACATTATTTCGAAGAAGATCAAGGGAGTTCTCCTGGCCAATATTTATCCCTCAACCAACATCACTAAAACAGAGGATCAGGTCATTATCTCATTGCTGTTTTGGTGTTTTTGCTGTGCACAAATTGGCTGCTGCGTTTCTTAGATTGCAACAGTGACTACACTTCAAAGTACCTCATTGGTTGTAAAGCACTTTGGGACGTCTTCAGATTGTGAAAGGCGCTATATAAATGCAAGTTCTTTCTTTTTTGTGCTTCAGATGTTTCTTCTAGTCCAGAATGCTTGCTTACCTTAGTTTTAATTCGTTAGCTTTTGCCTTTTCCTTCTCCCATTCCACTTTTTATTTTTCCCTCTTTTCTGGTTGATGTACATTATTCTACACCCAAGAATGCAGGCAGTCTACTTGCTGCCAAACCAATTCCATTGTTGATCTGTAATTAGCTGCTAAGAAAGTACAGGAGACTAGCCTGGCTTGACTCCATCTTTGATTCTAGCTTCTCTTTGTAAAGTGTCAGCCCTTTATTTATTTGGCCTCTGATGGCATTGCTGAAATTGAGAACTGCTTGTGTGGCGAATTGTGGGCATGATCCTGTGTCTTACCATTTCATTGCACAGTTGGGTGGCATATATTGTACTGTTTGACCAGGCTGCCATTGGTGGCCTATCTCTAATTGTTATCACTGTCTGTGCTGGGAAGAATTTTGTTATGATATCTAATAATTTAGGAACACATGAAAGTACAGGATGGAAAAAGATTCTGCAGTCCATCTTGCTGGTCCCAAAAACTGATACCTCTCAGTTGTTCGTGCTGTCAAATATCAATCCAATTCTCCCTTAAATGTTTCCATGCTATCAGCCTCCTTCAGCAGTCCATTCCACACATTCTCCTTCAGCAGTCCATTCACCAGTGTCTATGTAAGGTAGCTAAATCGAGGCTGCCTGTGCATCTTCCCATTTTTAAGCTTGAACCTATTTCCCCAGGTAACTTAGTAATTTTTTTTAACTTTGTTGCTTCCAATGCCACCATTTGATTTTATACAAAAGGAGGTGAAGCTTCCCCATAATGTTCCCTAAGAGTTGGAACTATCCTATAACCTATAGTAGTGATAGAACAGTTTCATTCTTGCAAAGAATTATGGGTAAACCTTATTTTCCTTTGCACAAAACTGACTTTCAACTTTAAGAGTTAGCAGCAGACATAATGGGGTCATGGAAGTGCTCAATTAAGACCAGATTAAAACAAAAGCATCACCGTATATGCCAACTGTCCAGATTTCACGCAGTCAGTGACCACAGTGTCCATTTTCTCCACATTTGTGATTAATAATTGAAGGTTTACATACAATTGAAGCAGTTTGCCCATTGGTGCCCAGGCGAGCACTTCAAGCCACTGGCTTTCGTACTGTGTCTTTGGATGCTGTTAGATCTCTTTGTGCTATTCCCTGACAGGGTAGGATCACCAGGCAATATTAGATTTCATTCAATTTGTGCAGTGACCCCTTCTGGGTCTTACGTGCAGAGGAATTTACTAGGGGCTATCTGCAAGACAGTGAGCAAGAGCGGCACCACTCAGTTACCAAGCTTGTTGACTGGAAAACTCAAGTGATAGGTACATTGGTATCAGAAGCATCCAAACTCGGTTGAAGATACAAGACCTCAAGAATTGCACCTCCAGTCTTTGCACTACTTTGGCATGTTCCTATAATATGTCGATATTGAACAGATTGCAAATGATGTCAGATTACATAATTTCATTCTTTATTTAATGTTCGGCTTCCACGTATAAAGTACCCACCCAGCCTATCCGTCATTCCTGTATCCAATGTGGCATGGCTTGAAGCTATTTCCTGTTATGTTATGTTTTGTTTCACTGCTCTGTTTTCCCAAATCTCAACACTTTTTCGGACAAAGAGATGATGATATTACCGAGAGCATGTCTTTTGTACAATGGACTACAGGAAGATCATATGGTTGATCAAGATGTAATTTTTTTCAAAGAGCAATTTTCCAAGTGATTTTCCTATATTGGATGGCAATCAACTCATTTCTGTATGTAGAATTTGAACGTCAAAGAATGATGAAGACCATACTGAAGGGAGAATTTTAACATTTTGTTCAGCTTTGAGGTTCTCTCCCTTAGGAAACCAGGCTTTATCTTTAACACTGTCAATAAAGTAATGATGATCTATAAATTACCCCTTTACCCCATATTTATGTGGTAATGTTCTTTTCTGTTGTTGATGCATCAATGCTTAATCCTCCAAAGTCTTTGGCTCTAGCATTGGAACAAGCAATTGTTTGTAGCACTCCTCACAGGGATGAAGATTGGAACCCACACGTTAACATCTTTGCTAAACTTGTGGGCAAAGCAATTTCAAATGAACATAGTGCTGTATAATTCAGTAGTCATTGTTCCCAGTGTTGTGAAGTCACTTTAGCTCATCAACTTCATGTATTGCTGAAACAGTGGTTATTACAGTGTAGTAATGTGTAAACAAAGTAAAGACAATTCAAAACCTATAACTTAAAATAATTCTCTACCACCAGGAAGGAGCTCCATCAGTACTAGTAGCTAGCAGACCAGTTTAAGTAATCCCATATTTAATAGTGGTTATTGAAGTGTATTAGCTCTGTCAAAGAGCTGGCATGGGCATGAAGGGCCGAATGGCTTCCTTCTCTGCTGTATCATTCTATGATTCTATAATCAGTGTGGAACTGCCGAAATGTAAATTTCTTGTGCTCTACCAAGCAGCTCCATCAGAGCCCGCGGCTTGGTTTTAATGCAAACTCACTGAACTGCTCCCTAGTGCCTGCCCCACTACCTGATGGATTTTCATTTGCATAATTTGGAGCACATCTACCAGGATCTTATACACAGTATGGGCTCGATTCTAAAAGTAAAAAAACGGGTGGGTTGGGGGGGGGCGTTGAAAATTGCCACCATTTCAGACCCGCCCCCAACCCGCCCATTTCTGGTTTTCACAGGGCAGGCCTCCATTTTTAACATTCCCCATTTCAACCCCGGTGGGGGGCCGGGATTCCCAGGCCTTCTGTTTTACGCCTCGTGAAAGGAGGCGTGAAGGCCTGAGACTGCAGGTTAAGGCACAGCTTGTAGGCCTGGAGGAGCAGGAGTGCTTCCCTGAGGCCCAACAAGCCTACCTGCACCGACCCGACCCCCCACCGATCGCAGACCCTGATCCTCCGACCGACCCTCGATGACCCCAGATCCTGCCCCTCACTGTGACTGACCCCTTGATCCCATCCCCCATGACTCGCGACCCCTATCTCTTCCCCCCCCCCCCCGATCCATGCAAACAAAGAGTCCTCTCCCTGGTTGGTTTCCCATTTGACTGAGACCAGCCTGTCAATCAGCCGATCAGTCGGACGGGAAACCGACAAAAAAGAAGACGTCCTTACGTCAAAATCGTATGGACGTCTGGGAAACCCATACTAATGGGTTTCCCAACCTCAAATTGACCCCGCCCCCTTCTGGGCTCCATTTGAAAATTGAGCCCCATGTGACAGACATCAGCCAATTGTGCAGTTACACTGCCCCACATATCTATCAGTTAGCATCAGCACTGTATCATCATATTGTTGCTACTAATAATCATAATGGAAAAGAAAATGTCATTAGCGCCATTGCAGGTTATTAATTGGAAATTGAGTGTCCTTATGTGACAAAGTAAATAGTTACTTTAGTCTCAACCAGTGCAGTGCAAAACATGAGAGGTTATCAGCTTATATTTCAACTTCAAAAATAATATATAAAACTCAATACATGTCATTTATTTTTCCTTTATATCTGTTCAGCGAAGGTTCTCCCATCTATTTGGGGCTGCTTAAATGGGCTGCAAGCAATAAAAATCCAACGCGAACCCTTAAATTAAAATTCAGTTTCAGTTGTCATTTGTCACTTTTACCCTGTTCTTGCCAATGCAGATTAAGATTGGGACAGCTGGATTTGCAATCAGTAAAATCAGAACACGTGCAGCTAGATACTGGGGTACCAGGCGTAGATACACCAACCACGTGCATCTCATGCCGACAATAAACATTTGGCTGCACTGTCTACTTCATCCATGCTTGAAACTGTTGGTCACCTTTTGCTAGTTTTTCTAAGTTGACGTGGATGCATCAAGAAAATAATGTGTGTACGCATAAAAGACAGAAGGTGAGTCATAAAATTAAAGAACAAGAGGAATATAAAGAACAAGCAAATAGATCAAATGTGAGAAAAAGATTCAGCCACGAAAAATAATAAAAGGAAAATAAAGCAAGAAAGGCAAAAAAAAGAGAGAAAGCATTTACTTCACACGTTGGATGTCAATATTTACCATTGCGCTTCACTGAAATCTAGGGACAGCCCTGGACTTCAGAATCCTGTTGATTTTTGGGTTTTCATTCCTATACCTAACTGAGCTGTATTTTTCCTGCTGACTTGGTACCATCAACTCTACTTAGCTGGCCCACATGGTAGTTCTAATGCTTAGAGACAAGAATGAGTTATGAGCATAGCTTCAATCGTCATTCAGGCAGGGAGAGATGAGGCTGCAAAGGGATTTGAACCTGGATATCATTTTTAAAATTGATGCTCTGAGCAGCAGAAAACCAGTGGAGATCAGCAAAGATTGGAGTGTGCAGTGAGAGGATTTTTGTGCAGGATAGGATTCAGTTGGCAGAGTCCTGGATGAGTAGGAGCTTGAGAGGCTAGTAAGGAGGCCGTTGGGAAAGGTCAAGTATGGACTTGACAGCGGCATGGATAAGGGTCTCTGGCAGTGAGAGTACAGTAGGGATGGACAAGGGCAATCTATCAGTTTCACAGCCTAGAGACACGAAAGCAAATTGTATTGTTTCTACTGCTGTCCTCGGTGAGATCAACTAACTTGGCACTGAAGAGTGATTGAATCTGGGACACTGAAGCATGGCCAGTTTGCACCAGTGCATGACATTAATACCTTTCAATTTTTTTTCTTCTGTTGTGTAATTTTTTTCCCCCTTTCAGTGCACATCACAAACTCGCAGCATAAAACATCACTTATGGAAATTGCTAATTAGTAGCCATATGGAGGCCTGTTCCTGGACAAGAATATCTTACTTAAAAACAGCAAGTTTGTGTTCAAAAAATGATTAAAAATACTTTCCAAGTACACCTCAAAAGGGTATATTTGAAACATGAACTAGAAATTGTTGATTATCATCTTAACAATTTCTCATATGTGCATGTTAGACATCTGCAGCACAGTTCTATTACACCAAATGGCGTGGGAGGGAATCTATAGCTGGCAAATGAAAAAGAGCAGTGATAAGAATTTAAACTGGATTCTGAATAAGCATCAGTGAACATAATTAAGACGAGGAAAATTACTTCAAAAGTCTGAAGTATGTGAATTGTACTTGAGATGCATTGGCTGCATCTGTCCGAATGTCCTTTTAAAGGGCTAATCGGCAAGGAGTGCCCAGCGGAGAAGTTAAACTCTATTGTAGTATTGATTAGTCCTTTGTTTTACTTTCTGGTGCATGTTCCATTAATTCAGCTCCTGGTTATCTAACAGAAAAGTTTCCGTCGCTGAGGACATTTAAGAACACTATCCTGAATGTTGCGGTAAATGGAATCTCTGCGTTTAATAATGTGAAAACAAATCATGGCAAAACTCTTAAACTTGCAGTGTTGCTGTTTTTAAATTGTGAATCAATAATTGCAGGTTAGAGTACATTTTAAAATTCAGATGAGCAGAAAAATTCTCAGGAAACATAAGAAGTGGCTCTTGCAGCTAGCAGATATTTCATGTAATTCCAACTAAGCCTATAAAACCTCTTAAATGTTCAAAAATAAGTTTTAAGAGTTACTGTGTGGAAGTATTTGCTCAGTTATGTTGATGTAAGATTTTTTTTTCCCCCACATTACTGCTCATAAATTCACTCACCTGGTAATGGCTAGGACTTTGAAATATTGATGAGACATTATGTTTGAGTTGCACTAGCAAGTTTGTTCCATCGGTATATTGAAATAGTGGAGGAAGAAAATGGTGCAATATTTACAAAAGATATAAGAATTGTCCTTCTCTGAAATATAGTCAATTTAATGTACCAGATTCCCACCCTCCTCCCCTCACAAATCTAATGTGGATAATAGGGAGTCCCGCATGTATGGACCATCTAGTTTTTTTTTTAAATCGTCTGGAAGTCAGCTAATCCTAATTTGAAGACCACCGTCTGCACTGCATTTATCAGGCTTATGATAAATAAGTGGGATATAATTCCTCAAATCCTTTCAATTTCTAAAGCTAACATCAGAATACTTTTGGAATGAAGTGCACCCAAAGACATTCTCTGCTGGACAGTATGGAACAGAACGCCACCGCATACCTCAAATGTTTGACCGTGGACCTTCAGTTACCACGTTGATTTGGCATCAGAGTCCCGTTCAGAGGAGGTATCGGTCCGTTTGTCTTCCATGCAACTTCAGTGGTTTGTTATGCATATGTAGTAGCGAGGGAGGAGAACCTTTTTGCGCTCATCATCTTGTGAAAGATGACTAGTCTTGGGCGTAGAACATCGTACGTCAGTATCAACACAAAGAGTTTTTAATTCATCACTAGGGAGCTGATCTCATTTTTGAGGCGACCATCTGCAACATATTCCTAAGTCTCATTTCCTGATGCTGATTGATTGGACTGTGAGCCAGGTCAAGTATACAGTGGGTTTGATCTACTTGAGGAACTCTCTCTAAATTGCCTCATAATATGCCTTAACTTTAACCTCTGAATAGCACTGCTTACTACACTGGCATCACATAACAATTTCTTGCAGTGGCTTCGCCAAATAAGATTGTCCAATTAGTACCAAATTTTAGGCAGTTCTGTGCTGTGCCTACTAGGAACTGGTTGAGAGTGCCAACCCCATTTCACTTAATACTCTTACAGATGGTGATGAGGGGAGACTTTCATTGTATCAACCTGGACTAGATTCAAACTGAAGCTCATGGGATCATGACACAGGTTCTAAACCACTGCTACCTAGTCACCTGTTACTTTGTGTTCTTATGGTAGCTGTTTAATTTTCAGGTGGAGAAACAGAGGCGATTAGAGCGAATTAAACAAAAGAGGGCTCAGCTTGAAGAATTGATACTGCAGGTAACAAACACATCTGTGTCCATATAAAACCTATTTAGTTGTTTGCCTGAATAATTACACCAATGGCACTTATGTTTGTCTTTGAAGTGCAATTAAGCCTTTGAACCCTTATAGTCAGAATAAAGATAAAGAGAGTAAATTAACATAGACCGGTTGTTGTGAGTAGTTATGTATCACATGAAGTAGATCTTACTGGAATAATGCATGATTGTGGAAGTTACATTACACAAATTTGGCAATTGACATGCAGCACAGCTATACATACCTCTTATTTGTTGGCTGTTAAAAATAAGACTATAATTATCCGTTGAAAGAAAAGTCCTGTAATTTATTTACATTGATAATATGGAGATTATAATTGCTTATGTTTATATCTCTTTAGCCCATTCGCTAAGTTGCTCTGTCCCATTCTTTCTAAACACTGCGTAGCATGTTCCACGATGGAGGGTATGGGAAGGGGGCCTGTTCTTGGCCTTCTGTCAGTGTTGCTTTTGGGCTAACCATGAGGCAATGTTTTAAAAACAAAAGTTACCTATTGATCAAGTTCCCTTTTTCTTCTTGTTCCCTTCCATCCTCCTCCCCGAGATGTGACATGCCTCCACTCATATCCTTCCCCAGATGGCGCTGCTGAAATTTGGAACCTGCTGTGTGAAATGAGGCTCAAATCATCAGTGTATTACCCTCCTTAAAACCCAAGCATTTGGTCATCCCTGCTAATATCTCCTTCTATTGCTTGGTGTCCATTTTTTTCCCTGTTACACCTCTGTGAAGCACTATGGGTTGTTTTTCTATGTTCAAAGTGCTTATATAAATGCAAGTTGTTATTCTTTTGATCCAATTGTGGCATTTTGTTACGAGGGGATTTGAATAGTTGAATTTGCTACTATAACTAAACATTTTTCAAAAAAAAATTATTTAAAAGGCAATATGCAGTTTACTGGTTGTGTCCTGCCACTGGTGCATTGTACAACTATATCGAATCATAGCACCAAATGGGATTTATTTCACCTCCTCCAACTTCATTATGAGCCAGTCAAATATTGAACTACAGTAAGAACTTGATCTAGCAAACTACCGTTCATTGCTTTGAAGTGTATTTCAACAATTAAAAGATGATATTGAAAACTTGTTTGTCCTTAGTCCTATTTTATAGCTTTGTTTTTTTACAAGAAGGTAGCTCAGTCATCCTTTTATAATTCAATTTAATGCTTCCAAAGAGATTTATTGCTGTCTAGAGCAAGATTCCTGATTTTTATTTCTTTAATTTTTGCTGGAAATTATTCCTTATTCAATTGAGATCTTTCGTCCAAGTCATTTTCCTTCTGTTTAAGACATTGCAACATGACCATACCTAACCAAGAGGGTTGGCTGGTTACCTGCACCCAAGCCTCTGGTAATGCTGTTGTTGGAGCCAGCCAGCTGGGTTATGAAGAGTTTTAATAATGAATAGGGAAAGACTATTCTCTCTGGTTGGGGACGCCATGATGAGGAGTCATCAATTTAAAATTGTCACTAAGAAAGTGAAGAGACCGACTAGAAAAAAATCATTTACATAGAAAGTTGTTGGAGCATAGAAAGATTTGCCTGGTAACTGGTTCCGTCACAGACCGTTGCATGTTTTATGCAAAAATTGATTAAATATTTCATGATGTGGAGATGCCGGTGATGGACTGGGGTGGACAAATGTAAGGAATCTTACAACACCAGGTTATAGTCCAACAGTTTTATTTGAAAATCACAAGCTTTTGGAGCTTACCTCCTTCGTCAGGTGAGTGAGTGAAGGGTTCTAAAATCGCATCCTTTTATAATTCAGTTTAATGCTTCCAAAGAGATTTATTGCTGTCCAGAGCAAGATTCCTGACTTTTAAGGATGCTATGCGATTTTAGAACCCGTCACTCACTCACCTGACGAAGGAGGTAAGCTCCGAAAGCTTGTTATTTTCAAATAAAACTGTTGGACTATAACCTGGTGTTGTAAGATTCCTTACATTAAATATTTCAAGCATAGGAAGATGCAGGGCTATGGGAAGAGAGCAAAGCAATAGGCATAGACCCAAAATGCCGAATAGCCTTCTTCTGTGCTATGGTTCTATGACGTGTCCACCTTTTGTCACCCTGGGAGAAGTTCCTGACTGCTGTTTGATACTTACCTTCTCCCCCTCCCCCATCCAAAAACAAATTTAGATTGTAACCTCACCATGTAGCAATTAGATGAGAAACTTGCATCCTTCCACTCTGGCATGGTGCAGGGACAACTGGGTAAAACCCACTATACAATTATATTAACTTGACTTGCTCAATCTACTGTATTTAAATTATCTCATCAGCTGATGTTTTCATAAAAATAGTGAGATATTGGAATATCTAAAACGCTTGCACAAAGCAGTTTTGATTGGTTGTGTAATGAATCACTGATTTCCAACTTTGTTCTAATTAATGCTTTTCATGCGTCAGTCATATGAATGCACACCAGGTTGTCTTTGTAAACCGCACATTCATTGAGCTATCTATGTTCCTTCTCTTTTGAACTGTCGTAATAACTATTTTGTGTAGCTTCCCTTTGATTTATTTCCTTTTATGTTTTTTTTTACCGTTTCTTATTCTAAAGGACAGTTTCTGTTTTGATTCCAATTTTTTTTTAAACTCCTGCCACTTTTTAATCTAGTTCTTCATTTATTTTTATTCTGTGGTTAAAATTTGAAACCTTTTTTTTCTGTTTCCTACTTACAGCAAATAGCATTCAAAAATCTAGTACAGAGGAATCGACAATCAGAGCAGCAGACACAGAGTGCCCCTGCACCAAACTCTACTATTCAGTTGCCTTTCATTATAGTCAACACCAGCAAACGAACGGTCATAGATTGCAGCATCTCCAGTGATAAGTGAGTATCCGTATTACGTAGAAAGCATTTGTCTTGAGTTAAGTTTCACCTCTTTAAAACTTAACCTGTTTGTTCTTATTACCTAACTTGTCTTACATGCCACATTGTTTGCAGCATATGTTGGAATGAAACAAGAAGTAGTTTCCTATGAGCAAAATAAGATAGAGGAGCGGCATAACAAGATCATAGATATGCTAGATATTGTTCATTAGATATGAGGATTTTTTGAATTGAGAAACCTATTCCCGTAGTTCAGGATATCACCAAGAATAGGAGACAAGACAAGCAAAATCAAGAAGTACTGATAAGGTCACATCAAACCTAGGTTTTAGAAGTCTGTAGATTGTAAAAGAGGGAGGACATTCTGCAGATGATAATGAGTTCCATAGTATCATGTGTTGCTGGTGAGTTATTTCACTGCCCAGGCCCACCAACAAGATGACTTCTCAAGTGATAGCGGGTCTTTGATGGAGAAAATTATGTCAGAAATGATTCTATCCCATCTGTGATGTGGCCACGTCAATCCTTACACTTCATTGTCTTGATTGGCCAAAAGGCAGCCCTTTGAGTTCGTTTTGAGCCAGTCAAGCCACTTTTTGAATTTGACTTCCATCTTGAAAATGGAAAGTGGAACTCTGGAGGCAGAAGAAAGCAGTTAAGCAAAAGTATTTAAAGTTGGTTGTATTTAAGAAAAAAAGTTGAATAGAATAGTTTACATTAGAAATTAATAATAAAAATAGAAGAGAGAATGGGGAGAAAGGGGAAGACAGGACGTGCAAAAGGAAAGTGTTAAAATGCATTTATTTAAAATTGTGTTTTAAATATTTATGTTGGTTATATATTTTTAATTTAAAAATTAAGCTATTTCTCACATTTGATTATTGAAGTGATATTATAGTATGTTTTAGTATCATTGTGTCAGCTGAAAACTTTAGAAAAAAAGAAAGTCTCAGGGGAGCTGGAATTTCCATGGACCTACGTCAGCCTAATGGTTGCCATGACAAGGTACCATTTTGGTGTTGCATTTATGTTATGAGTAATCTTTGACTGAATTGCATCAAATTCAATTAGTGGACAGATGTTGTCAAATTACCCGAGGTTTCTACACCAATTTGCAACTAGAATGATTGATACAAACATACAAAAATGACGGGCGGGAAAAGACCAGCTGGTCCATCAAGCCTGCCCCACGTTCATGATGCCTGGAGCATCATGACTAGACACTTCCTACCCCACCCCCACCCTGCATCCATGCAATCTCCTGGGAGAGGCATAAAACAAACACAAAAAAAACCCAGGGCCAATAAGAGAGAAAAAAAATCTTGGGAAATTCCTCTCCGACCCCCCCCCCCCCCCACCAATCAAAACCACTCCAGGAGATCACATTGACCATGCGCACGTTAACTGTTAATCCACTTACCTTTTATGACTAAGTATGACTAAAGACATTCTTTTTACCTGGTCATATGGAAATCTTTGGTCTGCTATATTCTCTTGTATATTACAGTACAAAAACAAATATTAATGAAAACTGAATAGATGTGATTTTGTAGCTAACTGCTCTATATATTTCATTTTTCATTATTTAACTTTTGCAAACTATCTTAGGTTTGAATATCTATTCAACTTTGACAACACCTTTGAGATTCATGATGATATTGAAGTACTGAAACGTATGGGAATGTCCTTTGGCTTGGAATCCGGTAAATGTACTCCAGAAAACCTGAAAACTGCGAACTCATTGGTGCCAAAAGTTTTGCAGCCCTATGTTGCAGGTGAGTAGCATGAAGGGATTATTTTTAGCCACCGTTGTGCAGCTTTAATATCTTGGAAGGTTATCATATCCCTTATATTTATTTGTCTTGCCGATTACCCCAATCTACAGTTGGAGTGAACTCATGCAATGCAACTGGCAATTTAGTTTTGTTACAATTTTTTAATAACCTCTGTGCTGATATTGTGCACTTTTGTCACATACTATTAGCAACAAGTAATTCTAATTCATCTACAACACATTTAAATGCAGATTAAAAATCCCTTTTACTCTGCTCCAGCAAGGTGCCTTAATACCAACCTCAGATGGTTGCCCTTCACTATACAACGGTGAGTCTTTCCATTACATACATGAGTCTCTCGATCAATGTGCAGAATTATTGTCAGCTTTCTGTTGTGGACCTTGCTTACTAGGAAATAGTTCACACACCCCCACACTGGGCTCACTTGGACCTATTGGAGAGAGGAGACTTTGATCAGCCTGGGCTTAATTCACACCCATGCTAATCGGGAAATATGTTGAGAATATTATATATTTCAGCTAAGAGCAGAATCAGCTTTCCAAATGAAATCTTGACAGTTAACGATATGGTCAATTCTATCTCTCGCTGAAATGGAAAGAATCACATGGTGTAACAACCCTGTAAAAATATTAAAATGTAATAATCATAAAAATAACAAGTATTGTAAATAAATGTTGTAGAGGAAAGTAAAATCTTTTTTAAAAAAAATTCTATTCACGGTGTGGTGTATGACTGATCTTCCTTTCATAATTGATTAGGCCATTTCACTCTCAAATATCTTTTTCTCAAATTGCACACCCACATATGTTCTCATATAACATTCCTTGTTCATACAGGAAGATCCTGCTTAATTTATCATTCTAATATTTCAGTTGAATCTCCCTCTCCCACTAGCTGTTTTAAATAATGGTTATAGTTTAATATGTTAGTGGAAATAATTGGCTTACAGAAAAGGTGTTTTGCTTTTAGTCTTGAGATTCAGGAGAACACTAAGTGTCTATGGTTGTGTTGCAAGAAAGAAAGAACTTGCATTTATATAGTGCCTTTCATGGCCTCGGGACATCCCAAAATGCTTTGCAGTCAACAAATTTATTTTTGAAGTGCTTTCACTATTGTTGAGGCAAACACAGCAGCCAGTTTGTGCACAGCAAGTTTGCATGAACAGCAAATGAGTGAATGACATGATAATCTAGGTTGAACAAGGAATATTGGGCAGGATACCAGGAGTATTCCTGCTGTTCTTCGAATAATGCTTTGGTATCTTTTACATCCGCCTAACAGGTAGACAGGGTCTCAATGTAATATTTCACCCAAAAGACGACACCGTAACTTACTAGTTGATTAGTTGGAAAGTGTGAACCTCGTCCCACCTTGGCAGTGCTAGTTTAGATTATTTATTTAAGTCCCTTTCGAATTTCCTTAGAGAGTGAAAATCTATCCCAAGCAGGTGTAGTTCTGAAAAATTTGCAACCTAAATGATCTTAATTTGTTGTAATACATGGGACTAGGCAAACCGAGCCTCCATTTACGGTGACAAACAGCTGACTAATTGTTCAGGAAGAAATGACCTCTTTCAGAATAAACAAATATGCCAGCTCATCACATCATGCAGATGACAAGGCACAAAAATATTCCGAGCAATAATGTTCAATCCTAAATTAAAACAACACCAAATGAAAACACTCCTGATTTTTAGCTAGGCTATAGCAAAAAAAAAACACAAATAGGAAGTATGTTGAACAACATGAGGATATGCAAATTACCCAGGAGTGATTTGTATTTGAAGTAGATCAGGCTACCTGTTATGGTCACTATGACATATTGGGCCTTATGTACTTGAAGTGCCTGGTGACATAGTTTGCCAATTTTTACCTTTTCCAAAATAAAAGGTTCCCCTTCATCTTTTGAAGGTGGTGATTCATGCTGGGGTATGAGGTAGGTTCCGTTGGCCCGCTGGATCTTCACCCAAGCAACCATATTTCATGTGTGAGCCCAGACAGTTTTTAAACGTAGTGTGCATCACAGCCAAGGCAAATCATGTCCTTGCCTAATGGTGACATTTCAGCAGTGGCATTGAGCAGAACCCTTGGCTTATATTTCCTCCTTCTATGCTATATATAAATTGAGACCAGTTGTATATGAGACCAGACCAGGGATTAAACCTTAGACCTCCATTGTCTTTACGGCTCAGTATGCCGTCACTTGATGCATTTACTGAATCACTACTGAAGAAATATAAATCTTTCCTCAGTGACCAAAATAATGACAATGAAATTTGGTGCATAGTCATATGCTGGGCAGTAAGTGGGATAGGTTTATAAGCTAGGCTGTAGACCAGGATTATAATTGTATTAGCTAACAGCATTCTACCGAAAGGTAGTAATCTGTTTTTCAATGGCAGTGTATACACAATTACATGCATTGTACTAATTTACTGTTATCTTAAACTCAGTTTTAGGTGTCAACTTTGGCTCACTCTCACCTTGTGAGTCAGTAGGTTGTGGGTTCAAGTTGTATTCCAGGGACAAGCACATAATCTAGGCTGACACTTCAGTGCAATACTGAGGGAGTAGCGCACTGGCAGAGGTGCCGTGTTTTGGATGAGATGTTAAACCGAGGTCCGTTTACCCCCTCGGGTGGACGTGAAAGATCCTGTTGCACTATTTGAAGAAGAGTTCTCCCCAGTGTCCTGGACAACATTTCTCCCTCAACCAACAACACTAAAACAGATTATCTGATCATGAATCTCATTGCTGTTTGTGGGACCTTGCTGTGCACAAATTGGCTGCTGCATTTCCGTACATTACAACGATGACCAAACTTCAAAAGTACTTCATTGGCTATGAAGTGCTTTGGGGCATTCTGAGGTTGTGAAAGGCACCATTTAAGTGTATGTTTCTTCTTTCTTCAGCTATATTCTGTTGATAAACGGACAAATTTAATGCTATTCTTGGACGTAAAGAATTGTGTATTGAGTGAATGAAAATCATGCGCTGCTGAGGGCGTACATTTATTGGGTGTGTAGAGGCAGAGAACTCATGGTTAAATCAAATTCTGTATGACCTATTGTCCATAGCTTAGGGAAATTACGTTTTAAAAATATGTCTGTTATAATTGAACAACTGGTCTATTAAAAGTATTATTCTCCTTCTCCCTAAAAGGTCTGGGAAACAAAAGTACTGCAGTAGTAAATTCTGTTGTGACATTGTCAGCTTCAATAGCCATTTGCCTTTAAATAGATCCCATCACTGCTGAATGCTCTTTTTAAACTCGCCTGGCTCATACTGCATCAGTGCGTTGAGGCAATTCTTTTTCCTCGAATTGTGATGGCACCCCATTTATTGCCTTTTGAACCGGTTTGCAAATTTGAAAAGGCTGACCTAACTCCTAACCCGACACCCCTTTTACTCACAGGCCACTGCTGAAATGCAGTATTCCTGATATATAATTTAAGGCTGACAAGAGGATATGTAATTATCATCTGTATCACTTCTCTCGGTCAGTTTATTCTGTTAACACTGCATCTATTTCACTAGAATTTTATATTTTGCTTTTTTTCGCGGGGGTGGGGTAAAGAGTCCCTGAGCATGTAATTGCCAACTAGAAAAAGGAGATACTAAGAGAAATTCAAAGCTTTGTCGAAAACCTTTTTGTTCCATTAAGGTAGGGGGTCAAGGAAAAGAGGATATTTAGTTCCAGCAGCCCTGGTAGTTACCATGGCAACTCTTAGTAACCCATTCCCAATTGACATTCAGAGAGCGTTCTTTAAGGTTCTGTACTTTCCTTCTGAATTTATTATCATTTATTCAGTGCCTGCTGCAAGCTACTGGACTCAGTTTTTGTAGGAAAAATTCATGGAGCTATTGTAATAGATCTGTGAGAAAACCAGCCCACTTAGAAGAACAAATGTTTCAGGGTGTGTCTACAGGCAAGTTAGATCCAACAGTAATATTGTAGGGAGCTGTATGCATTTTGTTATCATGATTGTAGGTTAATTAGGATTTGGAACAGTTCTCAAGAAATCAAACAAGTTCTGTTGTGATAACAAACCGGGTATTAACTTCTACAAATGTAGAACGATCAAGAGTGTACTTAATATTGCAGGACCATTTCCAGTAGAAACTGTTCCAAAATGTGTGAAAGGCTGGTGTTGTTCTGAATTCATCCCGTTCCCTTTGTGGGGTGGATTAAGAGCATGGCAGCATCATCGATGTAATTCAATTGCCCATACAGCAGTGGTTATCATAGAATCTTACAGCACAGAAGGAGGCCACTCAGAGCATCAAGCCTGTGCCGGCTCTTTGCAAGAGCTATCTAATTAGTCCCACTCCCCTGCTCTTTTCCCATAGCCCTGCAGATTTTTCCTTTCAAGTATATATCCAATTCTCTTTTGAAAGTTACTGTTGAATCTTCTTACACCAACTTTTCAGGCTGTGCATTCCCGATCTAAACAACTCGCTGCGTAAAAGAAATTCTCCTCATCTCCCCTCTGGTTCTTTTGCCAATTATCTTACTTACCTCTATTAAATCTCCCCTTAACCTCCTCTGTTCTAAGGAGAACGATTTCAGATTCTCTAGTCTCTCCATATAACTGAAGTCCCTCATCCCTGGTATCATTCTGGTAAATCTCTTCTGCTCCCTCACCAAAGCCTTGACATCCTGCCTAAAGTGTGGTGCCCAGAATTGGATGCAATACTCGAGCTGAAGCCTAACCAGTGATTAATAAAGGTTTAGCAGAACCTAGTTGTTCCAACGTCAAACCATTTGCGAATATAATATACAGTATGGGCCTTTCTCCATGTTGGGGGAAGGAAGTAGTGCATACGGAACAATAATGTTATATTTTTATAAAGGCATTTCTGGCCTATAGGAAGAGCTTAGCTTACCCCCGACTAGCCATATTTACTGTTGGTGGCAACTACTTCAATAGGCCTTATAGCCTCATTCATATTACAACACTCTCTGAATAATTAATAGCACTTCACAAAGAATTGCTGTTAGTTATGTTTCTTAATTCAAATTATTGGATAATTCAATTTTTTTTAGCACAAAAATGACCTTATACCAGTTATACCTTGGTACTGAAATGCCAGTTCTCAGCTGAAGAGGTGCTGCATGTTATGTGTGAAAATAATGTTGCTTGCTGAGATTGTAAAATTCAGGTTATATTATACACAGAATTGCTGAAAGGCTTCACCTAGTTTGATGATTTTTTAAAAAATGAGTCATAGTGTTTTAGCGCGCCCATGATTCCCCAATCTGAGGGCACACGCTGAAACTGTTGGATTGAGGCTAGATTGTTCTTCACGGGGTGGAAACCAGAGGGTGAATCATCCCCGCCGACTTTTCATGCACTTCTTTGCAGTCAGAGTGTTGTCATTAGGATTTCAGTAAACCATAATAATCGGCTTGTGAAATTGTCATGCCATGTCTACATCAACTATGATAACAGCGGGGTACAATTTTATGATTTAAAAGAATTTTATCCCTCCAAACTTGGTTCTATCTAGCGAGAGCATCTTGAGCTCTGTAACATTAAAGTGAAGGACTGGTGGTGACGGGTCTGTCACTGGTTTTGGTCGTGGTGGGCGGAATATAGAATCATAGAAGTTACAACATGGAAACAGGCCCTTCGGCCCAACATGTCCATGTCGCCCAGTTTATACCACTAAGCTAGTCCCAATTGCCTGCACTTGGCCCATATCCCTCGATACCCATCTTACCCATGTAACTGTCCAAATGCTTTTTAAAAGACAAAATTGTACCCGCCTCTACTACTGCCTCTGGCAGCTCGTTCCAGACACTCACCACCCTTTGAGTGAAAAAATTGCCCCTCTGGACCCTTTTGTATCTCTCCCCTCTCACCTTAAATCTATGCCCCCTCGTTATAGACTCCCCTACCTTTGGGAAAAGATTTTGACTATCGACCTTATCTATGCCCCTCATTATTTTATAGACTTCTATAAGATCTCCCCTTAACCTCCTACTCTCCAGGGAAAAAAGTCCCAGTCTGTCTAACCTCTCCCTGTAAGTCAAACCATCAAGTCCCGGTAGCATCCTAGTAAATCTTTTCTGCACTCTTTCTAGTTTAATAATATCCTTTCTATAATAGGGTGACCAGAACTGTACACAGTACTCCAAGTGTGGCCTCACCAATGCCCTGTACAACTTCAACAAGACATCCCAACTCCTGCATTCAATGTTCTGACCAATGAAACCAAGCATGCTGAATGCCTTCTTCACCACCCTATCCACCTGTGACTCCACTTTCAAGGAGCTATGAATCTGTACTCCCAGATCTCTTTGTTCTATAACTCTCCCCAACGCCCTACCATTAACGGAGTAGGTCCTGGCCCGATTCGATCTACCAAAATGCATCACCTCACATTTATCTAAATTAAACTCCATCTGCCATTCATCGGCCCACTGGCCCAATTTATCAAGATCCCGTTGCAATCCTAGATAACCTTCTTCACTGTCCACAATGCCACCAATCTTGGTGTCATCTGCAAACTTACTAACCTTGCCTCCTAAATTCTCATCCAAATCATTAATATAAATAACAAATAACAGCGGACCCAGCACCGATCCCTGAGGCACACCGCTGGACACAGACATCCAGTTTGAAAAACAACCCTCTACAACCACCCTCTGTCTTCTGTTGTCAAGCCAATTTTGTATCCAATTGGCTACCTCACCTTGGATCCCATGAGATTTAACCTTATGTAACAACCTACCATGCGGTACCTTGTCAAATGCTTTGCTGAAGTCCATGTAGACCACGTCTACTGCACAGCCCTCATCTATCTTCTTGGTTACCCCTTCAAAAAACTCAATCAAATTCGTGAGACATGATTTTCCTCTCACAAAACCATGCTGACTGTTCCTAATTAGTCCCTGCCTCTCCAAATGCCTGTAGATTCTGTCCCTCAGAATACCCTCTAACAACTTACCCACTATAGATGTCAGGCTCACTGGTCTGTAGTTCCCAGGCTTTTCCCTGCCGCCCTTCTTAAACAAAGGCACAACATTTGCTACCCTCCAATCTTCAGGCACCTCACCTGTAGCGGTGGATGATTCAAATATCTCTGCTCGGGGACCCGCAATTTCCTCCCTAACCTCCCATAACGTCCTGGGATACATTTCATCAGGTCCCGGAGATTTATCTACCTTGATGCACGTTAAGACTTCCAGCACCTCCCTCTCTGTAATATGTACACTCCTCAAGACATCACTATTTATTTCCCCAAGCTCCCTAACATCCATGCCTTTCTCAACCGTAAATACCGATGTGAAATATTCATTCAGGATCTCACCCATCTCTTGTGGTTCCGCACATAGATGACCTTGTTGATCCTTAAGAGGCCCTACTCTCTCCCTAGTTACCCTTTTGCCCTTTATGTATTTGTAGAAGCTCTTTGGATTCACCTTTGCCTGATCTGCCAAAGCAATCTCATATCCCCTTTTTGCCCTCCTGATTTCTCTCTTAACTCTACTCCGGCAATCTCTATACTCTTCAAGGGATCCACTTGATCCCAGCTGCCTATGCATGTCATATGCCTCCTTCTTCTTTTTGACTAGTGCCTCAATCTCCCGAGTCATCCAAGGTTCCCTACTTCTACCAGCCTTGCCCTTCACTTTATAAGGAATGTGCTTACCCTGAACCCTGGTTAACACACTTTTGAAAGCCTCCCACTTACCAGATGTCCCTTTGCCTGCCAACAGACTCTCCCAATCAACTTCTGAAAGTTCCTGTCTAATACCATCAAAATTGGCCTTTCCCCAATTTAGAATTTTAACTTTTGGGCCAGTCCTATCCTTCTCCATAGCTATCTTAAAACTAATGGAATTATGATCACTGGTCCCAAAGTGATCCCTCACTAACACTTCTGTCACCTGCCCTTCCTTATTTCCCAAGAGGAGGTCAAGTTTTGCCCCCTCTCTAGTCGGGCCATCCACATACTGAATGAGAAATTCCTCCTGAATACACTCAACAAATTTCTCTCCATCCAAGCCCCTAATGCTATGGCTGTCCCAGTCAATGTTGGGAAAGTTAAAGTCCCCTACTATTACCACCCTATTTTTCTTGCAGCTGTCTGTAATCTCCTTACATATTTGCTCCTCAATTTCCCGTTGACTATTTGGGGGTCTGTAGTACAATCCTATCAAAGTGATCTCTCCCTTCTTATTTTTCAGTTCTACCCATATAGACTCAGTGGGCGAACCCTCGGATATATCCCCTCTCACTACTGCCGTGATCTTCTCCCTAATCAAGAACGCAACTCCCCCTCCTCTCTTACCTCCTGCTCTATCTTTCCTATAGCATCTGTACCCTGGAACATTGAGCTGCCAGTCCTGCCCCTCCCTTAGCCATGTTTCAGTAATAGCTATAACATCCCAGTCCCATGTACCCATCCATGGGATGGGTGAAGAATTGCAAGAATCGCACACTAAGGGCATTGACACAACATTAAAGTTTATTGGTTTGTGCAGTTTTTCTTGTAGCCAATTATATCTGTGTGCTAATTAAAATAAATGCAAAGTTGCATTGGCAAGGGCCTGGGAGCAGGTAACCAGTTCAGTGTCTCCGATATGATGCATTGCATCATGCCCATATTTGCAAAAGTGCCCTTAATGTGTGCCACAATTGCTTTATCCTTCACTTTGTGCATTGCTAAACTGGCATTGAGACTCCAGAGTAAGGGCGCAACGTGACTCCAAAGCAAAGTGGAATGAGACTTCTTGAGAGGGTAGTTTCATGCTACTTTGACTTGAGACTGCATGGATTTAATTCCAGTGTGGTGAATGACATGATTTACAAAATGCACAGGGGGTCTGTTGAACTATCTGAGCACTTGGTAAATCCACATAACCTCAATTAAATATTTATAGACAGAGATTTTCCCACTGTGCTGTCTAAATATTTAACTGTAGAGAGAGAGCTCAACTCGCACCTGTATCCAGGCATGTGAACAGCCTTCTCCTGGGCAAGACTGTTATTGTTTCAGCCACTTCTGCCTGGCTAGAATCTGAATTACTGCTACTGGTCTTAGATTCGTAGCAGCAGTGTAAATGCACCCTTAGAGAGATCTCTGTTTATACCTATTAGCTGCTATGGAACCCTGGTAACCTGGTGTCAGCCTTGGCTCAGTGGTAGCTCTCTTTCCTCTGACTCAGAAGGTTGTGGGTTCAAGCCGCACTCCAGAGATTTGAGTACATTATCTAGACTGATATTTCATTGCAATGCAGAAGGAGTACTGCATTGTCCGAGGTGCCGTCTTTCAATTGAGTCGTAAACATAGCCCTTTCTGCCTGCTGCGGTGGATGTAAAAGATCCCATGGCATTATTTGAAGAAGATTATGGGAGTTGTTCCTGTGTCCTGGCTAACATTTTCCTTTGGCAGCACCTCCCAAACCCATAACCTCCACCACCCAGAAGGACAAGGGCAGCAAGTACATGGGAACAACCTCCAAGTTCCACACCAAGTCACACACCATCCTGACTTGGACATGTATCGCCGTTCCTTCATTGCCACTGGGTTAAAATGCTGGAACTCCCAACCTAACAGCTTTGTGGGAGCACCTTCACCGCACTGACTGCAACGGTTCAAGAAGAAAGCCCACCACCACCTTCCCAAGTGCAACTAGGGATGGGCAATAAATGCCGGCCTTGCCAGCGACGCCCACATTCTGAGAATTAATAATAATTAAAAAAATTATCCCTCAACCAACACCAATAGTAGTAGATTATCTGGTCATTTATCTCATTGCTGTTTATGGGACCTTGCTGTGTGCAAATTGGCTGCTGTGTTTAGCTTATATTGCAACATTGGCTGTAAAGTGCTTTGGGAAGTCCTGAGGCCATGAAAGGTGCTATATAAATGCAAGTGTTTTCCTTTCAGCAGCATATCATGGTGGAATGAAATGGAAACATGACAACAGAACTTGCATTGATTGCTC
The DNA here is from genome assembly GCF_035084215.1 of Heptranchias perlo. Lineage (NCBI taxonomy): Eukaryota > Metazoa > Chordata > Chondrichthyes > Hexanchiformes > Hexanchidae > Heptranchias > Heptranchias perlo. The sequence goes on from NC_090337.1 coordinate 17,466,071, forward strand.
TCGTGTTGATTTTTGCAATGTAGGCATTGATGCGACACCTACTGCATTTTTCTTGATATTGAATTGTGGCTTAGCTGTTCTTTTTCTGATAGAAATGGCTGAAGGATCATCCTGGGCAAACAGGGAAGTGCCTACAGATCTAATGCAGACTGCCTCAGCTTTATCGACAACTGGCTCTATTTCTCAATCAAGGTAAAATTACTCACAAGCTAAACTATTATAATTTCTACAAGTGTTTCTGTACTCTTGGCAGTCAGCAGTTGTGAGAAATTTGTCCTTATTACAATTTCTTCTGTGTGCAGATTGTTAAAATGCTACCAAATATACAACAAAAAAAAGGCATTTAACTTGCTGCCCGGGCGTAAAACTGGCAGATTATTGAAATTTATTATTGATGTGCTGTATGAGTGTTCAGTTTCCCATTTCTAACCAACAGTATAAATCCCGGATTATCTTTGGATGTAGAAGTTGCCTTAGCAACTGGACAGTTTCTTGCTCCAGAGAGTCGCCACTCAAGCAGCGTTGCATCACACTATGAATCACGAGGTGAGACACCATGCTCATTTAATGATGATGATGAAGAAGATGAGGATGATGAAGATGACTGCTCTTCCCTTGTCGAAGGAGAGTAAAGAGAGTGCTGGCATACTTCTCAAGCTGCTCACGTGTGCTTTTTATTAAGCTGTACTGTACTATGTGTCACCATCCACTCTTGTCATCTTTGTGACTGACCCTTGCAGACTGAAAGCTGAGGGGGAGAGAAATAAACAGTAATTCTGTGTGAATGTACAGAATCCTGTGATGCAGCTTCTAGTCTGTTGCTACACATTATCAGATCCAGTTAAAAATGATCCAAAGCTCATTGGCTGGCACAGTTTTAATAGCTGCTATTCTTTTTTTTTGTTGTTCTGGTTTGTTTTTGCTTCCACTCTCCCCCTTACTCCTCCTATCTTTTGGAAGCCTGCGAGGTAGACAACCTGGTTGTTTCACTGTTGGTGTTATAAATGTATCTTGTGCTTGTATGAGTGACTTTTGGATTTAGGGTATGTTGAGGCAAAAAAATTGCCTTTGGTTACTTTACAGTTTTTACATGGTGAGGGAAGTGGCACGATTGGAGTCCATTGAGATTTTGGGTTCCTGGCTGGGAAGTATCTAGAACACTTCCTATCTAAAATTATGGGTTTGCCCAGTTCTAAAGCAAGGGAGTTCCAAAGAAATACCTAGCTCTGATGTTAATGGAAGCTAATATATGACATTTATTTAGAAAGAATTTTTCTTTCTAAAAATGTAATGAGTAATAATAATTTTGTAGTCTTAAATTCACTTGTGTGAATGGTATTTTTTGTGACTGTTGAGCAACAAATCAAATGTAACATTCCTCAACGATGACATCCTTCCAGAAACTGAGGAGAATGAGTCCAAACTGCTGATCAAGCCACTTACTTCACACACAAAAAAGATCAGCAGCGTAATGTAATACTTTTTCTGCTCCAGTGGCACTACGAACTTATCCAGTGAGTAGTTTAGCCATGCAGATTGGGAAGGTGCCAGGCATGACCCACCAGAATTAGCTAATCTTAGGGTCATTCAGTTGACCTTCGGTCAGCCTGGATTAGAGAGAGGATTGCCCGGGGTTCCTGCTCCTGATCGTGATGCAGCAGCTTCCAGTTAAGTGTGCTTGTTTGGAGGTCAGACGAGAGCAGGATCAGTCTAGCAGTCATGTGCCCCCATAGTCAAATAATCTACCAACACTCAGTTGTCAATGGTCATATGAGAATAATGATCACTTGGGTGAGGTACCAAGGAGTGACTAAGGCCCGTGGAACTGTGGCCGAGCAAGGAGACAACATTTTCAGGAGATGAGGGGAAAGGAGAAAATTATATTTAAAAAAAAATCACTTCTGTTCTGATTTTCAACTTTTGTACATTGACTTTTTTTTATAATATCTTGGCAAATGCTGTCATCTATTTCCCTTTCCATCGTATTTCCTGATATAATTTTTACTGTTTTTGGTCAGCCCCTAACTCCCTTCTTTTATAAAGGGGTAATGTCAGATAAAAATGTATGCTATGTCTAGAGCAACAGACAGAATAGTTACTGAAATTCAATAATTTATGACCATGCTTTCACACACCAACCTCTCCTTTCAAAGTCTGTCCATCTGCAGATATAAACCTTTATGAACTCATTGGGGGTGAAATTGATCTTGGGCAGTAGTGCCAAATGGGCGATAGCGAATCGGCCGCCTGTTTACATCCCACCCAATTTTCTTTTCCGTTGACTTCAAAACGGCCGGGGTGTAAAACGGGCGGCCGATTTGCTATTGTCTATTTGACACTATCGTCCAAGACCAATTTCATCCCCATTGTGTTTTTGTAAATAATTAGCCATGTTATTAATTTTTCATTCAAGTTTTATATCCACTTTGTAGAAATATGTTCACTGTGTATATATATATAAAACATTCTTCTGTTGTGCTGCAAGTGGGATGTTAAGATATACCTTTTGGTATGGTTTAAAACAAGGGCATCATTGTTGAATGTGCTGATGATCATACCTGCATGGCCTTTGGTGATGGCGCAGCTACCTGCTTCCTGTGTTATCAGGGCAGAATATTTCCACAATAAACTAAAAAATTTGTATTGTAGAACATGGAATAAAATAATTTAAAGACAATCATGTGGGAACTGACTGAACTACTTCAAACATGTAAAGCTTCAACATGTTTAGCTATAATGCATATTGAGAAATTATGGGGGATATTGCTTTCCTGTGGGAAAAGGTTATGTTCTACTCTGTTCACAAATAAACTTATAATGAACAACAGTGGGGCTGGTGTTACAGCATCTGCTGCAGCAGCATGAATGGGAGGATGCAGGTACAGTCTCCCTTTGCTTTTCTCTCAGGCTGAGCTGCATTAGGCAGAGATTATCAGAAGTTTAAAATGTATTGCAGGTTTCAGTATGATATGCAAAATTTCTTGAAATGAAATAGATCTTTACGGGTATGTAAAACTAGTAAAATTGATAGGATGCTGCCTGACATGATTCAGTCTGTTTTATGATTCCAGATCGGTCTGTTATTTGGTAAATGCTCATTCAAATGCTCTGCTACCCCCACACAGCTCAACATTACTGCAGTGCTTAGTGTAACATATCCATTGGACTATTTCATTGTTGTAGGCAACCCTAATAACTGCAGTAGACTAATTTGGCTGTTGCTGTTACTGTGAGCTCTGTAATTCCTAGTGAGTTACATCGAGTCTACTGCAAAGAAACAGGCCATTTGGCCCAACGAGTCTATACCGGCATTTATGCTCCACACGAGCCTCCTCCCTCCCTACTTCATCTAACCCTATCAGGATACCCTCTATTCCTTTCTCCCTCGTGTGCTTTTCTAGCTTCCCTTTAAATGCATCTTTGTTATTTGCTTCAACCACTTCTTGTGGTAGTGCGTTCCACATTCTTACCACTCTGTGGGTAAAGAAGTTTCTCCTGAATTCTCTATTGGATTTAATAGTGAATATCTTATATTTATGACCTTTAGTTTTGGCCTCCCCCACAAATGGAAACATTTTCTCTACATCTACCCTATCAAACCCTTTCATTAATGGAAACATTTTCTCTACATCTACCCTATCAAACCCTTTCATTATCTTAAAGACCTCTATGAGGTCACCCCTCAACCTTCTCTTTTCTGGAGAAAAGAGCCCCAGCCTCTTCAGCCTTTCCTGATAAGGATATCCTTTCAGTTCTGGTTTCATCCTTGTGAATCTTTTTTGCACCTTCTCCATTGGCTCTGCAGCCTTTTTATAATGACGACCAGAACTGTGCACAGTACTCCAAGTGTGATGTAATCAAGGTTCTATTCAAGTTTAACATAACTTCTCTGCTTTTCAATTCTGTTGCTCTAGAAATGAATCCCATTGCATAGTTTGCCTTTATTATGGCCTTATTAAGCTGCATTGCTACTTCTAGTGATTTTTGTATCTGTACCCAGAGATCCCTTTACTCCTATAGCCCACTTAGACTCTTATTATCCAAGCAGTATGTGGGCTCCTTATTCTTCCTACCAAAATGCACCAACTCACACTTTTCTATATTGAAATTCATTTGCCAATTACATGCCCATTCTACAAGTTTATTAATGTCGTCTTGTATTTTGACGCATTCTTCCTTTGTATTAACTACACCCCGATATTTGGTGTCATTTGCAAATTTTGAAATTGTGCTTCAGATTCCTGAGTCCAAATAATTAATGTAAATTGTGAACAACGGTGGTCCCAGCATCGATCCCCGTAGAACACCGCTTCCCACCTTTTGCCAGTCTGAGTAGCTACCTTTAACCCTACACTCTGTTTTCTGTTTTGTAGCCAGCTTATCGAATGCCTTTTGAAAATCCAAATACATTATATCTACTGCATGACCCATGTCTACTCTTTCTGTTACTTCTTCAAAGAATTTAATAAGGTTGATCAAACATGACCTTCCCTTCTGAAATCCATGCTGACTATTCTTTATTATATTTTTGTTTTCTAGATGTTTTTCAATTACATCTTTGAGTAAACATTCCATTATCTTTCCTACCACTGACGTTAAGCTTACTGGCCTATAGTTCCCTGGACTTGCTCTATCTCCGTTTTTGAATATGGGAATAACATTAGCTGTCCGCCAGTCCTCTGGCACTATTCCCTTTTCTAATGGATTTTTATATGTATGTAATAGTGCCTCTGCTATCTCTTCCCTAACTTCTTTTAATATGCTTGGATGCAATCCATCCAGACCAGGGGTTTTATACACTCTAAATCTGATTAGTTTATCAATTATCTCCCCCCTTTCTGTCTTAAATGGCTTTATATGATCTCTTCTTCTAATGTCATATCCATCTTGTTAGTCTCCCTGGTAAATACTGGGGCAATGTAACTCCAATATTTCTGCCATTTTCGCTGTCGTTACCTGTGAGTTTATCTTGTGCATCCCTTAGTGGCCCTATCCATATCCTGATTTTTTTTCTTTTGTTATTTGTGTCTCTGCAGAATACTTTACTATTTCTTCTTATATTCCTTGATAATTTAATTTTGTAGATTCTCTTTGCCTTCCTAATTTTTTTAACTTATTTCCTAACCTCTTTGTATTCCTTTTTGTCATCCTCTCCTTTATTGTCTATGTACTTAGAGTATGCCTTTTTCTTTCGTTTCAATTTTGCCCTTATCTCTTTATTCATCCATGGAGTTTCATTATTGACTAGTTTCTTCTTGTTTTTTAGAAGAATATATTTCTCCTGAACTCGTTCACCGTTTTAAATATTTCCCACTGCTGTTCTACCTCTCTGTCAATTTTTTTTTTCCAATTACCTTCCCAAGTTCCATTCTCATCCCCTCAAAATTAGCTTTTTTCCAATCTATTACTTTGGTCTTTGTCTTCCTACCCGAACCATCTCCTCTTTAAAGGCCGCCCTTTGTTCAATTACAATTTTGCCTGCCAGTCTTTGATTCCAATTTACCCGGGCCAGATCCGTTCTCATACCACTGAAATTGTCCCTCCTCCAATTGAGTATTTTTACTTTAGAGTGATCTGTGTCCTCTGCTATCTCTTCTTCTAATGTCATATCCATCTTGTTAGTCTCCCTGGTAAATACTGGGGCAATGTAACTCTTCAATATTTCTGCCATTTTCGCTGTCGTTACCTGTGAGTTTATCTTGTGCATCCCTTAGTAAACCTTATGATACTATGATCGCTGTTCCCTAAATGTTCCCCCACTGACACTTGGCCCACCTAATTCCCCAGAACCAGATCCAGCAATGCCTCCTTCCTCGTTGGGCGGATAAGTACTGGTCAAGAAAATTCTCCTGAACACACTTCAAAAATTCCTCCCTCTCTTCGCCCTTTACACTATTACTATCCCAGTCTATATTAGGATAGTTGAAATCCCCCATTATCACTACTCTATGGCTCTTGCACATCTCTGTAATTTCCCTGCAAATTTGCTCCTCTATATCTTTCCCATTAGTCGGTGGCCTATAGAATACCCCCAGTAGTGTAATGGCATCTCTATTGTTTCTTAACTCTAACCAAATAGATTCTGTCCTTGACCCCTGCAGGAAATTCTCTCTCTCCAGCACTGCAATATTCTCCTTAATTAATACTGCCAACCCCCACTTCTTTCTTTCCTTCCCTATCTTTCCTGAACACCTTGTATCCAGGAAAATTTAGTACCCAATCCTGCCCTTTTTTGAGCTAGATCTCCGTTATCACCAAAACATCATATTCCCATGTGGTTAATTGCGCCTGCAGCTCACCAACCTTGTTTACCATGCTTCGTGCATTTACTCACATGCACTGTAAACCTACCTTCAACCTTATATTCTCTCTTAATCTGATCCCACCTAATAACCTACTATTACTCTAGTGCTATCTGTCTCTCCCAATCCTTTGTGCACCTTGTTTCTCCTTTCCAATGCTACATCCTGGTGCCCATCCCCCTGCCAAATTAAACCCTCCCCCACAGCACTAGCGAACCTCCCCGCAAGGATATTGGTCCCGGCTCTGTTGAGGTGCAACTCGTCTGGCCTGTACAGGTCCCACTTCCCCCACAACTGGTCCCAATGCCCCAGGAGTCTTAAAGCCCTCCCTCCTGCACCATCTCTCCAGCCTCACATTCATCTGCTCTATCCTCCTATTTCTATACTCATTAGCGCATGGCACCGGAAGTAATCCAGAGATTACTACCTTTGAGGTTGTGCTTATTAATCTCTTTCCTAACTCCCTAAAATCTCCCTGCAGGACCTCATCCCTCTTTCTACCTATGTTGTTGGTACTGATATGGACCATGCCCTCTGGCTGTTCACCCTCCCCCTCCAGAATGTTTTGCAGCCACTCAATGACATCCTTGACCCTGGCACCAGGGAGGCAACATACCATCCTGCAATTACATCTGCGGCCACAGAAACGCCTGTCTGTTCCCCTAACTATTGAATCCCCTATCACTATTGCTCTCCTGACCTTTCTCCTCACCTCCTGTACAGCTGAGTCACCCAGGGTGCTGTGGACTTGGCTCTGGCTGCACTCCCGAGAGGAACCCTCTCCCTCACCAGTATTCAGAACTGAGGAATCAAGTGGAGCAAGTGTCAGAGGGGGAACATTTAGGGAACAGTGATCATAGTATCATGAGGTTTAGATTAGTTACGGAAAAGGACAAGGAACAATCTAGAGTAAAAATACTTAATTGGAGGAGGTCCAATTTCAGTGGGTGGATTGGCCCGGGTAAATTGGAATCAAAGATTGGCAAGCAAAACTGTAATCGAACAATGGGCAGCCTTCAAAGAGGAGATGATTCGGGTACAGTCTAGGTACGTTCCCAAGAGGGGAGAAAGGTAGGGCAACGAAAGCCGGAGCTCCCTGGATGACAAATGAGATAGTAAGATGAAGCAGAAAAAGGGGGCATATGACAGATGTCAGGTTGATAATACAAGTGAGAACCAGGCTGAATATAGAAAGTTCAGAGGAGAAGTGAAAAAGGAGAGGGGAAATGAGAGAGTATGAGAATAGAAAAGGGAATCCAAAAGTTTTCTATAGGCAACAGTAAATGTATAGTAAGAGGAGGGGTGGGGCCAATTAGGGACCAAAAAGGAGGACGTGGCTGAGATACCAAATGAGTACTTTGCATCTGTCTTTACCAAGGAAGAAGATGCTGCCAAAGTCACAGTAAAAGAGGAGGCAGTTGAGATACTGGATGGGTTAAAAATTGATAAAGAGGAGGTACTAGAAAGATTGGCTGCACTTAAAGTAGATAAGTCACCCTGTCCGGATGGGATGCATCCTAGGTTGCTGAGGGAAGTAAGGGGTGGAAATTGCTTCCAATTCTCCTTAGATACGGGGGTGGTGCCAGAGGACTGGAGAATTGCAAATGTTACACTCTTTTTTGAACAAGAGTGTAAGGATAAACCCAGCAACTACAAGCCAGTCAGTTTAACCTCGGTGGTGGGGAAGCTTTTAGAAACAATAATCCTGGACAAAGTTAATAGTCACTTGGACAAGTGTGGATTAATAAAGGAAAACCAGCCAAATTTGTTAAAGGCAAACCGTGTTTAATTAATTTGATTGAATTTTTTGATGAGGTAACAGAGAGGATTGACGAAGGCAATGCAACATATTTTTACTATAGTCATGAAATTCAGCTAGGTTTGTAGGAGAAAACAAATAATTGATAACTGCTGTGCTAAACTATGATATAAGTATATTTTCTCTGAAAATGTTTCTCTTCTCTTACTGTCTGCAGACACTAACTATCTGTCCTAACTATCTCTCTTTGAAGGTTACACTTTACAAGAGAAACTGTCACAGAAATGCACCCATCTCCTGTTGGTGACTTGCAAACAACATCTGGAACAGGAATAGCTCTTCCTGTAGAAATGAAGGTTTCACAGCCTGAAGCTTTCATGTCACCGGATCCTTCTAAGCTGCACCAGAGGATATCTGCCACATCAGGCGGTCTGCAGTGCGCGCATGAATCAAATAAGTGTTAAACACTTATGCTTGTAAGAGGGCAACAGCTTCGTAATTTTCTCTGTAGAAAGCTATCAGCTGGACCAGAGTGCAGAACTTTCACAGGATGGCAGGGTTCCCTCAAGTGCAGGGTATTGTAGATAGCACTAATGTGGGAATCAGAACACCTCATATCAATCCCATGGCCTACATGCTCAGAAAATGTTTGTACTCAATTAGTGTTCTGCTGCTATCTGACCATTAAATTCTATCCAGGAAGTAGCCTTGGTGTCTTCAGTATGTGGTAGCCTACGATGCCTGCATTTTAGAAGAAGAAACTTTGGATGGTGGGAATGGCTCTCAGGAGACCCGGGCTAATCCATGGCTGCTGCCACCACTGAGAAATCAACTAACAGCAGGGGAATGCCTTGGGCTGGAAAATGGGTATCTGTTTCCCGATTATCAGCCACCATGTTCACTGGCAAGAAAAGTGTACACACAATTTTTGCACAATTAAAGTGTATCTGAAAAAGGGCAATTGTTGTACACAATCCTTTAAATGGTACTTCTCCGACTGGTATGGAAGTTCCCTTTTTAGGTTTGTACCCTGCTTGATGGGTTCCCCACAAATTTGCTAAAGTGAGGTGCACACGTACCTTCTAATACCACCAAATTTGAGTTGCAGCCATGTGAAAGGGATCTCAGTGACCTTCCCCAGCTTACATCTTAGCTTTTACTAGCAAGCGACCCTCCTTTGTTGCCCATCTTGCAGCACGACTGCCAATTCTTCAGCATCACAGAGTACAGTGTTGCCACTGTGAACATTAGTCCACTTTTCTGCAACCACCACTTCCTATTTAATGGTGAGCTGCAGCACCCCCCCCCCCTAGATCTTATACCATCTCTCCACCACCATCACCCCCCACCCCCACCACCTCAGTGTGCTATAAGCAAAGCTTTTCACCAGCAGAGGGACTTCTTTTGCAACATTCAGTCCAGTCTGCTATCTATGCTGCCGAAAGGTGAGCTTGCACTATGGGCCAGCTCAACTCAATTTTTTTCAAAACCTGGACTAGAGTGTTTAAGATACACACTATCTGTAAAACAGTTTAAAAACACCACTTTCACTTTCCCCTTGTCCTGAAGGCAGCAACCTGCACTGGTTTTCAGATCCATGGGCAGACCTCAGACATTCAGAGCAGTCCTCTGGTACATGCCCAAATGGCTATTTTTTACTTGTGAAACTAAACACTGTCCGACAGCAGGTAATTCAGCCAATTGAGACAACTATCATAACTGAGTCTGATTCTGTCTTCATTCACACACATTTTCAGAAGTGCTCACTGGAAGATGTCATTGGATAGAAATCAGGAACAGGAATTTTGGTTAATCTTTCCTTTCTCTAGCTCACAGATGCTAAGGACAATGTTAGGCCTTTTGCCTGCCCCTGCCCCAGCCCCACCCTCTTCCCAATCCCACCCTGCTTGAGATTGGCTAACTCAGAAGAGACTGAAACTGGGGCTGGTTTGCTTTGTCTGATTCAGTCCTAAACCATATGGTGCATTTACCAGCTAAGCCATCAGGGAGCTGCTTGTGTGGTTCATGACAGCTGAACACCTTTGCACTGAAATCTTGAGATAAAGTCTCAGTCATCTGTACATCTCTAGTGATGTGTTTATGCATCATTAACTTCATGATCAGTGCACACATCTGTCAGTTACACTAAAGACTTTTATTAGTCTTCTAGTATTTGAACACAATTTATACTGTGCTAGGAAAGAGAAAGTAAATATTGTATTATTGAAATTTCTCAAAGTAATTACAATGTAAGCAAACAAGTTTTTCAAGCTGCACTTTAATGTTTGGTTTCTAACAATAAACTTTGCAGGCAACGTCTCCTACAGGTAGGCATCAGTCTAGACAGTGCAATTAATTGGAATCAAATATGGAACATTATGTGTAGAGTTGACATCACTTGGAACCAGGGTTGCTGGAACATGTACTACACTACACTACTTAATTCCACACTATGCTTCAAGTGTCAACCTGTATTTTATGCTTTGACCACATTGCATAGAGAAGATTGGTGGTAGGTTGATTTTTCCTCCCAGTTATCACATTAGCTACTGTGTAATTTGCCTCATTCATTTAAATGTTACATTAGTTACCTGACCGCAGCCTGTATAGAAGTATCTAGTTTTTAATTAACATTTGCACTACTCAGCATTAGTGTAGGTAATAATAGATTTGGAGTCCACCACTTCTACATCACCTCATACTCAGCAACTCACTGCCAAAAATGAGCATGGGAAATTTCAGATACATCACTCGATTACAGGAATGGTAGACTAGAGATACTAGCTACAATTTGTATGCACCTTCCCTGGACTATTTGAAAAAACGATAAATTTCTGCAGTTCCACAGGAAACTGAAGAGCTAGATTTGGTTTTAACTCAACCCCCTCTCCTAAATGTACAGTAACATTAAAAGATCATTATTTTTATGTTAGAAATGTATTTTGAACAAGTTTATTCCTGCAATAGGTCAGCTAACATGTTTGTCCATGTTAATTTTATTGGCACCACTTAATAATTATGGCTGTGCTAGCAGCAGTTTTAATGTCTGATTCACCTGACAATATCCTGTTGGCCTGTTTTTAAAGCTTCTTGCTCTGAAATTAAGGACAGATGTATAATATACCCAGGAATGGGTATAAAAGGAAAACAACTACAATAAACAGTTACATGCTGACAGGGAGGTGAGTAGTTTGCCAAGAGTTCAGACTGTTTAAGGGATTATGGAACGGAAAGTTTCATGTAGAATACTTTGCAATTTTACAACATAGGTCTGTGTTTGTTTTGTTTCATGTTACTGTTTGCTAGACCACACTATAATGATTGTAATACAAATAGGACAGTGACTGTGGCCGGAGAACCAAAAGATTATGGAATGTAAATTTCTTGCTCATCTTAAAAGCAGTACTGTTTGAATGAGGGTTTGTAAACAAAGGTTAGCTAAACACAATGAACGGCACCTAAACACTTCATTTGGTCACTTGCTAATAAAAAAACAAATTATGTGCAGCTTTTCTCCTCCAATACCAATCAACTGTTGGAACTCCGAGCCAGCCACTCAAGGCAACTGTGCTGTTCTGGATGAGATCAGCTAATTCAGAACAGGATTGATCCATGGTCATTCCTGTTCTGAATGAGATCAGCTAATTCAGAACAGGATTGATCCATGGTCATTCCTGGTCTTTGGGACTCAACTATTTCATGGATAACCTTGATGTCTCACTGGGAAATGGGAATTTTCAGTACAGTAACAGGTTATGTTTAAAACCAGTCTTCATACAGTTTTGATTGTGACGTGGGGGTGTTGTAGTGATAAGTAGCTTAATGTGGACACATGGGAAAATGACCATCACATGACAGAGGTGTAGTACATCTGTTATGCTGCCTATCACGAGATCTGCAAAGGTTTTATTTTTGTACAGCATGACTTACTATATTTGGATTAAAAAAGATAAAATTAAAACTATTGGTTTGATTTTTGTGAATATAGTCCCAACATTCCTTGGCAATGGTTCAATAACAATCTGTTAAAAGACTAAGATATTACACTGTTGATCGGAAGCAAAAAAAAGTTGAAGGATTTCTGGCCATCAATCAAGGCAATTTTGAGGTCATCTGTGAGACCTTGAAAACTACTGAGAGAGATTATAATTAACTTTTGGGAGAGGGAAAGGAAAACTCAAGAGATAATGCCAAGGAGTTCATTGGTCATATAAAGGCCACAAAGTGAGGCTTGAGAACCGAAGAGGATGCGTAACATCCTATTCAGATCCAAAAAAAAAATCTAAGCTCAACAAGGACAATGAATTACATGGATATTATTGAAGGAAATTATTTTAGCAATTCTTACCACGGGCAACCTAGGCGTACTCATGTGGCAAGTGAAGTAATATTCATGAAGAATGAGTCTGCATTCCAACAGTTTCTGTAATACATTTTTAAAACTTTGCATGCAGTAATTAGACTCCTATCGTCCCTTATAAGGACACAAATATAGTAACTTGGTAGCTTGTATGTAAAGTTTAAATCGCAAAAATGTAAACAGTTCTCAGCAAGTAACGGCTTGTTTAGAGGGGAATATGCTAGTATTATGCAAAAAATGTCTTCACTGGTCAAGAACCTTTTGGCGCTGTAAACAAAATATACATTTCAGTGTTGTCCAATACATTAGCCACTAGCTATATGTGGCTAATTGCATTTCTGATTAGTAAATAAAAAATGAATAATACACATCATTGTTGGGCATGTGATCTCAATATTCATATTTGCTCAGCACATGCATGTGTACTTTAACCTTTTTGTGCATTTGCTGATAGAATGGTAACACAGAGTGAGAGTGTTTTTTGATCGTTTGATGCTTTACTTTCTTCGGAAATGAATGGTGGTAGGTGTTTAAGTAAATATACGTGAGGTACAGTTATCTGTATTATGTGAGTGTACACAAGGTGTTTTCCGCTAAAATGGTGTTACCGTAGCCACATTTATAGCTATTCAGCAATTTCTATTGGACAACATGGTTAGGATAACTGCTACTTTAAAAGTTTCTGCTCAGCAGACGACAAAGCTTTGCAAATTTTTTTTTTAAAAACACCAATCAACACACAAAAAAAGTTTAAAATCCAGTTTTATTTTCTCTTTTCTTCATACAGGTTTTAAGGCATCTGCACGAAAGACATAATTCTGCAAAGGTTATAAAATCATTTACGGTCAGCCTGGGGTATCATTTGATCTTGTGTCTTGCTTCCTAAAATTTCCATTCTTATTCTACATGAAAGTTAACCTGTGTTAAACCTATTAAATATGTACACAGCAACAGCACATTAAGCTTTAGACATTCACTTGGGGCAAAATCACAGCACAAAAGGACAAAGACCGCCATTATTCAAAGTTATAAGTAGAGCTATTTACAGGTCCCTTATTATGGCATGATGTCTTAATATGTGCGTAAACTGGTCCAACAGGGGGTTGGGCAGGGGCAAGGCAGGCAGCTATGTATTTAGGGTTTGTTTTAACACTTGATATCTGGAAGCACAACATGATGCTACCATAAAATGCCATCTAGCTCATACCCCCTTCAAAGTGGTCACACATCTACAATGGCAGGTCCAGCGCATTATAACAAAACAAGACAACAAAGTAGTCATCGTGCAAGCTCTCCCATTCATGCTATTCTGTTACGTGAACTCTGAAAGCTACCCGACCCAAGAACCGGTCGCGGTCATCATTATTCTTCAGATTGGCACCAGTTATCTTGCACTCGATCATTAAATCCTTGTTGGTATCATTGGTACTCAACATTAGTTTTACAGCAACCAAAGGCTGTGAGTAGTTAACCTACAAGGAAAGGACAAAAACAAAGATCAGGCATTTGTATCTTTTAAGCTTTAATACCACCTCTGCTAGCTAACTTCTGAGCATTTTCTACTAGATCTGAGTTGGAGGATTGATTTCCCCAACTCTAGATAGGACACTCCACATAGGAAGCCATGACCATTACTGGCTTTACATGGCAAAACAAAACGTTTCACTTGGCTAATTTCACAGAAACATTGTAAAGCCAGCTCAACATACGTATAGGAAGATAGGAACAGAAGTAGGCCATTCAGCCCCTTGAGCCTGCTCTGCCATTCAATTAGATCATGGCTGATCTGTACCTCAACTCCATTCACCCGCCTTTGCTCCATATCCCTCGAAACCCTTAGCTAACAAAAACCTCTCTCAGCCTTGAAAATTTCAATTCACAGCCTTTCGGGCAAGAGACTAGCAATCAGATGATTGCACTCATACAGACCAACCTAACAAAAGCAAGCAACCTCAAACACAGTGGAGCATTAAAATTAAAACAACTTACATGGGCTTTTTTGCCATAATATGGAAAGTACATTTTATCAAATGATCCAAAGTATTGTACATCCAGGTGCGGTTCTTTCTGCATAAAGATTTAAAAAAAAGATTACAATCCCTCATATTACAGTTGGATACTATTACCTAACTGGTCAGAGATTCCGGCAGGTGTAGGAAGTACATGTTAATTTTTTAAAAACACAAACTATAGATTTAGTAATACATCCATTATTTTGTAAATTGAAGACATGGCCAGTCTGATGGTGAAGTGAATTCATGTAATTTGCTGCACCGTGAATCAGAATGATAAATGAATCCTCAATGAGTTACCCAGTTTTGGCAGGTCAGTCAGGCTAAGGGAGGAAAAACAAAACTAGACATCAAGTAACAGAGGGGGCGGTACTGGACCTAATTCTAGGGAATGTGGCCGGCCAAGTGGAAGAAGTGCTAGTAGGTGAGCACTTTGGTGAGAGTGACCATAATTCGGTGAGATTTAAGGTGGTCATGGAAAAGGACAGGGAGGGGCCAGAAATAAAGGTTCTAAATTGGGGGAAGGCCGATTTTAATAGGATAAGGCAGGATCTGGCCAAAATGGACTGGGATCAGCTGCTTGTAGGAAAATCCGCATCGGAGCAATGGGAGTCTTTCAGAAGGGAGATTGAGACCATACAATGGCAACATGTTCCCGTAAAGGTCAAGGGTGGTTCCAAGAACTCCCAGGGAACCTTGGATGTCAGGGGATATACGAGAATGGATTAGGAAAAAAAGGAGGGCTTTTGGCAGATACAAAAGGCTAAAGACGGAGGAAGCCCTAGAGGAGTACAAAAAGTGCAGGGGGATACTTAAAAAAGAAATTAGGAGATCAAGGAGGGGCCATGAAATAACACTGGCGAGCAAAATAAAGGAAAATCCTAAGATGTTTTATAAGTATATTAAGGGTAAGAGGATGACTAGGGAAAAAATAGGGCCCATTAGGGACAAAAATGGCAATCTGTGTGTGGAGCCGGCAGATGTAGGAGGGGTTCTAAATGAATTTTTTGCATCTGTTTTCACTATGGAGAAGGACGATGTAGACATAGAAATACGGCAGGGGGACTGTGATATACTCGAACATATTAACATCGAGCGGGAGGAGGTATTGGCGGTTTTAGCAGGCCTAAAAATGGATAAATCCCCAGGCCCGGACGAAATGTATCCCAGGCTACTGTGTGAGGCAAAGGAGGAGATTGCGGGGGCTCTGACACATATATTCAGAACCTCTCTGGCCACAGGGGATGTGCCAGAGGACTGGAGAACCGCTAATGTAATACCATTATTCAAGAAGGGGAGTAGGGAAAAACCGGGGAACTACAGGCCAGTGAGCCTAACATCAGTGGTAGGAAAATTATTGGAAAAAATTCTGAAGGACAAAATTAGTCTCCACTTGGAGAAGCAAGGATTAATCAGGGATAGTCAACATGGCTTTGTCAAGGGAAGATCATGTCTGACTAATTTGATTGAATTTTTTGAGGGGGTGACTAGGCGTGTGGATGAGGGTAACGCAGTGGATGTGGTATACATGGATTTCAGTAAGGCCTTCGATAAAGTCCCCCACAGGAGACTGGTCAAGAAGGTACGAGCCCATGGAATCCAGGGTGCCTTGGCACTTTGGATACAAAACTGGCTTAGTGGCAGAAGGCAGAGGGTGATGGTCGAAGGTTGTTTTTGTGACTGGAAGCCTGTGGCCAGTGGGGTACCACAGGGATCGGTGCTGGGTCCCTTGCTGTTTGTGGTCTACATTAATGACTTGGATATGAATGTAAAAGGTATGATCAGTAAGTTCGCTGATGATACAAAAATTGGTAGGGTGGTAAATAGCGCGGAGGATAGCCTCAGTCTGCAGGACGATATAGATGGGTTGGTCAGATGGGCGGAACAGTGGCAAATGGAATTTAACCCGGAAAAGTGCGAGGTGATGCACTTTGGAGGGACTAACAAGGCAAGGGAATACACAATGAATGGGAGGACCCTAGGCAAGACAGAGGGTCAGAGGGATCTTGGTGTGCAAGTTCACAGATCCCTGAAGGCGGCGGAACAGGTAGATAAGGTGGTAAAGAAGGCATATGGGATACTTGCCTTTATTAGCCGAGGCATAGAATATAAGAGCAAGGAGGTTATGATGGAGCTGTATAAAACACTGGTTAGGCCACAGTTGGAGTACTGTGTGCAGTTCTGGTCGCCACACTACAGGAAGGATGTGATCGCTTTGGAGAGGGTGCAGAGGAGATTCACCAGGATGTTACCAGGGCTGGAGCGCTTCAGCTATGAAGAGAGACTGGGAAGATTGGGTTTGTTTTCCTTGGAGCAGAGGAGACTGAGGGGGGACATGATTGAGGTGTACAAAACTATGAGGGGCATAGATAGGATGGATACTAAGGAGCTTTTTCCCTTCGTTGAGGGTTCTATAACAAGGGGACATAGATTCAAGGTAAAAGGCGGGAGGTTTAGAGGGGATTTGAGAAAGAACTTTTTCACCCAGAGGGTGGTTGGAGTCTGGAACTCACTGCCTGAAAGGGTTGTGGAGGCAGGAACCCTCACAACATTCAAGAAGCATTTGGATGAGCACTTGAAATGCCATAGCATACAAGGCTACGGACCAAATGCTGGAATATGGGATTAGAGTAGACAGGGCTGATGGCCGGCGCGGACACGATGGGCCGAAGGGCCTCTATCCATGCTGTATAACTCTATGACTCTAACATGAAGTATCCTCTAATGATCACTCACAAAACAAAGTCAAAACCGTTTTCTTTTTAAAAAGTTCCAAAAAAGCAACAATCTCACTGCAAGAGATGCTCAGACAATTAGAACTAAAGCGAATATACATTACGAGATTACCTCCCATTGGGTTTCTACATTGGATCAACTGGAGTGGGGAAAAAAATTAAAAAGGTACCCCACAACCACCTTGCAACTCCATGCTGACCCTTCAATATTCTACTTCACATCCTTTTAAAGTCCTAAATGTAAGGTTTCCATTATTGTAAGATACATAGAATGAATATACATTTCATCAAAAGTTGTGGGCCAGAAATTGCTCCCGAAATACCGGAGGAGCTCAATAGCACTCTCCGCTTTTAGTAGCGAATTGAAGGAGCTATTTCCCGCAATTGCACACGCGCACTAAAATCGGAAATCGTGAGCTTGCTCCTGTTGGTTCGCCAGCGATTTGACAGCTTCAAATTAAAGGGCCATCGCACGCTGCAATCAGAAATCATTGAAAAATCGCAAACTTGCTGATCTGCCCAGCTGGAAAGTAAGTAACTACGCCACCTAACAAGTGCGCTTAAAAATACCAGGTCTAAACTAAGTTTTAAAAGACCGGTTAGTCTTAACGACTGCCAAACAACTAAAAATTAAATTTTAAAAAAGGAGTCTCATATTACTCCTTATTTTAATTGTTTTGGTCATTAAAAAAAATTAAAATTAAAAATTTTTTTTTTCCCCTTCTGTCTCTAATTTAATTCAATTATTTCTTTGGCTTTTTAGTAATTTTTTAAAAAATTTACAATGACATCCAGAATACTAACTTTAAATGAATGAAGTCTGCTTTCCTGACAGATTTTGTGGGCTTCTCTTCTATTCTCACAGTCTGTTCCACGCGCGCCAACTCACGCTGCTCAGAGGCTGCGCTGATAGCACACAACTTTTTTAAAGTTCAAAATCAAGCAATTCGACACCACAGAGCCCACAGTAAGTATTTTCGTTAATTTAATTTGCAGGACCTGCGGTGTGCATTGCCTCGCCATTCTGCGTGATTTCTGTCCCAACATGTCTTCAAGCTCCCAATTTGGAAATTTTTCCCCCAAACTCTCGTGTTCAGAATTTCCAGCATTACTGGAAATTTCTGTATAGCTGAAATGTCTAAACAGAACACTACTGATTTTGCAAAAGTGTTAGATCACAGAAAATTGTATTAACATCAGGGTTCTAAAATTCAGAGTAGAAAAGCAGTAGAGGCATATGTAAAAGTAATGCATCTAAACTGGAGATTTCCAATTCTGAAATGGTATACAATCCAAAACCATTTAAGCAAAAGTTAATCTGAATCCTAGCACACAATTAACATTTTTGTACATAGCGTGCATAGATTCAGACATCAATCTTTACAGTTTAGTAACCAATCGTAAAAGACGACATTTAGCACAACCCTTTAAACAGTAATTTGTTCCACATTTCTAGTGCAGCAATGCTTACAAGAGGCTAGCTCTCTACATGATGGAAATTCATCTGCTACTACCTGTTTTTTTAAAAAAATGCCAAATTTCTGCTGTTGCTTTAGATTCATTCCCCCTGTACCTCATCCCATTCCTGATCCTCACCCCATTCCAGTACCAAGTGGACTGATAAAGCAACTAATTTTAGTAGGGCTGTCAAGCAATTAAAAATTTAAGTCTATTAATTTTGGTTCTAATCACATATTTGATACCAATTACTGCATCCGTTTCTTTCAAGTTTATTGTTGATGCTATCATCATCCAAAAAAACTAGCATAAAAACCTATTTCCGTTTTCCCATTTATGGATTTATACAAATCTTCTGCATTTTTAACATAGCTAAGTAAATTGTACGTATACACTGGGTGCCCCATATATGCTTACACGTCAGAACCACCTGATCACGTGGCCAGGACTGTAGATGGAAGGAAGAGTTCTGTTCTGCTCTGGGGGACCACAGCACACCGCAGGAAGTTTAAATCTTGCGCTGATTCTGGTCAGCAAACACTGACAGCGGACACCAGGTGAAGAATGCCAACTGTCAACATGAAACACTGATGGTTGTTGTGTGTCATTTGCTTCCTCCCTCTGACAACATTGTGGAGCCTGGGAATTCACCACTTTTGGTATCAGAGGCATGTAATCCACATTCTACCAGGGTATTAGTTCACGGCACCAGAATGTGTTTCACTGAGATCTTCAAACTACCCTGTGCAAATATTATTGTGCAAATGCTTAGTGCATTCGTATGATCCGAGTTTTAAAGTCTTCCTTGTCAGGTGGCATGCTGTCACATCAGGTGGCATGGTGCATCATTGTACACTACCATGGAGTGCTGAGGAGTGGATCCAGAGCTGTGATTCTCCACTACCCTCCCCACCAACTATTGAGTTCCCAATCCAATTATAAAGTTATGAAAGTGCCACGCCAAGGCCAAGTGTCTCCCCACAGAGAGTGATGGAAAGTGTAAAAAGAAAGTCGCCAACGTCAGAGTGACCAGCTCAGAATGATATTGATTGATACTCGAGAGCAGATCACCCGCCTGCCCATTTAGTTGATGTTAATGCAGGGCCCAAGTGACGCATAGCCCAAGTGACAGGAGGAAAGGAATATTAAAATAACTTTGCCATTCCAAAAAAACCTATTTCTGACAGGTGGTTTTTCCTCCTCAAAGTCAGTAAAAAGGAATATGTTAACTTTTAAAATAACTATTCAATGTCCAAATTCTAACTTCACGTCATCATTGTGATAGTAAATAAAGATTAAATATTAAGTCACTATGTATATTATTTGGAAACCCCTTCCATTACTGGAGATTACATTATAAAGAATACTCAGATATTTCTGAAAATTAGTTTTATTTTGTTATCTGCAGGTCCAACATGCACAGAAACCCAATGACCACACTTGAAGTCTCCACATCAAACTAGTGAAAAATCCACTAAGTTTGTTTACGTGATATGGTGTGCACACACTCGCCGACAAGGACACACTCTACTTACCTAAGCCCAGGAAACTTAGACCCAGGTTAGCAAGTGCAAGAGCAAAGACTTAGGGACCCTGAAGTGTGCAAAGTAGTATTGTTGAAGGTTAACCAGCTACAACAATGCAACTTACCAGCACAAATCAGCAGAAATCTTCCTGCTGCTTGACTACCTGAGATCTCCCCACCCATCAGAACATTGTTTTAGAAATCTTATCTGAAGCCACGTGGGAAAAAACACCAGCCTCCAGTCAATCCCTCTAGGTTCCAACAGACAGATTGGCTGATCAAATTTTTTTTTTTTTGAGAAACTTTAGCGGCAGGAAAAGATCCATATTGTAGGAAACAACCATGACTGAAAACAGTAGAAGAGAAGATGAGGCAAATCAAGTAAGGTTTGGCATTGCCTAAACGTAGGCTATATGCTGGAATGCTTTGTTGCCTCTCTGCTGCCTTAAACACCATCAACGACTCCATCCTCCTCAAAAATCTCTCCTCCACATTCTTTCTTCCATCTCTTTAAACCACAACTCATCCAGCCTGCATTCTCGCCCTGCCAAGTTTCACTGGCTCCCTGTACCCCAGATAATTGAATGAGATTCTTGTCTTCAGTGGCCTCACTCCTCCCTACCACCACAATCTCCTTCAGCCTTGTATAACCTTACGCACTCTCCACCCATCTAACATGTGTCATGGCAAATGCCTTGCCATTTGACAACCACTACGTCCACATCTCATCCACCTCATTACCTTCTTCCCTGCCTTCAAAAGCCTACTAAAGACCATTCCCTTTGACAGTGCTTTTGTCTTTCTTGCTTTCTTCTCCACGCCCACCCGATGCTCTGTAAAAGTATTCCAAGAAGTCTCCAAGTGAGTGCAAGAAAACAGAAGGAGTCATTGTTGAGGGAAGTGAAGAGTTATACAATTTTGAGGTTGTGTAGGTAGAATTAGGATACTTGTGCTAATTTAACTTTGTGGTTTTAAATTTGTATAGATTTACACAGAAAATCATAAAACATCAAACCATTCAGATCATAAGAACATTTTAAATAGCCCAAAACTTTCCAAATTATTCTACTGCCTCGTATGCCTTCATAATTCAAGCAGAATCTTAATCTAGAATATCTGTCTGCATTTGCTAAACTGAACAATTTCAATGTTACAGCATACGATAACAATAATGCTACACAAAGAAAATCAGAACATGCTGAAATACTTTGTTTTGAAAGCTGGGTATCTAGAATGTTTGACCTGCAATTGTTGCAGCTTTCAAAGCAAAGTTAAAATTTTCTCTGAATTTTAGACCCCTGAATGTATACAGTGCTTGCATCTTACCCAGAAATTTTACTAGGTTGCAAGTTTGCAGCATTAAAGTAAAATAAAATGAATATAAATACAGAAAACAAAAATAAAACAATGATTCAATGCTACATTCAGTAAACAAACTCAAATTTTATAAATAAAAATCCAGTTCCCAAATACAAACAATTGTACTGGTCAAGGTTCAGCAATATTAGGTCACAAGATCAAAGAACTTCATCAGTACATATATATTTGAGACAAAGAATACAAAGGTTATGGGAACTGACTGAAGAGTTACTGAGCCTATCTACACTAGGGGACGGAATTAATTTCTACATGAAAGGAAAGAGTTTGAGTACTCGACTGCAACAAAGCACCTCACCCACCATCAGCGCAGATTGGAAAATCGCAGCCACTACTTACGGGAGGATTTGGAAAATCCAGTGTTAAAAGTATTTCAAAGATTCACCCGAAAGTACCACACCTACATCCAACGATTTCAAATACCATCCCATAAACAGTACATCACAATTGAATAATCTTTACAAAATATATTTTTTAAAAAGCCAGTCATTTCCTGCTAAGGATGCAGCCAGTGATTTACAAGCAGTTGCTGATCTGAAGATAAACATCCTGAAATACTGCCAACTTGCCTCTAATTGACCTCAGGATATGCCACTTTGCAGCCATACAGCTGTTATCTCCAGTAGAGCAGAAGGCATCTTTGCTCAAGGCAGTTCCTTTGTGCCATCTAAGAAAAGGCTACTAAGACAAACATTTCTCTCATTATACTGTACATTGTATAAGAACATAAGACATAGGAGCAGGAGTAGGTCATACAGCCACTCAATAAGATCATGGCTGATCTTCAACCTTAACTCCGCTTTCTCGCCCGATCCCCATTTCCCTTGATTCCCTTAGTGTCCAAAAATCTATCAATCTCAGTCTCAACCACTGAGCATCCAGAGCCCTCTGGGGTACAGAATTCCAAAGATTCACAATCCTCAATGAAGAAATTTCTCCTTATCTAAATGGCCAACCCTTATCCTGAGACTATGCCCCCTAGCTCTAGACTCTTCAGCCAGGGTATACAGTTTCACAACATCTACCCTGTCAAGCCCTCTCAGAATCTTATATGTTTCAATGAGATCACCTCTCATTCTTCTAAACTCGAGAGTATAGACCCATTCTACTCACTCTCTCCTCATAGGACAACCCTTTCATCTCAGGAATCAATCTAGTGAACCTTCATTGTCCCACCTCTAAGGCAAGTATATCCTTCCTTAGGTAAGGAGATCAAAACTGTACACAGTACTCCAGGTGTGGCCTCACCAGAGCCCTGCATAATTGCCGCAAGACTTCCTTACTCTTGTCCGTTACATTGTATAATGATCCCAACATACTATGAGCAATGCCACAGGAGATCTGCCAGTTTAATGGAAAGACTTGCATAGTGCCTCATCACCTCAGAAAAAGATTCATGAGATCCAAAGTCCACTAGAACAGGGACTATGCCTAAAAGCTTATCTGAAGGACAGCACCTCCTTGATACTGGTCTGAAGTCTCAGCTTAGATTCTGTACCCAAGATCTGGACTAACCTTCGAAGCCATAACCTGACTCAGAAGAAAGACTCCTACCAACTAAGCTAAGCTGACATTCTGATGATGTTATTTCTGTTTTCTTACTTTGTTTGGCTAAATTCTTTCCAGCCAATTCCCCCTTTTAAAACAGTGAACATTGATGACAGACAGACAGGAAAATATTAATCCTAGCTCTCTGTAACCATTTTTAAAAGGAATATACTGATGGAAGCTCTTGCTTTAAAAATAGTTAGGAATTTGCTTGATGGGGGGACGTGAGATGCTCAAAAGGGAGGAAACTACCCTAGTCAAGTCATCAGTGATATCCTCGGTCATTGCGACTTTACCATGTGGCACATTGCTCTTCCTTGACATCTCCATGGCTTCTGACGCAATCAACCATTCCACCCTTCCCCAACACTTGTTCTATATGGTCCACCTCTGGGAGACCACGCTCACTTGGTTCCACTCTTAAAACAATGTCCAGAGACAATAGCCACAGGCATGGGTCAATTTTCATGATCATCCCTGCTTTGTCAGACTACTTGACATTAAGTTTTGGCTGAGCCAGAACTTTCTCCAACTGAACATTGGAAAAACTAGAGTAGAAATTAGAATGCGTGGCACCTATTTTTCGGGCATAAAACTGGCACAAAGCATCCCAATTTAGTAGTAGGGCAGCATGCGCCCAATCTGCGCAGGTGTTGCTCCCACTGCAAATTTGTGGAGGCCATATTTAACGTGTCCTGGGGGGATGCCTAAGACAGATGTTTGGCCCCTTGAATATGTAAATTAGGGGCTTAACATCTATTAAAAGGAACCTTTTGACAAATTGTTCATCTCATGAGCAGGCCAGACGTTGGGTCTGCCCCCCTCAGGATGCTTCAGTGGCCGCCAAGCCAAAGATTAAGTTTTTGAAATTTTTTTTTCCCGCAATAACACCTTTCTTTGGAGCTAGGAGGAGCAGGAGACAGCCCCCGTCTTCTTTCTCTTCCACCCACCCACCCCGTAGCCCGCTCCAATCCCTTGCCGGAACTTTATCTTAAATAAATATAGCAAGAAAACTATAAAACATCAAATCTGCTCCTTCACAGAGACATACTATTCCAGTTCCTCCTTGGCCACTCCAGTGATGTCAGTTATTGGGAGGGGTTGCAAGCGTAATGGAGTTGCTCCTCTAAATGGGGACCAGCATTTTGGACTAACCTGTAAATCTATCTGCAGCAGGTGGACTTCAGAAAATGCACTGCTGGCTACTGCTGCTATAAATGTTGCTGATAGCACTTTTTCCAATGTCCAGCAGCTGTGGATAGGCTCCCAATTTGGTCCAAACTGCCAGTCTTCGCTGTAGTAAATGAAGCCACTCAGATGCATGTAATTAAGGTCACTGGAATGGTTGAGCCAGCTCACACTGCAGTACCAAATCCAAAATAACATCTCCCATGAAATTCAATCACAATGAGATCCAGGCAGCTCAAAAGGGAAGTCACTGCTTTGAGAAGCAAACCTGAAATGTCTGGTCAACTTTTGGTCAGAAAATATGACTTAAAAAAAGTGTTTTTCTTTCATAAAAAGGCACTAGGGATACTTAGAACCATAGAAAAGATACAGCACAGAAGGGGGCCATTTGGCCCATCGTGTCCACGCCGGCTCGCAGAACAACCAGGTGCCCATTCTAATCCCATCTTCCATCACCCGGTCCGTAGCCCTGCACCTTTAGGTGCAGGTCCAGGTACTTTTTAAAAGAGTTGAGGGTCCCTGCCTCTACCACTAAATCAGGCAGCGAATTCCATACACCCACCACCCTCTGGGTAAAAAGGTTTTTCCTCATGTCCCCTCTCATCCTTCTGCCAATCAGCTTAAATCTATGTCCTCTAGTTCTTTAACTCTCCGCTAGGGGAAACAGGTACTTCCTGTCTACTATATCTAGGCCCCTCATAATTTTGTACACCTCAATCAAGTCTCCCCTCAGCCTCCTCTGTTCCAAGGAAAACAACCCCAGCCTATCCAATCTCTCCTCGTAGCTGCAATTTTCAAGCCCTGGCAACATTCTTGTTAATCTTCTCTGTACTCTCCCCAGAGCAATTACGTCCTTCCTGTAATGTGGTGACCAGAACTGCGCACAATACTCCAGCTGTGGCCTTACCAGCGTTTTATACAGTTCCATCATTACATCCCTGCTTTTGTATTCTATACCTCAGCTAATAACGGAGAGCATTCCGTATGCCTTCTTCACAACCTTATCTACCTGTACTGCCACCTTCAGGGACCTGTGCACATGCACTCCAAGGTCTTTCACTTCCTCTACCCCTCAATATATTCCCCCTTACTGCGTATTCCCTTTTACTGTTTGCCCTCCCTAAGTGCATTACCTCACACTTCTCCGGGTTGAACTCCATTTGCCACTTTTCCACCCACTCCACCAACCCATTGATACATTCTTGGAGTCTACAGCTATCCTCTTCACCATCAACTACACGGCCAATTTTTGTGTCATCTGCAAATTTGCCAATCATGCCCCCTACATTCAAGTCCAAATCATTAATATATACCACAAACAGCAAGAGACCCAACACTGAGCCCTGTGGCACACCACTAGAAATGGATTTCCATTCTCAAAGACATCCATCGACTTTTACCCTTTGTTTCCTGTTACTGAGCCAATTCGCCACATTTCCCTGCATCCCATGGGCTTTTACCCATGTAGTACAGAAACTACTCACTTTAGATACTCCTTCCTTTAAAGAGAATTTTATCAAGTTATGGAATTAAAAGCTCATCCTAATTCTACAACTCACATGATATAAAATAATGTATTCTAAGTTAAAAAAAACTTAAACACAAAGGATTTTGAAGATGGTGGCCAAAAAACTCTCCACAGCAAGAGAATAAAGAAGGCAAGATTTTGAAGCTGGGTGGATGATGACTGAGTTCTGAGCACTTTCCCACCTGGAGGGGAAAAAGTTGGAAAAGGCACTTCAGGCTTTTGTCATCTTCTATTGACCACCCCCTCAAGTACAGCATGTGCTGAATCACAAGGGCGATGGCCTACAGAGACCTTCACAAAGGTATTTTTGTTGGGGGTGGGGGTGGATTAGAAGAATAGAAAGAAAACAATATAGTCAACCCATGTAGGAAAAATTACACTTGTACTTTGAAAGTAAGACACCATTTCACTCATTCTTAATGGTGAGACATAACGTTACTTACCAGTTCATCTCCCATGCCATTCCTTATGGGGGGAAAAAAGAGCTCTTCCTGTGTCTCCCAAATTAATTATTTGCATTTATTGGTCTTCCACTGTCTCTTTTCTTTTTCTGATGCCTCATGCACTCTTGTCATCTCCAGGTCTACAAGTGTTTCTCACTCTTTATGCAAGACTCTCCTCAATTCTATCTCCTTTCCTGTACAACTCTTACTCTGTTTGCCTCTCATATGCTGCCTTTCATTATGGAAGTCTCTACTGGCCTTTCTGTGTCCGGCATCTTGTATGCTTCTGCACCCTTTCTGTGCCTCTCCCGCTTTCCTTTTACTCTCACCTGTCATGGAGACCTGGAGGCAGACTCGAAGCTCCAAATCTTTGATAACCACGAAAAGATCTTGACTCTTTGGTATTAGGACCTGAGGCATATCATGTGTGCGATGAGTAGGTAGGTCATGGGCAGGGAGTGGGAGCTGGTACTTAGAAAACAAGTTTGGGCTCAGAGGAATTGGGAAGGTAGGACTCAGCTACAGAGCAATAGTTGGGCCAGGGGTGCACAGACTGATAACCACATAAGCATTATTGCATTAATGGTCAAATAGTTAGGATGGACTAAAGCAGATCTGCAGGACATAATGGACAATTATAGAAAAGAAAAACCTTTATTTATATATAGATAACAAATAGAGTTTATTCCATTATATAAACACTCAAATATGAAATCATAGTAATACCCAATTATAATTGTATAAAATACCCAATATTTCAATTTATAATTATATCCAGTAGATCAAAGATATCACTATAAATTGTTATACAAAACAGCCAATGGAATATTAAATCGTACATAAATGAGCAATAAATTAGAATTCCAATATTAAAAATCAATATATAAATAGCCAATACTTAAATGATTTCAACATTGTAAACACAAACCATTCCAGGACTGAAGAGTAGACTGCAGAGCAGAGGCTGCCTCTGGTCCTAGGCAGAGCAGAGACTGAACAGTCTGCAGCTTGTGGCCATGCCATGAGGGAAGGGCAGCTTTGGGTCAGGCAAATTAGAAGGGAATATTAAAAATTAAAAAGCTAAAAATAAAAAAGTGAAATAAATAATTAAAAATTGGGAAGAGGGTTAAAAAAAATAATGGAAAGTATGGGAGAAGAGCAAAATAATTTGTAAAAATGGCAAACTTGTGGAGATTTAACAGGCTTGTGGTATATTTACTATAATCATAGAATGGTTACAGCACGGAAGGAGGCCGTTCAGCCCATTAAGTCCGTGCCAGCTCTATGCAAAAGCAATCCAGCTAGTCCCACCCCCCCCGCCCTTTCCCTGTAGCCATGCAAATTTTTTCCTTTCAAGTACTTATCCAGTTCCCTTTCGAAGGCCACAATTGAATCTGCCTCCACCACCCCCTCAGGCAGTGCATTCCAGATCCTAACCACTCGCTGTGTAAAAAAGTTTTTCCCTCAGATGTCACCTTTGGTTCTTTTGCCAATCACCTTAAATCTACGTCCTCTGGTCCTTGATCCTTCCGTCAATGGGAACAGTTTCTCTTTTTCTACTCTGTCTAGACCCTTCATGATTTTGAATACCTCTATCAAATCTCCTCTCAACTGCCTCTGTTCCAAAGAGAACAACCCCAGCTTCTCCAGTCTAACCACTTAACTAAAGTCCCTCATCCCTGGAATCATTCTAGTAAATCTTTTCTGCACCCTCTCTAAGGCCTTCACATCTTTCCTAAAGTGTAGTGCCCAGAACTGGACACAATACTCCAGTTGTGGCCAAACCAGTGTTTTATAAAGGTTCATCATGTACTCTATGCCTCTATTTATAAAGCCCAGGATCCCGTATGCTTTTTTAACCACTTTCTCAACCTGCTCTGCCACCTTCAACGATTTGTGCACATATACCCCTAGATCTCTTTGTTCCTGTACCACTTTTAGAGTTGTGCCCTCTAGTTTATATTGCCTCTCCTCATTCGTCCTACTGAAATGTATCACTTCGCATTTTTCTGTGTTAAATTTCTTCTGCCACGTGTCTGCCCATGCCACCAGCCTGTCTATATCCTCTTGAAGTCTATCACTATCCTCCTCACTGTTTACTACCCTTCTAAGTTTTGTGTCATCTGCAAATTTTGAAATTGGGCCATGTACACCCAAGTCCAAGTCATTAATATGTATCAAGAAACGCAGTGGTCCCAGCACTGACCCCTGGGGAACACCATTGTACGCCTTCCTCCAGTCCGAATGCTGCATCATTTGCAGAGACTGTGGTAACATTTTCTCTTGGTCCCACTGCTACCTTGTCTGCACAACAGCAATGCCACTTGCTCAATTTGGTGGACTAGTGTTGCTAACACAGTGAAACTTTATGTGAAGTTTAAAATCTGAAAGCTCCTTGCATAAATTTAGTCTTATAAAAAGGTGAAGATGATTTGATTGGATTTATGGGTGGGGGGGGGGGGTGATGAAAAGGAGAGAGAACCACCACACCTCTCTATACAATGCTTTTTGCTGCATTTAGCGGAGTCCTAAAACCTGCAACTAAGAAAATATTTAGCGAGAACAGAACCTAATACAGAAATATGGTTTATAACTAACCTTGATTGAACAGTTTACTATAGGATTGTTTCCTGCACCTGCCTCTAGTCCAATTATCTAGAAAAAAAATCATAAGATTTAGTTTCAAAACTGGCTAGTTAGAGTATTTTCAAACAGATATTTCTTAAGGAATACTTACCCTATTCATTTTAACAAGAACACATGGCTTTCCCTCATTATAGCCAAAACTGCCATTGTTGCTTCCAGAACAGTCACCAAGCATTGTGCGGTTAAACTGACAGGCCTTTTTCTCCTTTATACTTTCAGGCTGTGTGAGGTACACTCCAGGGTGACAAAGAATATTTTTTTGTGCTTGCATCAAATCATCGTAAGCTATTTAAAAAAAAGATATATTTCAATAAAAATGAATTAAGCACACAAAGAACATTGAAAAATATGCAAATTAATCAATACTCACGTTTTAGAAAGCCATCAAGAGCAGCTACATATTTTTCATAAGACTTAGCATCAGATTTGTTAAATACAATTTCCAGGGCAGATCCTACTTTTGGTCTAATCATAAGACCTACAAATGAAAGGAAACAGATTGCAATAAGTATATCTATTTGTACATTAAAGAACATATTAAAAAAGTTTTAAATATCCAGCTGCATTCCTTTCTTCCATTCTAGGCAAACTTTTGACCCTTTGTGTTTCAAAAATCCTTAAGGTTTAGCCAAAATGAAGATTAATTGTCTACTACATTAACAGACAAATTCCTGCATTACAAACCCACCGTTACATATACACTTTGCAAAAAAAAGTGAATAAATTCTGTGAAAATTGTTCCAGAAAAATGCAGAAAGCACATTCAGGCTGAAATAATCTTCAAATATACTTTACCTCTGCATTTCCATATTTGAGTACATGTACACACAATGTTTGTGCATGTATTGTCCAGTGTTTGTAGTTTACAGTTAAAAGGAGAAGGTTATTATGAGCCAGGACTAGTACTGATATCTAAAATTTCTCCATGGTCTAGAGTAAAGTTAGTTTACCTGCACTAAGTAGAGCCTGCCATTCTTTAAAGTTCAGCCTCTACACAAATTCTCCATCCACAAGCAGGGGAATCACAGTGATGCTGACCCTTTAAATTTCACACTTTCAAATCAGGTCACCTTCCCCACATCCTGCTAACTGACTAGCCTCACTAATTGCATTCCCAATTCTTTGTTAAACAACATTTTAGGTAGGATCAGAGTCTAGCTAAAAGTTCTAAAACATTCCAATCTACTTTTGGAGCAAACACTGTCACTCAACTAGTGACAATTAACAATAATCACATGAATTATGAAATATAAAATAGTTAAGAATGTTCTAAAATTTATATACCCAAAAGCAAAGTAAGCCACAAGTCTTAGCCATACCAGGTCAGAAAGAGAGGGGTGGTCAGGACAAAGCTTTTTATATGAAGTCTGTACTTAAAAGATGGCAAATGCTACAAACACTATGCAATTAACATTCATTCATTTAATCAACCTCAATGTTGAATCAGGAAACATATCACAGATGTACAAACACTATAGGTGAGGAATTAACAACGGTTGATGAGACATTAGGAAAATAAAACTGAAGACTGGCAAAGGTTCTTCATACCATCTATGTAGTAATGCCCTATTTATGGCATGTGTCAACCCTATGGCATCTCCTCTTGACAGAGAAGCCATGAGAGTAGATAAAACTTCAGTACACCAATTTCCTGAGACAGTTAAAATGAAACTAATTTTGGACATGAATGAACAGCCCTATCCTCGATCCAGATTAAGTATAGTCCAATGAATTCAGTTTGCTGACATATTAATGCATGAGTCAAAGTGGCAGTTTTGAAGCCCAACAGCTTCAGATGGGATGGTGGCAAGCAGGACAGGATGAGTAACTGGAAGCAGCAGCAGACACTCTCTTTTTGAGCCTTGCTGGCCATACTTAAGGAACATTTGCCCCCTAGCTACGACTTCCCTGGGAACATAAAGGACAACTGTCTGGAATTCCCTCGAGTCTGAGTTGCCTGACTAAGCTGAACCTGGATATAGCAGTAGTTTCGCTCCTGCTTTTTGAACAGTTTTCCGGTGTGAACTCAATTTGTTCAATGAAAAATAATTCCCATCCAAAAACAGGAGTTTCATTGGACAATGTTATAAGTCCTGGACTGCATGATCTTTTGGCAAACTGTGAAAGTTGATTTTCTCCATTCTCCTTTCTCCCCCCCCCCCCCCCCGCACCATCACCGCCCCTCCCCTAATATGGGCTTCTAACTTCCAACTGGTAGGACAACATAGGACTTTGAACTAAATTATTCTTCAAGGAAAATGTTCTGACAAAGAAAAAGACTTACATTTATATAGCCCCTTTTTGTGACCACAGGACATGCTAAAGCACTTTACAACTAATGAAGTACTTTTGAAGCGTAGTCACTATTGTATTGTAGGACAACAGTTTATCTGTTGAGGACTCAGTCTTTTTTGCCAGAAACTACTTACAATTTAATTTCCTCTAGGGCAGGAATTCTCTTCATTCAGAATTAGCTAGGCAGCAAAGGCAGCCCGTCTTGCCCATGCATCATTTTCCTTCAGTAATAAGTAGTCTCAACTGGTGGTCCATTCACCCAACCGGAGGCGGTATCTACTCAAAATCTAGCATTAACCTAACTCCCAATCACTCAGTCTGTTGGCAAATATGACCACTTGGTCTGCACTCAGACAAGATTTCATTGGTATCTCGAAGAATGCAAAGTGCAAAATTTGGTTAACTAAATGAAAACCACAGCAAAAGAGACAAGGAGTGTAGAAAAAGAGAAAACCAGATTAGAAAGACAACAGAATCAATAAAATTGCCAGATAGGTGATTTGAATTGCATGTGCATTAATGTATAAAGTATTGTCATAAAATTGGAGAGCCAAAGGCACACATTGCAATGAGGGAGTCTGATATAAAAGCCTTGCACTGCCTGAAAGGGTGGTGGAAGCAGATTCAATAGTAACTTCCAAAAGGAAATTGGATATGTACTTGAAGAGAAAAAAATTGCAGGACCATGGGGAAGCACAGGTGAGTGGGACTAACTGGATAGCTCTTTCAAAGAACCGGCACTGGCAAGGTGGGCCGAATGGCCTCCTTCTGTGCTGTATGATTCTATGAGCACCAATTATGTGGGTTCACGCGTAAAAATTGGCCATTTCTAAAACCTTTATAAAACACAGGTTCGACCACAACTGGAATATTGTGTCCAGGTCTGGGCACTGCACTTTAGGAAAGATGTGAGGGCCTTAGAGAGGGTGCAGAAAAGATTTACGAGAATGATTCCAGGGATGAGGGACTTTAGTTACGTGGATAGTCTGGAGAAGCTGGGGTTGTTCTCCTTTGAACAGAGAAGGTTGAGAGGAGACTTGATAGAGGTATTTAAAATCATGAAGGGTCGAGACAGAGTAGATAGAGAGAAACGGTTCGCATTGTCAGAAGGGTCAAGAACCACAGGGCATAGATTTAAGGTGATTGGCAAAAGAACCAAAGGTGACATGAGAAAAAACTTTTTTACGCAGTGAGTGGTTAGGATCTGGAATGCACTGACAGGTTGGGTGGTGGAGGCAGATTCAATCATGGCTTTCAAAAGGGAACTGGATAAGTACTTGAAAGGAAAAAACTTGCAGGGCTATGGGGATTGGGATGGGGGGGCGGTGGGGGTGGTGGGACTAGCTGGATTGCTCTTGCATAGAGTCGGCACAGACTTGATGGGTCGAATGACCACCTTCTGTGCTGTAACTTTCCTATGATTAGCAGAAACATGGCTTAGGCTAGGGTAGCTTTTGGAGCTAACAATCCTAGTTACAAAATATTGAGGAGGAAGCGGGTAGAAAAAAAGAAAGTGTGGTATTGTTAATCAAAGATACCATTACAACACTAATACATAGTGTAAAAGCTGAATCTTTTTGGTCAGAGTTTAGGAATAAGGAGAGTACTGTTACTTAAATGGGAGTATATTATAGACTGCCAAACAGTGAAAAGGAGATGGAGATGAAGACGAAGACCTCTGTAGACCAATTAAGAAAATAAATGCAGGAACAGGTCTAGAATAATGAGTGACTTTAATTATCCAAAAGTAGACTGCAGTGAGAATAATGTAACTGGCAAAGAAGGGTAGCTGTGTCGAGAATATGTCAAACACTGCTTTCTTGGTCAGTCCGCTTTGCTCTAACAAAAAAGAGGCAGCGCTGGCTCTCATTCTAGAAAATGAAAGTGAGCAGGTAGATAATGCAAGGCTAAGGGAACATCTAGGAAAAAATTACCATAACAAGGTTTGATGTAAAATTAAAAAGAAAATGAAACAGTCCTTACAAGATAAAGATACTTGACTGGAATAAAGTCAATTTCAATGAGATAAAAAGAGAACCAGCCCCGATAAACTGGAAAGAAAACTTGGAAAGTAAGACTGTGTACAAACAGTGGGAACCCTTCAAACACAGGATGAGTAAGGTACAGACTAGACGTATTCACACAAGAAGTAAAAGTGGCACAGCAAAGGCTAGAGTTCCTTAATTGGGTAGAAATTAAAGACTTTTTTTTTTAAAAAGAGGGGCATGTGACAAATATAATAATATAAAAGCAAAATCAAGCAGAGTAGAAAATATAAAGGGGAAGCAAAAAGATGAGAATGGTTAAGAGGAGGTAGCAAGAAAAAACAGCAGGTAACAAAAAGGGAAATAGTAAAGGATTTTATAAAATCATAAAAAGCAAAAAGATAAAGAAAGGGTAGGATTAAAAAGGAAATCTTCCAATGGAGAATGAAGGAATGACAGAGATCCTAAGTAAGTACTATACCTTTGTTTTCATAGAAGTGTTGTAGTGGGAACAAATGGGAGGAGGTGGACCAATTAGATAGCGTAACTATAGATTAGGAAGTAGTACAGAAAAAAAATTGGCAGAACTCAAAAGTGGAAAAGGCAACAGGCCCTGGTAGCATGCATCCTAGAATGCTGAAAGAAGTCGTGAGGAAATTGTATAGACTCTAAACACAATCTTTCGAACATCCTTAGATATAGAAGTGTCAGAGGGCTAGAGAGTTGTCAATTTAACACCTCTGTTCAAAAGGGGAGAAACCAGATAACTATAAACCAATCCGCTCAACACAGAAGAACAAAGGAGAGGCGATTTGGGAAAGTCTATCGATAAGCTACATTGTTTCTATTACACAAACTAATTTGAGCTGCCACAATTTCAGTGGATATATTCAGTATATATTTTGCTTGCCACATGCTCTAAAAAGATTATACAATTAAAAGGAGCCCTAAAACGATCATATTCATATTTTCTTCCTGTATTTGTATAGCATTTATCGTGTTCTCAGGGCATCCCAAACTGCTTCTCAGTCAATGAATTACTTTTGAAGTGTAGTCACTGTTTTGTAGGCAAACATGGCAGCAAGTTAGCACACAGCAAGGTCCCACAAACAGCAAATGAGATAACTGACCAGATAATTTGTTTTGGTGGTGTTGGCTGAGGGATATATAACACTAGAACTCACTGCTTTTCTTTGAATAGTGCCATGGGATCTTTTGTGTCCACTTGAACAGGCAAATGGGGTCTCGGTTTGACGTGTCATTCAAAAAACATCACCTCTGACAAAGCAGCACTCCCTCAGTACTCCACTGAAGTGTCAGCCTGGATTATGTATTAAAATCCTAGAGTAGACTTTAGCCCAAAATCTTCTCAGTTAGAGACAGGTGCGCTACTACTAATCCAAGCAATTGTGAATTTTTTTAAAACAAAAATTAGATCTGTTGTTCAGTACTGAAAAAATTGATTATCAACAAGTATTCTTCAAACAATTATCAATATGAACTTACCTGGACTGGATACTCTGTCACGATACTTGGGTGTGTAGTCATCTAGCATCTGAAGCATAACCCACATGGTGAAGCTGAACAGACCAGCTAGGAAGCCATAAAAGACCAGATAGAACAGAAAAATCAGAGCTGTACAGAAAGGAATAAAAAGAAAAGTTAGTTTGTATTTCCAAAATGCCTTTCATCCCTCCCATGTCATTTTACATCTCACCCTCTGCATATTATCCTGCATGTAGCTGAAAAACTGCTCATTACTTCTAAATTATCAGTTAACCAGCCAACATATAAAGTGTCTTTTCACATAGCAACACAACTGCAAACCACAGAATTGCAGCAGTGGGCACCGTGTTTTGGAGTGGGGACCAGAAGAAGGAGGGGTGAGCAAAGAGAACAGATAAGAATTTGAAATCAATACCATTGAATTAATGCTTAAACATTGTGTGCTAAGTACACATTTCAAATAATATGAGATGAGCGACAAAATTAAATAGGGAAATAAAACAAGTAGTTAGAACAAAAGAAGTTTACTGCACAGAAGGCCATTCAGCAATAGTCTGTGCTGACTTCTTGCTAGAGCAATCCAAAACTTATCCCACTGTCCTGCTTTCTCCCCAAAGCCCTATAGCTTCCTATACTTCAAATATTTCTCCAATTTTACCTTAAAAGATCCAATGGTCTGTCAGCTAATCTCTGTGGCAAAGTATTGCATGCTCTAACAATGCTCTGCATAAAAGGACATTTTCCTAACAATTTTAAATTTTTCATTTACTCCATTGAAAGGATATGGTCTTTCCCCATTCATTCTCTCAAAACCTTTCAATTTTTTGTTCAACACGTCTTAAATATTCTCTTAACCTTCTCTGCTTCAGTGGAAATAGTCCCAGTAGCTCAAATCTCTCCTCATAACTGTGGCTTAAAAATGTATTACTTCTTTACTCTTGTACTCCAAGCCCCTATTTATAAAATGCTGTTGGCTTTATCTATCTGCACTTGCACTTTCAGGGAATTAAGTATTTGAATCCTTAGGTGTCTCTATTAATCAACAACAACTTGCATTTATATAGCACCTTTAACATAGTAAAACATCTCAAGCGCTACACAGCAGTCTTATCAAACAAAATTTGACACCGAGCCACATAAGGAGATATTATGACAGGAGCTTGGTCAAAGAGGTAGGTTTTAAGGAGCTTCTTAAAAGGAGAAGAGAGAGGAATGGAGGCGGAGAAGTTTAGGGAGGGAATTCGAGAGCTTAAGGCCTAAGCAGCTGGAGGCACAGCCTCCAATGATGGAGCAATTAAAATCGGGGATGCACAAGAGGCCAGAATCGGAGAAGCACAGAGATCTCGGAGGATTGTAGGGCTGGATAAGGTTATAGAGATAGGGAGGGGCAAGGCCATGGAGGGATTTGAAAACAAGGATGAGAATTTTAAAAATCGAGGCGTTGTCGGACTGGGAGCCAATGTAGGTCAGCGAGAACAGGGGTGATGGGCAAATGGGACTTGGTGCGAGTTAGGATACAGACAGCAGAGTTTTGGATGAGCTCAGGTTTATGGTGAGCGGAAGATGGGAGGCCAGCCAGGAGAGCATTGGAATAGTCAAGTCTAGAGGTAACAAAGGCATGGATGAGGGTTTCAGCAGCAGATGAACTGAGGCAGGGTGGAGACAGGTGATGTTACGAAGGTGGAAGTAGGTGATCTTGGTGATGCAGCAGATTTGGGGTCGGAAGCTCATCTCAGGTTCAAATAGGATGCCAAAGGTTGCAAACGGTCTGGCTCAGCCTCAAACTGTGGTCAGGGAGAGGGATGGAGTTGGCGGCTAGGGAACAAAGTTTGCAGTGGGGACCGAAGACATGGGCTTCAGTCTTCCCAATATTTAGTTGGAGGAAATTTCTGCTCATCCAGTACTGGATATCGGACAAGCAGCATGACAATCAGAGGCGGTGGAGGGGTCAAGAGAGTTAGTGGTGTGGTAGAGCTGGGAGTCATCAGCGTACATGTGGAACCTGACGTGTTTTCTGATGATGTCTTCAAGGAGCAGCATCAACGCCCTTCAGTGTCTTCCCAAACATTTTATCTCCCCAAATGTGTTACCTCACACATATCCACATTAAACATTATCTTCCACCTGTCTTCCTGTTCTGCTAGTCTGTCTACCATATCCCTCCCACCCCAAAAAAATATTTATGGAAGTTATAGATTTTAAGTTGTAAAACCAGGTACTTATTGTATAGAGCAGTAATAGGATATTACAGCACAAACTACCAGGCTCTCCAATGACTATGCTTAGTTAATTAAGGAGAATGAAAATGCAAACAACCTGATCCAAATACCAGACATGATGGACATACAAGGGATTCAGAAATTAGTATCAACAGTGCAACTGTTTCGAGAGACAATCACAAGATTGCGGAACATCAGTATAAAAAGAATGCATACACCAGCTGGCAGATAAGAGAGAGTGGCATAAGGTGAAAAAAAATGGGCCTGATCTTCTGAATACCTTGCAAGTCTCGTAGAATCATAAAATTATATTGCACAGAAGGAGGCCATTCAGCCCATTGTGCCTGTGCCAGCTCTTTGAAAGAGCTATCCACTTAGTCCCACTCCCCTGCTCTTTCTCCATAGCCCTGCCTTCCACTACCCTTTCAGGCAGTGCATTCCAGATCATAACAATTCGCTGCATAAAAACATTTTTCCTCACATCGCCTCTGGTTCTTTTACCAATTACCTCTGTGTCCTCTGGTTACTGACCCTCTGCCATTGGAAACAGTTTCTCCTTATTTACTCTATCAAAACCCTTCATGATTTTGAACACTTCACTACAGGATTTTCTAGTGTTTCCATCTACAGAAGGGTGGTAGGCCAAATGACCACGAAAGTCATCTGAGAACTTGATTTAAGATTTTGTTTCATAAAAGATTACAGATAAAGAAAAATTAAGATCAGTTTCTGTAATCAAATTCGCTAAACCACAAAACAATTTCTTCCACTTTGTTCTATCTAAGCTGGGAGGAACAGCAAGAGGAATTGACACTCAGCTCTCAATAAGCTATTGTTTGCTTATATGGCATAATAGAACTAATGTTGCTTCTTTTGCCTGAAAAACACTTATGCAGAAGTCTGCACTTATGCACTTAAAACAGAAACAGACAGTTTCCTAGAAGTAAAGGGAATTAGGGGTTACGGGGAGCGGGCAGGAAATTGGACATGAATTTAGATTTGAGGTTAGGATCAGATCAGCCATGATCTTATTGAATGGCGGAGCAGGCTCGAGGGGCCGATTGGCCTACTCCTGCTCCTATTTCTTATGTTCTTATGAGTCTCAATCAAATCCACAGCAAAACATTCTCTCCCAGAAGGATGAAAAAGAATGGCTATAGCTCAGCAAATTGGAGTCCAAGAAAAAAAACATTGATTTTCTCCCCCCATTACGTATTGCATTTTCATTATAGTTGCACTACAGCTTACAGCTGCAAAAAAAAATGTATCTTGTTATAGTCATACCAGTGATGCAATTATTCCATGGAAGTTTTAAATGAACACTTCTGCTGGCACTACCACCCTACATACTCATTAGAAATATCTACCCTTCAGTTCTCCAAGTTTGGAGTAGTTCTATCGAAATACACTATAAACTCATTTCTTATACTACTATAAATGTTGATGTGGACAATTTTGCTTACATAATGGTATAAAACCCTTAAAGACAACAAATGGTTCCTTTTACTATTCAATAGCTGCTCGACATTTTTTGGACGTGCCAATGAAAGGTAATAAATTGAGCTTTACAGAGCACTGGTTATTGGGATTGGAGTTTATGCCCAGTTCTGAACTCCACACTGACAAGATGATGAGGGGACCAGAAAAGATCCAAGAGAGGCAACCAGAGGCTTGGATAATTTAACTACAAGGAAAAACTCAGAAGATTCTCATTGTTGGAAAAATATAAATTTGGGACCCATGTTAATATTATAAAAGGAATTGATAAAAGGAATGCCAGGAGGTTGTTTCTGCAGGTACTGCAGATCACTATTATAAGCTTAGGAAATCATGATCTAGATGCAACTTAAAGCTCAAAATTAGAGTTGTAAACTTATTGAATTAGTGTCATCATACATCACAAATGCAGGATCCACAGAATCTTTGGAAGAGAAAATCAACACATTCCTTATGAGAGGAAAAATGTACTCATAGGATTAAAGAGTAAAAATCCTAAATAACCTTCAACCAAAGTAAAAAAAAAAGCACAATAAAATTCCCTTTTAAAGCTTTTTCTCTCGAAGTGTTAGATCATAAAGTTTAAATACTTCACAAATACTAATTTCACACTGTTGTGTGTAGTTTGATTACAATATAAACATGGAAAAACTGAATTTATTTTCCATCAGAAAACACTTTACATTAAGACTTTTGACAAATTAATTCATACACTAAATTCAATTAACTGCAACAGATAATTTTATATAAAGATATCTTTACATCTGACTAATCAATCTCTCATGGTATTGCACACAGGGTCAAAACCAAGTACAGTCTTCACATGAAGCAGGGTCACAGGATGGAGATAGTTAAACCAGTGCACACAGACACAATTCAGTCCTCATTTTAAAAAGTTATAAATTGTCTTTATTTTTAAATAATAATTTGATTTTACATTAAAGTTAAATAGCAAAAATGTACATCAATTTAGGATGCAGAGAAATAGAGTTGGTTGGAGCTTGGAGTTTCTCTGCAGTAGAAGCTCAGGAGCTGGGAGATGCAAAACTTAGGCACTATGGTGCCACCACTGGTGGGAGTGTGTAAATATATTTTTACAAGTTTGTATAGGCAGTTTCCATTAGAAATGTGGAATTAGGAATTTATAAATGAAAAAAAAGTGACAAAAATAACAGGATGCAAGCTTTTGAAGATGGAAAATGCATGCCGATGCAAGATTTTTTATTATAGATAGATATTGTAATTGATTAGAATATTAATCCCACAAAGATACTTTGAATACAATCTTTTCAATTGTTAGCAAAGCTTTAAGTGAATCCAATTTGATCATCATTATTATTTTCCAGCTTTTTGCCATGTATTGTTAGAAGCAAATTACGATAAAGTATTTAGACTTGTTAATCTGACACAGGAGCTTTGGAAGAAAATTTTATTGTTCTGTTAATCACTTTCGGTGAATGTTATTTTGGATATTTCTTGTCTGTATTGTTAGAATAAGCGTAGAAGGAAAACAAATTATGGATGATTTCTGCAGTACTCATTACTTTAATTGAACACACAATTCATAATAGTAAAATACTAAAGCAATACAATGGGAATAGTTTACCCATTAATCTATGTGATAGTGATATTTAGGGACATTATATAACAACCTGCATTTACATAGTGCCTTTAGTGATTATCAGACAAAATCTGACACCGAGCCACATAAGAAGATATTAGGACAGGTGACCAAAAGGAGTGTCTTAAAAGGAGAGAGGTAGAGAGGTTTAGGTAGAGAATTCCAGAGCTTAGGGCCTAGGCAGCTGAAGGCATGGCCGCCAATGGTGGACCAATTAAAATTGTGGATGCGCAAGAGGCAAGAATTGGAGGAGCACAGAGGTCTTGGAGGGTTGTAGGGCTGGAGGAGTTTACAGAGATAGGGAGGGGTGAGGCCATGGAGAGATTTGAAAACAAGGATGAGAATTTTAAAAATCGAGGCATTCCCGGACCAGGAGCCAATGTAGCTCAGGGGTGATGGGTGAACAGGACTTGGTGCAAGTTAGGATATAGGAAGCAGAGTTTTAGATGAGCTCAAGTTTATGGAGGTGGAAGATGGGAGGCCAGTCAGGAGAGTATACTGGAGTAATGTAGAGCCAATAGACATGTTTGCTTACAGACATGACTAGAGCTCCCCTCACCAGCATCCACATCAGTTAAATGTTAACATTAAAAGAGACCACTGGACATTCATTAAAGATGTTTTAAATACAACTTGCATTTATATAGTGCCTTTAACGAAGCAAAATATCCTAAAGCACTTCACAGAAGCGTTATCAGACAAAAACTGACACCGAGCCAAAGGAGGAGATATTAGGACAGGTGATTAACAGCTTGGTCAAAGAGGAAGATTTTAAGGAGTGCCTTAAAGGAGGAAGGGTTTCAGGAGGGGATTCCAGAGCTTAAGGCCTAGACAGCTGAAAACACAGCCACCGATAGTGGGGCGAATGAAGTGGGGGGGATGCACAAGAGGCCAGAGTTGGAGGAATGCAGAGTTCTTGGAGGGTATAGCTGGAAGATGTTACAGGGATAGGGAGGGGCAAGGCCATGGAGGGATTTGAACATTAGGGATGAAAATTTCAAAATCAAGATGTTGCTGGATCGGGAGTCATTGTAGGTCAGCAAACACAGGGGTGATAGGTAAACGAGACTTGGTATGAGTTAGGATACAGGCAACAGAATTTTGGATGAGCTCAAGCTTATGGAGGGAAGAAGATGGGAAGCTAGTCAGGAGAGCATTGGAATTGTTGAGTCTGGAGATAACAAAAGCATGGACATGTGTTTCAGCAGCAGATGGGCTGAGGCAGGAGTAGAGTCCGGCAATATTACAGAGGTGAGAGTAGGCAGTCTTGGTGATGGGAGAGAATATGGGTCAGAATCTGAGCTCTGGGTCAAATAGGATACTGAGGTCGCAAACTCAGCCTGAGACACAAGTCAGGAAGGGGGATGGAAACGATGGCTAGGGAATGGAGTTTATGGCAGGATCTGAAGGCAATGGCTTTAGTCTTCCCAGTGTATATTTGAAGGACATTGCAGCTCATCTAGGACTGGATGTTGGACAAGCAGTCTGACAACACAGAGGCAGTGGAGGGGTCGAGAGATGTGATGGTGAGGTAGAGCTGGGTGTCGGTGTACATGTGAAACCTGACGTCCTGTCTTCAGATGATGTCGCCAAGGGCACTGTGTAGATGTGAAATAGGAGGGGGCCAATGATAGTGCCTTGGAGGACGCCAGAAGTAACAGCAGGATGCCATTGCAGAAGATTCTCTGGCTATGACTGGATAGATAAGAATAGGTGGTCAGCAGTTTAGTGGAAATAGGGTCAAGAGAGCAGTAGGTGGGTCTCATGGATAAGAGTTAATTCATAATGTATTACAAGGATTTAACAATCTCATAAAAGGTCTTGATCAAGATAGCTACTCAGCCTCTTACAATATCATATTATAAATCTGTCCAAAATGTTAACTGTAGATTTGTAACAGGAAAAAAACAATTTAAATGAGGATTAGTAGCCCAATAAAGTTGGTCAAA
Source organism: Heptranchias perlo (assembly GCF_035084215.1). Taxonomy (NCBI): domain Eukaryota; kingdom Metazoa; phylum Chordata; class Chondrichthyes; order Hexanchiformes; family Hexanchidae; genus Heptranchias; species Heptranchias perlo. Next base: position 17,508,024 of record NC_090337.1, read on the forward strand.
GCTGCCGTCTAAAGGTGTCCTTGAGAATTGTGCCCAGTTCTGGTCACCAAAATACAAGGAAGACATTTGAGACTGTGCAGAGAAGAGCCAAGTGACTGATCCTAGAGAAAGAGGAATGAGGTAAGGCGAGAGAGTCAAGAAACTTGGGCTTTTCAGCCTTGAAAGGAGCTGACCAAGAGATTATTTTATAAGAGCTATAAAGATAGTAAGTGATATAGAAAAAATAAATCTGGAACACTATTTCAAAATAGACTGACAGTAGAACAAGGGGGAACAAGTTTAAACTATGAAAAAGCAGATTGAGGACTGATATCAGGATGTTTTTCTTCACACAAAGATTAAATAGCACATGGAATTGACTCCTACCTAGGGTGGTGGAGACAAAAGCCCTGGAATCATATACATTTGGAAGCTGTGTTGGAATGGAATGGTAGGAAATAAGATCTTTCTGTATAGATAAGTCAAGATGTGCCAAATGGCCTTCCTCATCTGTATCCATTTGGTTATTTTGCATAGCCCTGGAAATATATTTCCACATGCATTATGGTTTCTATCAAGATGATACTAAAGCGGGGTTATAATACTGGCAGATGAGAAGAATGTTGTTGGAGCACCTACACCACATGGATTGCAGTGGTTCAAGAAGGCAGTCCACCACCATCTTCTCAAGGGCAACTAGGTACAGGCGATAAATACTAGCCTTGCCAGTGTTGCCCACATCCTGAGAATAAAAAAAAAGATATTTTATTAGGTTATACAACGTGTCATTTACAATCCAACAATGTGAAAGGATAATCAGCCCCTGTGACTCCGATATCACACCTGCAGTGCAACCACTGGTAATGGCTTTTCACTATCCAATGCCAATACTGGCATCCATTTCAAATGGGATCTCCAACTGAGAAAAGGATAGTAAACACTGAACAGATTAAATGGGAAGGCAAGTATTGTGATTAAGTATTTACCATCAGGTCATCCCAGGTATTGATTTTATTATAATTATTTAGCCACTGAAAAGGTCAGATTCCTTACCATAGGTATGGTTCGCCTCGGAGTGTAGTTCAACTCCACATACAAAGCTCCCGCACTTCCTGCTCCTCAGTTCTCCTTCAGACCAGGTGCTGCTTGGAGTATATTATTTAAAATTAAGAGTTTCAGTATTCACATTCTCATTCAGTGCTTGGGTATCTCTACTTCCACTGTTTATCCAGAACTGAGGATGGAGTCCACATTAGGAGCTTACAAAACAAGAATTGGGGGGGAGGGGAAGCACCTATTAAAGAATGGTGCAAAAATTTTAAGAGTGACAGCATCATTGATGTCGTCCCCCCCATAGAATACTTCCTATGTTTTTGTGGAGTTGAACAAGTGAAGAACAAACCCTTGATAGGGCTCTTCTGTGCAGTATTTCATATGGGAATTGGTCTTCTTTGGAGCCTTATATAGTCTGTTTCATAATCTAAACAATAATGCTAAGATGTTTGTGACAACATAAGCCATCAGGCACTCAAAGTGTGGCTTCGTGTTGCTGTCCAAGTGATTAGTTGGTTTCAGATAAACTGCAGTTTTCTCCCCCCCCCCCCGTTTTAGAAAACACTTATTTTGTTTCGGGGGTGGGAAAGAGAACACACCTGAAATCAGTCAAAAAGGCAAATCCGCAGTCAGGAAAAACAAAGATCACACTAACATCAATGTTTTAAGCAGATGTTCTTGATAAAGCACAGCTTTCTTTACATAACCTCAAGGCATCTGCGTCACAGTTTAGATAAAAGATGAAGGACACAAACAGATTTACTGAGAAGCCCCATGAATGGAAATATTTGAAACATTTATTTAAAAACAGTTAAAACTATCTGGATTCATGCTTTTGAATGGCATCCTCCTTTGGTTTCGTGTAGGTTCTGTTCAGGCAAAATTGTTATACAACAATGCAACACATTTAAGAAAAACAGACAGGATCATCTTTCTTTTCTGCATACATCATAAAGATTGGATAGTCAAGTAAAAAGTATTTTTAATATATTCTATATAAATTAAAGCTAAAAGTCACATTTTTTTCACTACAGGTACTTGAAGGCTAATTGAAAGAATTACCCTTGCCCCCACAAACAAACCAGGTTAACCCAGAAGTCTTCAATTATCCAGTGTGCCTGGCAAAATTTCCTCATAAAATTTTCCTGCCCTTCCAAAATGTGGACATAATGCACTAAAGTAGAAGTTGCCAAAGTCAGAGAGTTTCTGCAAAGTCCCAAGCAAAAAATTCAATATTGGTCGAGTGCAATGACATCTACAGAAGACCTGTCAATTTACAGCTCGAGTACTATTGATAATGCTCAAAATTTGGAGTTAAATCATTTGAATTATGCAACTTAAGTAACACAGCAAAGTGGAAATTTAGTGCTAAAAATCAGTTAATTTGAATTAAAAAGTAGACTGTATTAAACACTAGCTGTTCTGAAGATCTTTACCTAGCTTCCCTTTTTCTGTGGGAACAGGATCGCTATAATTTACATTACGGTTGAAAATCCAGCTCCCTTTCAAAAAGATTACTTCAAGGTGCCAAAGGTACAATTAAAAACCGACTCAAAACCTTTGACCGTATTAAATAGATATTGATTTATATAAATGCTGTTGCTATTGAATTGGGTGAAGCACAGTATTAAAATCAGAATGGCGAGATTTTCTTTCCGATTCGGTATCTTACAAAAATAAAAACATTTTTAAAAATTGACATTTATTTTGCACCCAGCTCCAGCATTTACAGCAATGAACAAAATCACAAGAGCCTGCAGCGAGTGGAAATTTCCTCCTTGGTCAGCGGTTCGCCGAGGTCTATGTGAACATTAAAATCTTGCTCGAACAAAAAAAAAAGAAAACCTGGTGGGAAATATACTTTTCATTGACAGTCAATCTGATCAAAGATTAGGATTTCGCTCACGTTAACACTTCTGAGCACTGTGATTGACAGTCACTGCATAATGCGCAGGTTTCCAACCAATTACCCTCCCCACCCCCCAATTCTTTGGTGACACCAGCAGCACCGTCCCTTAAATAAATAATTTAATGTCTCCCTCCTCCCCCCCCCCCCCCCACAATTAATTATTTCCCCGGCCTCATCAATGCTGCATCTAGACAGGCATCGGGAGCGGGTGTGAGAGAGAGAGAGAGAGAGAGAGAAAGAGGAAAACCCCAATCCCTCCCTCCTATTCGGTCTTCACTCCCTACGGGGAAGGGAGCCCGGCCTGCCGCGACCACAACCCTTGCTGAGATCGGAAACTCAGCAATGCGGCTGCGAAATGCATCACCTTCTCTCTAAAAGCCGCGTACGTGAGCTACCTCGTTCATCACCCAACCTTAACAAAAAATCTTAAACATTACGCGCCTGTCAGACCTGACTCCAGAACACACACACACACAATACAAGGACCTGCTGCATTTACAGTACAATCAAAATGCAGCCCTAGGAGTATTGTTAGATTAGTTTTTTTTAAATTTAAAAAAAAATACATTAAAGGGAGCATTTTTTTTTTGCACCGATTTGCGCTGTGCGGATGGCACTGGCATTTCTCTCCGCTCTCTTTGGCTCCTTACCCCAGCTGCTGGCAGTCCTGCCCATAAACTGGCCGGTTCCCGGGTTGTAGATAAACTGCTTCCATCCTCCTGCTCCTTGCTCGAAATCCTTCTTCTCATCCTTATCAGCCATAGTGTGAAGATAAACGGAGAAGGGGCAAGAGTTCGTTAACGAGACGTGGGATGTGAGAGATTCTTTTTTTAAAAAAAAAATCTTATCTTGGATGATGATGATAATAATAATGATGATTTATTTTCTTTTTCTTTCTTTCTTTCTTTCTTTCTTTCTTTCCCTCTCTCTCTCTCTCTCCCTCCCTCCTGCTCCCACTTCTGCTACCGTCGCCCTTCGATGCTGCAGTGAAGAACCGCAGCGGCTACCCCGCGGGTATAAGGCACACCGAGCATGCGCGTTGCGCAAAGCGGGCGAGCGCGTGAGCGAGCGAGCGAGCGCGCACCACCTCCCCCCCCCCCCCCCCCATCCTCAACCTCCGCGCGCGCGCTCGCCGCCGACGGACAATATGCAGCCGCGCCGCGGCGAGTGTCGAGGAGGGGGTGGGTGCACGCGCGCACTCGCGGCCGTGCGCCATGCGCCATGCGCAACGGCGAGGTGGGCGCGCGCAGTCGAGCATGCGCGATGCGCAATAGCGAGAAGAGTGATTATGGGGTGGGTGGGAGTGTGTGTGTGTGGATATTAGGGCAGGAAGGATGTAGCTGTTGGAAGATGTTAAAATGTGGCTTTTCTGATGGAGGGGTACACAGGTAACTTGATGCATAGGAGAGGAGAGGAGATGAGATATGGACCAGTTCTGAAAAGTGCATGCATCACCTACTTTAGCGGGGGAGGGGAGGGGGGGGGGGGAAGGAATCGCGAGCACGCGCGCTGCACCACGCCACTTGCGCACTCACCTGCAGTTGGAAGGGAGGGTGAAAGTCTTGATAAGGATGCACCGCCTGTGGCAAAACGGAATTACTTATGTCTGTTCTTTTGTTTATTCCTGTGCCACTGCAGAGAAGATGTGCACTATAAATTGTCACCTGCTGAGGTTATGGAGGGAGGGGGGGAGGGCGTAAGTTTTTCATTTTAGCATCCTGTAAACACTGATGGTTTTGACACAACAGACACGTTGTGAAAAACACACAGAGGGACAGTGTCCTTCTAAAATATTGTTGTGTTCATGCTATGTGGATACCACCCTTGTGAATGTTGTAGTTTCCACACAGTGTAAAGGGCAAGCCACAGATTGCTTGTTCAGTTTATCCCTGCGCATGTTGAAATGTCTGCTCAGCACTTCAACAACAACAACTTGCATTTTGATAGTTCTCCCACGTCACACTGCTTTACAAAAATGATGGACACCCAGCAGAGAAAAAGAGGGAAAATCAGAAGGACAAAAGCATGGTCAAAGACAGGGATTTTAAGGAGGCTTTTGAAACCAGGAAGGGAGGTAGCAAGGTAAACAAGGGCCTAGTGACTGTAGGAATGGTAACCAACTTCTGGAATCTCTCCTCCATGAAAGAGTTAGAAAAGCCACTGTAAGGAAGCATCCTCTTGTATCATCAATTGGTATTGGTTACCATTGATGACAACAGTACCAGAAATCTTGTACTATATTTTCTCTCTCTGATATGTTGTATTGATCTCACTCATAGTGGGGAGCCCGTACTGAGGATTAGGCCCTATTGTGTGCCCCTTTTATATCAATCAGTGCTTCTATACTCCCTGAGCACCAGGCTCTTGCCTCATACATTTGAGCCAGTGCTGGGGAAATGCTTACCATCCATGGTTTCATCACCAACAACTACCATATCCTACTTGAGGGGAAAAATGACGATCCCTTGATACTGACCAGAATCAGGGGCAGGGACGGAAGGGAAAGGAATATACAAAACTTAGGCCAACATTGATACATCTCCATCCTCAAAAGGAATTAAATAAGAACACTTTGTTAATGACACAATCTATATAGGAACAGGAGTAGGCCATTTTAACACTGACTTTTCCTCAGTGGCTTCATTTTTGTTTTGTCGAACATTGTTTAGTCGGCCCAAATGTGTGAGTGAAGTGTTAGAATCCTGAATCTCTCTGCCGCTTGGATTATCAAATAGTCTTGGGTACTTATTTTTGGGTAGAACATTGACCGTAGTTCTGCAGCCAAGCTGAAATCCGATTTCCTCGTTTGAGCATTTTGGTATATAATTTGTTAGCATATTGGTCTTTTGCAGATCCAACAACTTCAAGTGAGAGAATGTAATCTTCATTTGAGTCACAATTGGCTTCATCTACAGTCTGTTTTCCTTTTTTCTGATTTCTAAGTTCTGGACACTTGGCTGAGAAATGGTTTAGTTCTGTACATGTGCTACACTTCCGACCACAAGAAGGACAGGTCTCTTTCAATGATGTTTTCCCTAATATTTACAGTCTATTTCAGGAGCTTTCCAAAATGGTGTTGAAAAGGTAGTCAGCAGATTTGATTTCCCAAATTTCTTATTGGTTGCATAAGTCTTTTCAACGAAAGAAGTTCTATCTTGCTATAAACAACCTCTATATCAAATGTTGGCAGACCCGCTGTGTATTTGCAGCATTTTTGTTTTTGATTCATTTTTCCAGCATTTACAATTTTTAATTTTTTGTTCTCTTAGTCTTTTCATCTGTTTGAAACTGAGAACCATCTTTTAAAACATTCTGAGATTCAGAGTAAATTACTTCAAATTCTGATACCATGTAACGTTTGTTAATAAGTTCAATTGGTAATAAAGTAGAAAAGACAAGAGATTATGAAGAGTGCTCTTTATTGTCATAGTTCAGAACTAGGCTACGTGCAGCTGTCAATCAAACACTATCATGTCAGAAGGAATAGTCGGGGAATTCCTTGTGGTTCACTAGGGATACAAGTTGCACCAATATAAATAGCTGATGGCCATGAGAGTGTCCTCTAACACTCCATCCACTTTGCTACCTCCCTAATCCGAAGACTAGGAGGGAGGCTGGGAAGAAGGTTCTAGAAACTGGAGAATGTCACAACATCAGAAAACAGGAAGGAAAAGATTGTGCAAAACCAGAAAGCCTACTGATGAAATGGAGATGAACCTAAATTGACATTGGCAAAGTTTTTAAAAATTCATTCTCGGAATGTGGGCATTGCTGACAAGGCTGGCACTTATTGTTGCCCTACTGAGTGGCTTGTTAGGCCACTTCTGAGAGCAGTTAGCACATTGGTGTGGGACTGGAGTCACACACAGGTCAGACTGGGTAAGGATGCAGGTTTGCTTCCCTAAAGAACATTAGTGAACGAGTTGGGTTTTTATAAGCATCCAACAGCTTCATGAACACTTTTATTGATATCAGTTTTTTATTTCCAGATTTTTAAAAACTGAATTGAAAATCTCAAACTGGGATTTGAACTCATGTTCTCTGGATTATGAGTCCAGTAATATAACCACTACGCTACCATACCCCCATTGAGTACAAAAAAGCCTGGCGAGTGTTGTACTAGCTGATTTAAGAGACACTGACTCTGGTATGGTCTTGTTTAACTGTATGTTGTCTGCATGTACATGTATGGTTGTGTTAAATTTCAGACACTGTCATTAAATATTATCGAAGCATATGTCAGGCCATATATAGTACATGATTTTCTGTCAATTGTTTTACTCACTGCTGATGTGATTTTGAAAGTCTTGGTATACACTTCTTTACAGATGAATCTGGACTATTTGGAGTGACAGCGCACACTACACATCACCTATATTGTGTGATACATTGCCACCCTATGAGCACTCACAGCCATGAAGGGAGTAGCATTCTTTGTGCAGGCTGATGAATTCAAGAGACTTTCGTTAGGTTGCAGATGTCATAGACCTTGTGCATGTGGAAGAACAGGAGGGTGAAGAAATCCTTCTTGAAGAAATCTGCATTTGGGAAGCAGTAGAACATGTGCAATGCCAATATTCAGTTCCAGAATGTAATAAGTTGAATATTTTCTAAGACTCTGTCTCCAAGGTACATACTGTGTTGTAACAGAATGGTTGCACTACTGTCCACCATACAGGGTCTGTCAACCAATACAATAGCTGCATCAAATCCTCACTGACGTTTGGAAGATACGGCAAAATTGCACACTGCTCAAATCACAACTATCTCAGGAATAAGATTAGCTCTCCAGGCAGCCCCCAGGCATGGCAGGCTGATTTTGAAGAGGGATTGCATCATTGCTAAAGGATAGATTGGCAGAGGTGAAGAATGTCTTTAGTCTAATCTCAACTAAATCAATTACCAGATTCAGCATCTTTCAAATTAATTTGTGCAAAAGACTAAGAAAGATTGGACAGATGTTGTCTCTCAGCTTAGTGAACTGTCATGACACAGAGGCCATACTATGCATTCATAGATGTGTGTACGCCCCCAACCCAAGAAGATACTGTACACAATATTGAGACTGCAGGAGTGTCCTGCCATCATTTATCCCTCAACCAATACCTAAAACAGATGATCTGGTAATTTATTCCATTGCTGTTTGTGGGACCTTGTTATGTGCAAATTGGCTGCCATGTTTCCTATATTTCAACAATGACTATAATTCCAAAGACACTTCATTGGCTGTAAAGAACTTTGGGATATCCTGAGGTTATGAAAGGTGCTATATAAATGCAAGTTGTTTCTTAAGTAGTTCTGTGGCTCAGTATCATGTTGGGTAATGCATCTTTATTAATTAATTTATTTAGGGAAAGAAACTGTATTAAAATAATTGAGTATTTCACCTTGCTACATAGAATTGCATAGAAATTATAACCTGTAACCAGTCTGTGTTGGTATTTATCCTCCACATGGACAGCAGTCCTAATCCCATGTGCCTGCACTGTTCCCATATCCCTTTATTTCCTTTCCTTCAATCACCTAGCTAAGCTAATAAATGTTATCATGTTCACTGCTTTAGTCAATAACTCTGACATTGCGCAGGCTCACAACCCTCTGTATAAAAAAAGGTTCTCCTGCTCTCTGTCCTAAACAACATACATTTAATCTTACATCAATGTCCTCAACAGTGTGCTTCCATCTACTCTGTCCTATGCCTTAATAATTTTAAACACCTCTGTCAAATCACCCCTTAATCTCCTCTGTTCTAATGAAAACAGCCACAATTTTTCAAGTCTTCCTTCATATTTGTATTTCCTCATGCTAGGCAGCATCCTAGTGAATCTGTACCATACCTTCTCTATTGCCTCAACATTCTTCCTATAGTGCAGAGCCCAAAACTGCAAACACTACTCCAACTGTGGTCTTACTAAGGTTTTATATAGATTCACCATTACATCTCAACATTCATAGTCTCCATCTCTTGTCATAAAATCCAGTATTCCATTAGATTTTTTTAATGATTTTATCCACTTGAGGTGCTGCTTTTAATGTCTTGTGAACCTGAACTCTCAAATCCCACTGCTCTTTCACATCACCCAGCTTCCCCTATTCAAAGTATAATTATTATTTTTATTTTTTAACAAAATATACCACCTTGTAAGTTGATTGTAAAGTCAGCTGCCACCTGCGATATGAACTGTCTCATTATATGATTGCTAGTATAAAATTAAATAAAAAGAGAAAAATGTTACTGGAATGTAACAGCACTCAGAAACAGGGGAGAAATTACCACTTGTCAGAAAAAGGTAATTCATAATGAATACTGACGATCCATTTTTAACACTTCATTAAAATAACTAATATATTTGCAGAGAATTTCAATTTTTTTAAAGCTCTTAATTCTGTTTTCAAAGTCATTAACTATGGTGTAAAGGCAAACAATTAATTCATACATATACACTTGTAAAGTTTTTTTTGTAATATATATGCTGGACTCGGCTTATTTATTGTCAAATCTTCTGTAATTTACACAATTGGTAATTTTACATGAACATTATTTGTATTGGATATTGGCTCAGTAGCTTACCAATGATCAAATGAAATCCTACATAAAACTTGAAATTCTAAATGGGGTCACATAAATGCTCAAAGCAACACCCAGAGAATGTGACTGCAATGCACCTTCAACAGATGAGGGCAAGTGTGGAGGAATCTACTATCTGTATTCAATTGTAAACAATTTTACAACACCAAGTTATAGTCCAGCAATTTTATTTTAAATTCACAATTTAAAATAAAATTGCTGGACTATAACTTGGTGTTGTAAAATTGTTTACAATTGTCAACCTCAGTCCATCACCGGCATCTCCACATCATATCTGTATTCATGCAGTGGTCAAAGATAGATTTGCAGGACTATGTCTTAACAGGGAGCATGTGGCAACTGCAGGGACATCTAAAGTGGAGTCACCTGATGAAGGCCATAAAACCAGTTTAACATCTTTCATGAATCCTCAAATTGTTGCCATAGAGGTCTCGACTGTCATTGTAGAATGGTCTTGCTTCATTGGCTTCAACAGGAGTAGGACCAGAGAGGTAAGCAGCCAACAGAGACCTTATGGGTTGAATTGAGAAATAGGAAAGGATCTAAAACTATAGTGGAAATTGTGTATAGGACCCCTGGCAGCAGCTCTGAAGTGCTAGAATGTATAAATGCGGAGATTAGACAAGCATGCAAGAAAGGCATAGTGGTCTTAATGGGGGACTTTAACCTTCACATAGATTGGGAAATTGTAAACAATTTTACAACACCAAGTTATAGTCCAGCAATTTTATTTTAAATTCATTGGGATTCAATTCAATTAGATTGGGAAAAGCAGACTAGCAACTGTCAGAAAGGTAGTGAATTTCTTGAGTGTGTTCAGGATAGTTTTCTACAGCAGTATGTCCTGGAGGCAACAAGGGGGCAAGCCATACTAGATTTAGTAATGAGTAATGAACCAGATTTAGTTAACGGCTTAACTGTACGCGAACATCTATCCAATAGCGATCATAACATGATCGAGTTCAATGTAGTGTTTGAAAGGGAAAAAAGTGAGTCAGCTGCTAAGATTTTAGACTTGGGTAAGGCCGACTTCAATGGGATGAGACAGAGACTGTCCACAGTAAACTGGGCAAATCTGTTAATGGGTAAAACGACTGATGATCAGTGGGAAATGTTTACAGTAACATTTAACGTGATACAGAATCGGTTTATACCCCTGAGGGGCAAGAACTCTACTTGCCAAAAAAAACAGCCATGGATAACTAAAGAGGTAAGAGACAATATAAGACATAAGGAAAGGGCATACAAAAAGGCAAAAAATGGCACAGATCCTGGCGGATGGGAAAGATACAAAGATCAACAAAGGGTCACAAAACAGATAGAGCTACAAAAAGAGAGTATGAAAAGAAACTTGCAAGGGATATCAAAACCAATACGAAGAACTTTTATAGTTACAGTAGGAAAAAGAGGGTGGTCCGGAGCAGTGTTGGCCCCTTAAAAACTGAAAGCGGGGATATTGTCATTGACAATGGGGAAATGGCGGAAATGTTGAATGATTACTTTGCGTCAGTATTTACAGTAGAAAAAGAGGATAGCATGCCGGAAATCCCAATAAAACTAATATTGAATCGGGGACAGGGACTGGATAAAATTAACATAAGTAAAACAACAGTAATGAAGAAAATAATAGCACTAAAGAGTGACAAATCCCCAGGACCAGATGGTTTCCATCCCAGGGTTTTAAAGGAAGTAGGTGAGCACATTGCAGATGCCCTAACTATAATCTTTCAAAGTTCTCTAGATTCAGGAACTGTCCCTCTGGATTGGAAAATTGCACATGTCACTCCGTTTTTTAAGAAAGGAGAGAGAGGGAAACCAGGGAATTATAGACCAGTTAGCCTAACATCTGTTGTGGGGAAAATGCTGGAGTCTATAATTAAGGATAGGGTGACTGAACACCTCGAGAATTTTCAGTTAATCAGAGAGAGCCAGCATGGATTTGTGAAAGGTAGGTCGTGCCTGATTGAATTTTTTGAAGAGGTGACTAAAGTAGTGGACAGGGGAATGTCAATGGATGTTATTTATATGGACTCCCAGAAGGCATTTGATAAGGTCCCACATAAGAGACCGTTAGCTAAGATAGAAGCCCATGGAATCGAGGGAAAAGTACGGACTTGGTTAGGAAGTTGGCTGAGCGAAAGGCGACAGAGAGTAGGGATAATGGGTAGGTACTCACATTGGCAGGATGTGACTAGTCGAGTCCCGCAGGGATCTGTCTTGGGGCCTCAATTATTCAAAATATTTATTAACGACTTCGATGAAGGCATAGAAAGTCTCATATCTAAGTTTGCCGATGACACAAAGATTGGTGGCATTGTAGGCACTGTAGATGAAAACATAAAATTACAAAGCGATATTGATAGATTAGGTGAATGGGCAAAACTGTGGCAAATGGAATTCAATGTAGACAAATGTGAGGTCATCCACTTTGGATCAAAAAAGGATAGAACAGGGTACTTTCTAAATGGTAAAAAATTAAAAACAGTGGATGTCCAAAGGGACTTAAGGGTTCAGGTACATAGATCATTGAAGTGTCATGAACAGGTGCATAAAATAATCAATAAGGCTAATGGAATGCTGGGCTTGATATCTAGAGGACTAGAGTACAAGGGGGCAGAAGTTATACTGCAGCTATACAAAACCCTGGTTAGACCGCACCTGGAGTACTGTGAGCAGTTCTGGGTACCGCACCTTCGGAAGGACATATTGGCTTTGGAGGCAGTGCAGCGTAGGTTTACTAGAATGATACCCAGACTTCAAGGGTTAAGTTACGAGGAGAGATTACACAAATTGGGGTTGTATTCTCTAGAGTTTCGAAGGTTAAGGGGTGATCTGATCGAAGTTTATAAGATATTAAGGGGAACGGATAGGGTGGATAGAGAGAAACTATTTCTGCTGGTTGGGGGTTCTAGGAGTAGGGGGCACAGTCTAAAAATTAGAGCCAGACTTTCAGGAGCAAGATTAGAAAACAAAGGGTGGTAGAAGTTTGGAATTCTCTTCCGCAAACGGCAATTGATACTAGCTCAATTGCTAAATTTAAATATGAGATAGATAGCTTTTTGGCAATCAAAAGTATTAAGGGATATGGGCCAAAGGCGGGTATATGGAGTTAGATCACAGATCAGCCATGATCTTATCAAATGGCGGAGCAGGCACGAGGGGCTGAATGGCCCACTCCTGTTCCTATGTTCCTATGACCAGATAGAGAGAACCATAAGGCAGGGCTTTACTGTCAACATTAGTGCTATCACATTGATCAGTGGATATGATGCAGTGGCCAGAAGCAGGGGCATGGCTGAAATGGGCATGAATGATGGTGTTGTTTCTCGGGACGACAACACATCTGGACCCTCCCGCCAACCCATTCCAACAATTACAGTTGTGGTACAAAGGGTCAGGCTGCCCCAGCTGCTGTGGAAATGTTGGAGCCAGCTCATGGAAGTAGAGGGCCAACTCAATACTAAGTAGCTGTCACAGACACAAAGCAGCCAGCTACCTCTCTTACTCATGCCTCTGAGGAAGCACTTAGAAGGAGCAATATGCTTGGTTCAAATCATATATTATCACTGAGGCGAAGCATTGGGGTGCAATGCACTAGGCACAAACGTATTACATTTTAGGGAAATAAATATCTGGTTGGATTGAAGTTCAGCTGTTTTCAGAGTGTTCTGGATATGGTGTTGGATAAAGTATCAACAGTTGTTGGTACTGGGATCCTTGGTAGTTTATTTGCAATTTCAGATTGTGTATGTGAAGGTATATTTAATCATGGCAAGTTGAAGATGTGGAGAGGACTGTTGATGCACTGGGTGGATGGGATACTCATCTTTGATAACTTATTATATGGATCTGGCAGCCTGCAAAAGAACATTTAGCTGCTCCTGCTCATCTTCTTTATTTCCTTGCTGCTTTTGGTTATCCTTGTCCTCCGGATGTTCAATAGTTATGCCTTGTTGGACAACAAAATTTTGTCGCACACAGCAGGCAATGATAGTCAAGAGATATTGGCCAGGTTGTATTGACGGACGTTTCTTAATCTGTCAAGCCATTCAAACACAACTTCAGCATGCTTATGGTATGTTCTATAATAATTCTGGTGGCTGCATGCACCTCATTGTACCTGTAGCATTTGTGGTTCATAAATAAAGCTTGTATGGTCACATGGTGCTTTCAATGACATTTTGGACTTGATAGAATCCTGCCCTTTGGAAAAAGTGCTTGTGCCTCTCATGCTGTTGTTGGTTGTTGAATTTGCTTGCTTTGTCAAGCAGGGCATCAATTAGTTGCTTGATACAACTGTGTAGTTCCGACTGTTGCTGATGGCCCCACTGGCATCCTAGAATGAGCCTAAAGCATAAATGTTGTGTTCTGATAGAGTTTGACTGAAAGTTAGGTTCCAGCATGCAACACAACTCTTATCAGAGCCTCACTGGTGAATTGCAGTCTTTAAAAACTGACTAATCCATGTAAATGCACCTCTACCCAATATATCCAGGTTCTAGGGTAGCAGCAAGTGCAGGCTGGTCTGACTTTGATGCAACCTCACCTATCTTCTTTGCTCCCCCTCTTCCTCCAAAAATTACAAAGAGAGAGGTATTCCCATTGGAATGTCCATGGTCCAAATTTTAATAGTGTGAAATTAAAGTGACAGTGCCAAAACCCTTGGTACAAACTTTATGAAGTAAAGGGGAATCCAAAAAAAGACAGCCTACAAATTTCAACAACAAGAAAGTTGTTATATATTAGGTTCCAAAAATAAAAATCCAAAATGTTCTATTGTACTTTAAATTCTCACTGTTTTCAGGACGGCAAGCACATATGCCCATTTTATAGGTTTGTCGGCAATACTGTGTGCATTCCTAGTGTGGAAAGAAGGGAAATAAAAATAGAATTCTCATATGAAAATGATGCTCCTGCTCGTCCTTCCAACAACCAAGTCTCATCCAACCAGAAATGCACATGATATGCATTATGGCAGAGATCCTGTAAGGGCAATCTCCGCTCCTGACGTCCAAGACCCTTGCTGTGTGGTGTGAATGATGGAAAATCGCCTTATATCTTTCAAAGTATAGTCACATGATTACATAAAATTACTTACATATTTAAAACATTGTTTTGTAGTACTCTAGTTGCTACAATGCTGGAGCAGCATTGTCCAATAGAAATCGCTAAATAGCCACAGGTGTAGCTACGGTGAAACTGGTTTAGCTACATGCAAAACAAATGAAGACGTCTTATATACATTCACACAATACAGGTAAATGCATCTCACGTGTATATTTACTTGACAAACATCTACCATCATTCAGTAACTAAGGAAGTAAAGCACTCACAACGATCAAAAAGTACCCGCACACTCTGCTTTTTGTTTTACCATTTTACCAACAAACGGACAAAAAAGGTTAAAGTACACATGCATACACTGTATGATTGAGTATTTGGCTTTATGCCTATTACTCATTTTTTTATTTACTAATCAGAAATGTAATTCCGCACATCCAGATTCCCAATTCGTCACCTGTATTGGACAACACTGTGGTAGAGTAATGGATTTTCATCTGGAAGACCCAAGGTTGAATTGTAGCTGTGACAATCATTTTTACTCAGGGTTCAGAAATGTACTAGTTTTGTCAATCTCTATCATATAATCTGTTAGAGAGAGGTAAGATTGCTCGGAGGAAGTGAGTCATTTCCTGTACAACTCAACCATACCTATGGTAGGAAGGAGAACCAAACCAAATTCAGAACCCAAAAAGATCCATATTAGGTCCTTTTGAGTTATCCTTCAAATACCTGAATTTTGACGAGATTTTTTTTCCAGATTTGTTTATCACAGAAATTGGCAACATGCAAGCACAGAAGGACAAAATGTATCTCTGTACATGTCCACTTCCATTGTGTGTTTCTTGCCATTTACTGCCTATATTTTGACAGGGTGGCTACAACAATAATAGTTGCCAGTTTTTGAAAAGTAGTTTTTAAAATTATTTTTCTTACTCTGCAACTACATTGCCAGGTATATATGTGTCCACTTTCCCTAGAAGTCAAGTAGGATGTTGAAATATTGTAAATATCTTTTTCCACTAGTGATGTTGATTGGGAGATGATGCCTGCATCTGTATCTGTATGTCTTATTGGCCAAGGGAGAGAAGCAAATTCATGGGTGGGATTAGGTTTAGGATCAGAGTTTCACATTTGGCTTTGTGAGAACTCAAAATTTACATCCTCCATTGGTGAATCCTGAAAAAACTAAAATTCTGATCCCTACTTCCTGGCAGAGGGCAGGGGTGCAGTAAAACAAGGACATGTTTGAAGAAACTTTCACTTTTCACAGAATTGTACATACACCCGATTTAGCCTCCCCAGTGCCATTTGCCTTTGACTGTTGTCTGGTAGGGTCATTGAGTTCATCAAATAAGCCACATTCAAGCATTTCTTCCTGCCAGGGGATGGTGGCAGCACATGTAGCAAATTTCTTGTAGAACTGCTTATCCTTGTCAGTGATATCAACACCTTGAACCTCAGAGAAGTCAGCAATGTCTCCAACATCTTTACAGTACACCATACGGGGGTCTGGCACAAAAGGAGGATCAATAAGTCCAGCTTCTAATCTTTGAAAGTTGATGGATTTGAAGAAATTGTGTTTTCTAGGGTCATCGTTTTCTCCCCTAAAATGAAAACATGGTACTAAACATATGATATATGATTAACCTAAATTTTAGTTGGTGTTATACAAATCAAGCCTCATTTGTTCAGTTTCAGAAAAAAAAATTAATGTGAAGCTATGATACCTGATGCCCTTTTATGGTATACTTTTATCAATAACCATTTTTCTTCCTTTACCTTTGCTAAGGAAGATTTTGGAGATTTGTCTGAGTATCAAAAAAGTCATAATTCACAGAGAGATCAGATTTTTAAATCTCCAAAACCACCATTTAGTCCAGAATTACAAGCAAAAATCTGGAAAAGATGTGCGACATGAAACTTATGTTAAAACACACATCTTTTACTTTATGCACAGTAGTGTACTGGAACCGTCCAGTCATCATACCTAATGTTCCAATCAAATTCATTATTTTAGATATTAAATATTAGATATTCCAAGGAAAATTCATGAAAACTTATTGTCAATTTGCCTAATTATCTAACAGCCTCTTGTAGAGGAAAAAAATTGAGTTGGATATTTTACTTTGTAATCCACCAATGGCTGTGCCTCATATGAAGGGGATTGCAGCCAGGTTGAAAAGGGAATCAAGATCTGCCTTGTGAGAGTCGGGCTATGAGGACATGAACAAGGGACCATCTACTCCTTAGTAATCTGTCCCCAGTGATTGACTATTTTTGATAATAAAGTCTATGTATGTATAATAAACATTATGACAACATGTGAGGAGTAAAATTGGTCGTTGACGATAGCGCAAAATGAGCGCGAGCAAAGTGGCAGTCTATTTTTCATTGGAAAGAAATTCAGGCGGGGTGTAGAATTTACTCTCACCAATTTTATGCTATCGACGAAGACCAATTTTACCCCCGTAATGCTTACAGAGCTATAATTTAAATTGTTGAATAAGATACACAAGACACAATTCCAAAAAGTGATGCATAAAAGTAGTGGTCATTTTTGGCAAAACTAGTATAGCAAATTGTAAATTTGTATGTCAAAGATAATTGATAACCATGGAATTAAACCTTTGCAAACTGACATATAGAGGGAGAAGATTTGGGACTAAATTCCCTACTTCTCGGCAGGGTAGTGGAGGAGTGGGACTTGTGACACTGCTGTATTTTCCTGGGTCAGGGGTCATTTGGTATGCATGTTGGTCTCCTGATGGGATCCCTGCTACCTATATGAAGGAACACTGCTGCAGAAGAAGACCTCAATTCTTTTTTAGGGCCACAGCCAAGATCCATATAAAGGGAGTGGGGGCCACTCCAAGGCCCTCTCTTCCCATGCACTGACTTGAGGCAATAAACCATGGCTGCCCCAGGACCTATTGCCACATTTATCTTAGGGTTGGCAAAGACAGCGGTCGAAAGAAGGAAGATAGTCTGAGAATCCATGCTCCATATGTATTTACATGGAAAGGCAGAAATTCAGCAGACTGGGAGAGCTACAAAAAACAACAAAGGGATAAAAAGAAAGTAATAAAAGGGAGTATGAAAAAAAAATCTTGCAAGGGATATCAAAGCTAACAGCAAAAGTTTTTATAAGTATATTAAAAGAAAGAGTGGTAAATGGGATTGTGGGCCTATTAAAGACAAAAGTAGTTAATACTGTAATGGATAATAAGGAAATGGCAGACTTGTTAAATTAATACATTGGGCTCGATTTTCAAATGGCAGCGGGGCGGAGGCGGGGGGGGGGGAGAATGGGCACGCGGGTAACCTGACTAATAAAATTTTACCGTTTCCCACGCGATCAAGAGTTAATTGATGGCCCTTTACGTGGCTTCTGGGTTTGGTGTCCGAAAGCTGCACACTGGGCGGACTGCGCACCCGCATGACAGGCTGTCAGCTGGAGCAGCTCTATTTAAAGGGCCATTGCTCCAAAAGCTTTTGCTGCAGCAAAGACCAAAAAGGCACAATGGAGCAGCACAGGGGAGTAAGGCTGCTCCAAGATTTAATGATGCCTCACTGCAGCAGCTACTGGCCGGGGTGAGGAGGAGGAGGAGGAGGGAAGTGTTTTACCCCGTGGACAGAAGGAAGTGCCCTGCCTCTGGCAGGCTCGAGGTGGCAGAGAAGGTCACCAGCAGCAGCAACATCTCCCGCACCTGGGTCCAGTGCAGGAAGCGCTTCAATGACCTAACTAGGTCAGCAAAAGTGAGTACACTTATTGATTCTCCTGCATTCCACGTTCCACATCACCCCACCCCCCCATCTCATTTTGCACTGTCAACACTACTCCATCACATCACTCCTCACACCCACTTAAGGCTCATCCTCAACTTACCTGTACTTCCTCAGCACTTCCTCACCTCCCTATTAGTCACCCCACCACTACCACTCACCCCAATCCTCATCCAATGTTATGGCTCTGTCTCATACTCACCCCCTGATGCATCTCTTTCACGGTCAGCCTCACCTAAAGCAATGCATTCATTGGCTGGCTACTTCAGCATCACTCACTCACACGTCTGTACTTTCTCCCCTTCTTGGAAAAGAGAGCACAAAATGCACGTGAGAGGGTGAGAACTGGAGGGGGGGCCATAACAAACATTGGTCCTCACACAATCGGAGCAGGAGGCTCTAGAGATCAGCTGCACCCTCGAGTGCCTGTTCGTCGGAGATGCTGAGACAAGCACCCCACAGACATCTGGTGACACAACTTTAACATTCATCTCATACAACATGAATTGATATTAACAATACTTGCCATGTTGAACACCTCAGTATGCTCATCGCAACATGACACATCTGTGATGATGCTTAATATTGCCTTCAGTTGTCTTACAGGCCCTTCAATGACCACATTGACGGCAGAGGGTGATTCCTCAGAGGAGCTCCCGGTATCTGAGGGTGCACCGTCACATCATCGTGAGCCATCCACCAGCGCAGATACTCACATCTCGGTGGGTCCTAGTAGTCAGTTAGTTGGGTTGGCACCTGGTGAGTCACCACATAGAAGTGAGCACGAGCAGACAGTGGAGAGTCGGCGTTGGTGGGTGCACTCCTCTCCAGGCTCTGCTCAGCTGGACGCAGATGCTGAACCCCAGGGGCCATCCTTTAAAAGGAGAATGATCGAGGGACAGCAGCACATTTGCGAGGTACTGGAACAGGTGCCACGCACGGTCTCCACAATAGTGAAAAGGATAGAGGAGTCCAACTCCTGCATTAGTGGAATGGTGGCACAGATAAGTGCGGGAATGTCTGCAATGGAGAGAATGGCATCCTCCGTTGAGCTTCAAGCGCAGCTCACAAATGAATCCATTCAGGCCCTGACAATGGTCATTCGGACTCATGGTGAACAACATTCTGTCGCCTTAAACAGACTGACAGATACTTTAGAAGTGGCCTTATGAGGCATCACACATGTCTTCCAAACTCTTCTGCAGCAGGGTGGTAGGAGTGATGTCTGCCTAGCCCAGAAGAGGGATGATGGCGAAAGGAGACATGGAAGTGGGGACACCACTCGAAGCACTCCCATGTCTCACCTGTTGCCCCCCCTCTCAACCAGTACCTGCAATGCGGCCTCCTCTCCAGGTGGCTGAATCTTCCCCTGCACAGGTGCTGGTGGAGCAGTCTTTGCAGGAGGCCTCACGGGCTCCAAACCCCAGAGGGCGTAGGCCCAAAGCATCTAATCGGTCAGGGCATGAACATGAGCAAGCTGCCACTACCTCTGCTGCAGTCACAGGGGATGCACCACGTAGAAGCGGTAGGAAGAGGAAGGCTAAGGATTTGTGAGCACAAAGGGTATGCACAAGGGTGTCTGACAGACTGTGATGTTTTCCATATATATTTGGTCTTTGTTATATTCGCATTAAATGTTATCATTCTCACCACTACTGTCACATCTTGCCCATTCTTGACTGGCTTTTGTAATACCGCCCTTTTATGAGATTCGCCATGAACGACAACACTTGATGCCAGCCATTGGGTCACTTTACAGTGGGTGTATGTGTAGTTGCACGACTGTTTTGTGAAGGGAGGTGGAAGGCTGTTGTTGCCGCTGCTCTTTCCAGGTGGTCTGAGGACTGGACTCTTCACACTTTCTGATGTTTGGAGAACCGTTCACATATCAGTGACTCCCTGGCCTCACGAGCAGGCAGGTGAGCCGCTGCTCTGGCCTTGGGTTCGTCCTCCTTCGCCTCCTCCTCCTCAATGTGGATGGCAGATGTGGATGGGGCCTCCTCAAGCGGCACCCCTCCCTGTTGTGCAGGACAAAACACATTACTGTAATGCATCCCACTCTGTCTGGTGTGTATTGAAGCCCTCACCCAGAACGATCAAGGCACCTAAATCGCATCTTGAGCAGCCCTATAGCATGCTCAATTGTAGACCTGGTGGCAATGTGGCTGTCGTATCATTGCTGTTGCTTGGTGATAGGGTTCCTCAGAGATGTCATGAGCCACGTGTGCAGGGGGTATCCCTTGTCCCTGAGGAGCCAGCCCTAAAGTGTGTTTGGTGCGTGGACGAGCCCCGGGATGTTGGATTCCCTCAGAATGGAAGAATCGTGGCAGCTGCCAGGGAATCTGGCACAAATGTGAAGGAATCTTTTGCAGTGGTCACAAACGAGCTGAGCATTGATGGAGTGATACCTAGCCCTTTCTGTTGATGAACAGTCCTGGCTCGTGTGGAGGTGCTCTGATTGCTATATGGGTTGCACCCTGCACCCGTGGGAAGCCAGCCACAGAGAGGAATCCCACTGCCCTCGCCATTTGGCTGAGGTCGTCCTTCGGGAAGTTGACATATTGCGAGGCCCTACGGAACAAGCCATTGGTGACCTGCCTTGTGCACTTGTGTGCAGACAACTGAGGGACCCCGGCGATGTCCCCGGTGGCACCCTGGAATGATCCGGAGGTGACGAAGTTGAGGGCAGTGGTGACTTTAACAGCGATGGGTAATGAGATGCCGCCAGGCCCAGCCAGGAGCAGCTCGGCATGAAGGAGGCTGCAGATGTCTGCGACCACCCGGCGATTGACTCTCAGCCTCCGTATGCACTGCTTCTCGGAGAGGACCAGGAAGCTGAGCCTTGGGCTGTAGACCCGATGGCGAGGGTAGTGCCTCCTGTGACGTCGCTCTCTCTGATGTTGCCCTCTGTGCTCTTGTGCAGGTGCCTGTGGCACAGCACTGTGTTGTGGAGCTCCAAGTGGCGGAAGTGCACGCCGTGCCTGGCGAGGCTGGTGATGTTGCTCATCCTCAGATGTTGTGGTGAATGCAGCCGTGGCGCCCCCATCCTACGATGGTGTCAGTTGGATTCCCTCAGAATGAAGGAATCGTGGCAGCTGCCAGGGAATCTGGCACACTGAAAAGTTGTTAAATATGTGTCAACAGAAGAATTGTGAGTGGAAAGTAAGAATTTTCAGTGAAAACACAAAGATCTCCCAGCCAAAAGTTTGTCTGAAAGAACAGAGTGCCCTGTTGCAATAACTCACCTTTTATCCCCATCTGTCAAACAAGCATTTCAATGTCCAACTGGCTGCTGGCTGAAACACATCTCCTAAAACATGGAGTATTTCCCAGAGCACGGGAAACATGCTGAGGCTGAATGAAAATCAGTCCCCTGCCTCAATCACCTTGAAATTAACTACTTCAAATACTTAAACTACCTAAATAACTGTGTTAACTATCATCCCGCCGGCTTTAATTGCCGGTGGAACTTCCGCATTTTTGAGGCGTGCGCGCACACAGATGCGTCTGTGGGGAACCCAGAAGTAGGCGGGTTGGAGCCGGCTTCCTCATCCGCTCGGGATTTCCCCGATTTTCAGAGCCCCAACGCACCCGCGCATCAGCTTGAAAATTGAGCCCATTGTGTCTGTTTTCACAATAGAGGAAGAGGACAAAAATACCAGTCGTACAAGGGAACCTAAAAATAAGTCAAGGGGATGAACTTATTGAACTTAATATAAGTAAAAAAAAATGGTAATGGAGAAAATAATGAAACGTAAGAACATAAGAAATAGGAGCAGGCCCCTCAAACCATTCAATAAGATCATGGCTGGTCTTGGAACTCAACTCCAATTTCCCGCCCGATCCCCATCTCCCTTGATTCCCTTAGAGTCCAAAAATCTATCGCTGTCATCCTTGAATATAATTAATGACTGAGCATCCACAGCCCTCTGGGATAGAGAATTCCAAAGATTCACAACCCTCTGAGTGAGGAAATTTCTCCTCATCTCAGTCCTAAATGGCCGACCCCTTATCCTGAGACAATGCTCCCTAGTTCCAGAGTCTCCAGCCAGGGGAAGCAGCCTGTCAGCATTTACCCTGTCAAGCCCTCTCAGAATCTTTTATGTTTCAATGAGATCACCTCTCATTCTTCTAAACTCCAGAGAGCATAAGCCCATTCTACTGAATCTCTCCTCATAGAACAACCCTCTCATCCTGGGAATCAATCTAGTGAACCTTCGTTGCACTGCATCTAAGGCAAGTACATCCTTCCTTAGGTAAGGAGTCCAAAACTGTACACAGGGTCTTAAGATAGACAAATTTCCAGGACCAATTGTATTAAAAGAAACAGATGGGGAAATTACAGATGCTTTAGTTATAATTTTCCAACACTTTAGATTAGGGAATTGTGCCTTTGAATGGGAAAATTGCAAACGTTACTCCATTATTTAAGAAAGGAGGGAGGGGAAAACCAGGAAACTACCGATCTGTCAGTTTAACGTCACTCGTTCCTTTATCATCACTGGGTCAAAAATCCTGGAACTCCCTACCTAACAGCATTGTGAGTGTACCTTCATCACATAGACTGCAGCAGTTCAAGAAGGCGGCTCACCACCACCTCCTCAAGAGCAACTAGGGATGGGCAATAAATGCTGGTTTTGCCAGCGATGCCCACATCACGAGAATTAATTTTAAAAAATTTGTAGGGAAGTTACTGGAATCTTATTATCAGGGAGAGAGTGACTTTGCACTTGAACAAGTATGAGCTGATAAAGAGAGCCAGCATGGATTTGTGAAAGGTAGGTCATGTCTAACTAATCTAGTTTTTTTTTGAGGAGGTCACTAACATGGTGGACAGGGGAGTGTGTATGGATGTTGTCTGTATGGACTTCCAGAAGGCATTGATAATATTCCGCACAAGAGATTATTAGCAAAAATAAAAGTGCATGGAATTGGAGGTAACCTTTTGATGCGGGTTGGCAATTGGTTGGGAGGTAGGAGATGGAGACTGTGGACAAAGAGAATGTTCTCTGATCGGCAGGTGTGACAAGTGGTGTCCCCCAGGGATCTGTACTGGGGCCTCAGATTTTCATCATATATATCAATGCCTTGGATGAGGGAATAGAAAGTTGTATATCGAAGTTTACAGATGACACTAAGTTAGGAGGCATAATAAGTTAAGTAGATGGGATCAGGAAGTTACAAAGGGACATAGAGAGATTAAGTGAGTGGACAAAACTGTGGTGGATGGAGTTCAATGTGGGGATGTGTGAGGTTATCCACTTTGGATCTGAGAAATACGAATGGGAATATTTTCTTAATGGCGTATCTAGAAACAGTGGAGTAGAAAGGGGATGTAGGTGTCCAGGTACACAAATCACTAAAAGCTAGTGCACAGACACAAAATGTAATCAAAAAGGCAAATGGAATGTTGGCCTTTATCTCAAGGGGGTTGGAATGCAAAGGGGAGGAAGATATGGTTCAGTTGTAAAGAACATTAGTCAGACCCAATCTGGAGTACTGTGTTCAGTTTTGGGCACTGTACCTCAGGAAGGATATATGGAACTTGGATGGGGTATAGTGCAGATTCACCAGAATGATACCAGGGCTTGAAGGGTTAAATTATGAGGACAGGTTGCATAAACCTGGCTTCTATTCCCTTGAGTTTAGAAAGTTGAGGGATGATCTAATTGAGGTGTTTAAAATGATAAAAGGATTCGATAGGGTAAATACAGAGATGCTATTTCCTCTTGTTTCGGAATCCAGAACAAGGGAGCATCATTTTAAAATTAGAGCTAGGCCATTCAGGAGTGAAATCAGGAAGCACGTTCTCACACAAAGGGTAGTGGAAATCTGGAATTCTCTCCCCCAAAAGACTGTGGTTGCTGGGTCAATGCAAATTTTCAAGATTGAGATCGACAGATTTTTATTAGGCAAGGATATCAAGGATATGGATTAAAGGCGGGTAAATGGAGTTGAGGTACAGATCAGCCATGATCTAATTGAATGGCGGAACAGGCTCGAGTGGCTGAATGGCCTACTCCTGTTCTTATGGGGAAGGAGTTGCCAGTGGCCACCCTGGCGGGAGCAGGTGGTAGGAAATTGAGGTCCAGTCAAGAACATTGCGGTCGATATCATATCACCTCCTTCTTTCACCCCATTTTCCAATTTCAGGCAGAGATAATGAAGAAAGACAATGAAGGTATAATTGAAAAAAATGGATGAATTAGATCAGAGGATGAGAAATGGCAGATTGCTTTGCAGGCACTGTAAATGCTGCCATTGATTTAAATTCCTGAATTTACAGTATCCACTTCATAGTGAAATATAGTGTCTCTAAATTATAGTATTTAACAAAGTTTTTACGTCTTAATAACAAAACATCTTTCAAATACTAGCTTTCACACCATCCATTATATCAGTGACCCTGGCAAGCATCAAGAAATAATAGGAGCTTGTAACAAAGGTAATGCAATGATCGTGAGGGACTTTAATCTTCATATAGACTGGGCAAATCAAATTGGCAAAGGAGTAGGGATAAACGGGTCATTTTCAGGTTGACAGGCTGTAACTAGTGGGGTGCCGCAAGGATCAGTGCTTGGGGCTCAGCTATTTACAATCTATATTAATGATGAACGGACCGAGTTGGCTGATGATACAAATTTAGGTGGGAAAGGAAGCTGTGAGGAGGACACAAAGGGCCCGATATTACCATGGCGGCGGGTTCGCAGCGGGGAGTAGATTGGGCGCGTGGGTCCTCCACTGACTGATGCTGCAAGAAATCGGAAAAATTACAGCATGGAGCAGGCCCGGGGAAGGCTGCTCCCAGGTTAATGACGTCTCACTCCAGCTCTTATTGGATGGGGTGAGGAGGAGGGGGAGGACAGAGATCTTCCCCCCGGCGGGCGGGAGGAAGCGGCCTGCCTCTGCCACCAAGAAGGCCTGGCTCGAGGTGGCGGAGGAGGTCACCTGCACCACCAACATATCGCCCACCTGCATACAGTGCAGGAGGCGCTGCAATGACCTAAGTAGGTCAGCCAAAGTGAGTACACTTACTCATTCCCCTGCACTCCGTCTGCCACATCACCGCCCCCACCCCACATCTCCTTCTGCACAGCCAACACTACTCCGTCACATCACCCCTCACACCCACTCAAACCTCATCCTCATCTTACCTGCACTTACTCACCTCGCCAGTACTCATCCCACCATTACCACTCAACCCAATCATCATACAATCTCATGGCTCTATCTCATACTCACCCTCTGATGCATCTCTTTCACAGTCAGCCTCACTCAACCTGCCACTACATGTGCTGCAGCCAAAGGGCATGCATCACATATGTGCAGTAGGAAGCGTAAGGCAAACGTGTTGTGAGCATGAAGGGGATGCACAAGGGTGTTTGAGGGTTTGTCATGGCTTTTACTTATATTTAATTTCTGACCAACTCACATTACATATTATATTGGCACCACTACTGCCACGTCTTTGCGAATCTTGTCTGGTTTGTGCAATAATGTCCTTTCCTGAGGATCACAATGAAGACCCACAACTGATGATACCCATTGTGTCACTGCAGAGTGGGTGTAGGTGTATTTGCAGGGCTCTTTTGTGCAGACGACTCAGAGACGTTGGCAATGTCCCCGGTGGCACCCTGGAAGGATGCGGAGGAGAAGTTGTTGAGGGCAGTGGTGACTTTGACAGTGACAGGTAAGAAGATGGTGCTCGGGCCAGCCGGGAGCAGCTCGGCATGAAGGAGGCTGCAGATGTCCACGACTACATGTCGAGTGACTCTGAGCCTCTGTGTGCACTGCTGCTCAGAGAGGTCCAGGAAGCTGAGCCTCTGTTTGTGGACCCTGTGGCGAGGGTAGTGCCCTCTGCGACGCATCTCTCTCTGCGGTTGCCCTCCCTCCTGCTGTGCAGGTGGATGTGTCACAGCACTGTGCTGTGGAGCTCCACGTGTCGGAGGTAGACGGCGTCGCCGGCAAGGCTGGTGATGCTGTTCGCCCTCCGAGGAGGTCATGACTACAGCTACGGCGGCCCCCATCCGGAAGATGTACATCTGAGGGGGTCCGTAAGGTAGGTAAATGTGTCTGGACCCCGGGGTAAGTGTGCAAGTTGGTGAATTTTGTTGTTAGGAGGAGGGTGGTGGAGGCCAAACTTTGTCCAAAGTGACAGAGTGGCCTCCTGCAATGAGTGAGGGTCTCCCCCCCACCACCTGTCAAATGGACCTTTGCAGCTGCCACAGGCTGATAGCTGCAACACGTCCATTTCAACTGGGAGTGTTTCCCCCAGTACGGGAAACAGTCTCAGTCAGTTGCAAAATCCCATCCCTGCTAAAATAACAGGTCAATCAGGTCTGTAAACAACCTGAAGTACCTGTTCAAGTACTTTAAGTGGCACCCTGCCGGCTTTACTTGCCGGCGGGAGTCCCACATGCGGGAATCCCCGATTCTCGCAGCGTCCCCGCCACGAACACACCCGATTGCGGGTGCGAAAATCGAGCCCAAAGAATCTGCAAAGGGATATAGACAGTTTAATGAGTGGGCAAGATGGTGGCAGATGGAGTATAATGTGGGGAAATGTGAGGTTATTCACTTTGGTAGGAAGAATAGAAAAGCAGGATATTTTTTAAATGGTGAGAAACTATTAATTGTTGGTGTTCAGAGAGATCTGGGTGTTCTCGTACAAGAAACACAGAAAGTTAGCATGCAGGTACAGCAAGCAATTTGGAAGGCAAATAACATGTTGGCCTTTATAGCAAGGGGGTTGGAGTACAAGTGTAAGGAAGTCTTGCTACAATTGTACAGGGCTTTGGTGAGACCATATTTGGAGTACTCCGTACAGTTTTGGTCTCCTTATCTAAGGAAGGATATACTTGCTTTGGAAGCAGTGCAACAAATGTTCACTAGATTGATTCCTGGGATGAGAGGGTTGTCCTATGAGGAGAGATTGAGTAGAATGGGCCTGTTCTCTCTGGAGTTTAGGAGAATGAGAGGTGATCTCATTGAAACATATAAGATTCTGAGGGGGCTTGACAGGGTAGATGCTGAGGGGTTGTTTCCCCTGGCTAACGTGTCTAGAACTGGGGGGGCATTGTCTAAGGATGAGGGGTCGGCCATTTAGGACTGAGATGAGGAGAAATTTCGTCATTCAGAGAGTTGTGAATCTTTGGAATTCTTTATCTCAGATGACTG
Source organism: Heptranchias perlo (assembly GCF_035084215.1). NCBI lineage: Eukaryota > Metazoa > Chordata > Chondrichthyes > Hexanchiformes > Hexanchidae > Heptranchias > Heptranchias perlo. Next base: position 17,535,578 of record NC_090337.1, read on the forward strand.
TGGATACTCAGTCATTGAGTATTTTCAAGGCTGAGATCGTTAGATCGAGGGATATGGGGATTGGGCAGAAAAGTGGAGTTGAGGCCAAGAACAGCCATGATCTTATTGAATAGCGGAGCAGGCTCGAGGGGCCACATGGCCTACTTCTGCTTCTATTTCTTATGTTCTTATGTTCTAAGCAAAATAATTTTTTAATGAGACAGAATAACATTATGTAATATTATTGATAATGTTGCAGATGGACACAATGGAAAGTAATCTGACTCACCCAGCTACAGGAAATTGACGTGCCTTATTTCTAGCTTTAATTGTATTTCAGAGTATGCAACACGGTACTGATTTGTGCATTTCAAGCTCCTTACCTGCAGCCCAAACGTTCTTCTAAGTTCTTTGCCAAAAACAGTCCGCAAATGTCTTTTGACTCTTCTGTGAAGTTGAGGTGCTCATATTTCACTTCGTCTTCCAGTGTTCTCCTTTTTATTTCTTCTTTACTGACCTTTTCTTTATAATCTTTGAAAGGCGTTCGGCCTGCAATCATCTCATATATGCTGCATCCAAGAGCAAACCAGTCCACTGAGTATTTGTACTTTTCTTCTTTTAAAATCTCTGGAGCCATATAACCATTAGTTCCAGCCTGAAGTAAAAAAAAAGAACGTTTATAAGTACATAAATAAATGCAAAAGCATCCCTACACTCTTAAACTAGTTAAAATTTAGTCTGAGTGATGTGAGATGTAATCCTTGTGGAATGCAGGTGTAATGGAAGTGCATTAACGTAGTGTAAGGAATGTCTGAATTAATGTACAATTATTGTTAGGCAGTGATTACAATACTGTAATGTAATAAGAGGGTTCAGTTGACATCATGATCTGCAAGATTGAAGCTGAAGCAATTTAAAAACCATATTTAGACTTAAGAGTAAATCCAATAATCGGACTGCAATTTAGCACTGGAACAGTAAAAATGAGTCATGGGCACAACTGGATGGAGCAGAAATCAGCCTACTTTTTAAAATTCCAAAATATTGTTATTATTATTTGCTAAAATAAAGTGGATTAACATTAATCTGTAGTGACATTTGTTGTGCAAAGCTCATTATTTACTGAAAGCTTCCTCTCTCTTTACTCATCATTTTAACTATATCATTTTTTTAAATTGTTTTGCTATCTCTTTTCTTTCCCATTTCATTTTATCTTTTTCACTTTCCTTTCTTCCCTTCTCTACCTTTACTGACAATTTCTCCTCTGATTCTTTCTCCTTTTTCCTCTGGTAACTTGTGCTGGAAAACAGTTCCACTGGTAACCCCCACCACCTTGCCCAAGTGGCCATTCTTTTATTAATTCAGAGATTCATTGAGAGTGAGTTATTCAACCATGGAGCCCATCCTAGCTGAGCCCCATCTTTACCTAACATGCACACAACTGCACTGCCAGTATGGATTACTGGAAAACAGTCAGCATGAGGTACTCTGGCTGATTTTTTTTTTCTCCTTCACTAGGCTAGGGACACAGATTCCTCCTCGGTGCTGCCTGGCTGAGATAAGTCAGCAAATACTACAAATCAAAACTAATGCCATTGGGGGAGATTACCACTTTTCTCATTATTCTTTTGTTTCTTTTTCTGCATATCTTGCTTTATTTTAATTTTCATGTCTCTCTGTATTGCTGATTCTGTTGTCATTACAATGGTTTGACCATTCTTCATCTTCTTGCCCTGCCAACAACATAGACAAGTTGCAATTGCAGTTCTAATATTACAGCATCTTTATTCCTCTCTCCCACTATTCTAAAAGTCCTTAGCTTTTCATGAGCCCTGCATTTATCATTCCCAACTGAGGAGATGAGCAGATGAAAGTGTTTCTAAGCTCTCCCAATATTGCTCTTTACAGACAGGGTTGGGTATAGGCAGCTTCTTGGAAGGTCACCTTAGGCTTCGTTAATCACAGTTACTGCCTGAAGTGCAATTTTTGTAGTATCATTAATGTATAAACCACTCAAACTTCACTTTCTGATTTATGATGTCATTACAACACCTCCATTATTATAGCTTTGTTACACACTTCCACCTAATTATTGTATTTCCCATATTTTAAATTAAGAGGCCAATTTAATAATATTTTAGATCTTGCCCAATGAGCTACAAATTAATGCTACACACTATTAATGTTACAGTTATTAATAGGGAAGTTTTATATTTCATTTTTTTGACTATGGTTTTACATATGCCGATTGAAACCGAGGGTACTTGTGTTTATGCAAGTGTGGAGGCTTAAATGGAATTAAGAGGATTTTCTGAGGTTAACCAAATGAAGATAATGATGTATTCCAAAAATAATTAAGCTAATTGCAGTAATTTTCCATATTGAAATTAAAATATGACTTGGGTTCCAAATATCAATGGCGATGAATCAAGTATGAATGTTCCTTAACTCTTGTTCTTTATACATATGTTTATTGAAAAGCTCAATCAAGGTACGCATTTAATTACAGTCTTATAACATTCTTGACTGTATTCTTAAAATTGGATTCAATACAATTGTGATTTGTTAGTAATTTATAAAGAACCATGAAATTGTAAAACAAGTGTTAATAATTAATTATTATTACAGTATTGGTAGAGAGGGCAGAGAAAATGAACTGACATTATGGTCACTCAAAATGAGTAAATGTTGTATTTGTAGCATTAATATGAATTTTACAGAAGAATTACACTAAAGAAGTCAGTGCATTAAGTCCAGCAATATAATTTGTGAAATCCAAATCCAAAAGGCTAAATTTGCTTCATTAGCAAATTTGTGATGGCATTTTACATGATGCCATTATGAGATCTACAAGTTTCTAGGCCACAATAATTTTGTAGGTGCCTGTGTGTCTGCATTGCGTGTTCGTACTTACTAGCTGGTTAATATCTTTGCCGTCTTTAATACTGACTGCGAGCCCCAAATCTGAGAACCTGCAGTTGCCATTGTCATCCAGTAGGACATTCTCAGGTTTCATGTCACGGTACACAATATTTAGAGAGTGAAGGTACAAGATTCCACAGGTAATCTGGGCTGTGTAAAATATTGTACGGTTCATTTCGATTCCTTTTTTTCCAATGTTGTAAATATGAAATTTCAGATCTCCTCCATTCATCAAGGTCATGACCAAGCAGAGGTGGTTCTTGGTTTCGTAAGCGTAGGCTAGACTGACAATAAATGGGCAATTCGCCTTTTCCAAGATCTCCTTCTCAAGGAGAGCCATTTTTTCCCCATTTTTCTTTTTCAGTCGTTTCTTGTCTAACTGTTTACAGGCATACATTTTGCCACTTATCTTCACTTGTATAGCACATACCTGAACAAGGCAAAGTTTGACACTTTTAATTAAAATAATATGTTTTGATCCATTTATTTTAAACTTTAGACAATTCTTGTGCAAATCCAAAAGGTTAAACAATACTTATGTCAACAAATGAAAATAACATTTGCTCTATGTTTTTTCATCTGATTGAATATATCTAAATGCTAAGATGCTTTGTAAATTTACTAGGGAGATCATTATTTTGTTTCGAGACTTTAAGTTCTATAAAATAGAGATCTTACCTCTCCAAATCCACCTTTGCCTAAAACTCTGAATTTATAAAAGTACTTATCAGTTATAGGCTGCCGTTCAAAGCTTTTCCACTGCAAGAACTTGTCAAAAAATGGACTGTTTTGAAAGTCTTGGAAAGGTTTTCCCATGAGGAACTTTTTAGCTTCTGAATCAGCCAGAGCCAGAAGTTCCACAAAGTCCTTTCTTGCTGCATTTTTACATTTATCAGCCAGTTCTTGGCTGAGGAAGGAGAGGTAATTTTTGGAATCAGGTTTCAGAAAGATAGTCGCAATGTCCTGTAGCAGGTTGTCCTTTACCTCATTTTCAGCCACATAAAAGATGGTAACTTCATTTACAAAATCAACAGCAACTTGATATTCTGGGACTGTTGCTGTAAATAGACGAAAAAACTTCTTGCCAATTGGTTGCTGTTCACACACACTGTCGTATTCAATATTGATATTTTGCATCACTGAAACACATTCCTTGTGGCTTGGTAGAGACAGAGCTTTTCGTCTCCTTCGCATTTCCTTGATATATCCATCCACGCTTCCCCTGGCTTGCAAGTAAACCGTGTTGGCAATTAGGTTATCGAGTGTTCCCAAATCACACATGTTGTTTTGTTTTGTAGATCCTCACTTGGTGTGAAAATGTCTGATAGATTGCCTGCACCTTGTGTAGCTATGAACAAGCTAAGCTTTTGCACCATTAAATACCTCATGGATTGCCCTAAGCACCTTTAGGTGTTCTATTCGGGGATCATGATGCGTTAAGAGGTTTCTGTCTTAAGTAGATTTCAGTTTTCTATGTTTAGTTGTCAGTGGCGTTTATGAAAAGCTTTTGATAACATATTTAAATACATGGTCAGGTACAGGTCATTTGAATTCATAACTTGCCCTTTCACCTTACAAAATATTTTTTGATAAATATTTGAACTGCAGAGTGAATTTTTGAAAATTGATTCTGTTCACAATAAATTAGTTTTCTGTTATGTGTAATGAAACTTAAATTTTAACTAACCAAAGAAAAATGAGTTATGTATGAATTTTGGAAACTTACAGACGGAAATATAGGTGCGTGTAATGTAGCTTCATCACATGTTACAAGGACATGGCTTTGAAAAAGATAATTCTATCACAAGTGTATTGCAATTCTAGCTAAACCCCATGCTCGTGCTCTGGGGGCTGTCGATTAAGGTTGATAAAAGCATCAGCAATCTTCAGTGCTGTATTAATTTATGCATCTTGTATACTTAATTTAAGCAAATTGTAAATTTAATGCAAGATATTGAATAGTGTACTGTAGTTACTTCATGGAATAAGTAAAAGGAAATAGTGTGACTGAAATTAACTGCATTACAAAAATTAAGTAGATGTTACAAAAATATTTTTAAAATGTTACTTTAAAAGAGCAAATTAAAAGAGTGTAATTATACTGTAGCTAGTAATTTCAGCCATTGAATTTTAAATATACACAGCCTGGGTCTGTATTTACAAGCGTTTTAAATAACCTCTGGGTAAAATTTATAAAGTGTCCAATAGACCAATAGATCTCTCCCCCCCACCCCACCACCCCACCCCGAGCACTTTGTAAATGGGTTTCACACTACACTGGAATTATACTCCATGCAATGTCAAACCCAAGTTGCGTGAATGAGTATCCACTTCCCTCTGAAGCTATACTAGAATTTTAACAATATAAAAACCACTTCACATACCAAAGTTGCAGTGTATATACTCTAAGTACAGAGACAATAAAGGAGAGGATGACAAAAGGGAATACAAAAAGGTTAGGAAAGAAGTAAAACAAAACAATTAGGAAAGCAAAGAGGAACTACGAAATTAAACTATCAAGGAACACAAAAAGAAATAGTAAAGTATTCTACAGGCACATAAATAACAAAAGAAAAATCAGAATAGGGATAGGGCCACTAAGGGATGCATATGATAAACTCACAGGTAAGGACAGCAAAATGGCAGAAATATTGAATAGTTACTTTCCCTCCGTATTTACCAGGAAGACTAACAAGGTGGGCAGATCATTAGACGAAGAGATGATAAAAGATATTAAAACATTTAAGAAATAAAGGGGAGAGATAATTGATATACTAATCAAACTTAGGGAGAATAAGACCCTGGTCTGGATGAATTGCATCCATGAATATTAAAAGAAGTTAGGGAGGAGATAGCAGAGGCACTATTACATATATATAAAAATTCACCAGAAAAGAGAATAGTGCCAGAGGACTGGCATTCAACTAACGTTATTCCTATATTTAAAAAGGGAGATAGAACACGTCCAGGGAACGATAGACAGTTAGCTTAATGTCGGTGGTAGGAAAGATCATGGATATACTTGCCATAGAGAGAGTGCAGCGAAGGTTCACCAGACTGATCCCTGGGATGGCAAGACTGTCATATGAGGAGAGATTGGGTCGACGCAGCCTGTATTCACTCGAGTTTAGAAAAATGAGAGGGGATCTCATTGAAACATATAAAATTCTGACAGGGCTAGACAGACTGGATGCAGGGAGGATGTTTCCCCTGGCTGGGGGGTCCAGAACGAGGGGTCACAGTCTCAGGATATGGGGTAGGACATTTAGGACTGAGATGAGGAGAAATTTCTTCACTCAGAGGGTGGTGAACCTGTGGAATTCTCTACCACAGAAGGCTGTGGAGGCCAAGTCACTGAATATATTTAAGAAGGAGCTAGATAGATTTCTAGACACAAAAGGCATCAAGGGGTATGGGGAGAGAGCGGGAATATGGTATTGAGATAGAGGATCAGCCATGATCATATTGAATGGTGGAGCAGGCTCGAAGGGCCGAATGGCCTACTCCTGCTCCTATTTTCTATGCTTCTATGAATCTTTCCTCAAAGATGTAATAGAAAGGCATCTAAAGAATGAAAATATAATAAAGAATAGTCAGCATGGATTTCAGAAGAGGATATCCTTATGAGGAAAGGCTGAACAGGCTTGGACTCTTTTCTCTAGAAGTGAGAAAGCTGAGGGGTGACCTGATAGAGGTCTTTAAGATAATGATAGGATTTGATAGAATAGACGTAGAGAAAGTGTTTCCATTTGTGGGGGAGTCCAAAACTGGATGTCTTAAATATAAAATAGTCACTAATAATTCCAGGAATCTTCCAACACCAGGTTATAGTCCAACAGTTTTATTTGAAAATCACAAGCTTTCGGAGGCTTTCTCCTTCGTCAGGTGAGTGTTGGATTCCTTGAAAATTACCGCATATATAGTCAGAGAACAATGCCTGGTGATTACAGATAATCTTTCCAACTGCTCGTTATCAAGGCAATCAAAGGAATTGAATACTGTTCAGACAGAGAGACATTAGATACAAGACTACTGAATATACAAGCGGCCAGAACCAAAGACAGAGAGAGAGAGAGAGAGAGAAACATCCGAAAGGAAGAGAAAGAGAGAGAATGACCAGTTGTATTAAAAACAGATAACTTTTTTTTCCGCTGGTGGGGTTACGTGTAGCATGACATGAACCCAAGATCCTGGTTGAGGCCGTCTTCATGGGTGCGGAACTTGGCTATCAATTTCTGCTCGACGATTTTGCGTCGTCGTGTGTCTCAAAGGCCGCCTTGGAGAACGCTTACCCGATGATCGGTGGCTGAATGTCCTTGACTGCTGAAGTGTTCCCCGACTGGGAGGGAACCCTCCTGTCTGGCGATTGTTGCGCAGTGTTCGTTCATCCGTTGTCGCAGTGTCTGCATGGTCTCGCCAATGTACCATCCTTTCCTGCAATGTATGAGGTAGACAACATTGGCCGAGTCACAGGAGTTTGAACCATGTACCTGGTGGGTGGTGTCCTCTCGTGTGATGGTGGTATCTCTGTCAATGATCTGGCATGTCTTGCAGAAGTTGCCGTGGCAGGGTTGTGTGGTGTCGTGGACGCTGTTCTCCTGAAAGCTGGGTAATTTGCTGCGAACGATGGTCTGTTTGAGGTTGGGTGGCTATTTGAAGGCGAGTAGTGGAGGTGTGGGGATGGCCATAGCGAGGTGTTCGTTGTCATCGATGACATGTTGAAGGCTGCGGAGAACATGGCGTAGTTTCTCCGCTCCAGGGAAGTACTGGACGACGAAGGGTACTCTGTTGGTTGCGTCCCGTGTTTGTCTTCTGAGGAGGTCTATGCGATTTTTCGCTGTGGCCCGTCAGAACTGTCGATCGACGAATCGAGCGTCATATCCCGTTCTTACGAGGGCGTCTTTCAGCGTCTGTAGGTGTCCATCGCGTTCCTCCTCGTCTGAGCAGATCCTGTGTATTCGCAGGGCCTGTCCATAGGGGATGGCCTCTTTGATGTGGTTAGGGTGGAAGCTGGAAAAGTGGAGCATCGTGAGCTTGTCCGTGGGCTTGCGGTAGAGTGAGCTGCTGAGGTGCCCATCTTTAATGGAGATTCGTGTGTCCAAGAAAGAAACCGATTCTGAGGAGTAGTCCATGGTGAGTTTGATGGTGGGATGGAACTTGTTGATGTTATTGTGTAGTCTCTTCAGTGATTCTTCGCCGTGGGATGCCCCGGAGCGTGGTACATTGGCGAGACCATGCAGACACTGCGACAACGGATGAACGGACACCGCGTAACAATCACCAGGCAGGAGGGTTCCCTCCCAGTTGGGGAGCACTTCAGCAGTCAAGGACATTCAGCCACCGATCATCGGGTAAGCGTTCTCCAAGGCGGCCTTTGAGACACACGACAACGCAAAATCGTCGAGCAGAAATTGATAGCCAAGTTCCGCACCCATGAGGACGGCCTCAACCGGGATCTTGGGTTCATGTCACGCTACACGTAACCCCACCAGCGGAAAAAAAAGTTATCTGTTTTTAATACAACTGGTCATTCTCTCTCTTTCTCTTCCTTTCGGATGTTTCTCTCTCTCTCTCTCTCTCTCTCTGTCTTTGGTTCTGGCCGTTTGTATATTCAGTAGTCTTGTATCTAATGTCTCTCTGTCTGAACAGTATTCAATTCCTTTGATTGCCTTGATAACGGGCAGTTGGAAAGATTATCTGTAATCACCAGGCATTGTTCTCTGACTATATATGCGGTAATTTTCAAGGAATCCAACACTCACCTGACAAAGGAGAAAGCCTCCGAAAGCTTGTGATTTTCAAATAAAACTGTTGGACTCTTACCTGGTGTTGTAAGATTCCTTACATTTGTACACCCCAGTCCATCACCGGCATCTCCACATCATGACTAATAATTCCAGTAGGGAATTCAGGAGAAACTTCTTTACCCATAGGACCCAGAGAACCAGAGGATACAGATTTAAGGTGATTGGCAAAAGAACCAAAGGCGAAATGAGGAAAAACTTTTTTATGCAGCAAGTGGTTATGATCTGGAATGCACTGCCTGAAAGGATGGTGAAGGCAGATTCAATTGTGGCTTTCAAAAGGGATAAGTATTTGAAGGGAAAAAATTTGCAGGGCTGCAGGGAAAGGGTGGGGGAGTGGGACTAGCTGGATTGCTCTTGCAGAGAGCCGGCATGGGCTCGACAGGCCGAATAGCCTCCTTCTGTGCTGTAACCATTCTATGATTCAAAGAGTGGTAAGAATGTGGAATGCGCTATCACTGGGAGTAGTTGAGACAAATAGCAGAGATGCATTTAAGGGGAAGCTAGATAAGCAGATGAGGCGAGAAAGAATTAGAAGGGTATCCTGATAGGGTTAGATGAAGTCGGAAGGGAGGAGGCTTTATGTGGAGCATTAACACCAGCATAGACCAGTTGGGTCGAATGGCCTGTTTCTGTGCTGTAGTTTTGATGTAACTCGATGTACCACCAATATCTACTTGAGAACTTATGCATGTTACAAAGAAATGTGAAACAGCCTTAGAAAAAGTAGAATTATAATCAAAAACCACTGTAAATTTTAACATTACTGCATTAAGAATTGACCAAAGGAAGCAAAAACACACAGAAAATAAAATAAATTTAAAGACATTTATGATCACATATTACTGCCACATCTCTGAGGTTCTCTGATATTTTAGCAGTGGCATTAATCCATTTATTACAATTTTATTACTCATTACAAACCAGTGATTTTTGAACACCTGTTATATTTTATATAATTTTTAGACCTTTAAAATTATTGCCTGACCCAATCCTCTATACATATAAACACTTAGCCTCACAACCTCCATTTTAAAATATATTCTGTCTTTCTCTGTCTCATGCCTTGCAGAGTCTCACAGCTGTGGCAGGCAGTCTGCCCTTGGTCCTCTGCCAATGCTATGTTTGAATGACTGTTTGGGTATGCCCAAAAGTGTCCCATGGTGACTCACACTACAATTTCCTCTCCTTCCCTTTGAGGAATTACCTAGACTCTACTTGGCACCTCCTCCTGACAGCGTGACCAAATTTCTCAAGTGTGGAATGACTGGCATTAAGCCATATCCAGCCATTCTGTGCACAGCTTATTGAAGCAACAGTGTCTGACCACTTTTACATATGTAAAAGGAAATTGAATAACTGATAAAGAACCCGGGCTTCAATCCAGCTTAAACTGATGGGATGAAAATCTCCTTTCTCTAAGGCTGCCAACCAGCATTTTCTGTTTTTAACCAGCTGGACCAGACAGTCCAGTTCTTGAGTCGGCTATTTGGAAATTTCTAAAATGTAAATCAGATACCAAATCAACAACTTGCAATTATATAGCACCTTTAACATCGTAAAACGTACCAAGGCGCTTCACACGAGCACATTAGGAGGTATTAGGTCAGGTAACCAAAAGTTTGGTCAAAGATGTAGGTTTTAGGAGCGTATTAAAGGAGGAGAGAGAGGCGGAGAGATTTAGGGAGGGAATTCCAGAGCTTAGGGCCTAAGCAGCTGAAGGCACGGCCACCAATGGTGGAGTGATTAAAATCGGGGATAGGAACATAGGAACATAGGAACAGGAGTAGGCCATTCAGCCCCTCGTGCCTGCTACGCCATTTGATAAGATCATGGCTGATCTGTGATCTAACTCCATATACCTGCCTTTGGCCCATATCCCTTAATACCTTTGGTTGCCAAAAAGCTATCTATCTCACATTTAAATTTAGCAATTGAGCTAGTATCAATTGCCATTTGTGGAAGAGAGTTCCAAACTTCTACCACCCTTTGTGTGTAGAAATGTTTTCTAATCTCACTCCTGAAAGGTCTGGCTCTAATTTTTAGACTGTGCCCCCTACTCCTAGAGTCCCCAACCAGTGGAACTAGTTTCTCTCTATCCACCCTATCCGTTCCCCTTAATATCTTATAAACTTCGATCAGATCACCCCTTAACCTACGAAACTCCAGAGAATACAACCCCAATTTGTGTAATCTCTCCTCGTAACTTAACCCTTGAAGTCCAGGTATCATTCTAGTAAACCTACGCTGCACTCCCTCCAAGGCCAATATGTCCTTCCAAAGGTGCAGTGCCCAGAACTGCTCACAGTACTCCAGGTGCGGTCTAACCAGGGTTTTGTATAGCTGCAGCATAACCTCTGCCCCCTTGTACTCCAGTCCTCTAGATATAAAGGCCAGCATTCCATTAGCCTTATTGATTATTTTCTGCGCCTGTTCATGACACTTCAATGATCTATGTACCTGAACCCCTAAGTCCCTTTGGACATCCATTGTTTTTAACTTTTTACCATTTAGAAAGTACCCTGTTCTATCCTTTTTTGATCCAAAGTGTCTACATTTGTCTACATTGAATTCCATCTGCCACAGTTTTGCCCATTCACCTAACCTATCAATATCCCTTTGTAATTTTATGTTTTCATCTACACTGCTTACAATGCCACCAATCTTTGTGTCATCGGCAAACTTAGATATGAGACTTTCTATGCCTTCATCTAAGTCGTTAATAAATATTGTGAATAATTGAGGCCCCACTAATATAATATTTCTAATACTGGCCCAGATTTTCCATCAGCGGTGGGATCGGCGATATACACCTTAAATTTCGACTTTTAGCCTGCCCATCGCGCCACTGATAACGTCTTCCACATTTTCCTTCATTTCAAATTAGAATAGGCTGCAGCGAATCATGAGCAGCGAAGCCAATGGCCAATGTATTGATCCTGCCGCTAACGGTGCGATTTCTTTGCCATGGTGGTAAAATGCTGCAATTTAACTCGGTGACAACTTTAAACGAGTCATGCCAATTCGAGATAAAATATGAATTGGGTTTTCCAGACTTTTTTTTTAAAGTTTAGAAAGTTCTGTTTCCGTAAAACAAATAAGTTATAGACGCGTTCATAACAAATGGATCAATACAATGAAAATCTATTCTTATTTACCCTTATTTTAGTTGATTGTGAGATCTGGTTGGGTAGTGGGAATTGGTGAGGATGCCTACTGTAACACTTAAAAAAGAAATCCTTGGTGGGAGGGGGGAGAGGAGGGAATTGTTCTTTCTCTTTGTGGGGAGGGGGCGGGCAAAGTATATGATCCAGTGTTCATGCTATTCCTATTTACTGGTATTCCAACATTGGTGGGCTTGCATTACTGATTGCCCAGGAGTTCCGACAGGCGGGCATCATTGGTGCAATGGCCAGCTTCTTTATCGTGTCAAATACAATGATAAGCTTGCTCTTGGTACCTTCAGCTAAGATTTCCCAAGTATCTTTTCTGCAGCGGAGGTGATTGTTTCTTAAAAAGGCGATTCCCTATATCAATGATGCGCTTCCATTTGGTTAGCAATTCAGCCATTTAAATGCGCACACGTCGCTGAACATGCTTTGCGCCACCTGATTTGGAGGAAAAAAATGTCCTTGGGGACATCATTGATCTTAATTTCTTGCTGGTTTAATGGAGCTTAGGCTGGTTTAAGCCAGTTAAAGAGTTTCTGTCGTTTGATGCAAGTGTATTGTGAATGAAGAGGATAACTGGCACTTTAGGACTTCTGAAGGGGATGGAAAGTACAGCAGCCCCTTACGTAATGTTAGGGGAATCCTACTTTGTTAAATTGGTCACATAATGTTATGCTCACAGCACCACCTGCAGATGCAATACCGTTAAAATATGTCATATATAATAGATGTGTGTGTAAATAAAGCACAATTTTTCTGTAAGATGTATACCAAAGTATTGAACATAATTTGAATGTAGTCTCTCACATATAAATCATATAATAAAAGCATTTTGAGAATTTTATATTTGTGATCGTGTCAGTTTCTTTATTGAAATGAAAGTGGGGAGTTCGAGAAGTGACAGTCGGAGGTTGTAGTTTGAAGAGTAATACTTTAGTGTTGGAAGGTATGAAACTTTAAGAAGGAAAGATGAGGAAACAGGTTGTGCCGAGGGACATAATAGTGATTGCAAAAGGGGCCGTAGTGGCAGGTGGGTGGTAAAAGTTGATCGAAAGTGCTGAAAAGTTTGAGAAGGAAGTTTGGGGTTCAGGAGAATTTGGTGTTGGTGAATGGTGTGCACAGATAAATTAGTGGGATGAGGTCCAAGCACAAAAGAAATAGCCAGAGCAGTCAGGATGAAGATAATTGTGAGAGAAAAAGTATGAAGGAAAACTAAAAATAATGCATTTTTAAGTATTGGGGAGATGAGTTTTTGGGAGGTTTCAGAGTGTGTGGATTTTTTTTAAAACAGAAAACCAGAAGCATGACTAAAAAGAATAGTAATTTAAAAAAAGAAACACCAGTATTGGAAAATACAAACACCACGAATGGGAGTTTAAAAAAATCAGAGTGAGAGCAAGACTACAAGAAAGAGATTTATTGGAAGTGGTACTTAAAAGAAACAGTAAAACTATAGTTAAAAATACAAATGAGTGGAATAAAAATACACAAATAACGGGAGCAGTACTAAAAAATGACCCGGATTGACACTAAAAAAGAAACCATAAACAGTGGGATTGAAAATGAGCATCAGAGCCATACTTAAAAATTAAAGAAAGGAAGCAGGAGTTATAGGGTAACAGCAACACTAAAAAATACATAAATATCAGGTAGAAGATTAAAAGAGAACACAAAAAGATCAGGAGCAGAACTTAGAAACACAAAGCACAAGGAGTAAGTCGAAGAAAGCTCAAATATGAGAAGCCGCACCAAAAAACACAAAAACATCAGCAGTGGGACTAAAAAGGAGAAATACTAGGAGCAAAAGGATAAAAAAAACAGTAGGAGGGGGACTCAGAAAAATATACAAACAACTGAAATGAGAGTAAAGAATAAAACAGAAATACTAGACTATCAAAAAAACACAAACAGAGGATGAAGACTACAAAAAACACAAATGTGAGGAGCAGCATTAAAAAAATACAAATGCCAGGAGGAGGACTACAGGAAAGCAAAGGGTAGGAGTGGGACTTAAAAAATCCAGAGTGGCAATAAAAGAAAGTAATTTTGGATGCTGCGACAAAGTGTGGGGCAACAGATCCGGACAGGACTGTCGGGAGGATTTAGGATTGAAGGTGGGAAGAGAGATCTAACCAGCGCTAGAGAGAGGTTTCAGGTCATGGCAGAGAGGATGTGGTCAGACAGCATGCATTTTCTTCACTACCTGTTTTGAACCACACTTTCACACCTTAGGCCCAATTTTAACTTGCGGACGAGCAGCGAGAGTGGTGACATGAGGCCTGGGCCATTTTAACTCCCATGCCTTACTTAAATGCACCACGCCCAACTACCACCTGAACTCAGTGTCAATAATGTCAGGCTGGCGGGCAGCGGTAAGGCGAGTGTAGCAGGAGGCTACAGCCAGGACCCACAGGAACGGTCGCTGGCCATCAGTTAAGTGGTTAGGGAATAGGCGATCGTGGTTGGGGGAAGGAAGTCTTGGGCCCTGGCCCACAGGGACATCTTTAAAAAATAAAATGAAATGATCCTTTTGGGCCTGTTCTGGTCCTGCTGCTCCTCCGCGTTTGGTGCTCCTAGCCAGGATAGCACCGGGCACCGAACGCGGCTGCTCACAGTTAAATTGTCGTCATTAGACCACAGCTTTTGAATGTCAATGAGGCCCTTATCAGCCTGAGATGTCAGGCTGCCCAAACTGTTAAAAAATGGTGACAGACATGAAGATGACGTTAATGAGGTGAGTAACTTGCTGCTAGGATTTTAATCCCATGCACGCCCCTACTTGTCGGGCGCAGGGTGGAGGTGGGGTTTAAAATCGAGGCTCGAGCAGCTTATGTTGCAGTCTCTCCTTCACTCCCTACCTTCTAGTTTGTATTTTTTGTGCTGTGCTCCTTCCCCTCTTCCTTTCTCCTGCTTCTCTGCTATTGCCTCACCCTCATAATTTCTCCTATCTTTTACTAATCCTCCTTCCCAACATGGCATCACTTCCATTGCATCACCTTTTCCGCTTTCGTAGTACTCACCAATGTTCCCTCTAATTTTTTTTGGCCATGTGCGGAATGAATTTGGGTTTGTGCACCAATATAAAGGCTGTGTGTGTCACCGTAAAAAAAATCACAACTTTGAATGGAACATTTTTATTTAGAAAACTTTATTCAGGATATATAACAAACAGAACAAATGTACAAAATAATGGATAATTGTAACAAGGTGAGCTGTCAAGGATTTTTTATTAAACAAAACTGGTTTTAGAAATTTCAGAAGTAAACACTGTCACCAGAGGAATGGGGACATCCTGATTGAGACCCAGAGTCTGTAGACAACAGGCCAGATGATGGAGAAGAGGCTGACTGTCTCTGGCACAGATGTTTTTCTCTTCTGTCTCTCCCTGTCTTCCAGTGTTTATATATTTTGTCCAGATTTACTTCTCTACCACTTGACAGGTGAGATTTGATCCGCATCAGCATATAAAGGTGATTTTCTTTCAAACCATTTCATGATTTTGTTTTTATATTATTCATAAGGCTGAAGCCATGCTCACAATCAGCACTTGAAGCTTGAAATGTTGCCCATATATCCACTAGTTGTGAAACCACATTGTACTGCTCTGAATTTTTTAGAGTGAAAGTCACCAGGTCCTGAAATGTTCTCAATGATGTTTCAATCTTCTCTGCAATTAAATACTTGTAGTCATTGTATTGGCTCACAATGAGCTGCTTCTCATCCATGATGTTTTGCCCAGAAGACCTTACTTGACCAAGGATCAGGATTTGTCTGTGTTTGTCAACCAGCTTTTCAATGTTCTCAGTGCCAAATTCATAGCTGATTTGTTCTGGTGCAAGTGAAGCAAAATCAAAAGCGGACCATTCATTGAGTTCATTTTCTGGGAACCTTTTTTCCAGATGATCATATAGTAGGGAAACGAACATCAGAATGGAATCTCCCTTGAATGGTTCATCTCTTGTGCATGACGCAATTAGATTTTTCACTGTGTTGCACCAGAAGACTGTCTCGCTGAAATACTGTCCTTTGATCCTGCGGATCTTGGCCCTCATTAATTGTACAGCTTCGATTGTTGTTAAACAGCTCTTCTGAAAGCATTTGCACAATTCTGCTAGCTCAAACAGAATAACATTCAATGCCGCTATAGTGATCCAGTAAGTAGAGTCTGAGAGCTTCTTCAGGCAATACTTGGAAACTGTCATTGTTCTCTGTTTCTTCATGCTCAAATATTGAAGAAGAGCTCTTAATTGCACATCAGAGCACTACCAGCAAAATGTCTCGAAAGCCACCTCACTTCATTTGGAGGGCGAAAGGTCACAGCTTCACATTCTGTGACATTTACAATTTCCTCAAATTGTCCTTTTCGAACTGAAGATCTGCAGAAGACTGTATAAATGGTTCTCAGCAATGTCTCTATTTCCTTTATCATTGGTACTTTGTTCCAGGCGTCAACTATTCCCAAATCTTCTCAATGGGCCATCCAGTGTCGCTCTACTAAATGTGGAATGGATTGCTTAAGCCATGTGGCAACACCATTGTTTTTTCACAGCATGACAGAAGCGCCACCTGAAGTGAACATCACCATTTTCATCATGTCCAGCTGATTCAGAGTGTAGAAGTCTTTGATAGCTGTTGTAATAGCCGGTGCATTGCAAGAAGTTAACTTAACAATTCCACCGAACACTGTCTTGTGCACTGCAGAAGCCACTTCCCTGAACTTGAAATAATTAATAAGCATCTTGCTGACTGAAATATCTGTGCTCTCATCAATAATTAGTGTATGAAATAAAGATTGGCGAATCTTCGACATAATTTCTGCATGGACGACACTGTTGATTGATTCCAAAAATTCAAACGCGTGGTTTTTGCTACGCCAGCTCGCTGGTACCCGGAGATATTTAGCCATGTGGTTGTGTATATGTTGCACAGAGTGCATGGAGTTATTCATTTGTTCT